>NC_142700.1:4143734-4787095 GCF_029339155.1 Prunus mume
AAAGCCAAACAGCACATCAACCAAGCTTCACAAATAATAGTATTTAACAAACAGCATTTCACTCTAAATCAGCAACACCCTTCTTAAAACTACGTACCTTCGGGAGTAACAAAAATAAGGTCATCTATATTGTCGAACATTGGTAATTGCAATAAATTCTTTTGAGCATATGATAGACATAAGGTTTTTTAAGCATTGTATCAGATTTTTAATGTTGCAGCAACTGGGCTTTCCGATATAGTACCCATTCACATCAACCAGGAAGTAAACATTATAGAGACCTAAAGACACTTCTTGCACATTTCAGTTCACGTCTAACTCATGTATACTTAATGTGACTGCAAAAGAGAATACGCATAACAATCACAATATAATGCAAAATTTTGCTTAGACTGAATCAAGTTTGATCCGTGCAAAACTTGGATTGTTATAAAGCATATCTTATGTGAGAAATCTCTCATATAAAAACCCAGAAAAATATTTGCGTACATCTGATTTAATTCCAAGCTCTTCAGATCTACTGAAGAAACCCCAATTAATGCACCAAATCTAGAGACACCAACCAAATTGCAAAAGCTTAAATCTTTCATGACTTAAAACCAACAAACCTTGACCCTCCATTCAACCAAGCCAAACACATGCAGTTACAAAGAGTTTCTATGTCTCATGATCATCAGCTAAAAGTTTCAAACCAGATAAAAACTCAAGAAATTGAGCAAGACCCAGATCATAAAGCAGCAGAAACATGAAGAAAAAAGCAAGAAATCTGACCAACCTTTCTTGACCAGCAGTGTCCCAAATCTGGGCCTTAATGACTTTTCCATCGACATCCAAGCTCCGGGTGGCGAACTCAACGCCGATGGTGGACTTGGACTCGAGGCTGAACTCGTTCCTGGTGAACCTGGAGAGCAAGTTGGACTTGCCCACGCCCGAGTCTCCGATCAGCACCACTTTGAAGAGATAATCGTAGTCATCTTCAGCTCTGTACCCAGCCATTGCAACACAGACAAAGCTACGTTCTTTCGGCTTCCAAGAAGAAGCTGAAGAGAAAATGGTGATCTTGTTCTTTAGATCTCTTCCCCTATTTTGTTTCCCTCTGAAAATTTGTTTGCTTGTAAGTTTTCGGTGTTTCTTTTTTCAACCTTTCGGCTTTTCGGAGGCGTGTCAGACCTGTGAAAGACTGCTGTCTGTAAAGAGAGAAGAGGGGGTGGCGTGGAGGTGTCTCGGGGAACTTCAAATGACATTTGTGCCCTTGCTGAAGCCATTTGGATTAAAAGGAAGTAAAAAAGCATGAGGGTGTTTTTGACATTTTAAGATATGATTCATTTTCTAATCTCGGGTTTTCTCATTTCTGGTCTTGGGCTAAACTATTTAGTGGGCTGTATGTGACAAAAAAAACTGATTTAAGAATAAAATTGTGAATGATGCTCGGTGGTCCTTTTTGGTCAAAACGTTCGGTGGTCCTTAAATCTTAATGAATGATAATAAATAGTGAAGCAAGAAAGGAGTGAATTTAGCGGATTCTGAGTGAGATATTAAGAATTTCCTTTTTATTTATATTTATTTATAGTTAGGTTAGTTGACTAAAACAGTATATATGCTATTTGTAACTAAGTTCGAATCGAATCATCCTCCTCATAATTATTGCTCGTATAAGAAAATTTGTTATATGTTTTTTTTGGTTTGAAGCTTGCATTTTATTTTGTCTATCCAGCTGCTCTATGAGAAAACCTTAAAGAAAAACCCATAGCGCTCTTTTTGGAGGTCGGCAGTCACCTCCTTATTCTCTTCTTTTTCCCTACGGATTCTTTGTTTTTAGTTTTTGGGTTTGTTTTATTTTGTGATGATGTAGAAGCTGCCGGTGTGTAACGTTGTCATTGCCATGATGTAGTTGTCGTTTTTTGGCCCACGCATACAAGGATTTGGCTCCAGTTGTCAATCTTCGATATAGATTTGGAGCTACGAAGCTGGGATAATGTGATGTCGGGTTGCGTTGAGTTCGAGTTTAGCCGATATGACACTATGACTCTCTTCAGGTTGCCTGAGAGGATGTGAAACGGTGGTCTTGTTTCTTAGTTTGTTTTAGTTTAATATTCTCATGAACTCTTTAGGAGTTTGATGTGGTTTGTTTTTGAGTGATGCTAAAAAACCCTAAAATTAACTGAGTACACCATATGATCTAAGTATAGCCTAACATTTAAATTAAAATGTAAAATTAACTAAGTACACCTTATTTAACTACCAAAAATACCCTATGTAGACCCTAATACACTATATCACATCTAATTTGCCACGTCATATTTTAATTTCTTCTAAAGCTTTTGTTCTTCACATTAAAATGTGTCAATTTGAACAAATTTGGGTTTTTATTTGTTCTGCAAATTCCTTTTTTTTTTCCTCATCTTAATGGGTTTTTGATTTAGTCTTCAAATAACGAATTTGATCAAACTAGTTCGACAACACGCCATATGGGTCTAATAGCTACTGCAAACTTGATTCAAATGAAAACTTGAAAACTAATTCCCAAATGCCTTCTTATATTTGAACTTTAGATCCAACTAATATCTTCAATGATTGTTATGAATAGTTAGATGGTCTTCCACTTTTAGATTTGGTCTCTTAATAATTTCTTTAACCTTCATGTCTAATGGAGGAGTTGTTGGGCAGCAATGGAGGGCTGTTGGTTGGCAAAGGAAGGGGCAAGCAAACAAACATTCAATGACACATCTTTCCCGCCAATGCTCATTGCGTTGTTTGCCGTCGGCATTAAGCAAAAACGAAAACTTCTCTATGTTTGATTAGGTTTGGATATGGTGAGTAAAGTGTACTTATTAAAATTATATTTGTTTCACAATTCAATATATTTTTTTTGGTCATTTTATATTAGAGTAAATTAGTAATTCAATAAATAATTTGATAGTATGGTGCACTTGGTTAATTTTAGGGTTCATTTAGCAGCACTTTTGTTTTTTTGTTTAGGATATTTGATTTCCTTTTGACTTTTGGCTTTCAATGCAGATTTGTCATTTATGTCGTTGACAAATTTTTATTGCAGGTTTGAGTACTATGCTTATGGTTGCTAATTATGGAATTTTATCAATAAATACTATCGCTCTTTTATCAAAATTTTTTTTTATAAACAATCCATCAACCACAACTTGTTCAAGAACATGAACTTCTCAGTTCTTACCTAACACCACTGAATGAAACTCTTCTCATTTGTAACATGCACTTATCTATTCAATAAATATCCCAATCCGCACACAAAGAACACCACAGCTTAGCCTTTCATTGGCAACAATATATACCTTCTTCTTATAGCAAAGTAGCATCTACCCATGTATAATTAATTAGATTTTCGGTCCCTTAATTTGTCGTCTATTGGTTGATTTTTTTAATTTTATATGGCTACATCTTCTTATAATAAGACCTTTTGATAAAACATATATCATGTTCACTGCAATTGGTTTATGGTTTTGACTCATGATAAATATCATAGCCCATGTTAGCTCTTAATTAACATTCGATAAGCATCATTTCTGGCAATCATGAAGCATGATAAAAAGTTTGAAACAAGTTGGGGGAAAGGCATGTTTGAGTTAATTAAACGACCAATCCACCCATCATGTGTCTCTTAAAAAAAGCTAACTGAAGGCACCACCATTGGGGTTATATCCATATAAAAACTCACTTACAAATACCAACAGAAGACAAACTGAGTTGACAAACTTGATTCATTCTTTTCCTCCTTTGGCCCTTATAACTCTAATGTTTTGCTTCCTATCAGTGTCTTATTCATAGAGTGGATAATATACAGTAATCTTGATGCAGGAAGATGGTGGATAAGTAGGTAAACGCAGTCCACAGATTTTGCACCAGGGATCTGATCAATTTCATTTCTGACACATAAGGCCCCCATCAGTTTCCCAGAAAAATTCATAAAAGTACTTTTCAGATTCTTAAGCAAGTACTGTTTCCTGCTTTCTTTCAAAAGCTTAACAGGGATAATCAGGAATGGGATTATATATGTTACATAAACACAACTGCTTTTGCCTTAATCCGCCCCCACATTTTAATTAAAGATCTTTCTCACCAACCAAAAGATTCACCACCAACCATGAATTATACAAAACATTGAGAAATTAGTTGGAGTGTCCCATGAAGTAGACCCACAAATTATTTTGTGTCACCAAGTCCATGTATTATGCCCTAATTCAAATTTTTTTGATTGATGTGGTACTAATCATTTTAAATATAAGCAGCTGTGATGTCAACTCTCCACAAATTATTTTGTGTCACCAAGTCCATGCATTATGCCCTAGTTCAAATTTTTTTGATTGATGTGGTACTAATCATTTTAAATATAAGCAGCTGTGATGTCAACTCTCTCTCTCTCTCTCTCTCTCTCTCTCTCTCCCCATAACTCTAAAGTTTATTAAACTTTTCAAAGTTCCAATGACTCTTTAGCTGAAAAATGAGTGCTACCTCAGATTGGAGAAACACATAAAGAATCAAGTATTATGGTAGCCACGACCTCCCTATATGATTGCATACAGCCATACACGTCCTTGTCACAGTTCCTTTTATACACACACATTAAATTTGTCCATTTTCAATCCCACATATGATATATGCCACACCCAACCTTTTTTTCGTTTATCCATTATCTTATTCTCTTTTCAGTTCCATTCTTGATTCTAATTTGTCCAAATGTCTGGTTCTGAGTCTGAGGCCTCTTCTTCCTCTTCTCCTTCACCTGGATTGCCTAACAAGTGTCCTCCTCCAACTGCGCCAATGGTGCAATTGGTCCCAAAATCCACTTCTGATCGACTGCTTCAGAAATTCTTTGATGCCGCAGAGTTTGACTTTGATTATGAGCAGAGTGGATTGTGGTCTCCTCCCGTAAAGCGCACCGTGTTCTTGAGCTCACAAGGTAGAATTTTCACTGAGCAAGAAATGCTAGCTAAACTTTCAACTCTAATGGATGCTCCTACTTCAACACACAAAGCTTGCTGCAGAGTAAGTTGCTAGCTACCTGTTTAATATGTGTTTGTGTACTCGTTTCTTTCTTCCTTTAAGGATATTTTTATGTATGTTTCCGTGTGATCTTTTGTAGGCTTTCTGGTGCTTTTGAAGGATGCCTTGAAGCCATTCTTACAGTATATTCGTGAGGATTGCAGGTCAAGAAACAAATACTGAGCAAACAAGGATGAAGAAACAGAGAACCCCATTTGTAGTTCTCCTCTCCTTTAAGAAAATGAAAAGAATTTTTAAATATAAGAAATATGTTGTCATCGACCCCTTTAGTTCTTTGAGTTTTTGCCTTGTCCTTGGTCTTTCTTTAATTGCATTTGCAAAACTGAGAAGTTCTGTAATCTGCATATGCTCAGTTGTTCAATTAGCTAGTGATTCATTAGTGGAAGCCATTTAGAATTATCTATTAGCAGAAGGCAAAAACTGGGTATTGACTAGCCACAGAGATTTTTACTGCAGGAGGTGTATTATATAAATGAAGAAGAAAAAATAGAGCTGGGTTCTGGCAGTGGAATTTATAGCCTATGGTAAACTTTTGCAAATGTGTCAGTTTCATGATGTTTTTATGATGGATCCATGACCAGGCCTGAATTCTGATAATGACTTGTAAACATCAGGACAGGTTCAAACCCCCAAAAAAGAAAAGGGGAAAAATTTGTCATTGCTAGTTTTTCTACTAGAAGGAAGATCCCTTAATCTTTCTGTGGAGGAAGATGCATTAATTAACATGCTGTAATTAGTGAGGTCATGCACCATATTTGACAGACTTGTGAGAAACATATCCCAAAATCACAGCTCATTCAGACAGAGACTTCTTGTGGTTGTGGGTCCTCTAATTGCAGTATTTGCATTCAAGAACGAAGGGAACAATGTCATGCCAGAGAAGAAAAACTTGCATGTTACGCAGATATCACTGTTCTGCTATCTTCATCCAATCACGTTCCACCATGTAGAATCCTTATCACAAGTATGATTGGTTGGGAATAGCAAAACAGTGTTATACCCTTGATATGCAAGTTCTTCTCGAGCTTCACAGACTTCCAAGATTACCTGCTGCAGCTCTGTTTGAGCAAGCTTTGAAGAATTCCACTTGTAAAAACAGATTCTTTGTTTTAGTGTGACAAGGTCAGGAAACTTCAAAGGCAGAGCCTTCATCAAACACAGGGAAAGATAGCTACTTCCAAACTATGCGGCTATTCCCATTCACACCTTTGCACATTGAGTTTTACATCTACAATGTGGGGTGGTCCTGACATTTTAGGGTCTGACATGAAAAAAAAAAGACTACTTTTTGTATATACTTACAATCTCATTCAATATATAAATTTTCAAATAATTAGAAAACATTATAGAAGCTACTCATTTGTAGAAAATAAAATAATATCGTACAGACGAATTGAAAAAAGTTCAATGTGGGAAGGCTATAGCCTTTTGAAAGTGGGGAACCTATTATCTCAGGTAAACCTTTTAAGCAAAGTAAATTTTTTCCAACAGAACCCTATGATCTTGATCGCTTATATATGTTCCTATAGAAGCCTCTGCTTTTCATATGCAAGGAGTATGTACACCTGCAATGAGAGAGAGAGAGAGAGAGAGAGAGAGTTAATATATGTTGACAGATTTTCTTCTCATTACTAGTCATTGCTGATAGAATTAATATCTATAGATGAAAATGGAAGTATATTAATTTCCATTATACTTACAGAGTTAAGGTTGAAATTAGAGCTCTAAGTATGCATAACATTACACTGGTACAAGATCTTGCTCCAGGATTTCCTTCCCTATAATTCCATCTTTCAAAGTTTTAAACATTGTAGTCCTCGGGGGGTGGATTTTGAGGGTCCACTGAAAATGGCTCACTTTGAACCTGCAAAGGAGTTTATAAGCATCTCAGAATCTGCAAAAGCTTTTAACTTCCAGAAAAAAACAAATTACAGCCACAGTACACAGCGCACAATTAATGGACATAAGTCAGGCTGTGACCTCAAATGTCTTGCCAGATGCATAGAGGCTTTCCAACGCAGCGACACAAATCTGACTGGGCAACCTCCTCTCTTGATATCTTACGCTGTATATTGCTGGATCAAAAGAAGAATAAGTATTATGTGACAACTGGGTTGCTGACAAAATGTGAGGAGCTGAAATTTTGAATCATGGGATGTTGTTGTTGCATTGTATGAGCTGAAATAATATGACAAAATTGTATATTTAAATGGTATTGCCGCGGAGATATACCCCTCTAATAATTCAAATATTTTAAACATCTAGCCGCTCGGCTATACTCTTGTATTATATTCGACTATTTTAATAGTATAGCCGCGCGGCTATACTATTTTTAAGAGTATAGCCGAACGGCTATACTTCGCGAATATTTTTAGCGTATAGCCGCGGCTATACTATTTTTTTAGTATAGCCGAACGGCTATACCTCGCGAATTTTTTAGAGTATAGCCGTGGCTATACTTTTTTTGCGTATAGCCGTACGGCTATACCCCGCGAATTTTTTAGAGTATAGCCGCGGCTATACTTTTTTGAGTATAGCCGAACGGCTATACCTCGCGAATTTTTTTAGAGTATAGCCGCACGGCTATACGCTTTCTCCAGACGTATGCTAACAAACACGAACTTGCAGTCACAGAGGAATGTGGTCCGCAGTGAAATAAGGGAAACGCACACGAAGCTTGCACTCGCAGTCTCGCAGTCTCGCAGTCAGCCATCTTGAGCCTCTCTCTCAACTCAAGGTTCGATTTTTTCTCTTCGGTTTCGGCTGCTGCGTTGATTCGATTGGATTGGGCTCTCTCAATGTCTGCCGAAGCAGAGCCTCCGTCCTCCGGGTTCGGCACCGACGTTCCTGGTGACGTGGACGACTACATTTCGGTGAGTGTGGTTTCTCTTGTTTGGTTGCTGAGAAAATGTGGGGGAACCAGGAAGAAATTGAGTAATTTGTTTAACGAAAGGAATTATGTTTATTTAACAATACAAAACATAGATATTAAGTATATATTGTTTAATACCAGCTGGCTATGATATTGGGTTTGTGAATTTCTAAAATGTTATATTATTTTATCTTTTGTTGGGATTCTGTAGCAATCCTCTTTAGAATTTAGAGAGAATACAAGCTAATTTCACAGGGAAGAGAAGCCATAGAAAAGCAGAACGCAGTGATGACTTGATTCATGCCTATTTCAATCAATGGATCGAGGTGAGTGTTTTGCTGTTACTGATTCTATTTAATTCTTCTAATCCCCTTTTTGTCCTTGACAATCATGTCTTCTTTGTTCTGTCTCTTACAATGAAGGGAGGAAGTCCACTATAGGCAAAGTCTTTTGGCTTCCTGTGGATGTGCAATCACCTCTTCCAATATGTGGATTCCACTTCCACAACACTTTCATCATGATATTCTTCATTATTTCCAAATGTGTGGGCTGCACTCAAAGACTTTACAACAACAACAACAACAAAAAGGAAAAAGAAACACACTGCAGTTGGAAGGAAAACTTCTCTGTTTTCGGTGCTCATGGAGGCTCATAGAGGAGAGAAGTCTTTGACCCAAAAAATGGAGGAGAGAAGTCATTTCCTCTTGTCAATCACGTTCTTGCTGGTGGTGCAGTACAGTTCTCTATATATGGCTGAATTAACTATCAGCACAGATGCAACACAAACCAACATCACAACGGACCAGTCTGCTCTTCTTACTCTGAGATCCCATATCACCAGTGACCCTCACAACATCTTGGTCAACTGGTCAACCACCACCTCCGTCTGTAACTGGTTTGGCGTTACTTGTGGTGCTCGCCATCTCAGAGTAGCATCATTGAATCTCTCATACATGGGTTTTATTGGCACAATTCCACCACACTTGGGCAACCTCTCATTCCTGGTTGCACTAAGCTTCAACAATAATAGCTTCCATGGTACTTTGCCCCATGAATTGTCTTATTTGCGTCGACTGAAGTTTATTAACTTCGGATACAACAACTTTATGGGATCCATTCCATTGTGGTTTGGGTCCTTCCCCAAACTTCAAAGCTTCTATTTGTATGGCAATCAATTTTCAGGTTTCATACCGTCGACTATCTTCAACTTATCTACACTACAAATAATTTATCTAAACAATAACCAGTTATCAGGTACGTATGTGTCAACAAGCTATCTAGACTCCACTATTGATCGATCTGTACTTTTTAATATCTTGTCATTGATCTATAAGATAGGCTAAACTATCCCTGTTATTCATTTTTCTTTAAAAAATTAGGCTCATTTTTTTATTACTTGCAGTGCATCCAATACAATTCTTTAAAGAATTGTTATGTAATTTGTGTTTTGTTTTTTTATTTTAGTTGCAGCTAGTACTAAAAAGTACATGAATTTGCGTCTGCATTATTTTAGTTGCAGGGGATTAGATTATATTTAATGTTTCTTGGGTCTTTGGCATACAAGACAGGTGGAATACCAAGAGAAATAGGAAATTTAACAATGCTGAAGGAGATAAACTTGGGCCACAACAATTTCAACGGTATATTGTTTCATCCATTGCCTTGTATTGTATGCACAGACGGCCTAATTATATATGTGTCTGCTCTCGCGCGTTTGTATGTGATACAGTTATATATATGAATATGATTTGGCTTTTGTTGCAGTGCATTACATATACATAACTCATGAGTTTAACATATATATTTGAATATCTTAATGATTTTTCAGAAATTCCAAATGAGATTGGCTCTTTAGATCAACTGGGGATGTTGACTGTGCGGATGAATGCCCTAAAAGGGCATGTTCCTGTGACTGTTTTCAACTTGTCTTCTTTGATTATTTTGAATCTATATGGGAACAACTTGAGTGGTGGTCTTCCAGACAATATATGCCAACATCTTCCTAGTGTTCAGGTGGTCAATTTGGGTCGCAACCAGTTTGATGGTCTACTTCCATCCAAATTATGGCAATGCAAAGAGCTTCTTATATTATCATTGGAGAATAACAATTTCAGTGGAAGCATACCCAGAGATATTGGGAACTTAACGCAGTTGCAAGTGATTGCACTTGGTATCAACAATTTGACAGGTAATATGATATTTCATTATGTTTATGTTGATCCAATAACTATGCTTTATTTCTGTTTTTTTGTTGTTGTTGCATCATTTATCATAATTAAACTATGTCGTAGCTTTGAAACTAGACAACATTATTTCATAGTTAGTAAATGAGGGAGATGGTTAATCATGAATATTTGATGTTTAACTGTTCAAACCAAAGTCAGAAAAAAAAGAAGCATAAAGATATGCAGCCAATCGATGACTAAAAGTCATGAACATGTAGATAGGGTTAAATATGTCGTAGACTAATGCTGGGACATTTGCAGGCACTATACCAGATGAAATCGCTGATCTTCAAAATATAGAGTTTTTGGCAATCGATCATAATAATCTGAATGGCCTCATCCCATCCTCAATCTTCAATATGTCCACGATAACACAACTATCGCTTAGTTTTAATCAGCTATCAGGTACCCTCCCAGCAAACATAGGCCTTGGGGTTCCAAAGCTACAACTCCTTCTTATAGCAATGAATGACCTCAGCGGAGTAATCCCCAACCTCTCCAATGCTTCTATGCTCACGAGGATAGACTTGGGCGAAAACTCATTTACAGGGTTTATTCCAAGCACGCTCTGTGCCTTGACAAACCTTCAGGGGCTTAGATTAAACACGAATAATTTGATGATTCAGACTTCCACTCTCTCTTGTTTGGCTAATCTTGGAAGTTTGAAAACACTAGACTTGGGAAAAAATCCGTTAAATATCAGACTTGATGATTCCTTTCGGAATTGCTCTTCTACATCGTCCCTTCAATATATTTATTTATCTAATTGCAACATGAGGGGCAACATTCCCATTTGTATTGCCAACTTGAGCAGCTTGCTAACCTTAGACCTGGAAAAGAATCAATTGAGTGGATCAATTCCAACTTCACTGGGAAGACTAGGGAATCTCCAAGGTTTGTGGTTGGATGATAACAAGTTGCAAGGATACATCCCATATCAACTTTGTCAACTTGATAAACTAGTTGAATTATATTTGGGTAGTAATCAGCTCTCTGGTTCTATACCTTCATGCTTGGGCAGTCTAGCCACATCTCTAAGAACTCTCTCACTAGAGTCCAATTCGTTGAGTTTCACAATACCATCTACTTTTTGGAGACTTGCGTATATCTTGCATCTAAACTTATCATCCAATTCTCTAATTGGACCTCTCTCACAAGATATTGGAAACTTGAAAGTTGTGATAGACGTAGATTTATCAAATAACCATTTATTTGGTATTCTACCAAGCACCATTGGGGCTCTTCGTGATTTGGTTACACTCTCCTTGGCAAATAATGATTTGGAAGGCCCTATTCCAAGTTCATTTCAAGACTTGCTCAGCCTGCAATTCTTGAATTTATCCAAAAACAATCTGTCTGGAGTGATCCCCAAGTCTTTAGAAGCCCTCTTAGTTCTCAAGTATCTGGATTTGTCTTTCAACAGGCTCCAAGGAGAAATTCCAACTGGTGGACCATTCCAAAACTTCTCCGCTCAATCATTTGTCTCAAATAGTGCACTATGTGGTGCAGCCCGACTCCATGTTCCACAATGCAGAATTAGTAAACGTGAACCAAATTGGAGGAAACCTAAATATATTATCCCAGGGATCATATTAGTAATTTTCCTAGTGGCCTCCATATCTCTATTTGTACTATGCAGGAAAAGGAATGTGGAAGTTCCAACAGAGGCTACCTCGTTGCCCCAACTTCTTTGGAGAAGATTTTCACACCTAGAACTTCTAAGGGCAACGAATGGACTTAACGAAAACAACTTACTTGGAAGTGGGGGTTTTGGCTCAGTATATAAGGGGACACTTTCAGAAGGAATAGATGTTGCAGTAAAAGTTTTCAGTTTACAGCTAGAAGGGGCTTTCAGGAGTTTTGATACAGAATGTGAAATGCTAAGCAATATTCGTCATCGAAACCTTATCAAAATCATCAGCTGCTGCTGTGAACTTGATTTCAAAGCCTTGGTATTGAATTACATGCCAAATGGGAGCCTTGAGAAGTGGTTGTACTCTCAAAACTATTCTTTGAATATCTTACAGAGGATCAACATAATGATAGACGTTGCGTCAGCATTGGAATACCTTCACCATGGTTATTCAATACCTGTAGTGCATTGTGATATGAAGCCAAGTAATATACTACTAGATGATGATATGGTTGCACATGTTGCTGATTTTGGAATTGCAAAACTCTTGGGTGGAGGAGATTCTATGACCCAAACCATGACCTTAGCCACAGTTGGGTACATGGCTCCAGGTGATGTAATTGCTAATTTAATATCTTTTAATTCTATACATGTTGTCCGTAATTATGCATAATTTTCATTTCATCATACACATGAATATACAAGTATAATTCATAATGCAGAGTATGGATTGGAAGGAATGGTTTCAACAAGTGGGGATGTGTACAGTTTTGGAATTGTAGTGATGGAAACATTCACAAGAAGGAAGCCAACAAATGAGATGTTTGATGGGGAAATGAATATAAAGCAATGGATTGCAAACTCACTAGTATTACCAGATGCAAAGATAGATGAAGTGTTGGATGCCAATTTGCTTGGGATTGGGACAGAACAGGAAGATGATGATCATGTGAGGAAAAGGGATTGCATATCAGCCATTATGAGATTAGCTCTTGCTTGCTGTGCAGAATCACCTGAAGAGCGGATAAGTATGGAAGAAGCTGTAGTCACACTCAAGAAAATTAAGATAAAGTTTATGAAGGACGCTGCTGCTGCTCAAATAAACTGCCCTCTTGTTCAAGCCATGATTCTGCCACTGTCATTAACTTAACATTCAAGGCCAAACACATGTACAATAATTTATGTATGTATATTTAAAATCATTAGAAAACATTATATAAGCTACTCATATGTAGAAACGAAAATAATATTATACAGCTGAATTGAAAAAAAAATTCAAACCTCTATACATAATCAGGAGGTTTGGACCTCATCGTGATCAAGGCTATAGCCTTTGAAAGTGAGAACCTATCATCTCAGGTGAAACATTTTAAGTCATGTGGATTTGTCCTAGAGAAGTTTATATTCTTGGTCGCTTATGTATGTTCCTGTAGAAGCCTCTGCTTTTCATCTGCTATGAGTATATACACCTGCAATGAGAGAGAGAGAGAGAGAGAGAGTGAGAGAAATAATATATGTTCACAGATTTTCTTCTCATTAGTCATTGACTCATTGATGAGAGAATTATCTCAGATGAAAATGGAAGTATATTAAGCTCCATTATACTTACAGAGTTAGGTTGAAATTAGAGCTCTATGTATACAAAACATTACACTGGTACAGGATCTTGTTCGAGGATTTCCTTTCCTGTAATTCCATCTTTCAAAGTTTTAAAGTATACATTGTAGTCCTTCTCGGGGGATGGATTTTGAGGGTCCACTGTAAATGGCTCACTAAATGGCACAACACTTTTAACCTGCAAATGAGTTTATAAGCATCTCAGAATCTGCAAAAGCTTTTAACTTCCAAAAATAGCAAATTACAGCCACAGCACACTGCACACAATTAAGGGATATAAGTCGGGCTGTGACCTCAAATGTCTTGCCAGATGCATAGGGGCTTTCCAACGCAGCAACACATATCTGAGCAGTCTGCTCTCTTGATATCTTACCCTGCATATATATATATATATATATATATATATATATATATATTATAAATCATAACATTCAGATATTATTACTATTATAAAGGAAAGAAAGAGCAATACATACCATCACAATAAAGAGAGAATAGTGATCTTCTATTTGATTATATACCGTTACATTGTCTCCTTGGTCAAAAATGAGATCTGCTCCAGCAGGCTCCTCAGCAAAGATAGATGAAGTTTGAAAAATCGCTATGAGGTAGGCTAAAAGAACAAAAGAAAAGAACCAGACCCGCCTAGCGCCGCCTAGACCCGCCTAGCACCGCCTAGACCCTCCCAGCGACGCCTAGACCAGCCCTGTAGTGCATAAGTTTGAAAAATCGCTAGGCAGTAGGCTTAAAGAACAAAAGAAAAGAACCAGACCTGCCTAGCTCCGCCTATAGACTCACCTAGCGCCGCCTAGACTCACCTAGACCCGCCTAGCGCCGCCCTGACCACCTAGGCCGATTTTTTGTAATGCAGAGTACGGATTGGAAGGAATGGTTTCAACAAGAGGGAATGTGTACAGTTTTGGAATCGTAGTGATGGAAACATTCACAAGAAGGAAGCCAACAGATGAGATGTTTGTTGGGGAAATGAATTTAAAGCAATGGATTGCAAACTCACTATTACAAGATGCAATGATAGATGAAGTTGTGGATGCCAATTTTCCTCACATGATCTAATGGGTTGGCAGGTCGATTTTAGAGAACAAAAATATCATGGATTTAGAGTGTGGTGCAACCTTCTAGAGTTGTTTCTTGTGCTTGTTGCTAGAAGTGATCTTCTGCTCTTGGTTTCATCACTGGCTGATATTTCTTGACACATTTTGGAAACCAGAACGGTAATGGTGTGCTCATGAAGCATTGTTGAAAGATAAACAATCTAATGGGGAAGCAAGGGTCCCCAAGAAGTCCACGTCCTGAGCCACAGATTGATGACGACTTATCGTCAGGGACTAAAGACTATGATCCTTCTAATGTTGGGAGGAGAATGCCAGGGGGAGATAACCATTTGAATTCCAAAATGTTGTTGCTTCATGGTCTGAGAAATGATTCTGTGAAATATACTACTTGTAAGGGGAGTTTTGTGGGGAAAAAGCATTTGTGGCTTCTAAAGGACGTCCGTTCAATCATTTTTGTGTTTGCTCTGATGGGTTTCCTTCTCCTGCTTGATTCTTTTCTGGTGTCCATTTTTGATTCTATGGTTCTTCAGAATAGTTCAGCTATAAGAAAACTTCCTGTCCTTAAGGTACGACATTTGATCATACTGTATGCATGCTCCTTTTACTAATTAGGAGTCAAAATTAGCAGCAATCACTCTAAGCATACTTCCATATATGTTGTGAGTATTGGTTAAAGCTACAAATATATATCTTCATTCACAGGTTCAAGGATGAGTCCCGTTTCCTCCATTATTCATATTTCTAGCTTTTCTGTTTACCAACTCATGAATATGCAATCGGATGCCATTTATCATCATTTTTAATCCGTTACAATTGTTTCCAAAGGAGGAGAACAGGGATGCCTACCTTATGAAAGAAAAAGCACCAGTACAGATGTATGACCGACTTCTAAAGTTGGCAAAAGGCGCCCTCGCAGAGGTTTGCTTCATAACTTTATAGAATTTTGACTCGGATTTTGTTATATTTTGATTGTTGGATCTTCCTTTTTTTCCTCACCTAAATCTTTTGCTTTAGAAAGAGTTTAAGCCAGAGTTGTCAACTTTATGGAAAGAACCATATAGGCAGGTTGCTGCATGGAAACCTTGTGCAGACAGAAAAGTTTCACCAAGCCTAGGTACCTGATTATTCTCATCCCAACTTCTTTTTCAAGTACTACCACTGATCAGATAACTAATAATGACTGTATTAAGTCTTAAATTATTTAGTGGTAAAATATTTCTATAATTAAACCCTTCTTCCTGTTACTTAGTCAATTGCTTTTATGCTCTTCCCTCAGGGAAATACAAGAAAGGTAATGGTTACATAGTAGTCAGTGCAAATGGTGGTCTCAATCAACAACGAGTTGCTGTAAGTATTCAACTTGCGATATGATTGCCTTATGTATGCTAACAGGGCTGACCAGGCTATTTCAATTGCTCACAGATTTGCAATGCTGTTGCTGTGGCATCTCTTCTTAATGCTACCCTTGTTCTTCCAAGATTTCTTTACAGCAGTGTATGGAATGATCCGAGGTTTGAGATAATTTTCTGATCATTTTTATATATCATTAAAGCTTCAATTTGATGTGTCTCAGTAAGCCTATGTTGATGTTGCGGCTTTGAAATAATTATTGATGCATGCATAGATTCAGTGATTTGTACAGAATATTAAGTTTGGTTTATTCATTGTAAGTGCAGCCAATTTGGTGATATTTACCAAGAAGAACATTTTATGGATGTACTGAAGGATGAAGTAAAAGTTGCCAAGGAACTCCCATCTCACTTGAAATCACTAGACCTTGAAGCAATCGGTAGCCTTGTATGTCGTTCTCCTATATGATTACTTTAATTTGTGAAGCAATTTTGTAAACTGATTACCTTTTTCTCTTTCCAGATTACTGATGCAGATCTTGTGAAGGAGGCAAAACCCATTGATTATATCAGAGTTGTACTACCCCTTCTCTTTCCAGTTGTACTGATGCAGAGCTTGAAATTGTTGATTTAGGCAACTTCAACATGAGGGAATGTTTTCAACAAGGGGGGATGTGTACAGTTTTGAAATTACAGCCACAGCACACAGTACAATTAAGGGACATAAGTTGGGCTCCTCAGTTAATGCACAAGGCCTCAGCAAAGATTGATGAAGTTTGAAAAATGGCCAGGCGGTAGGATAAAAGAAGAAAAGAAAAGAACCAGACCCAACCTAGCACCCAGACCCTAAACCCTAAAGAACCAGACCCACCCTGGCACCCAGACCCGCCTAGCGCCACCGAGGGCCGCCTAGACCTGCCTAGCGCCGCCTAGACCTGCCTAGCGCCGCCTAGACCCGTCTAGCTCAGCCCAGACCCGCCAGCGCCTCCCAGACCCGCCCAGACCGTCCTAGCGCCGCCTAGACCAGCCCTGCAGTGCATAAGTTTGAAAAATCGCTAGGCAGTAGGCTTAAATAACAAAAGAGAAGAACCAGACCCACCTAGCGCTGCCCAAATAAACCGCCCTCTTGTTCAGCGCTTTAATTTATGGATCCTATCCTATGACATATATTTCATGCCGTTTTGTTTTGGTATAATTTTATTTAAATTTTAAAGACAATAATATATAGATGGAAATTCAATGCTTCTTACTTGGTGTGGTTGCTGCAAGCCACCCTTCCAATCTATTGGTCTCTGTGTGTGTGTAAACAAGCTTGGTTTTTGAGACTTTTGTCTTGATCGTTACTTAAGTTATGGATAGAACAAATAATTAATGGTTTTCAGTAGTCCTTCCGTCAAGTCTGGCTAACGTGGTGTCAATTTCATGGGCAAATTTGTCTTTCCAAGTCTACAATGTCCAACCTTCCAATATTTTCACATCAAACCCAAACTCCATGGCTTGCCAATGCCTTCTGGGCTCTTGCTCATCTTCTTCTCTATCCCCAAACCCAAAACCCCCAAAACCTCTCGCTCCATCCTCCATTTCCTCCTACCTCTCAACCACGGATGATAATGATGAAAACGATAAAACCCATAAACCCAATTTCGATTTCCTCAAGCTTTCTGTAACTCTACTAATCTCCACCGCTCTCCCCCAAATCCCAACCGCATAGCCGCCATCAAAGAGAAAAAGCGAGTGCCCAAGAAGTCCACGCTCAAAAAATCCGAAGCTTTATCTCATCAAGAGCTCGAGTCTTGGTCCCAAGGCCTCCCCATCGTCTCTAATCGAATTTCGTACACCCAGCTCTTGATATTGAACCAGGAAGGTAAGCTCAAACATGTTATCAAGCCTCCTGGTGTTGAATTGCAAAAAAAGGTAGAGCCCGTATTGGTTGTTCTCAAATTGCAAAAGTCAGGTGTTGAAGAAGGCTAACTGAAAAGTCAGATTTGCCCATCACGAATCTATGAGATTCTCACAGATGCTTGCTACGTCATCATTTTAAACGGAAAAAACTAACAGTTGACGGAAGGACTACTGATGCAACGAAACACATAGTTGAGTGACCTCTGCAACTAATAATTGAGTTTAGTAACCCAAATGCAACTACGGGTATAATTGAGGGACTATTGCTGGGAAAAACCCCTGAATATAATGTTGATGTTTAGGTTGGGCTACAGACCAGTGCATTTAGTAGTAAACTAGCTCTCATCGTTCAGTCTGTCTGTTCTATTTTAGAGGTATTTACAATGTTAATTGAATTGTAGCCACCGAGTTCTTGCAAGGTCCTACAATATATTTAGAGATTTTCTATTTAAACCCCACACTTCTCTTAGTTCACCCCGTGTTCTAAGTTCACTCCAATTTTTAATTTAAATTTTCACAATTTCTAAGAAAACTCCACTATCTTCCCAAACTAAAAATAAGAACTAAAATAGATTTTCTATTTAAACCCACAATTTTCTTTGTTCCTAGCAAAAAAAAAACACAAACAAATGAAACCCCAAATCAGAAACTTTTAAGAAAGAAAACAGTTTTACCTTTCTCCAAGAACTGTAACTGGAATTCTAACACTTGGGTATTGTTGAGAGAGAGAGAGAGAGAGAGAGAGAGAGATAGAGAGAGAGTTTGTAAACAGGAAGTTAGAAGGAGGTTTCTAAAACTTAATATGAAGAGTTGTGGGGTGTGGGGTGTATAGATGTACTAAGGTTAATTATTAAATTGGATGACTTTTTTTGTCTTTTTACACAATAATAAAACTTACATCTTAATGATTTAAGTATTGGGGTGAACAAAGAGAAGTGCGGGGTTTAAATAGAAAATCTCTATATTTATTATGTGATCTTTCTCTTTCATGATGGATATAGTTGATGCTCTCCAAGAAACAACTGGTATCATGGGTGCAAAGCATTTGAAAGTTTAATGCTGATTCTTGCGAAATTGATATAGTTGCCTTGCCTCCTAACCCACCCCAAGTGTGGTGCACATAAGTTTCGTTTGTTTAATTGTGCTCTCCATATCAGCCGCCACCGCCACTGTTGTTGACAAATATGGTGACTACGATGATTTCAAATTTTACACCATATTGAAATGCCCAAACCCAGTTCAATGGCGAACAGTTCAAAATTATAATTGGATTATGGCCACCGAATTCTGACGAGGTCTTTTTTAACGAGTTTCTGATTATAATAATTCAATATATTTACTTCGGTGAGAACGCATGTATGTATACAATCCTAAAGATGACTAATTACATTGTTGAAACATAGCTCTAAATTACAGCATATAAAATAGGAGACTTAGTTGACTAATCATCTAAATTAAGGAGATGAAATAGGCAAAAAAATAATAAACGTAATTGACTTTAACATCTCTAACCTTGAGCACTTTAGTTTTTTAGTTTTTGTATCGTTTGGGAGTGCTTCTCTAAGAAGCACTTTTACTTAAAGCGGTCTACTAAAAGCACTTTTATTATAAAGATGTTGAAATTTTCATAAAAAATCGAAGTGCTTCTTGGAAAAGCACTTGAGATTGCTTCTTGGAAAAGCACTTGAGATTGCTTGAAGAAGCACATGACAGTGCTTCTCCAAAAATCGCTTCTATGGCCCAAAAGCGCTTCTAAACTTTTTTCACAAACGCTGTCAAAAACGATTTTGGTTGTTAAAAGCACTTTTAACTGTTCCAGAAGCACTCCCAAACAAACCCAAAATAAAAGAAATTTTAGTTTCCATATATATATATATATATATATATATATATATTATTATGTCGCCTTTTCATGATGGATAGTTGATGCCCTTAAAGAAACATTGAAAGTTTAATGGTGATTCTTGCTAACAAGCCCAAGTATGACGCACATCATTTTTCTTTGTTTAATCGTGCTCTCCATGGCTGCCGCCGCCGCTGCTGACAAATACGGCAACTACTATGATTTCGAATTTTACACCTTATTGATGACTTGGCCTAATACCCACTGCATGCGAATGAAAGACCTTCCTAGACGTAATTGCTATGAGCCCGTCGCACAGAAATTTATCATCAATGATCTATGGCCAATATATAATGATTTTAATGCGCGTCCAAAGTGCGGATCAGCTTCGAATGCCCAAAGAGAGTTTGATGGCGAACAGTTCAAAATTGCGGTATTGTTGCAGGAGACAATAACCTTGAGCACTATTTCTCATTTTTTATTTTTGTTCATCATTTTATTTTTTCAGTTTTACACCTCTGTCTTAATTTTTGCAGGAGACAACTTGTGTTGTCAAGATGAAAGAGTACTGGCCAAATCCAACAGCGAAGGATTTGACTGAGAATAAATTTTTTTTGGGAAAGACAGTGGAAAGAGCATGGTAAATAAATACACTGATCTGCTTGCTGAAGACTATTTCAACTTAGCATTTAAGTTTTATGAAGACGTTAATGTGACGAAGATGCTTGAGGATGCTGGAATTTCAATTGGGATGGATTCTGATCCTATTGTGATCAAGTGATAGGGAAGAAGACGAAAAGCTTCACAAATATCAAGTGTTATAAGGGAATGTTGTGGGGAGCCCGAATCTGCTTCGGAAAATATGGAATGTTTCGGGATTGTAAGATGAGAATTGAGGATATGTTTTTGGGTTGTAAAAGGACACAAAATGTATATCACAAAATTTCTCTTCCTGCGATGCCACCTACAATAAAGGCAGAGGTAATACCAAATTGTGCTTTCCAAGTTCTATGTTGTAATAATACTTTATAACTTGCCTCTGTGATTGTAGAAATGTGATGGTGGAGATGCGGATGAAGCTGGTAAAATTCATACTGTAGCTGATTAAGCCCAAGCAAGCAATGAGCACTAAAGTCTGGTGGTGTGGTGACGAGTACGTTAAAGCTCTAAGAATATGCTTTTTCTTTGGCTTTTATGCTGGTTTTTATGTGTGTATTATGTTGCTCCTTGCTAGTCAGAACTTTAGTCACACAAAGGAGGCCAAGCAGAGTGCCCATGGAGGAAGGTTTTTGTTGTTAGTATAGCCGCGCGGCTAAGGTCACGCGTGGGCGCCAAGGAGCTAGGCGGGGCCTTTTTATTAGTATAGCCGCACGGCTATACTTGGGTTTTTTCCCCCCAAAATTGTATGGATCTATCCAACTAATTAAAATGAGAACATGCATTGCGGAACTCCAAGGTGTGTACATGCTGGAGAGCTTAGCTGATTACCTATCTCTGTCTAATAGTCAAACTCTCTGGCTTCTGATGTTTAATATCCTTAGAAATCAGAGCAATGCAAATCAACCAATAACTTCTACTTTATTAGTTACTACTATCTTGAATACACAGAAAATATTGTTTACCATCTCAAGAATTTATACTTTATTGGTTGGTTATCACTCTAAAGACAAGAACTACTAATTTATGGCCAACATGTTTAGTATTAGTACTCATATTAGTACTGATATTCCACTCTAAAGACAAGAACTACTGATATTCCACATAATTCACGACTTCAAACATTCGACTTGTATGATTATCAATTCTTAGGTTCCATACCCACTGCTATCTTCAACTTATCTGCATTGCAAACAATTGATTTGGGCAATAACGACATATCAGGTACGAGCCAACAAACAGCCATCTAGGAATTGATTATTACCATTTAACATTCGTTAATTCTTTTGTTTTTCCTTCTCTCTTCTTTTTCTGTGGCATGTACACATGTTTAACAGGCATCATACCAAGAGAAATGGGTTTGGCACTCCATGTTAATAATCTCAATGGTGTCATCCCATCCAAATCTTTAATTTATCCATGATAAAATTTATTTCTCTATCTAGTAATCAGCTCTCAGGTAGCCTCCCAGCAGACATAGGCACTGGGGTTCCAGACCAGCAACAACTTCTTGTAGGAGATAATAAGCTCAGTGGAGCTATCCCCAGTTTTGAAATTACAGCCACAGCACACAGTACACAATTAAGGGACATAAGTCGGGCTCCTCAGTTAATGCACAAGGCCTCAGCAAAGATAGATGAAGTTTGAAAAATGGCCAGGCGGTAGGATAAAAGAAGAAAAGAAAAGAACCAGAGCCTAAACCCTAAAGAACCAGACCCACCCTGGCGCCCAGACCCGCCTAGCGCCGCCTAGCTCCGCCTAGACCAGCCTAGACCCACCTAGACCCGCCTAGCCCGCCTAGCGCCGCCTAGCGCCGCCTAGCGCCGCCTAGCGCCGCCTAGATCCGCCTAGCTCCACCCAGACCCGCCTAGGTCCTCCCAGACCCTCCCAGCTCCGCCTAGACCAGCCTAGACTCCGCCCAGACCCTCCCAACGCCGCCTAGACCAGCCCTGCAGTGCATAAGTTTGAAAAATGGCTAGGCAGAAGAACAAAAGAAAATAACCAAACCCAACCTGGCAGCCAGACCCGCCTAGCGCCGCCTAGCGCCGCCTAGACCCGCCTAGCTCCTCCCAGACCCGCCTAGCGCTTCCCAAATAAACCGCCTTCTTGTTCAGCGCTTCAATTAATGGATCCTATCCTATGACATATATTTAATGCCATTTTGTTTTGGTATAATTTTATTTGAATTTTAAAGACAATAACATATAGATGGAAATTCAATGCTTCTTACTTGGTGTGGTTGCTGCAAGCCTGCAACTACGGCCACTTGGGTGCTTTGCCGCTGCTTTGTAAAGAATATTTATTATTCTCTTTATTAGGTTTATGATTATCTTGTTAAGTTGTGGAAGTCCTATTGTTTAGGGACTTGGTTGTTTAGTTGCTAGTTAATAGGAGAGTCCAAGTTGTCATGGAGTCATGGTTAGTGGCTGAATGTCATGGTTTAGGGCTAGAGTCAGGACTCTTTTACTTGGTATGGTATCAGAGGAGGCAAGAAACGACTGATTACAACACCCAGGCCTCCATTCCTATCTGTTGGTCTCTCTGTGTGTGTAAACAAGCTTGGTTTTTGAGACTTTTGTCTTGATCGTTGCTTTAGTTATGGATAGAACAAACAATTAATGGTTTTCAGTTTCACAAATATTGGATTGGATTGGATCCCTGTATTTAAAGCATGTTTAAGGAAGAAGATGGATTACTCAATAGTGGGGTTTAAATAGAAAATATATCCCGTCTAATCGAAAATCTATCTTATGAAGAAAATCTCTCAATATTGAACATGCCTTCATTGGATTGGATCCCTGTATTTAAAGAAAATCTCTCAATAGAAAATCTATCCCACTTCAAATAGTGGAGAAATTATAGAGTAGTACCGTATTACCACATCAGCTAATGATACTCACATTCAAAATATGTTGTGTGTCTTTATTTTTTAACAACTCAAATTTTATTTTACGACTGGACTTTAACCTAATTTTTACCCTTTAAAATAAAATTAAGAAAATAAACAATGGAAAAAAAAAATAGCCACAGCCCACCCCAACAAGCCTACCCAGCATCGCCGCTCTGGTTTAGGGCTCCCTCTCTTTTATCCTCCTCCCTCCATCTCTCTCTCTCTCTCTCTCTCTCTCTCTGTGTTGCTGTTCTGCAATTTTCTCAACCTTTTGGTGACTACCCCAAGATCCATGTATATTTTATCATTGATGAAGGTCTCACTAGCATATGTGAAGAAGGTTGGGATGGGAGGTGGGTCTGTAACAAACAGGCTACAAATCGACTAGCATGAAATTGATATGGAAAGGGTTGATTGTTATTGGATCTAATATCTCCATCAAGATATTAAGATTCATTGAAAATGATGACGAAGTTTCCTGGTTGCAGCAATTTATTAGGCTATTGGGATTTGGTTCTCTTACTTGTGTTACTAATGACTGTTGATGGCAGTCGGAAGAAGACGACAGAGGGGTGGCGTGCGGGTAGAATTGCTGGGATATTCTCCTTTCTTTTTTAATTTTTTCTTAAGTTTTTTATTTTTCTAATTTATTTCAGCGGATAAAAATTAAGTCCAGCTGTAACAAAGAATAATTTGTTTATTTAAAAAATTACATATGGCATATTTTGAGTGGGAGTATCACTAACTGATGTGGTAGTACGGTACTACTCTATAATTTCTCCAAATAGTGGGGTTTAAATAGAAAATCTCTCAATATTTTTTATCATTGAAGGTAGAAGATGGATTACTCATGAAGAAAACTTATCCCGTCTAATCCCTACAAAATGGTAGGATAATAACACCTTATAACTAATCCCTTCCAACATGGAAAGTCATTCACCCCTACCTTCATCTTCTCCTTCAATATACCTTAGATTTAGTGACTTATGAAGTTTTCTTCTTTCATAATCAAAATTAGCAATTTTTTGTTTATTTTCTTTTTAGATGTTCTCAGTGACTAAATAAGTAATTGACTCTTTCTTACTCTTTAACTAACCTGCTTTAGGGTTCTTTACCTGTGCATTAAGTTCTGGTATCTTGGGACAGGTTTTCATTTACTCTCCTTTAGAATTCTGATAGCTTGTTCTGTCAAGCTGAAAGAAGTACTGGTTAGATCCAACATAAGGATTTGATTGAGACTATAAAATTTTGGAAAAATCAGTGGAAAGACCATGGTAAATTCTGTGATATCTGCTTGCTGAAGACTACTTCAATTTAGCATTCAAGTTTTATGAAGACGTTAATGTGACAAAGATGCTTGACGTTAATATAAAGTGTTATAATGGAATGTTTTGTTTGGGAAGTCTGATTCTGCTTTGAAAAAGATGGAATGTTCCGGGACCGTAACTCAGGATATGTTTCAGAACTGTAAAATGACAATAAATACATATGACAAATTTCTCTTCCGATGCCACCTACAAGTAAAGGTAAATACCAAATTGTGCTTTCCGAGTTCTATGTTGTAATCACACATTTATAAATTGCGTATGTGATTGTAGAAATGTGATGGTGGAGACGAGGATGATGGTGATAAGACTGCTACTATAGGTGATTAGCCCAAGCAATGAGCACAAAAGGCTGGTGGTGGTGGTGAGCTAGTTAAAGATCTAAAAATATTTTTTCTATTTTTTCTATTTTTTTTTAATGTTTGTGTTATGTTGATGTTTCCAGGTCTGAACTTGAGTCACACAACAAGGCCAAGCATAGTGTTGAGGTTGATACCTTAATTTTGTGAAGGTTTTGGTGGTGATCGGTTGTGGTTTTATATGTTTAAACCTCAGTTTTTCTATTTTTTCAACTTTGATTAATAATTTACTTTTAAGAACACTACTTTTAACTGTTTCTTTATTGTCAGCCACTTTGATTTACCACTTTTCATTCCAAAATGAATCTCGCGCACTAATTGGGGTCAAATTACTCTAGGTTCACATTGAACTTGTATACTTAATGCCGGAATACTTGCTCTACTGGTCTTGAGCCTTGATTGACATGGCTAATATCTTAATGAAAATATTGACCTACAATAACCCTCATAGCTAGTCATAGTCCAATTTCCTGTAAGCTTCTATAATCTGCCTGTAGTGTACAGAAAGTGCTTGCTCTATGAACCCTTCTTAGTTCTGACCAAAAAAAAAAAAAAAAACCCTTCTTAGTTTTATAAGCCGCAGCATTGGAACTTACTTCTTGATTTGATATAAAACGATGACATTGATCTCCATCTTCGCTTTTATGCCGAGGCTGCAAACTCTGCGCTGCGCTACCATAGAAATGGTTACAAGCCATGATTCTGCCAATGTCTTTAACTTAACATTCAAGGCCAAACATATGTACAATAATTTATGTATGTATATTTTTAAAATCATTAGAAAACATTATATAAGCTATTCATATGTAGAAAAGAAAATAATATTATACAGCTGAATTGAAAAAAATTCAAACCTCTATACATAATCAGGAGGTTTGGACCTCATCGTGATCAAGGCTATAGCCTTTTGAAAGTGAGAACATATCATCTCAGGTGAAACATTTTAAGTCATGTAGATTTGTCCTACAGAACTTTATAATCTTGGTCGCTTATGTATGTTCCTGTAGAAGCCTCTGCTTTTCATCTGCTATGAGTATATACACCTGCAATGAGAGAGAGAGAGAGAGAAAGAGAGAGAATTAATACATGCTGACAGATTTTCTTCTCATTAGTCATTGACTCATTGCTGAGAGAATTATCTCAGATGAAAATGGAAGTATATTAAGCTCCATTATACTTACAGAGTTAAGGTTGAAATTAGAGCTCTATGTATGCAAAACATTACACTGGTACAGGATCTTGTTCGAGGATTTCCTTTCCTGTAATTCCATCTTTCAAAGTTTTAAAGTAAACATTGTAGTCCTTCTCAGGGGGTGGATTTTGAGGGTCCACTGTAAATGGCTCACTAAATGGCACCACACTTTTAACCTGCAAATGAGTTTATAAGCATCTTAGAATCTGCAAAAGCTTTTAACTTCCAAAAATAGCAAATTATAGCCACAGCACACAGCACACAATTAAGGGACATAAGTAGGGATGTGACCTCAAATGTCTTGCCAGATGCATAGGGGCTTTCCAACGCAGCAACACAAATCTGAGCAACCTCCTCTCTTGATATCTTACCCTGCATATATATAAATACTATAAATCATAACATTCAGATATTATTACTATTATAAGGGAAAGAAAGAGCAATACATGTCATCACAGGCATACAACAAAGAGAGAATAGTGATCTTCTATTTGATTATATACCGTTATATTGTCTCCTTGGTCAAAAATGAGATCTGCTCCGGCAGGCTCCTCAGTTAATGCACAAGGCCTCACAATTGTGTATGGTATTCCACTTTCCCGTATTAAATCCTCCCCCTGCTCCAAAACTTATCAATGTACAAAATCGAAAGAGCTAAATCTGACCCAGAAAAAGAAAAAGAACAGAAAAGAGCTAAGAAGTGGTATTTTGATACACTGATTATTTATAAAAATATCAAACAGCTTGCACTGAATTAGTATGAAACCTTCAACTTGAATGTCAGGATAAAATCCAATTCCTTGTTTAAGCGAACAGCAGGAGGTTGTTTACTTAGATCAAGTCCAGGCCTGTCAGGTCGGGTAACTCCTGCAGAACCTACGTGTACGAACCTACACGGAACACAAGCAAAGAGATTCTTTAAAGACAAACAGAAAGTGCACCTAGCAGATCAATTATGTTTAGTCATAAGAAGATAATCCAACAAAATGAAATGAATGTGAAACCTGGGAGTAATAGGCTCTTTTAGATATGCTCTTATGCTTGATAATGGGACCTTAAATGCCCCTTCCACAAAAGTAGGATTCAGTTTCCCATCATATTCAAACTTGCTGAACATGAGCTGCCATAATTTTGAATCCCATCAATAAACATAGAAGAAAATGAAGTGAAAGAATAGACTAAAAGAAAGTGGCTGCAGAAATGTGCCTGCAATGACACAATATTGCTGGGGTCAAAAGGTGGCGCATCTGATACAGTTCTTGCTCGAAATATCGGCTTCAACGAAGAAAATGGCACACGTACCTGGAAAAAATGAGACAGATTACTATTATGGAGTTTGAGATATGTAACTACAATTTTAATGTCGATCAAGGAGCTAGTGTGTTACTTACTGTCTGCCACTGGTCTCCAACAGTGTCAAAGCCTGCTGTGTAACCAACAGTATCCCAATCACGACTTGTGCGAACAATTAGTTTATAGCGACGACCATCACCTTTAAGGCGCAGCTCCAAACCATCATATGCAGAGAGATCCTCAGCTGTTGATAGATTCTAGATACAAGCATATTCATCACTAGACAATAAGCAACTGACCAACTTACAGGGAACAGTAAAAAATTCTATGCACAATATATTTACAAGTCACTAGAAAACGTTGCTCTTTACCTTTGTTCTGATACTGGTAAAACCACCATTGTTTGCAGTGGAAACAACCCCTGAAGGAGAAGAGACATACCAAATAAATAAATTTCAACTAAACCAATCCAAATATGAATAGTTCTAATAGAATCACCAGTGAGAACGCAGTACAAAGACACCAGTTCTAAAGTTTGAAAATATCATACCTTTAAAAATTCCAGTTGGTCCACCATTTTCACCACCGTTTGGATCAATCTGAAATGTACTTTCACTCACTCCACCCATCACAACATCATCTAAAGCACCCCAAGCCAATTCCCTATAATTATTATCTGCAAATTACAAACAAAGAAAAGAATCTCAAATGGTATATATTGTTCACCTAATAGAATATGAGGATTGATGATTTCAGTTAGGTTCCATGTATGAAAAGTTCGAGCGTGTTCCCTAGCATGTTAAGTATAATGGACTGCAGAATAACATGTTTTTTTATGAAGGTTCTTTGCATTTGCTTTCCATACTATATTTCATATTAACCTAAATTCTCCACCGTTTTTTACCTTTTCCAAAAGAGTTTTTATTTATTTCCCAATTATTTGTACAAGAACGACTGGACCAAGTATAACACAGCAGAAAGGATGGAAATCAGTGGTTTCAGCATACAGAAGAGTGTACCTTCAAAACCAAATAGTAGTTTTCCATTTTGAAGTCCAACGCTTCCTTTTACAGCCTTGATCAAATTTCTTATTCCAATGTACTCCACCTTTTCAGGTGAATCTCCCTTGATCTGCTTCCATCAATCAACCAATGCAATGATTCATAATTACTAAGAAGAACATTTTATTACACACACAAAACAAATGAGGTAAAAATTCAAGTTCCAAGTTAAACTTTCGAGAAAATGCTACTCCAGATATAGAATGTAAGCAATCAGTTCGTTACCTCTGGTTCAAAGAACTTGATTCCCTGTACAAAACATAACAGAATGTCAAAGCTGCTTAAGACAGAAAAAAATAATTGTGGAATATATTGCAGGCGTGGGAAGTCCATGGCAGTCCAAGTTTGCAAAACATAGAAGTTAAAAAATGAAGTTTTTTCAACTTAAAAATGTTTTGAACATACCTGGCTGTATTTTTGCCTGTCAGGAGTGTCACCCTCCTTTGGACCAACAATGACAGAAACAGCATTAATCACTCTCCTCACTCCTTTGAAGTAATCGGGAACCAGAGTACTCTCCTTAGTAATGTCTCCAACAATCTGAAATTTTTCCAGGAAGAAACCAGGGTCACCATTGACGACATAAAATAAGAAATGAAACCACCATAAATTCTTTTACAATTATGACAAACAAATGGAATCTAAATGTGACAGTTAATAAACAAATAATTTGGGCATGGACAGAAGCATAATCAAGTAGGAATTACATAACTAGTTTTCATCAAGGAAATTGAAGATACATGGGTTGCTAGCTTACCAAGTCAACATCCGGGCCTAACATTTTCCTTGCTTTCTCTTCATTTCTAACCTGAGAGAAGTTTATATGAAAACATAGAAATTCGAGAAAGGAACAAGTGTAAAGGGAAATGGTAAGAGCAGAATACCAATACTCGGACCGGAAGCCCTTTCTTCCTTAAGACGTCGACCACCCTTCGACCTACACCACCAGTTGCCCCAGCCACTAGGACAATGCCAGAAGTTTCCATTTTCTTTTCTGGTTTACTAGGAGATGGGCTGGATAGTTTCTCACTTACAAACTCAAAGAACTTCACAAATAACAAACTGTTGTTAGTTGAGACATGATCACTTTTCACTTTTAGATAATTTCGAAAATTTTAGTACTTTCCAACCTTAGCAGGAGATGGAGGTTCGTTGAAGAAAAATATTGTTTTCAAAAATCTACCCAAGTCCCAACTCTGCTTTCCAGCTTCTGCTGATATGGATCTTCGATACGTTCTTGGGGAGAGATGATCAGAGTTTTGTTGGTAGGGAAAGCTGTGTGGTCTGTCATTAAGTTGAAGAAAGGGTTTAGGAAGTGGAGAGGACAGCAACTGAGGATGTAAAGATTTTTTTAAATGATTCCTACCAACAGGTGATGAAAAATCCTGCAATGTCAAGCCATCAAGTAATTAAGTCAACAGAATTCAAAATTTAATAGCTAATTCTCCTGCAGTAAATTTGTTTATCACAAAGGATTATAAGCACAATTCAAGGCTTGGCTGAGTTAAATGAAGCTTAGCATCCAATTGAACAAAAGAAACTCCCACTTATTTCTCCCAGAAATGCAGAGTAAATGAGTAACAGTGTAATTTGGTTTTGATTGCTCATTGGAATTAGTTGAGCACTTGAACCAAAGTATTCCATAATCAAGACAAGACAGAACAAATTAATTATTTTTCACTTACTCATTTACCAACCACAAACTGAAATTCATTTGGGGAAAACCCTGCTTAGAAAGAAAATCACACAACAAAACCATTGCAACTTTAAAACCCCCCTTCCCAAATTAGGTAGTCTGACTGGCTATGAACATAATGTTAAACAACAATTCATGTGAAAAATCATGGGGGTTACCTGGAGATTGAGAGCTGAAGAAGACAGAGGCGAAGATAGCCTAATGACACCAAATTCCATTGCCAAAAAGAGTTTGGAAACAGAGTTCCAGGCTCTTCTCTGGGTATTTATCTGAACTGGTTGCTTAATAAAGTGACGTCTGATATTTGAGTAAGAGTGAATACTGACCACACATACACAACACAAGGATCAATAGTAAACAGCATAAACTACTACTGACAGTCCCTGAACTTAGACGTGGCCTCCTATTCTATGCACACTTTTGTTGGGTCGTTGCTTGCTATACTCTGCGGTGATGCTGGTAATTTTAACGGTCGATCACATACAAAATGCCAATGAGCAACGGGTTAGTGTCAAATACTAATAATAGTTTTAACCATTCAAGTAAGAGACATTATTTAATTACTCTAATCACAGTAACCTTATAATGAAGAGATTTTCTACCACTCACATTCCACAACGATCCCACACCAGAGAACTTTTGAAACTAGCCTAATTCACTAGCTTCTAAAATGAGAGGCTATGTTGAGGACTAAAATAAGGGTTTATTCCAGCAATCGAATAATAACTTTGCACTTCATTGAACTGATATTAAGAAGCCAGTCATTATGGCATCCCTGTAACCCAGGGTACAATGAAGCACCTACATGAAATGGAACGGCCCAAGTGATCCACATCTGCATGAAAATAAAACAAGCCCAGGTGACCCAGTGGCCAAAGCCCATAGAGCATAGTTCAGCTACGAAGGGGCTTCCAATTCCCTTGATACAAATTCAAAGTGCATGAGAATGACACTTGAGTTGAATGTGCATGAGACCTTTCCATTTCACGTGATGTCTGGCTAGTCTTTGCCCCCTTCCCCATTCATACAGATTTAGACTTCAAGATGAAGTAAATAAATATATTTTTATTTTTATTTTATTGACCGAGAGTTTTCAATGTTCCGAAAAGAGACAACAAACGTAACGTGTGAGCACTTTAAAGCCAAAAAAATTAAACAAAGAAGAAAAAATGACCGTAGAATTGAAAATAATGCACGTCTTAAGGGTTGCTTTTATTTAGCAAGAAACAACATAGCGTTCACGGCCGTACCCGCATGTCATCTTCTTCAATTTTCAAATGCCAGCACGTACCTTCCTCGAAAATGCAGCACAAACATCAACTTCTCTTTCTTTTTTTTCCCTTTTTTTGTTGTAAAATTCTCACACAGACCTTTTTAACAGCAATACGTTTCACAAATGGCTCAATGTGGCACGTTTTTGTTGCAACAATTGTATAAATTTTGGCTTCTATTTCCGCATATTGTCATATTATGAGTCAAAATGGTACAATTCTGCGACCCACAAGTAGTTTGCCGGCAAAAAGTATACTTGGAATTTTTGCAAGTGGAAATGGAATATTAATAAATGGCATTCATATCTTATGACTAAAAAAAACTCTATTAATTTTATATTCGTGTGGATTGAAACTTCATGATGGATGGTCCCAGACAAGATAAGCGTTTTCGGCCTTGGCAGCAGATAAATCTTGTCTATGGATAATGGAAGACACCTGAGCAGCTGACATGGGTGAATGATTTGAGGGCATTTTGTTGACCTTCTGCCCTACAACTTCTTCTATCTATGCCGACAATGCAGAAAATTCAGCACATACTGTGACTTTCTTTCTCTTTGCGTTTTAGCTTTATGTTTTTGCATAGTGTAGGCAAATCATGCATATATTGTTTTATATATGCATGGTAGCTAGAATTTAAGTCAACAATATTTACATGGTTTTGTCTGTAATGGGCACAATCAAAACTGGCCATGGGAGGCCGCCGGTGGTTCTGATTTTAATTTCTTGTTTGATTCCTATTGTGAATCATGCATGCATGAAAAATCATATATAAGATCGAAAGATGCAAATATGAGTTAGGCTAGTTGGTCATAGTAGTTTAGACTAATCGATTGTATATAAAAAAAGAAAGACTTTGATTAACTTAAATATATGAAACTTAACAAAGGAAAAATGGTCCTACAAAAACCAAAGAAACGGTTCATGTGATATGCTATACTAATTAGACCCGTAAGGGGTTGTTACAAAAGAAGAAAAAAGTAATATTATTAATTAATTTGATGATCCATCTAATCTAATGGTGTCTCATTTGAGAGTAGTTGCTGACTTTGTCGTAGCTCAAATAAAGTGGGGGCCAATTACAAATGCAATACGTGACCATTGATCATTCCTAAATTATAATATTAAACAGAAAGGTCAACTCTCTTGCTCAATAGCCTAGTTGTTAGTGCAGTTTAATAAAAATGAATTAAGACTTAATTGTTAGATTACATGCATCCAAATCTCACGATTCTCTTAATTAATAATTAATTAAGTCGAGTTTTCTTAACAACGTTAATATAAATTATAATAATAAGTAGCTAGCTTTTGTGAGTCTAAATTTGAAGAGACTGTTGTCTACGTCTCGCATATTTCATTGACCTTAGGCTGCTAACAAAAGCTAGATCAGACTGAGTGACGGAATTAGATTCAGAGTGACGGAATTAGATTATTTCTTTCAATTATTATTCACAAATTTTATTATAAAATAAATAATCTTGTTATATATGGTGGTTTGCATAATAACATGATAGCTACCCAAAGCATATTATATTCCATGGCCTCTACATCTTACAAAACTGCGTATCAGAGCCAAGGTCTAAAATATCGATGGTAAATATCGATTGTCCAAAAATACGGATATTTCGATGGAAATATCGGGATATTATCGATATCAATAAAAATTGAATAAAAACCAGAAAATTGTAATAAAAATTTGAAATTTTTTATTGAAACTTTAGAGGATATTTATTTAGTCAGTTATTTATTAGTTTATCACAAAAAAATGGAAGGAAATGCATTGCATGATGGGTTTAACTGATTTAAGTTGATTATATAGCGAGCTGATAAATATTGTGAGTGTAGAAAATATGTAGTAATTAATGAAAAAAGATTAAACACATCATAATCATTTAAATATAATGATTTACTACAATATTTTACACTTTATACATAGCATTGTAAGATATATGAGTGATTTAGTACCACATAGAGTCCCTATGAGGTTCAAAATTTTCACTATCTTCATCATTTCTATATGTAGAGAATGTGTATTGTGAAGAATAGTCATCAAATGATAAATTCCCAAAATAGTGTTGCATGTAATTGTTAACATGTCACCCATATGAATTCGAGATTGGTTGACATTGTCCATAAGAAAAATCATTTAAAGATTAGATCTCAAATTCTTTCCATGAGCCACTAGATTCCTTCCCAAAAAGAAAGGTTCAAGACTCACATTCTCATGTGAAAATATGATTCTTGCAAAAACAGTTCAAAACAAAACAATATAAATATACATATTAGCATATTATCACAAAAACATAAACAATATGGTGGTTAAGGTGTTAGATGAGTGAAATAGCAAGGGTTTGAATCCCCTTTGAGTGTGTGCTTTGTGTGTTTTTCCCATTTTTTTTCATTACATCGATATTTTCAATATTTTTGATAGTATAGTGATATTTTGACAAAATATTGTTGAAGTATAAGAGAAATTATCGACACCAATATTTTTCGATATTAACATCGATATTATCGATATTTATACGATATGTGTATGGATACGTTCTGAAATATCCGTAATCCGAAAAAACGATAATATCCTCTATATTTCGTCGATATTATCAATATTTTATACTATGATTAGAGCTAATTAACTAAATCGAAAATATTTAATTAAATTTGATCGTCTTAATCAACTATATGATTCATTCAGTGCCTAATTGGTTCGGCTATCATTTTGTAAAATATAAAGGACACATAAATACTTACATAATATCATATGTACACCGGAGGTCGCTGCGACCTAGCCAAGTTTGGTCGAATCTTGCCGACTTAAATATATTGAACAAGTTCTTGTACATATCACACATATTAAATAAGAGACATCCACATCAGAATGACTTCAAATTATCAAAACTTACTGCTGTGTGAAAATAATTTTAAAATTGTATTTGTGGAATTAAAAAGAAAAATGCAATAATTTGTAAACTTCAGTTGGAAAGAAACAGAGAAAGAAGTGACCATTGAAAAGGTTGCAATGTGAGTCGTGACTTGTGAGTGAAGAGACCATTGAAAAGGTTGTTCCCATTTTCCACGTAAAAACCTTATCACTATTATGGTTTTCTTGCGTTGTGAGGGACCCACTCACTTGCATTGTATCTTACTCTTCAACTTCACGGCTTTGACTTTCTCTACCTATCCACGACCTCCCACCGTCCCAGCTCCACCTTCATCTTCCAAAACAAAATGGCTTGTCTGAGCTTCGCAGTTCAAGCCGCTGGGAAATGTTGAATATATATTTATTTATTTCTCTCTTTAAAATCAGGTTTGGTGTGAATATGTGGTAATAAAGGTTTGCATTTCTTCATATAGCCTGAGATAAGATCGTACGTGTCTAATTAAGATTTCAACTTGGGATGAGTTATGAATAGAATATGCCAACCTGTCTTGGCTATTTATTTACACGCACAATAACTCAAAAGAATGAGATAGGAAGACTAGTTTGACATATTTACTTACTCAAAATGGGGAAGTTAGGCAAGAGGCTCATAGCAAGTAGAGCAGTTATCTTGCATTTGAGGTCATGTGTTTGATTTCCTCTTTCTCCATTATCGCTCCTATTAAATGAGGAAGTTAAGAATATTGGAGAAAAATGAGGAAGTTAGGAATATCGAAAAATGAGGAAGTGAGGAATATGAAATAGAATTAACTACTTACATCAGTCAATCTAATTTTTCATGTATCGAATTACGAATACTCTAAAGTAATATAAGAAAAGGTGATATGAACTCGAATGAAATTCACTAAATTTCTTATTCTTTATGTGTTTAAAAGTAAACGATAAAATAATTTCAATACTTACTGTAGATAAATATACAATTGAATTGAATTCATCAACATCACATTCAAATATAAAGATTTCAAATTTGATTCCTCCTCTTTTCATTCAATTTCAAAGAAATAAAACTGGCGAGCCGCAAGTATGAGCCAATCACAAGCCAAGTCGAAGCGCATTAAATGGAAAGGAAAGAAGATTTTGACGGTGCATATGTTTTATGAGATGAAACTTGCCAAGAAAACGGGGGAAACAGTGGCCGGCGGCTTAGCTCACACTCACACTCACCAAACCAAACCCAGCCTCCAATTCCTCCACGCGGCCTTCTCTCAACACTCTTTTTGAGTCTTGAAATTAATGTCACATATTGCTCTGACTAATCTGACCCTACATCCCCCCCATCACCTCTCTGTATTCCAACTTGATCTTGACTTGGCCACCTCTATTTCTAACTTGAGCCCCAAGCACCTCTCTCTCTGTCTCTCTCTAGCCGCCACGCGGTACACATATTGTCTCCCTCTCTCTCCCCCCCCCACTTGCTATAAATACAGGCCTAACCCAATGAGCCCACTCCCCCATAGCATTCTTCAACCTTCCCCTTCCATTTTTTTCTGGTGAAAACCCACAAACCCAAATCTCTCATTTACCAAAAGGGACAAACTCTCTCTCTCTCTCTCTCTCTCTCTCTCTCTGTTTTGCATTGTTAATCTGTGAGAATCAATCAGAATGCCTCGTCTAAGCGCTTTGGCAATCATTTTCTTAGTGGTCTTGGCCTCATTTGCGGCAGCTTCAGAAAGCAGAAAGCTTTTGGACATGAAGAAGCAGGATGGCGATGGCCAGTACAGGAAGAGAGTGGCTTCTCTGTTTCTAGGTGCCCTTCCGAAGGGCACAGTGCCCGCTTCTACACCCAGCAAGAAGGGCCACGCCGTTGTCATCAACGAGAAGCTCATTGCTCGCCATCTCAGCAGCAACGATCGGATTCTGGCGCAGGCTGTTCCCAGCCCCGGTGTTGGCCATTGATTCATTGCTAGCATATATACCAGCAATATTATTCTTATATTTTTTCATTAGTTTCAATAATTTTATAATCCCTCTACAATTTTGGGTTCTTCTTGGGGTTAGATGTAGAATTTAGAACAGAACTTGAAATGTATAGACAGTTATGGTTGGGATTCATTTTGCAATCTGTACAATCCCTTTATATATATAGATGCAAGAATTCTCATAGCTAGATATGAGATTGTTTCTTTTTTTTTTTTTTTGGTAACATATGTTCATCTTTTTGTTTAAGGAAAATAGTTCTATGAATTTTCAAAAAGAAAGGTCTACTCTCTCTCTCTCTCTAGAGTCTTAAACAACATTTCCCTGTATGCTCTGGTTGACCTGGCATCTAATTAAGAGCTCTCCAGATTTGTTGATGATTTTTCAACTTTCTAGCTGTATCTGTTTTTCTTCAGAAGTTGGTGGTGGAGTTAGGGATCTTTAACTCTCGAGGCTTTAAAAAGCAAAAAATTTAAGCATGTTCATCCAAAAAAAACCGTCCAAAAATAGAGTTTTTTTTTTTTTTTTTATTTTTTTAAAAAGAAAAAATTAAGTGGGTACACAAGACAATGAAGCTTTCGTTGAATGTTGGAATTAAAATCAAATATATTCTTAGATATTGTTTTAAATAAATAAATAAAAGAATGGCGGAAGGAACGTAGGATATGCAGAAATGGCATGCCATTTGGCTCAAGGTGGTGAAAGAAAAAAGGTGCCGCAAAAGCAAAAGCGCGTTTTAGGGGAGCGTCACAAGCCGACTAGTTGTTGGTTGCTCTCCTCCTCCTGATAATAAAAATGGCATTTGCCAGGAAGATGAGATCCATATGGGTCACGTTCATGAGATGAGCAAGTAGAAAATTCAGAAATAGCATTTTTGTAGAAAAGAAAAATGTGCCTAGCTAGCTAGCTAGTTTACTTAAGGCCACAAATTTATGGGTTTTGTACTTGGATTTGTTGACAGGATGAAGTTGGTTAACTTTGTCGAATTACCTCGTCACCTGATTGGTATAACAAATTATTATCACTTTACATCAAAAGTATATTAATTGGAGTGACGTCAATGTGGTATTGATCAAAACCTTTTAATGTGCTTAATTCAATTTAAACGTGACTTTAACCTTTTATAATACTCCCCAAGTGCATTCGGGTTCGATTCACATAGGAGACAATCTTAAAGCAACCTAATATAATACTCTCCCTTCTCCTTCCCTAGCGAATGATGAAAAAAAAAAACCATTTTATAATACTTTTGAGAGTATGTGATGTTAATTATAATTTCACCCGTTTTTTAAATGCTTCAGATCATTTGAAAAGGCGTATGTTATAATTGATTACATACTTCTTTTAAAGAACTCGATTCGCGACCTATCTTAATAGACTATATGTTGACAAAGTATCTTTTTCTAGACGCACGTTTCCTCTTCCTAGACGTATTCCTCAAATTCTCCATTTTCCTAATTCTATCCTAGCAATCACATCTCCTTTACAAGTGACACTAACAATAAGCAAGGATGATTGGTGGTATGTTGCCAACTTTAAGTGGCTATTATTATTATGAATGACATTAATATTGTTTAAATTCTAAAGGTATTTGGTTAATTGTGTAAATTTTATTTTGAAGCTTTTAGCCTTTTGCTGATATGAAAAATTACTGGCTCCGCCACTAGTTCTCACTTTATCTAGAACAATTTAAACTGAACATCATTATCTCTTGCTCAAACTTAATTTGTATATGCTAGGTTATTCCACAAATTATTGTCGGAATTTAAGGGGGTTTATGTTCTATCAATGCATGACCTCAAAACTTGCGGGTACATTATAAGGACGTGATCGATTACCAAACATATGTCCTTGTAACTTAAGACATCAGTCAGGTCCGTAATTGAAGGAAGATATATAATTTAGGTTTTAGAGTTGCCTACTTGTAAAGACAAAATCATCCGTTGAATGAGAAATAGGTACGTAGATATATATTCCAACCATCAAGATTGACTAGCTAGCTAGCTAGCTAGAGGACCAGATAAGCAAGATATCAGAGTCCACCTCTTTCTTATTTTCTCCCACAATAACTTTCAAACTCATGGCATCATAAATTCTAAGATCAAAGGTAGGTCGCTTCTCAAGTCCTTTCCGCCTTTCTTGGAAAATGACCACAAAAGAAGAGGAATATTGACAAGTCAAAATCCAACTTTAGCAGACTCATTCTGGTCATGTTGTGTGAAGTCTACTTCACTTGTAAATGGAAAACAAGAAAAATCTGTTAACTTTCAATTTCAGTTTGATTAGACTAAGGCGCTAAGATCTCAGTCATACATATATATATATATACTCAAATGAGTAAATTGATGAAATTAAAATCCGGGAATTCATATTGAGAATGACTTCAAATCTTTAAAGGATCTTTTGGTATTAGTCCATATACATACTTGGAACACTGACACCAAATTACTTGATTGACCGGGCCAAGTTAGTGCATTTGGACCATCCTCTTAGCCCTCAATGTGAAAACCCCGACTTGGTTTAAGAGATCAATGGCATATGCTAATTGTGCTTAGCAAAAGTTTAACCCCTATGACCAAATCTTGTGTCTTTGTCAAAGTCGGGCTGATAATTGTGATCGCTAATCAAAAGCACAAGAACATCGAACCTGGAAACCAACTTTGGCTCTTCCAAGCCAACTCAACTCTCAAGGGCTCCACAAACCGCCCAGTCGTTAATTTAAAACTCACAGGACTCTGTTTGCGGTTTTGGGCTTACAGATTAATTATGTTTCCAATTCCAATTAAATAATTAAAATATATAATAAGAAGAGAAAAAAAATCAAAAGAAAAATGTGGGTGCAAGGAATATGGTTCCAAATATTTGTCAAACTCACCCGCTGCTTATGCCCATTGACTGGTTACTTAGCGGCCTGCGTTCGGCAGCGCCACCTCAAGATATTTTGACGGTTTGACTTTTAAATCGGGAGTTGGACCTCACGTGTCGGTGTGGTCGTAATTATACAGTAGTACAATCGAACTGCCACGTTGTATAATTTGAATATATGTTATAATATAAGTTGATCTTTATTGAAAAACTCTTCCTTAATTTGGGGAAATAGAATCATGTCGTCCACCCATGTTGTAGTAAATGTATAAGCTATATCATGTGACTGTATAATGTGAAATTGTGCAAGAATTCTAATTTAAAACTTGCAGACGAAAGGTCTTAAGTTCGAATCTCCATTGCATCTTATTAAGTTGTGTGTGTGTGAGAAATCTCCTTCTTTTTTAGTTTAGACTATCGCTTATACTCACTGAAAAACCTATTAAAGCGCAATGAGGTGCAGGTGCTGCACCTCCCCTTGCCGGAATAGCCTCTGTAGACCTTGCATCTTGCCCCTCTAGTGAGGTTGGGTGGTGCACTCAACTTGTTCGATGAATTGCCTCAACCAAAACCAAGGCTTGTTGTGCGGCGCACAGTGATAGATCCATTTAAGGGCGAGTGTAGGCTATTGAAGAGAGATGGAAGGAGAGAGAGCAATGGAGAGAAAGAGAGATGGAGGGAGAGAGCAATGGAGGCCCTGACATTGGGTCTGAAGTGATGTAAAGAGAAGTAATGCGAAAGATGAAATAAACTCTCCCTCAATCAAAGTTCTTTTTTTCATTTTAGATTATGTAGTTTTTTTTTTTCAAATTTGATTACATAGTTAACCTGCCATGCATATGTTTCCGCCACTAGTTGTGGGCTTTTACCATTGAAACATTAATTTAGTCTGTTGAGCTTCTAAACTCTTTAGTCATTCTGGCCAAAATTGCACATCCGTGAAAAAAATTCTGAGTCCACTAGTGCTTATACTAAAAAAAAAGGTTCTTTGTCACGTGGCAACTTCAATTGAATTTACTTTTTCATATGAAATTTCCTTTTGTTACAAGTAAAAATGAAAGAGGCAAAGAATTGAACAAAATCTAGATATAAGTTCCTAATTAAACTCTCAAATTGTTCAAAATCTAGATTATAAATAAAAAAATTATAAAAGGATTGAACAAAATGGGCCTTTCTTAGACACCATGTTGGGCCTCGGGAACATGGGTATGTTCGTCTTTGGTAAATGGGGCCACAGGCCCAAAACAAAACTGTAACTAATTACAATCATTCATGGCCTTAACAAATCCCCTGAGGAATTAGGTGCCTTGTTGCTCTTATGGCTTGGACCAGAAGGTGGGATAGGGCGCTTATTAAGAACAACATTATGAGAATTAGCCACTGTCACCTGATGCAAATCTGACAGAACCACCCTATGCACAGCTTCAGGCGTCTCGGAAGCGCCTTTGCCTTTAGAATCCGGTATATTTGGCCCCGGGTAGGTTCGAGATGCAGATGCTATACCTGCCAAAATTGTGAGAGATATTGTGATGGTCATGAAGAAGAAAGATGGTTTCTGACTTAAGGAGAACATGATAGATAGCAGGCATTAATTAAGATTTGAAGGGCTTTGGGTAGTGAGGACATGAGAGCATGGTTTGGTGGCTTTTATATGCATGGGAGCCAGCCAAATAGAAAACTTTACGTGACTTGACCTAAAACTTTTTGGATATATGTTAACGTGGAATAAAAATGATGACACTTTTGAAAAAAAATTTGAGTTATGAGATATCTAATTTCGTCGGCGAGCTTATTTTTGTTTTGTTTTTCCTCCATGAATTTCATGCTCTTGTTGCAATCCTAGCAATAGGCATTGAATTTAGCCGGAATTATAGCTCATCTTTCACAATTACAAGAATCTAACCCAATGTGCATTTCTTTGTCATTTGTCAATGATAAGATTTCATAGCACTTTGCCTACTCAAAGAATCCTACTAACCATAATTTCGACATTGAAATTAAGCCCCCACTATTTTCACACAAAAAAGTGCTCATGAAAAGGGATTTCTTGATATATATAAGCCTCAACTTTTGGTAAAAGCCAACTCATAGAAGATCAGCTTTTGGGAAAAGTTATAAAGTGTGGTTATCCTTCTAATTACATGCTTTTTGGCTACCAACTTCTTTTATCCAAGGTAGGGACAGATTGCAAAAATGATTTGGTTCATACATTAATTGAACTTTCAAGATTGATGCGCTTTTGGTTTTGGTATGAGTTGATTGAAGGCTTTTTTGAAACCAAATTCAAGAACGAGGGCTAATTCAAATGCTTTTTTGGGATGAGTTGATGACATCACATGCTTTTGGGGAGTATGCAACCGAAGCGCAGCAGTAAACCCTACCTAACAAGAGCATCTTCTCCAGTGGGCCAGCTTCAGGAGAATTTCTAGTAAAAAGGGTTTTAATGGTATGATTTTATTATGTGACAAAATTTTTATTGTTATTTCCTAATTATATTTCATGTACCAATGGCCTTCTACTCTCGTAAATGGAGCGTATAAATAGTAAAACAACAAAGGATATATCAACAGGCCTATTAGCTCAGCTGGTTAGAGCGTCGTGCTAATAACGCGAAGGTCGCAGGTTCGAGACCTGCATGGGCCATTCCTTTTTCTCAATTTTCAAGAAAGTTGGTTCTGTTTTGCTCATCCTCTGGGAGTCTCAAATCACACCTTAGCGAACTGGGTTTTCCTTTTCTTGGGTACTTCCAAAATTTTGTGATTAATACATGCACTTTGGTTTGTGATTCAAAGTTCAGTTATTTTGTTGGTTTGTCCTACTTTCTGTGCATCAATGGTATTTTGTGATTAATACATGCCAAGTCCTAATTCTCCTTCTGACAGCTTCAAGGGATAGTTGAGAAGATTAAATCCATGTTATCTTTGGCTAGATAACAACGTGTCGATCCCTCATTTGATATATCTACTTGTTCAACTGATACAACATAAAGCTGAGATTACCTAAGTCTTAAACACTGATACAACATGAAGCTGATAACCTAAAGTCTTTAAACACTAATACACTCATTTCTTAATTTTAACCTGCATGGTTGCATGAGCACCATACTCCTACATCCCTCCCGGAGTACAACAAAATTCTTGTTAGTAGGGTCATCTATCAAAGGTTTATCGATGACCTCCGAAAGAAGACGGTGGATTCCTCCTCATCACATAAAAAGGAAAAGAAAAATACAGAGATTCGAACTTCCATGCATGTCGGTTCATTCTCCCTGAGACCTAAAACAAACGATGGGAAGCCAAACTTGATTTTTATTCCTCTTTCTAGATGGACAAGTCAACAGGCAAAAAGTGAGGAATTATACTGGAAGGGGGTATCCACGAAGATAAGTGGAATCCACACCAGACTCCCGCTCCAACGCCACCCTCCCAGTTCGTGCAACCTTCAAGGTGGAAGAAAGATATTAAGATATGAGAAGTAAGAATCAGCCAAGAAAAAATGCGATCTTTTTAGACTAGAATACATAATTGTGCTGAACAATAAAATATGAATGCCCACTTGAATTGAAACTTAATGGTGTCTATAATTGCAAATTTCACCATCCGACATTCGGCTACCCTGCTTATCGATAACTTTATGCAATGCAATAAACTGACAGTCTGATTAAGGAGGTAAGAAAGGACAGCATTTCGTCCAATTATTGAGAATTTAGTTTAAACTAATATTGAACTAGCTCAAACACCTCTTTTCTAAAAAACAAAAGGAAATTCATAGGCAAATCAATTGTTGGGAACAAGATCAAAGAATGAGAAGACAAGACCTCACAAATCCCATAGGGCTCAAGTAACTTCTGCAGTGCAACCATCTTATTTATATCACCAGTAAGCTGAAAAACAAATTGAGTAGAGAGTATTAGCGAGACATTATGAAACAAAAGCAATAGCAGAAGCCAAATCCTTCGGGTAGTTGGGTAAGATTAAAGATAAAGCTCAGGTATAGTTTGACTTCAGTGGACTGATTAGTACAACTAAATACAAAATCATGCTCTCATTGATCCCGTTTGAAGGTGGCACTTCTCAACAGATTCCATTACACTAACCAAAAAGCAGGTAAATTCAAAATATTATTTATGTCAAAGATGCAATCCCGAATGTGGTGTAATGAAACAGTTTAGTAAGCCAAGATTTATTTTAAAGTTCACAACTCATCTATTGTCACCACTATTGTTACTAGTCTTACTCAGGTAGATGAGTTATGGTCCAAATTCCAATGACCAACAGAGGGAAAGAACTTTCTATCCTACTTGTAGAATTTTCAAGTATAAGACACTATCACAAATACAGTTGACAGGAATGCAGGAAAAGGTTTCAACCTCAAGGGTAATTGTATGATCAGATACATCAACGGCTTTAGCACGGAAAATGCTGGCAATATCAAGAACATCCCTCCTAGCAGTAGTGTTCACAGCAATCTTTATCAACATCAACTCTCGCTCTGCAAATGGTAAGTGTGTGATATCCCGAACCTGCAGAAACAACCAGCTTTATATCATCCATCAAGGCATGAACAAATCTTATTTTGTGAATAACCTCGGAAAAAATTCATCATCTCTAAATTGAACTCATTGCACATAAATATTGAATTGGGGAAGGATCATATTATTAATAGAGAGGAGCAGATTTTGATTAGTTGAAATAGGGAGAGGAAAATTAAAAATATCCTGGGTTATAGACCTACTATATATATTTAGGCATCAACCCCAACCTACCACATTGACCTGACTGCCAACAAAACAATGGCATTTAATTTGCATGTTTGAAGATTGTCAACTCCATAACTACAAACAAACTTTGCAAATATATATAGCCACCTTGTAACAATTTTCCTTTTTCTTTTTTCTTTCAGAGATTAGTCGATCATCACCCAAAACAGATATTGCATATTCTCAAAAAACTTGTCAATGTGCAACCCTCACCTCGTGAAGATCTATTAACTTGTGAAGTTGCTGGACCAACTTGGTAATTGAATCGTCAGTACCGGGAACGACAGTTGTAATGCGAGAAAGCCCTTCCTTTTCAGCAGGCCCCACAGCTAGGCTCTAGGAGTATGAAGTGAAAGCCAATAATCACATGAGCAAAGGCCAAGGAAAACCGAATATAAAAAGATGAGCGCAAATCACCGGCAACAAACCTGAATGTTATAACCTCTTCGAGACATGACTCCTGTAACTATGTTTAGAACTCCAGGGCAGTCATTCACAATCATAGACAAAGTGTGTGATTGAACCCCACTTGGCTGAAATATTAAATTGCATGGCACAAAGGCTAAGTCAAAATGGCACTGATTTGTAGAGACACCAAACATGAATTAAAAATTAAAAACTTACTTCCTAGGTAGTTACATCAATCTGTGCACCTTGTACATCGCGTACAAGGCAATTTTTGGACTAAAAGTGAAATACAACTTGAAGCATTTTAGGATTGTAAACTTACATCTTCATCATAGAGAACACCCCAATGAGCATCAAGAACTTTATTCAAACGAAAGTCATCATAGGGCTCCACAGGATAAACATCACCCTTCAATAATAAAATGACATTCACTTATGTTCAATCCGAAATGACCAAGACAATAGTAAAAGTTGTGCAATGTATATAAAACTGAAAAGGGAGATTGCTCAAGCCAATTTTCTTTAGATCAGCACATACATGTTATCATCATAAATGACAACAGTTATCAGAGAACAGCATACCTTCTTGTGCAACAAATAAAGAACTAATTGAAGTCATATCATTATTTGATTTATTTACATGTGTACGAGGCACACACTATAGGAGAATCCCTTTTGGCCCTATAAAATGTTTCCATCTAAACAAGAAAAAGATAATTATCCATGCAGGGAGAGAAATTAACAGCATATAAAATCTCCTCAATAGAACAAACATACATACCCTTGAGGCAGTACTGGCATCAACATTGAGTGAACGGTTTGCTTTCACCGCAATATCATCAATAGCCATTGACTTTTCAAGATCTGGATAAGAAGCTGCAGAGAATCTCCAAAAAGGAGCTGTCTCACCCATCTTTTCTCGTCTCAAAGCAATCTGTTGGTAAAGTCAAATTGAAACCTCAATTAGATGACACTTACCACCCTAAGTTGATTGCATCATTGAAAATTGAAAAGAAGCACATGTACGTAGCTTCCTGATTGGGAATACTATTTCATTTTATTGATAGTGAGCATCCTGGCAGTTCAAGTTATTTGGCCATTCATAAACCATTTACTTACTGCATATCATACACATATGAATTGACAAATTTTAAATATGATTTCATTTCGTATTGGGATCCTACAGGCATTATCACTTTTTGTAGTTCTATGGTCTAATGAATCAAATTTGATATCTAGTTTCAACCTATCAAATTATGCAGCCTTTTGCATGCGTTGTTTTAGAGGGTGCACCCATTAACACATACATAAATGTACATCTTTGTATATGCATAAACATTGGAATGCAAATATACAACTTGCCTTTCCAGTTCTTGCAACTTCTTTGATACCAAACTTGCTTAAGTTTCTTTGAACAGCAACCACCTTCCCAGGGTCTCCAGTAACCTGAGACATCCACATGGAGTGAACTAAGTTTATAAGCGTAGGTGGAATTGGAACCAGTAAGACTATAAGAGGCCACAGAGGCAAATGAAAGATTGCATACACTAAATAGAGTATATTAGCTAGAACAATTTTTAAAATTTCCAAGACCTGCAAATGTAGGCTGAGTGAACAAAACTACTAAAAGATATCAAATGCTCATGAAGTAGGGTTAACTCACACCAAAAATAAAATTCATGGTTTCACCAATTTAACTAATCTAATATGTGCTGATAAAATGCGTGAAATAACCAATCTAGTATGTGTTGTAATGTAATTGTATCATAACATAAACAAAAGATTTGGCACTGCTGGATGTAATGGAACAAGTTTTTTCTTGTCTCCTTTTTAATTGTAAAAGGATTCTAATATTCTCATGTCCACTCAGCTGGTCGGGGAGGAAGTGGACAAACATGTTGAAAGTCCAAAAAAGAAAAAGAAAAAAAAAACTGTATATAATGCTGAATGATGTGGACTTTATACTTCCATCGGGATTGAAACAGTTGTATCTTGCTTTTTTCAGAGAAAATAAGAAAACAGATTTTTCAGAGAAAATAAGAAAACAGATAAAAATAATAATTTCATTATACAACCACCGACAAGAACTAGTAATTTTCTGGTAATATGGCATACTGCAATGATCTTCTTGCCACATAAATCAGAGCTGTAAGTTTTTGTGTGCCTAGGCACCTAAGATATATACTGGGACAGGTAGGTGTTAGAGCCTATATGTCCTAAAATGATCACATTAAAGCTGAGAGTCACAGCCATAGGAAATGAAACTGCAACACACAACTATAAGAGTAAAAAAAATCTGACAAAATTCACCTCAATTGTCAGTGAATGTTCAGAGATATCAACAATTTTTGCTCTGAAGATGTCCACTAACCACATGATCTGAAAAATTAGAGCAGACAAACAAGATCAAGTAAAAGGATGTACTAAAAAACAATAAAAGAGCATCTTAAACAGTGCTCATAACCGTCAAACTAGAAAATAACTCCGTTTTATCCCCAGAATTATCACCTACAACAAATACAAGGTAACCTCACTGGTGAATGCCTGCAATACACCACCAATGCATAGCACAATGACAGCCTAGTATAAATGCAATTGGGCCAAAAAATCAGATATATATATACACACACAATCGAAATCAAGCCAGGTTGTTAACATATCATCATGTTCTGTGGGAAAAAAAAACACATTTTGGCATTTCATATAGATAGAGTACACAATCATTTGGAAAGCACATATCACTGACAATTAATCTTGGGGGTCGAGCATTTACTCATACACGCCTGAAAAATAGAAATCTTGTAGATAAACTAAAACAAAAATCAAATGAGAAGAAAATTTGTATTGGAGAATGAAGTAGTGAGGCAAAGTTTCTTGGAAGGAATCATGCTTAATTATCTATAGGCTGATGCGTAAACAGTATCAAAAGGAAACAGTTTATTCAAGCATTGGTTGGATTTAATTTAAATGTTTACCTCTGCGAGGGTACTTGGATCTGCATTCAGTTTGATAAGCATCAATTCACGTTCTACATGTTCCTCCTTTGATATGTCTTCAACCTGATAGAGTAGAACCATAAGCGAAGATAATGCAGAAGCAATCATGCACCTGTTTTTTAAAAATTTACATTGGGGACATGGAATAGGGAGCAGATGTGAGGGATCACAATTCCTGGAATCAATTATATGAAGATAACCTTATTGGAAGTTTGTAAATCATCATTCTATTCGTCCTCTTGAAAAAGGGGACTTATTAGAGTTAATAAAGAACCCAGATAAACTGTAAACAAAATTCTATTCGCCCTCGTGTAAAAATTTTCTCTTTCATGGTCGGTCAGCAGAGGCAGCTCGCCCTAGTCTGATGGACTCTAGTAGTATGTTGAAGAACATAACCATATGATGATACCCTACAGCACTTGGATGCAAATATGTACTGAACTAACTCTTACTGGAAGGATAATTGACGAGTAGAATCAATGCCTTGGGATCTGTCTGAATTAGATTATCATGTCAAAACATCCAGTACATCTTTCATGGTACACAGGAGAAGAAATAAAAATGAATAGTTATGTTATCTATGATACAAGCACAAAAAAAAAAATTATATGTTGAATCTCTTTCAATTTATTCCAAACATCAGCATCAAATTTATATATGTTACCAAATATCATTTTGGAACAACACCTAACAGCCAGAAGGTTTTGTACAAAATACTAAAGTAATGCCGTTCTGTAAGGAATATTTTTAGAAATAAATAAGTTTGAATCATAACCTTTATCACATTCACCAACTTGTTGAGCTGTTCAACAACCTGCCGCAAAACCTTTTCAGTTCCAGACACAACTATGGTAAAGAGAGCCTTATCTTTGTTCAAACCAACGGCAAGGGACTCAATATTGTAACCCCTCCTGGCGAAAACCCCTGCTATTCGGTTTATTATTCCACTCTCATCACCAACAAACACCGAAATTGTATGGCGTTTCACCCTGAAATGATTATAGAATCAAAATTGATAACTTGAAATTGCACATTGGAAAGTGAAATAAGGTTTTCTCAGTTGCCTTTTGAGAATTAAAATTTCTGGTTCATGTATGACAAAAAAGCAATAGACTTCCAAATGCATGCACGACCTGGCATGCAGAATCAGCAAGAGGGAAGCTGGTTCCCCGACCAATCGACAGATTAAAATATGGGAAAAGGCAAGATCAGGCCAACAGAATTAATCCCCTCCCCAACCCCTTCTTCAGGCTGTTTAATGCAATTTGGCATATAGCCAAAGCTTAGACGGACTACTTCATGTTTATAAGCGTAGCCTTATTTCCATCTCTACGCATTACAGAAGCTTAGAAAGGAAAAATAAACAGAAAGAAAATAATCGTTTCTGTCATTCTCATTTATCATAACACGACCATTCGTGTACTTACTTTTTCTAACCTCGTCATAACAGTGGAACTCCCAAATCAGTTATTCACTCCCTTGGTGCATTCTTTTAACTAAATTTCACAATTGAACAGTACGCATAAAATTGGTTCTGGTCTCCATCAAAGTCGACTCACCACAGCTTTAAAAATCAGCTTGGAACAATTAAATTATAGCCAATTACCAACTGGACAAATGCAAAAAATTTCATTATATATTAATAAAAACAAAAACAAAAGTAACAGTGTTAAAAGTTCCATGCAAAACCACTTGATCAAACAACTGAAATTTCAAAACCCACAATATTGAGCTCAACACCCCTCAACTTCAAGACCAAAAACAAACTAATTTCAACCAAAAATTGCACCAAATGTACCAAAAGAAATGCTTCATTACATACAAAGCAAGCACAAAAAGAAATGGAAAAGTAAAACAGAAAGAAAACAAACTCACGAATGGTACTTACTTAGAGCGAATCAATGAAGGCACAGGATCAGTGACAGAAACTGCATTGTCAGTGCTAGCAGAGACCACCCACTCCTTCAGGTGGAAAGTCTTCCATTTGAGTGGTTTCTGGTGGCCAAAATCAAAGCTTTTCAAAAACCCATGTCTGATATCCACTCTGAGACTTGGTTTCTGGGTCATCAGTGGAGTTGAGCATGGTGATGACACGGCGGCCGCCATTGTTGGATTTAGAGAGAAAGCAGCCGACAGTGTTTTATATTTGAGAGAAAGACCTTAAAAATCACATTCATGCATAGCCATTTGTCACTAGTAGCACGTGGTGTTTTGAGTCTTGATGAACGGTGATAGTCATACGATGGCTTTTCGCCACACAAAGCTCACCTGGACCCAACCCCAAAACGACTTGTTCACCGCCTCTCTTTACACTTCCAATTGAACCCAAAAAGAAAAAACCTAATTTGTGAAAACAAAACCTACACTTCTTTCTCTGCCCAAAAAAAAAAACCTACACTTCTTTCTTTTTCTGGTCAAACAAAACCTACACTTCAATTGGCAATAAAACCTACACTATTTTCTAGCAAAAAGAAGTTATGTCATCCCATATTACTTACACAAAATTTTCATTATTGTACATAAATTGAAAGTGAATGTCAAAACAAAATGATTATTAAAAATGCATGTAGGAATTAATAATAATACCAGATAAAAATTTATATAATAAAAAAATAGATGAATCATAATTTATTGATACTATTCTCTAAAAGGGAGAAAAATAAATTTTGTCATCCACTCATATTATAATACGTGTACAAGATGTACCATGTGACCATCCTACCATAATATTCTATAATTTCTCCTATATAAGGAACAAATATGGTATATACATAGGAATAAAATGGCGATTTATTGATACAGCAATTACAAAAACAAAACAAAAAAATCATGAATCAGAGTGAGATAGATTCAGGGCACCACATAGGCTGGGGAGTGAATAGACACTGTGAAGAGGGCATAAGCAACCCCAGAACAAAACACTACGGTAAGCGCCCACCCGCATATGAACTTGAACAGGAGCTTCCAGTTTACATTCTGCCAAAAAAAAAAAACCTAAGTTCACGAAGTTTTAGTTGAAACGAGTAACTAATATAAGCACAATTATAGAATAGATAGTAAAAAACAGAGGAGAAATCTCACTCTAGGGTCATCTGCAATCCCAACTCCTACTAATGATCCAACAAAAGCATGAACACTTGAAACAGGAAGATTAATCTTATGGACCAAAATCATTGTTGCCACTGCGGACAATTGTGCTGCTAAGCCTCTTGAGTTACTTATATATGTCAGCTTCCCACCTAGACACTGAGTCAGCCTCCTCCCACAGACTAAGAAACCAATTGCAGCACCAAACCCACCAATTGCCCTAAACCACCACCAAGTCACATGGATTGGTTCCTACAAACAAACAAGCATATCTCTTGAATTTTGATTGGTCAAGATGATAAGTTATATAAAATACGATAGCAGTTAAGATAAGGCAACTTTCAACTCACCACATCTTCCCCATTTCCAGAATATTTTTCTCTGTGTCGAAAAATATCAAGTATAGCTCCATATGGACTTACAATGGCAGATACTTCATTAGCAGATTGAATGACTCTGCAGGCACAAATGTGTTAATATAGGTCACTCATGTAGTGTACTTAAGTTTGCGAGTAGACATATATTTGCATGCATTTTGTGAACTTACGCGAAGATACATGAAGCTATAAGCTGTGGGGAACTGAAGAAGCCTTCCATATCATCATATTTTTCAGCTAAAGCGTGGCGGACAAGGGTCTGTCTGTCGTATTCGATTGCCTATTCATTACATAAGCATAGCACAATATAAGATAATGTTATTTTGCCGGACTTATAATGCTGATAGATGCTTATTTTTTCAAACAAATAGTTTTGTTATGCTTATGTTCGGATTCCAGGTATAAGAAGTGCAGGACTCACAGGAGAGAAAACTGATTTTGATGAACTTTTTATGAACCGGAAGGCATTTTCGACAGGTGTTGCTTTGTCAATCTTCTGAAAGTGCCTTGTTTGATCCAGGTTTGGTGAAGATTGAAGCAACTGTTTGAATGAAGTAGATTTCTCTGTATTAGACTGATCTTCAGAAATTGAATGATCATGAGCAGGCACAGGCTCAGGTTCTTGTATTGAGTCCGGTGAAGCCCAGCTCTTTTCGTCCTCCTCTTCATACACAGTATCAAGGACTCTCATCTGCATGAAGTCTTTTAAGGCTTCTTCAAACTGTGCTTCATCATCTGAAGATTTTGTATTGCATGCTTGATCTTGACTTTCTATGCTTTTTTTCTTTATGGATTGAGACATGTTTCTCTTCATGGTCTTGTACTTTTTGGCCGCATTTAATTTTTTCATGGCCGAAGGAACCACCACAACCTATTACAAAGAGATTCGAATTGAGATTGAACATATGAACAAATCATGGAGGGAAAAGGAAGATATAAACAAATCTGTTGTAATAAATGTTACCGAAGATAATAGCGCTCCAGTCATGGTCGCAGCTGCAACTGCAACAATAGCAACCCAACTATTAACAGCTGTTTTATATGGTATGACCTGCAATATGGAAAACAATGAAGAAGGAAAGATAATTTATGCAAACAATGGCCTTGTAAAACATGATGCAGCTTCTTTTCTACCATACGTACATTGTCGTACAAGATTAGATAAAAGAATCTATAATTTTGAACCAATTATAAGAAAGTAACCTGAAACATGAGAAAGAGGCAAAGCAGTCCAGCAGATATTCCATAGCCAATTGGAAGAAAAACAAGAATCCTTTTTTCGGTATTTTCACCGCGAAGTAGAGAAGCCTTCATGACAGTAAAGAGGAAGAATGCACATACGCAGGCAATGAATGGCGCAACAGTCCATTCAACAAATATCCAAACAAGTCCTCCACCATTGAAATTGTGATTTTCATTCTGCATTTCACCATCACTTGAGAATAAGGAAATGAAATAATTATGGGGGACAAGTCAAACATAAACATTTGACATCAAAGAGTTACAAGTTTCCGAAACCAAGATAACACAAATTCGATGATATTTTTACCAAGAATAAATCATACCATTGACATTTTTCAACCTCTTAAATTTTTAGTGTGCAACATCTTAAACAGCCAATTGAATTTATAACTCCTTACCTTATTCCAGAGGGGCATGTAGCTAAAACCTTCAGTAACAAGTATAGTTCCCAAAAGAGCACCTTGCATTGATTGTTGAGCTGAGACTGGCAGCTGCATATTTGTAGCCAGAGCAAGCCAAATTGCTGCCCAAAATCACAGGCTTATAAATGTCACGAAACAAACTTATGCCCACATTTGTCTTTTATAAGTAAAAACAAGAAATCATATCTAAGCATGAGAAGAAAGATCAGTTCAATCTTCGCAGCCACTAGAAAATTCAATATGAAGCTAATTAACAACATTCTCTTTTGGTCTGACAATTAACCAAGTCTTGTAGTACCTGCCGTGACGAGAACAACTACCATGCTCCACATCAAGAAACTTTCACTTGGCTGATTTTCCTTGAGAAACTGGGAAAATAGATAACTCTATCAGCTAATTATAACTAACTGTTTTATGGTGCTTTTGGAGGTAAAGGAATTGAATTTAGGCACCACAAGTGTTTTATACATACATCAGAAAACAAATCATTGACAGTGTTGCCGGAATTCGCAAAGGCTGCCCCAGGAACATAGATTGCACAAGCCAATGCAAATGCCTTTAAAAGTGTCAAAGCCCTTGATCCAACAGGTGTTGAGAACTGACAAATATCAAACAAACAACATTTTCCAGATGCCATAAATTGGGAAATATCAAATTTCTTATTTCATATTCACAATGTATTTGCTTGTGATCGATTTGTTCAAGTTGTGTGCATAAAAATGTGACTATTGAAATGAAACTCCTTCTCTTCCCATCATCTAAGTTTTGTTTACAAAGCCACTAACCGGAGCTGGAAGATTGTTGGCACCAGTTACAAAAGCCATTGCAATTGCAGCAACAGCTCCAAATATTGGTATCCATCTATAGGTCTCCTTCCAATTCCCCAGAACTTTGATGGCTAAATCAATCGGAACTTGGTCATTCTTTGATGACATTTCTGTTTTTGTTTATCCCAGTTTCGATCGATTCTTAGGATGTATGCCAAGGAGGAGGGTGATACCTGATACCATATAGATTAATGATTATCGTTATTGGCATTGGTTTTATCTCCCAACTGCATAGGTTGTGCTGTTTTTTCTTGTGTTCGTACTCTGTAGTCTGTAGTATCTTCTTGTTTTAGTGGTTCTTTGACATTGACTTGTGTGTTGTTTTACTTGTCATTCATTGGGAGAGGGCTCAGGCACTGCTTTCTTTCTTTATTTTTTGCTCGAGTATGGATGTGATGCAACATATTTGCAACATGTCCAACTTGAGGACGGCCAATAAGAGGAGAAATTCTTATGTCTGCTGGGTGAACCACATCACCTTCGGCACCCCTCACAAGCACTCACTATGACCCTTGCATTTGGGTCACACACAACCCCACGTTGATTCTGACCCAAATACAAGGAGACTCGGTATATATGATGGGTGTCGGACTGGTGACACCGTCCACCTGCAACACCCAAGAATATCTCCTATGAACAATTATGAGCATCCACTGTTGATAAATGATAAGATTCATAGTTTTAGGCCAGCAGCATCTTTGACACTTTCATTTTGGCTATCTGCAGGACTTTATTCTGTCAAGTGGGCTGAACTTTGAATAAAAGGCATATATATGTCTTAGGCTCCGTTTGGTTCACGGAACGAATTTGAGGGGAAATTATTTCTCATGTTATTTTCCAAGGAATGGGAAATGGAAAATTCATTTCCCACGCTTGGTAATGGTGGGAAAATAATCGAGAGATATCACTTTATTTCATTTCTCATGTTTGTTTTGAGTAGGAATGAAAAACAAAGTTTGTATAAATTTTCAATTATACCCATAATAAATCAAATTTAAAAAAATGCATTTAATGATATATTGTAATTTTAAATTCTTAATGAGGACAAAATAATCATGAAAAATGTTTATTTAATATTGGCTTATTTTCCCAAACTTTTCCATGAGAAGGGAAAACAAAATCCAAGTTAGGAGGATTATTTTATTTTCTCCTCTACTTTTTCATGGGCCTGACAACGATTTCTCATGCCTGGATTTATCAAACATAGGAAAACAATTAAGGGAGCTTCACTAAAACACCCAAAATGGGGGTTGAAATTATAAAAAAACTCAAGCACTATTTAAACATATAAACACACCCAAAACCCAACCCATCATTACACACACTCAAAACTCATTTATAAACACACCCAAAAAGTTGACTTTGGGGTTGATTTTGGGTGTGTTTCTATGTTTAAGTAGTACTTGGGTTTTTTTTTATAAATACATGTCTAGGATTGGGTTTATTTATAAATTTGTAAACAATTAATTTCCTATTCCCAAGTCTTATTTCCCATGAACCAAACGGGCTTATTACTTTTAGGAGATGCGTTTGGTCATTTGGTTTTTTCATAATATTTCTTGACGCAATTAACTTCTCAAGTCAATCTATATTAGAATAGGACTCTTCGATTCCATTGGGGAGACCAAAGCCTTTGAAAATATCACAACAAAGAACTATTAATAAAGAGTAGATCAGATGAGGTGCACTTTACCAAAAGAATATTCGGTGGAATAAGTCTCACTCGCAACATGAATTTCTGAGTGCAATACACATCATAATGTTACACACTATTTTGTCAATGTCACGTCTCAATCTTGAAAAATATATAATTTCTCGAGTTGTGCTATAACTCACGTCACGTCTCGTAAAATATGAAATTTTCCCGAATCATAGCGTGACAAAATGGTATCGAAGCCAAAAAATAATAATGTACATGAAATTGTTCTCAAAGCCTGCCCTCACCCTCACCTTCCATGCAGAACTTAAAAATTAGGTAAAAGAAAAGGAAGCTAGTCAAATGTATGGTCTTAGTCTTCCCACATACACATTTTTTATAAGCCGGTAACGCAACCCTAAATAAAATGCCCCTCATTCCTTGGTTTATTGAACCAGCAAGCCAAGTATAATTCGGTCGCATAAACCAAATCCAGCAGGGACGAAAGCGACATTGCATCCTTTTAGCCCCAACCATGGAAAGTATACGTGGACTTAAATAACCCCCCACCAGAGACCACCAACCCGACAACAACGAATTGTATTTAAATTGCAATTTTGCCCACAACGTCCAAAGCCAAAACCCACGTGCCGGCCCCACTGTTTTCGGTGACGTCATTGCTGACATCATCACCTTTCTTTCTTTGTTGCCTTATCCGTATTTTTTTTCTCGTATTTATATGGCGCCCATGTGGCAAATTGTGTTAAAGGCAAAGCTTGCACTTTGCCGCCCCACACCGTTCACCCATGTTAATCCAAAGGCTAGAGGGTGAGGGACTTCGCTCTTCATTCTATCTATCTACCATTTTGATGATCATGCAACAAGCCACCAACTACTTGTTTCAAAATACATAGATTCTACAAGAACCACATTTTCTTCCATGCCTGCACCCTAGGTTTAAGGGGTAGCAACAAATTCATCTCTTAAACCGAAGTATTCATTTAAATAAGTCGGTTTTACGATACGAGAATCAAATAACGTGATAAGTAAATAACGTGACCAAAATTTTGTGTATCTCATTTTTATTTTCATAGGATATGGAGAAAATGCACATGAACAATCGACCAACTAATTGCTAGTCTCTTGTGATAAATCCAAAGTTCCAATCCATTATCCAGCATATTTTGAGAAAAAACAAAAAAAAAAAAAATGCAAAAGTAAGGAGAAGTTAGAAATACTTGTGATCGTAGAAAGCAGACTAATAACACAGAAAATTTAAGTGAGTGGCAAAAAACGTGCCGAAAAATTCCTTGTCGGTACGTGTCATCAAAGCTATGAGGAAGTTGTAGATATTTAAGCGGGCCGTGAAAACACCAGATAATTTTCATGAGTCATCGAGTGGGTATATATCCGACGACGTGTAGGGCCCAGGGGTGGGCTTCGAACGTACATAGGTCGACGTGGCCCCACAAATTTTCCACACGGTGTATGGGATGCCAACGCAATGATGGATTTTGACACGTCATCAAATGCCTTCGCACGCGGGAGTAAGAGGCGCGTGAGGCGAAGTTTGAACAATGAGCCAGTTGGCATTACTGGGTAGTCTACTGGCCAACCTTATCTTCTTCTTTAATTTTTGAGTTTTTTATTTCCTAAAATATATAAAAACAATATTTTTATTCATTTTGCTCCTCCGAAAAGAGGGAAGCAAAGCATTGTTATATTGTATGGGCGGAGAGAGAGAGAGAGAGATTGCAAGTGACTCTTGGGCATTCAGAGAAGACCAAACCAAACCCTAGATTTCTTTTCTGCTGATTTCAGCAATAATTCATTTTTTTATTTCGATTTTCAGATCCAATCTGTACCTGGGAAAGATTCAAAATTTGTTCTTTGAAAGCTCTGAAAGGTATCATTTTTTCGTTCTTTTTTGTTGTTTTTATCTTATGAAAATATGATGATCATTGCGTTCAATTCAGGCTCAAGTCTATATCTTTTTTAGGTTATAAATTGGACATGCGATTTTATGCTGTATTGCAGTTTTTGGTATATGGGAATGGTATTAAGTATTGGTCATTTGCAATGTTTGAATCTAGTTTAGGTATTGGAATGAATGCTTTGATGATACGGACCTGCTTATTTTGCTATAAATTGGTTCTTGGTCTCTGTAACGATGCCTGTTTATTTCATGTTATTACAGATCCTGCTCAATTATAGTCATTCCAAGAGGCAAGGAATCTTGGGTCTGGTTTATATTCTGAGATCTTGTCTAAGAATTTTGAGTGGATTGGGGAAACCCAAATAGAAGTTATTCAAGATGATGTCCAAATCGTATACCAATCTTTTAGATCTAGCTTCTGGAAACTTTCCAATAATGGGTCGGGAAAGAAGGCGACTTCCTCGTGTAATGACAGTTGCCGGAGTTATATCGGAGCTTGATGATGATCAGGCCAATAGCGTGTCTTCGGATGTTCCATCCTCGGTTATGCAGGACCGTATAATTATAGTTGCCAATCAGCTCCCTGTAAAAGCTAAGCGTAGACCTGACAATAAAGGATGGAGTTTTAGTTGGGACGAGGACTCATTGCTATTGCAGTTAAAGGATGGTCTACCCGAAGAGATGGAGGTTTTATATGTAGGTTCTTTGAATGTTGAAGTGGATTCAAATGAGCAAGATGATGTATCACAGCTCCTGTTGGATAGGTTCAAGTGTGTTCCAGCCTTTTTGCCTCATGACATTTTGTCCAAGTTCTATCATGGGTTTTGCAAGCAGCATTTGTGGCCTTTGTTTCATTACATGCTTCCGTTCTCAGCAAATCATGGTGGGCGGTTTGATCGGTCTTTGTGGGAGGCATATGTGGCTGCAAATAAAATTTTCTCGCAAAGGGTGATCGAGGTAATAAATCCAGAGGATGACTATGTCTGGATTCATGATTACCATTTAATGGTGCTGCCTACCTTCTTGAGGAGGAGGTTCAATAGATTAAGAATGGGTTTTTTTCTTCACAGCCCATTTCCTTCTTCAGAAATATATAGAACTTTACCAGTCAGGGAAGAGATTCTAAAAGCACTTCTAAATTCGGACCTTATTGGTTTCCACACTTTTGATTATGCTCGACATTTCTTGTCTTGTTGTAGTCGGATGTTGGGTTTGGAGTATCAGTCAAAAAGGGGTTATATTGGGTTGGATTATTTTGGAAGGACAGTTGGGATAAAGATCATGCCTGTTGGGATTCACATGGGGCAGATTGAGTCAGTGTTGAGACTTGCAGATAAGGAGTGGAGGGTAGAAGAGCTTAAACAACAGTTTGAAGGAAAGACTGTGCTGCTTGGTGTTGATGATATGGATATCTTTAAAGGTGTCAACTTGAAGCTCTTGGCAATGGAACAGATGCTGAAGCAGCACCCAAAGTGGCAGGGAAGAGCAGTTCTGATACAGATAGCAAATCCTGCTAGGGGAAGAGGGAAAGATCTTGAGGAAACACAGGCTGAAATACAGGCAAGCATCAAAAGAATTAATGAAAAATTTGGTCAGCCTGGTTATGAACCTATTGTATTCATCGATAGACCAGTCTCTCTTAGTGAACGAGTTGCATATTACACCATTGCTGAGTGTGTAGTGGTCACGGCTGTGAGAGATGGGATGAATCTTATTCCATATGAGTACATTGTGTGCAGGCAAGGAAATTCTGTATCAGAATCTAATTCAGAATTCAGTGGACCCAAGAAGAGCATGCTCATAGTATCCGAGTTTATTGGATGTTCCCCTTCACTGAGTGGTGCAATTCGGGTTAACCCATGGAATATTGAATCAACGGCTGAGGCTATGAACGAGGCAATTTCAATGGTTGAACCTGAAAAGCAGTTGCGCCATGAAAAGCATTATAGGTATGTTAGTACACATGATGTGGCATACTGGTCACGAAGCGTTTTCCAAGATATGGAGAGAACATGCAAAGACCATTTCAGAAGACGTTGCTGGGGTATTGGTTTGGGCTTTGGTTTCAGGGTTATAGCACTTGATCCTAACTTCAGAAAGCTGTCTATTGATGCCATTCAGTCTGCTTATTTGAGATCCAAACGTAGGGCTATACTGTTAGATTATGATGGTACTGTGATGCCTCAAACATCTATAAATAAGAGCCCAAGCCAAGAGGTCATCTCTCTCATAAATACACTTTGTGGTGATGTTAAAAACACTGTTTTTGTGGTCAGCGGAAGAGGGAGGGATAGTTTAAGCAAGTGGTTTTCTCCTTGCAAGAAACTTGGAATTGCTGCTGAACATGGTTATTTTGTGAGGTATATCCATTATCTATTTGTCCTTTACGATTATCCTTGCTTTTGTTTGCTCAAGTATGAATTGTGTTTTATTATGTGGTATGCAGACACTCCTTTCTTTTGTTTGCTTAAATATGAAGTTTGTTTTTCAGGTGGTCTGCGGACAAGGATTGGGAAATTTGTGGGCAGAGCAATGATTTTGGATGGATACAGATAGCAGAACCAGTTATGAAACTCTACACCGAAGCCACTGATGGTTCTTCCATTGAAACCAAGGAGAGTGCCTTGGTTTGGCACCATCGAGATGCAGATCCTGGTTTTGGATCCAGCCAGGCTAAAGAGTTGTTGGACCATCTAGAAAGTGTGCTAGCAAATGAACCAGTTGCTGCCAAGAGTGGTCAGTATATTGTAGAAGTAAAGCCACAGGTGAATATCTTAACTCACTTCCCATTTTTAACTCTCCAGGTGAATGCAAATTTTTGTCCACTTGGTGGATACTATTATATACTAGGATCTTCATCATTAGCATTACCTATTTGTATATCGTCTCAGTAAAAACTCCAATTCTTGATATACTAGGATGTTCACCATTAGCACTACCTATTCCTAATTCATCGCAGAAAAAGCTCCAATTTCCATTCTTTCTTTCTTTTTTGGGGTGAGGGGTGAGGGGTGGAAGGGTACTTTACCAAATCATAAAATTATTCTTAGGACTCATAGCTTTGTGCGATTAAGCTACCTTGGCATTTGGCAAGTCTACGGTACAAACATACTCAGTTCAAAAACTCTGAGAATTTGTATGTAATCACTTGCCAATGATGGTATGAAGGTCGGCCGTCAATGAGATGGGAATTCTTGGCCACGCCTTTTTCAATCATAATCAAGTAACTTTGAGGAATTTCAAGACAATAGCATGCCTGTTTTTTTTTTTTCTTTTTCTTTTGGCTTTGGTAATGTGGGTTTTGACTACAAATAGCCTCATGAGAAAGATTTTAAAAGGTTAAGTTGTAAGGGTATGGCAATGCTTGACATTAGCTCATGAGAGAAATCTCATGGAGAAGCCATGGTAGTAAGCTTGACTGACAATTTTGCAGACAAATAGTTTGCTTGCTGATGATAAAAGACTATGGAATTCTTGCAAACAAATAGATTTTGTAAAGTGCATATGATGATTGAATCCTACTTTTACTTGTGACTTTTAGGGAGTCAGTAAAGGCGTGGTCGCTGAAAAGATCTTCACGTCAATGCACGAGACTGGAAAGCAGGCTGATTTTGTACTGTGCGTTGGTGACGATAGATCTGATGAGGATATGTTTGAGATTATTGGCAATGCAATGACAAATGGTGTCCTCTCCTCTAATACCAGTGTTTTTGCATGCACTGTTGGACAGAAACCCAGTAAAGCAAAGTACTACTTGGATGACCCCAGTGATGTCATAACAATGCTTGACGCTCTTGCAGAAGCTTCAGACTCTCCGCCCTCCTCAGATGGCGAACCAGCTTCCCCGTGAAATCTTCCTCCATGACTTTGTTAAGACTCCAGTGTCTTCTTCTTTAAGCCGATGATGATGAATCACATGCTGGACGTTGATTGAAAGAAACAAATCATTTTCAGCTATTTGGATGTGAATTGTTGGAGGACGACTTCATGACCTTTTTGACTGATGATTTGCGGCCAGTTCAAAAACATCGGGAGCTCTGATCTTCTGTGATATAAACCATCAATGCAGAATGTGGATTATAGTGGGGGCTTGGTAAAAAACAGAACTTAAATCAGCTCATACTGAGGATTTGATGGAACCAACAATGTGACATGAACAAATTCAATTGTTACATCACATATACGCGCAGGTTGACAAGTCTGACGAAGGTGCAGGCTACGTGTATTCTAGAAACATTAGATTTTGTTACTGGTGGGGAGATGGCATTCTGGTAGCAACAGGAGGCGTCTGCTGGTCAATCAAATCTCCATTGAAACAGTATACTGGTTTTTCTTTTTCTGGAGTGAATTTTCTTTGCCATTTGTTTCTTGGATCAAATCCTTTGCTTATTGAATCTGTAAATTATATAGCAATATTTGCAAGAAATGATCACGTTTTCAAAGAAGAGCCAAGTAGTGCACCTTTCAGATCACTGGTAATTGAAAGGAGCATTCTTCAAGTCTAACCAATGAAGAAGCAAATGTTTACATGAAAAAAGTTATGCGTTTGTTGCTCTTGGAGAGAGTTTTAACATGCATGGGTTAAACAAAGATATACAGTCAAGTATATTTTGAGGTTCAAAATTAAAATGCAAGGTAGAGAGTTCTAACAAGGAGAAAAACAATATTTAATAGGTTGGAGAAGGGACTTGGGACTGGACCAGAAAAACTTTCCTAGGTCCGTTTTATTGACGCTTTCTTTATGTTTCTCTCATCATGTCGCTTATAGAAAGTAGGAGAAAGATAAGTAGAAGGGGACAATACAACCCGGGTAGGAAAGTATTTCTTGACCCGGACAATTACAAACAAACAACCAACAGGACTGCCTTGCAGTTTGCATTGAGAATCACATCGCTAGTTTCCAGAGCCGCTTCACGGTTTTACAACTTCATAGCCCAAGTACCACCCCAACATTATCTCTCCAAGTATGACCCCATATCTTATTTGCCTTCTAACACACAAGTGAATAAATTCCACCATGGGAAACAGAAACAGTGTTTCTTAGTTGCCAAAAGTTTGAGTATGTGGCAAAGGAATTGATTGCTGGCAATTGCGACCTCTAGATCTAGACGCACACAAATGCTGAACTGAGTCAGCTATGCTGTCTTGCAAGGCAAAGGCCCGTGAACCATGCTCAGACTCAGACCCTATGAAGCCTGATAATATTGGCACAATGGGACAGTAAAACAAAAGGATGATCGCCAATTATAGAGGCCTACATTGGTGCTATAAATCAGAAACGCACCAAACAACCGAAGATCCTCGTCCTGCCAACACTACCTTAAGCAGATACATACAAATGTGTACAAAAAGGTTGTTCAAAGCCCTACAGGCAAGGCAATGATGTTGCATACAATTATTTCATCTAAATCACGGAATTTCATGGAAGTTGAATAACCTATTCTGTTGGAGAAGAACATCACGGGTATAACTATGTTTTTCTATCTCAATCAATTACATTCCGTCACGTGAAAAAGTCATCACACGTGACGGAACATAATTGATTGAGAATAGTAAAACAATGTTATCCTGTGATATAAAGGTTTTTCTCATTCTATAGGATGTAATAATTACATTAAGCATTTATCAATCGAAAACAGTTGCAGAAAAATATGAATTGAAGGTTTTGCCCCCAAACCCATTTACTTGATTTCAAGATTAAGACAGAAAACCCCTCTGGTCCACACAACCCAACTGGCCTCTCTCCTCCATTACCATGATCCAAATCCAGATCATATTTTCTCTGCGCCACTTTCACATGTAGTTCAGGATGCCATTGCTGACATTGCTCCTATTACCACAGTCTCACTTTTAACATCTACCATGCCCCAAGAGAAACACAACACCACAATCCAGTAACCACATAAAATATGCTTTAGTTCTTCAAGTGAAAACTGAGCAAATATTATTATATTATATATAGCAAGGAAGACATTTAATTTTGTATACATTTCTGCTACAACCTAAACCTACCACTTTGGACCCACATTACATCCAATGGCTCTGCATTATTTACATTTCCTATCACCATCCGATCTTAAATTCTTCAATCCAAGACCCAAAACCAGCCATCACCATCCGATTGTAAATACTTGAATCCAAACTGTCTAAGTTCCAAAACAAAGTACCATTCACACCGGAGAGTGCAAATTAATCATCGGCTCGCCGGAGCAGTCACTGGAGACAAGTAAACCTGGCTCTGTATCACCGTCTTCCCAATCTTGAACCCTGGCACAACTGTGAAACTCACTGAAGGCTCTGTATCGACATCGTTCGGAGTCACAGACTCCATGTACACCTCTGAAAATCTGGAGCCTTTCTTGACCTGAAAGATGGAAACTTGTTGACCAAAGGAGAATGCCAAGCAATGCAAAAGCCAAACCCGCATCGACATTTCTGCAAACGCCGCAAAAAATGCAGAGTCTGGAACCCCACCGGTGCTTAGGAGCTTTCTCTGGTTTAAATTCCCAAAAAGAGAACACTCCATCTTTGCGTGAACGAGTTGAAGGTACTTGGCCCGGGTAAACTTACAAAACGATGAACTTGGGTTCTGGGCAAGAAAGTTTTTTGAATTTACTGATATGAGTTTCTTGAATTTCTCAAAAAAGAGAAGCTGGGTTTTGTTGTTAAGGGGCAAAGACTCACTGGGTAGCCCAAAGTTTGGGTTGTTGAAGCCTTCAAGCATGGTTTTGCTCACAAATGATTCGAACGCAAAGCAACTATGGCTCTGTTTCGCGAAAATAGAGTCTGGCTCGATGAATTTGATGGCTGTGTCGAGATCCCAGTTTGCAGATTCCATTTCACGGATCATCAGCCTCACGAAGCTCCTTATGGATCTTAAAGTGTGTTGCTGAAACTGAACAAAATGTGTTGGGTTGAGCACCGAAAGCCGAAGATTTTCGAACATGGACAGAGACAGAGAGCCACTTGCGTTTAGCTTGTTTTCCAAGGACTTGTTGAATGAGACACAATCTTCAAGCTTTTTTTGGAGAGAATAAATGTCTGTGCCCTTGTGTTCAGCTTCAGACTCCAATTTCTTGATGGTGATCTCATAGGTCTTCATTAGCCCCTGCTGCTCTTGAATCTCTGCAAGCATTAGAGTGACCTGGGGTGAGAGATCGAGCTCTTTCTTCAAAAAGCTGCGTTTCAATTCTGATATGGCTTTGAGCTCGTCGACGACGGACTGATCAGCCATCTGAATAGCTTCGTTGTTGTATGGATTTTGGGCCATTTGGAGCTCTGCATAGGCAGCTTTGATGGAAGTGATGCCAGCAAAGAGCTTGGCCAGCAGAGCTTCCATGACAGCTCTGTTTCTGGCTTTGAATTCTTCTTCCTTCTTGTCCAAATGCCTATGCTTTTCGAAATGTTCACGGTCCTCCTTGACTTTGGCCTGAGATGTGAGAAGGCAAATGCCATTGTTGGATGCAATTTTGCTGGTTGCGCTTCTGAGGTTGATGACCTTGTGGAAAGTCCTAGCCAATTTGCTCTGCTTGTTGTTGTTGCTGTTGAAGGCTGATTTGGGTCTCATGGTATCCATCTGAAAACAGTGAAAACTCAGATGATCAATATGATGAAAAGAGTGAAACTTGTTGGAGGCATAAACTTAACTTGAGGGGGTTTGGGGGTTTGTGGGTTTGTGGGGATAAAGGAAATAAAAAGTGTTCGAAAGAGAGTGAATTTAATGGGAAAGCAAAGCGCAAACTTTGACTATAAGATTAGGAAGGAGGCTGCAGATAGAGAGGGGTGAGAAAAAGTTGGGATTTTTAAAGCGCGGGAAAAAGAGTGCAGTTACTGAGAAAACAGAACAAGTACTATCAATCAGATCAGAAAATAGAAAACTCATGTATATAAAACCTTTTATTTTTTTGGTTTTGGTGGGGATTTACAATGGTGGTGGTATACAGAGGGATGATGATGGGAGTGATTGATGGCTACCATCTACTCATGGACCCTACCTTGTTGCATGCAAGCAACATCCATTGGAGCACCAGAAGACCCAGAACTTGTAGTGTTTCACTATTGGTCAACATGATTAACGACCTTAACATTACACATAGATGCTGAATGAATCATGATGATGATGATGAACCAGGAATGTATGTAGATGCCAAAATGTGACATGTACGTAAGCTGAAAATGATAGCTCTCTTATTATTATCATGAATTCAAAATTCAAAATGTTGTTTACTAATTTTGGTGAGAAACAACGTTTAGCCAACTGTCAGACCAATTATAATGCATGCGACAAACCTCAGCATACGCATGTTCTTGTATAAACATACAGTTGTTAAAAATAATATGAAATTTAGGGCAGTGAACTTCACTGTTGGTTGGTCAACGTACACTCCACAGTTGGGGATTGTCTTGTAATCAGCTGGAGCTAATCACAGTTTTTACTCTGCCTTTAGCCTCTGGGCTTTTACGTAGTTTGCAACTTGTTAATTATGGCTACTGTTTTTGACGCAGCAAGATGATAAAGAAGTAGGGAGATCAAACGATAACCCTAAAGTAATACGTCGGAATACACAAGGAAAATGAGTAAAACCTCAAATTGTATTGATTGATAATAAGAAAGATAGTTTATAGACACACTAATGCATCTCTTTTATACATATGAAATCCTAAACACACTAGAAAACCTAATCGAAGCAAAAACTAAAATAACAAAACTTTCCCAAAATATTCTGAAACTTTAAATGTTGAAAAGTGAAAGCAGATAGAATTAAGCTAAAAATGGCCATATCACAGCAAAACGGTGAGTTGCACTCGTCTCACTGTTTCTTCGAAACGGCAAATCAATTATGCAAATTGCGTCGTTTTGTGATTTTGTTATTTGTTGGATATTTGTTGAAAAAACATTGAAATTGTTTTGAAATTTACTCTAATTTTTCCGCTTTTGGACAGGCATGGTTCCGAATATTAATTAATTAATCTACGTATTTGTAGTGTGGGACCAGAGAGATAATTTCTCCATTTCCAAAAGAGACAGAGCCGAAAGAAGATTGTGATGACATATCAGTCCTGACTGGCTGACTCCCGAGATTGTGGGCACCACACTTCATTCGGTACACCCTTGCTTAAAATTTTTAATAATTGATTTCTTGTCATAAATAAGTTTAGAATCTAACACAGATGTGGTGTGGGTTATGTTACGCCGGTTAGTTAATCTAGTGCGTCCGTTTTTTTTCGTATTCGAGTTCAATTTCTTTTTTTGTATATTAGAGTAGTTTAGAATATTACTCCGCTAAAAAGAAAGTTTAAAATCTGAATTTGACCTCTTTTTCACATTAATCTAAGATCATTTGAGATAAAAATTCATAAGGTAGGTAGGACACATTGCATTTGCAAATTTTGCATGTCAATTTAATGGACCAACATGGATTTAATTCAACTCCATTTTAGTTAAGGGTTTCAATCTTGCTTTAATAGCTGGAGGCGTGATCATGTCCCACAAGGCCTACATGTTCAGTGGACCATATCCAAACTATAATATACATATATATATTCAAGAGACGATGTAGATAAGATAGTGGACAAGACAATGGATATGTTTCAAAATTCAAATTAGTGGCCTTCGACATTATTTGGTTTATTTGGTTTGTAGACAAAAATATTCTCCACAAACAAAAAGCTTAAGGTTTGATTATATAAAATTGAGACCCATCCCTACACAAGAAAAAAAGGCAGCGTAGGCATAGAAAACTACGAAAATTTGACCCATAACCCAACACATCCACTTGACTTAGGGACAATGGTGTGTTGGATTTCCATGTTTTATGATAAGAAGAAGAAGGAAAAAAACACCATAAAAAAAAAGGGTAGAAAATTAAACAAACCATCATTGAAAGGATTCAATTGATCCAGATGCATTGTATTCATTTACAAATTCGAAGATGATACGTTATGAACGGTCCCAGCTCAAGATATGAAATATGAACTTTTAATGATATAGACGTTAAGCCTACGTCTTCTTTCTTTTCTTGTGTTATGTCTGACTAACAAAATCATGGTTTATGTATTAGATTGTGCACGTCCATGATCATGGCAATGTGTATTTAATTGAGATATATAATGAGTCTTCATTAAAAGATAAACCTTGTAATACACTAAAGTTAACGTTATAATTAATTATGGGACTAAAAGCCAGAAGAACCCCTCCTCCAAGTAATTCCAACACACCAAAGTGGCAACAAAATTAATTCCATGCATTATTATTATTGTTTCTTAATCTTTGCATGGCAGACAAAATTGCTTGTTTCTTGAAATACAACATTATTTTGTCATATATTTTATCTACTATATCTATCTAATCTAGTAGGTAGCCACAAATCTATAAGCCTATGTGACATATAATTCCTTCTTTTTTTATCTCTTTCTTTTTTGGCATGGGAATTTAGTGTATCATTACGCGGACTCAACGGCATTATATCTTTAGCTTCCCTTCTCTTCTATCTGTTTAGGACACAATAATATTTTGTGTAAACTGATCTTCTAATTCCTCTTTTTGGGCATGGGCATGGCCATTTTGAAAATGAAACAAATCATCATGAGCAGATCCTTTCTCTGGTAATCATTTAATTGTACTGAATTATTTGCATGCGATTAGCTTCTTGGTGAAGAGAAAGAAAACAGTTTGATTAGAGTAGTGTAAACTACGAAAGCGACGCACGCGATCGTATTAAGTGGCACGCCATGATTACGTTGGTATAATACAGAATTACATATAATTAATTAGGTACACAGAAATTATTCAGTTTGGTAATATGTATTTTACCATTAAGGCTTGCTTGCATTGCTTATATTATTATCAATTTTCAAAGAAGAGGAGAAGAAAACCATACACTAAATTGTTAGCACAAAACCTGATTAATATTGTGTATCGTTTGTACATAAATTATTGTGCAACAACCCAACAACAATAATGTAATTCTGTCAGATATTTTCATGCAAAAACCCAAGTGGGAGTTACTGTAGGACATTCCACATTCACATTGCCTTCAGTTTTCAACTTTCAATTCCCAGTTGAAGAAGGGGTTCAGAATTAACTTCATACTTGTAATTGAGATTGGAGGGGACTAGTTCATTTTGGTCCTTTGTCCTTCTTGCAGTGCTTCAGTAACTCAGTGCAGGATCAGCTTTCCAGGCTATGTATGAATATTTCTAAGTAAAGCAGAAATGTCTAATCAATGTGACGATAGTCTTTTCTTGTTCTGAATATGTGAGGATTTGGAATCCAACGCTTATAACGAAGTGGAAAGGTAGGTGGTTTGAGAAGAACTGTATATCATGGTTGCGTGGTGTACCGTAATGCTAGACAACTGATAGCTGCTTAAGCCTCCCTAGAAATTATTTTGTTTCGTAGTTATCTCACGTGTAAACTCAGTGTAATTACCTTCATAATGTTGTGCTCTTATCTGGACCCTTGTCCTTATTATATGATATACTCTTGATTCAATATAAATACAAAGCCTCAGCCACAGATTATGTGTGGCTTTCGAACATATCTTTTATGTAATTGGTTAGGAATAACAAAATAGTCCGTGATAAACCAAGTTTTCCCTTGTTGCAGGCTAATCAGATAATCAACTATTGTAAAAGTTGTATGCCTCTAATCAAATATCTTTAGCTGAGTGTCCAGCAAGCGTCTTTGCCAGGAAAAATTATAGCATGAAGAATCCACCCGGAAGACACATACCTAATCTAGTGCAAAATAGGGGTCAATTTTTCAGGATAATCTAATACTATGTACAAAAATTAAGGCCAAAAGTTGCTAAAGTTGCAAATAATGGAATCCATCCAAAGTTTGAAGTTGTCGATTAACCCGAAGCACCATGATTGCTAGTACATAAAACAAACCAGACAAGAGACAGCATCACTAATCACTAAATAATCATAAAGTAGATCATACGAATACTCTTAATTAGCTTAAAGGTCTCTGAAAACTTAGAAATCCAACCTGATCTGGTTTCTTTTAGCCCAATACAATAGAGACTGGGTTGGGCCCGAACCAAGATATTTCAGTCCAACTGACCCAATGGCATTTGTTTGTTTATAAGAGATTCTAGAAAATTGGAAAAGAAACAGGCAACTTGAACAATGGGCATATTTTTGGATTTTTAGATTTTCTTCACAGGCAACTAAAACTGTTTCAGAGTGCATTCTGAGTTTCTAACATTTGTAAGGTTAGGCTATTCCATAAAAGAAGAGATAACAAGTCGACAACCATAACCAAACTAAAAATTTGACCTCAATTCTACCCTCACATCTCTGAGTCACTAAAAGTTACAGTGGAAGCATAACCAAAGTTAAAAGTTATCAAGGTTACATCTCTCAGTCACTAAAACTATCCTTCCCAGGAACAGATGGCTAGGGGCCTTGTAGGGCTTAAAAGCCGAAAAGGCCAAGTTCACTGACCTTCTCTTTCTCATATGTCTCGAAGTACTGATATATGATTGTAACAGCAAGCAAAATCCCAGTTCCTGAGCCAATTGCTCCCATTAAATCTGCCACAACAGTTAAGGCACCAATGCACAAGCCTCCGAAAGCAGCCGCAGTAGGAATGTACCGATTAAGTTCCTTCTGTAAGTTTGACTCTCTATGTCCAGGCATCACCATTTGTTGTTCCTACAAAATTAAGCAAAATATAAATGCTGATCATTAACTAAACATATTAGTTCACGACTGTGAAGTTGTTTGAGCTGCAAAACTTGATCCTAGAAATCTCATGTCTTCACATTCTTACTCAATGCTATAGAATGAGGCACAAAACGCAACTATCAACACAATGGAAAAAGTTGCTACCAATCACACCCTTGCTCTAGTAGAATTCAGAGTCTGTAGACACCAAATTGGGGACATCCAATGGTATTGATCAAAAAGAAAAATCAAAGAACTATGATGAGGATGACTAAAAATACCTTGAGCTGCTTAGCTACATCTCGGGCAGAAGAACCAGAAACTTCAATCCAGGTTTTTGAGAAGAGTGCACAGGCTGAAAGCATAAACACTAGATAAAACAAAGCATGGAAGGGATTGGCTGCCATATCTGCCAAGCTGCAATCAAAACCACATTGACAGAAAAATGAATCAGTGATTCATGTAAATTCTTTTGCAAACTAAATGAAATAAGAAAAGGCAAAGGAGATTTAAAAGGTAAAGTAATCAATGTGCTGGATCACCTTGATGGAGCAGTGACATAGTAGGCAAGACCACCAACTGGTATAAACTGGCCACCAGAATATTCAGACTCCTGCCACTTCCCCAACAAATTCACGAAGAAATTCCCACCATACCTCCTGTAAAGCAACTATACAGAGAAAACAAGTGCCATGTCAATTGAAAAAGAAATGAATTTATGAGCCTTTAATTTTTATTGCCTAGTAGCTTACCTGGGAGATAAAATAAAGATTGGAGACAAGAGCGGATTGGAGAATAATGGGCATGTTAGAGGTGTAGAAGAGCTTAATAGGATATGATCCCTGCTGTCCACGGGCATTCTTTGATCTCACCGGCAAAACCACACGGAAACCTTGGAAGTAGATGACAATGAGAAAGATCAAGACTGTAGCAAGCAAATTAGTAACATTTGGTAGGTTCTGCCTATAGAAAGCTTCTCGAAGAGCGCGAACTTTGTCTGTCCTGGTTATCAGTAGATGGAACAATGCAATTATGGCACCTTCAAATTCAGCTCCCCGGCCACTATTGACAGTTGTGGGGCTGAAAGCCTTCCAAATGATGCCTTCACTGCATAATCAACCATAAATTAAGTACGGAAAGACCATGGATCACAATATGCTAAAAGGTAAATGAAATATGGATTTCAAGCCTACCAGATGTTGGTAGCTATAAAAAGGGAGATCCCAGATCCCAGACCATATCCCTTCTGAAGAAGTTCATCTAAGCAAATCACAATAATTCCAGCAAAGCAAAGTTGAACTATGATAAGAATGGCATTCCCAACACCAAGTTGACCGACACTGCCATACATCCCCGAAAGGACATAGGCAACAGCTTGACCAACCGCAATGAGGATGCCCAACAACTTTTGTGCCCCATTTCTGAAAATTAGAAGTCAATCAAAAGCAGGAGACATTAGAATACTAGCCAGGCCAGAGTAGCAAACAAGCTATATTGAGAACACATAATAGCACAGAAGTAGAAAACAAGCTCAACAAATAAAAACTACCAGCAATTCACCATTGAAACAAACAAACCAGGGTCCTAAGTGAGCATACTAAGCAGAGATTGAAAAATAACAAAATACGGAACACCTAAAGCAAATTCTTCATAACATGGAATAATTAAAGCAGAGAAAACTATTTAAAGTAAACAATCAGAGTAAAAGAACACTCACAATAGTGCACGGTCCTCACGGACATTGTTGTCTACTTCAATGATCTTTGAGCCAGCCAAGAGTTGCATGACCAGCCCAGATGTCACAATCGGGGTAATCCCAAGCTCCATTACAGTTCCACGGCTTGATGCAAGAATAACACGCATCCAGTAAAATGGATCGGCACCAGTCGTAGAGTGTATGCCATAAAGAGGAAGCTGACTGCACACCAGAAAGATGAACAAGGAAATCACGGTATATATGAACTTCTCTCTGAATGGGATCTTTCTGTCAGCACTTTGAACTTCCGGTAGAAATGCAAGAAATGGCCTGACCAAATGCAGCACTCGAAAACCTCCTCCCATTTTAAGTACTAGAAGCTAAACCAGCCCAACCTGTGCCAACCTATTAGCACATCTATTTATTCAGATACCGAAAATGTTCAAAGCCATAGAGTTGATAAATAAAACACTGGTATGATAAAAATCAAGGATAAATTAGCAGTTCCATTAAGGGGGTCTCAACCATTTACACAAATTGACTGCTAGCACCTATTTCAGTGACCAATTCCATAAGCTATAGCAAAATACAGGCACATGAGGGCATAAAATAAGAATAAAACCAAATGCAGCGGGCACAACGTACAAGTCAGTAACATGAGAGTTAAAAAAATTAAATTATTTACATGGTCTGCAACTCGCTTCGCTCAACCTAAGCAGGAAGAAATAAACTTATACAGCATGAAATACAAGGCTTTGGTGCACTAAAACAGAGTAAAGTCATGCTTAAGCCAATAAATAGTTGGTAGAATAATGTTTAGCTTCAGATTTCATGTTCTTCATGCATTCACTTCTTGTTGCTTGCCATACAAATCATATAATCTAGGATCAAATTTAATCAACTTTAGCAAATCTGAACAAAAACCCTTTAAAATGGCTCAGAGACCATCGAAATTCCAGAACTATCCGAAATAATTATATAACGATTCATGTAAAACAGGAAAACTGAGTTTTACCTCAGAGAGAGAGAGAGAGAGAGAGAGAGATGAAAACTCAGGCTCTGAGTCTGAGGCAAAGAAACAAGTAGAAGAGGGAAGGGGAAGAAGCCGGGCTCAGAAAAATCTCACCCACTCGTCCGCATTTTCAAATTTGGCGTGGCGCATGCACAGTCAGCGTACGCCACGACGACTAGTCAATCCTCTACAGCCGCGTGTGTGACGCTCATTTGAGCAGCGTGACGTGTCGTGGGGGTTTGTTGAACTTTCTCTCGACTTTTTATCTTTCTGACATTTGATATTTTATTTTTGTCTGATTTTATTTTCTAATTGGGCCTTGTCTGTTTTCCTACATGTCCAATCACTATGATGGGCAGTTGGCATGGCTAATCTTAGGATTGCGATTGAGAGTTGTGACGTTATGGGCCTTGTCTGATATCCATGTAGTGTTTGTGCGTTCAGCATATTATCACCTCTCAATAAGAAAAGTATTTTTTTTTTTAAGGATCAATTGCTAAGTTATTATTAGACGGCCTGATTGTAACCCTCAATATATAGCCCCCTTATTATAGAAGGGGCACAGTGCACAATATTACAAATGTTGCGAGTAAAGACTTGTAATAAACATCATGTCTGCAATTTTTTTAATGCTTCCAACATCTTTACAAGGTGATAAAACTGACACTTCGAGATGAACTCACAATGGACATGGGTATTAATCTTACCTACGTTTAGGGCACCCAAAATCCACTAACTATTCCCTCTTTTACGGACAGGGTTGCCATCCTAATCTGAAACTACATGATCCGTACGCGCTTCTTCCAGCAGAGTTATCCTGCACTAGATTTATCGTATGGTGTACAAAATTCAGATGCAAAAATAAAGAACACTTCCTTGGCTTAAGCTGGCAGCTGAAGCTTTGCATTGTTCTTCCAGCTGCAAAACAAACACGTTTTTAGTGTTAACAATCTACAAACATGTACAACGATCATTGGGACGAAGGTGTCACGATTTGCTACCTGCGAAAGTAGTAGTAGAAAAAATCTCCATATAAAGCTGTCTGGACCAGACCAGCAATGCAAGCTGCAAAATTGTAAAAGGAAAGAAGTTGGCCAAACACTACAAACAGCAATAACGCCCCGTGAAAATGTCCTCAAAGGTTCTCGCATAACTTACCTATCCATCTACCAAATTTAGGTTCTGTGAAGTAGCGGTAGATCCAGTTGAGTATGTACAATGCACGATAGGCCCTGCAATTTGAAACATATATCCCAAGATGAATTATACTTGCACACAAATACGAATATATCTACCATCTGCCGATATTTTATCTGGTCCAAACTGCTGAATCTGTTTGGTTTTCTTGATTTCATTAAAATCAGCATCATTCAAGGAAGCAGGAACCAAAACTCTCCATAATTTATTCACACCTCTAAAGTGACACTGACAATACACTAACTTGGAGATGAATCTTAACCCCTGGTATGTGGAAAGGAAATTTTATGGTCTGAAACACAACAAATTTCCACAAATTCCAAGCATTATCCAAATATTGCTATAAACTAAAGTTGACTGGTACAAGTTGAAATTTTCAAATTAGGACTACTCAATTATATTCTTGATACAAATTGAGATTTAAAAAAATTTAGACACTTATAATCCATTACATGCGACAAGTACTTAATGAGTACACCCAGCATTGAGGAAAGTAAATCTATCTGACAGGACAAGTAAGAAAACATATTGTCCTGTCAAGCAGATCACAGACCTTATAATAGAAATAGATATATTTACCCAAGTAAGAAAACATATTGTCCTGTCAAATTGTCTACATTTCCACTTCGCTGTAACAAAACTAACTGCGGAAGAATTGAAACTGCCTCCAAGTATATGGAAAATGCCCACAAAACCTGAAAATAGTTTTACAAGTACATAAGAACAAGACGGACAAGTAGGTTTTACATTCAAGTATATGAGTTCCATCCAAAACTTACATCAGTACACGAAATTAGATAATTATCATTATGGAACTTCAATTGTTAAGAATTAAAACTAACACTAGAGGCAACATTGGATAAGTCAAGTTGGGGTTTTCCAGCTTGTGATTTAGTTTCGGACCGATGTAAAGTGAACACCTTGGCTGGTTTGTTTTAAAGTGAACACTAGATCCATGAGTAGCAACTAAGGTGTACAATAAGTTTAAGCCATCACAGCTACACAAGCACAACATGACAACACAATAATGAATACATCAATAATGTCACCTCTTGAAATGTGAATTCCTCGTGGATAAGGAGGGCCAACACAAAGCATCCCCCAAGAAGAAAATCATGGCGGAAAGTGTCAAGCTCTTTATTGTAAGATCGCTTCACCACTTTGTGCATCCGCATACACCAAACAATGGCCAGCGAGCTTCCAATGAACACCAGCTTCATCACAGTGTTGTATACTGAGACGAAGTTCGTGAACAGGTCCAAGTACCGACTCAGAAACACTAGCACATAGAGCTCCTGAGTCTTAAGCGAAACCCCTATAATAATAAGCAAATATCAGTTTCTCAAAACTTCAGATCACCACTTCCAATTCAAGGAGAATTAACTTAAAATTGTTCTAGTTCCAAATTAACTTAATAGTCTTCCTAAATTGGGAAGCTGAAGAAACTAAAAATCTTCACAAAGTTTATTCCTTTATCCTTTTCTCTTCCGTTTCTGAGCAACCAAACACTAAGCACTAATGCACCGATTGGTTGCCGAAAGAAGAAAACACGAAACAGATTCAGATAAAATGTGGTTCGCATTACTGAGTAAAATTTTCCACTTTGAGCAATCTTTAGTGGGGAAAACAATGATATTCATTTTTCCTTAGAATTTTCCTTCGTTTTCCCAGGAAACAAACAGAACTGAGAATGGAAAGGGAAGAAATATGCATACCTGAGCATGATTTGGTGGCGTAGATTTTGAGAAGGAGGACCAAAATACTGGCCAGGTGGGTCATATCCCCAGCCAACCTGAACGCATTCATGGTTTAAAGCAGGAACTCTTGCCCTAGATTTCAGTAGAGAGAGAGAGAGAGAGAGAGAGAGAGAGAGGAAAGTGGGGTTGAATACGGCGTGTAAGAGAAGGGAGACTTTACTTGCCAAAAATAACAAAAGAGAAGGAGAGTTGACGTGGCAGTCGGAAAGTGTTTCTACCGACCTCCACGATATTCCCAGATACGAATGAGCAAGAGTTTGTGTGACGTGCGGCTCAGCTTTGGTGTTCCTCCATCCATATCGCAATCTCGTCCGTTAGATATATTGAAGGGCTATCTATTAGAGCTGAAATCAACAGTCTCTGGCGATGTCGTTTTCTCTTGGTTTGATGTCGTTGACTTGTTTTTGGGCCAAGCCCTTGGTAAAAATAACCCACAGAGAAAGCTTAAGCATTGGGCCAGGCTGATCGAATTATTTGGATTAGGCTCATGTAGTCATTTAAACTTGCGGCCCTGCCTGATGGGGGTGAAAAATAATTTCTCATCCTTTACCTAGAAGAACAAGTCATTGTGCTTGGGCAGTTGCCATCACATAAAAGAAATAAGTTTAATCAGTTCAATGGTGGAGGGTTTTTGTATTAAATTCGGCAATCGCACCGTGGCCGCCCCTAGTAACCCTATGAAAATAGGAGTAGCATAGCGAAGGAGTGCGAAGCCGCCACAAAGATTCACATTGGCATGCCATTAGCTAATTCCTAGAAAGCAAATTTTGAGGAAGTGCTTTTATATAGTTTACAGATTGCATCACTCCCTAAACCAAAAAACAAATGAGGCTTGGAACACATGACCATATTGTTGTCCCTCCGGAACTAGACACTAAAGGAGCTTTCCAATGACTAAAAATGATGCTCTCCACCCTCCATACAAATACAGAGCGCCCCCTCCCCAAAGTCAGCTGCATTGGATACAGATTGCATGAACAACCCGTTAAAATTTGGGCCCTATAACAATTATGTGCCCCCTAATCATTTGCGTTGGAAGATCACAAAGTATATTTATTTAATGATTTCAAATTTCAAGCACTTTGAGTCCTTAAAGCAGCAGTCAAAGATTTGTTGAGAAATAAAGGGCAGCCCGTCTCATCATCATCATCATCTTCTTCTTGTCCATTGCAGGTGGAAGGAAGGTGCAAAAGACTCTTCTTCCTTTTTCTTTCCTTTGTTTTTTTCCATAAATATCTTCAAGGTGGTGGTAGTTGGAGCAAGCAAGAACCGGAGTCATCTCAACCTTCCGTACAAATGGTCTTGAGTTAGGTCACCAAACAAAAAGGGCATATGCACATGGACTTCATGTTGGCTTCAACTGCTTAGATTTATACAATTACTCTGCTAACTATTTTTTTCTTCTACAATAATAGTTCCTTTCTGTACGTAAAGGGGCTTGCAGTTCAAGTGGCTAAAAGCATTTACTTACGCACTTGAGATTCTAGATTCAATTCTCCTTCCCCAATATCGTTTGTAGAAAAAAATAGTTTATTTCTTGTCAAGAAAACAACAGATAGAGACTCAAACCCACCTCTTCCTCATATGTATGCAAATCTGGGTTGAAATTTGTGTCATAATATATACAGAAAATATATTCTTGCATTAGTGCCCCAGCCCAGGCTCTGACTGCAGGCACCACATTATGTGGTCCCATAGAACCTCTAAATATTTTATTTTCACTAATGAGAATCCTAGAAATTTCACATGGACTGACTTTTGCAACCTATTAATCAAAGATTTATTAAGAATCCCAAGTCTTTGGTATGAGACTCACCAAGTAAAACAAGTTTTATTTCCACCACCCCTTGGTAAACATGCTTTGGTCCCCTCCACTATCTCACTGACCAATGGGGCCTCATGTCTCATAGCCTCATAACAACTCCACCAACATCTGGACAGAGCCCCTTTCTTGGTATGAATTTATCTTCTCTTTAGCACAAAAACAAAAATGTATCTTCAAGACTCAGAATTTTACCAATTTACAATCACATAACAATACCCATCTGGGATAAAGATATCTTTTTTTACTGCAAACTAGTTTCAGGTCATGAAGCTTGAGAATTGGATTTGAAATGTACAGAAAGTTTGTTTTTTGGTCAATCAAGTACAGAAAGTTTTAGCATTAACACCATTGAAACAAGTACATTGGTCCCCAACCATACATAATCTCAGTGCCCAGAATGGAGATTTGGATTCATAAGAACTTCTGCAGCCCTGGGCCCACTTCCTGTAGGCTGATTGGGTATGGGTCTATGGGTTTTGTTTGCTGCAAACCAACATGTGGCTTCCTATGTCCTTCTGTGCATTAATTCTTCTGCCCCTCCTCCTCTACATGGAGGAGTTTCTGAGCCTAAGTGCCAAGCACAAAATTAGTTTCTCTCCCTAGGGTTTAGTACAATAATCCCATCCCCATCAAATCAAACAATAAACTTCTTATCAACTATTCTCTCTCTCTCTCTCTCTCTCTCTCTCTCCAGTAATGTACAAACAAGTTGAGACAAGGCATTGTGGATGGCAATGTCCAGTATTATGCACCAAAAGGAAAATCTGTCTGTAACATATTGAGATCTGGTTCCTCCATGTATTATTCATGTATTATTATGCATACATAATCTGTGGCAATCATCCACTGCATCATATAATTTATATAATTCTCAATCTCTTTTTCCTTAGTTTTAACCTCTAGTCAATTGTAAGTTTCTGTCAAATTTGAAACTTAACAAATTATAAGAATTTATGTACTCATAAAACAACTGGATACCTTGCAATATTTTATAATGGTCAACCAGGACCACATATAGTATTACTTACAGTCTGTCCAATGGAGGATATTATAGTTTGTCTTACATTAAAGACTTTCTGCAAAAAACAAAAAAGAAACAGAGCATCCTATCCATTTTCTTCTTCTTCTTCTTTTTTTTTTTTCTTTTCCTGTCTTTGTTTTTATCTTTCTTCATCAATCTGAATCAACCTTATTCCTTATCAGCTATAATTGACTTGTAAACAAAAGGGTCCTCATCTTGTTGTTGTTAAGAATTGATGAAATCATAATGCAGGGGACCCATGATTACAGTATGTAACAAAAGTTATCATGTCATTATGCTTAATCTTAAGCCTCTAAAACCTTGATTTTTGCAAAACAATTATCTCTGCACTTGAAGTTTCCGTTCCTATGTCGTCGGTAAAAAAATAAGGAAAAAAAAAAAAGATTTTCAAAAGCAGAGTTATCTTTTTCACTTTTTATCCAACAGTTTCTGTACATTCGGATATGGCAGATTATCACCGTTTTCCTTCAACAGAAGCATATCATTCTGCTTGTTAAGAATCAGAAACATCCAGGTTTAAAACATCAGTCATCATCATCATCATCATCATCATTCATGAGTTGAACGCTGCACGTGACTTTGACAGTGATGGTTGGTTGGTCACTTGAGCCCTGAGATACCTTGTTATTTTCTATTTTTTTTATAATTAACTTTCATTTTAATATGGGGATTATGGATATGTGTCAGAGTCTCGCAGGTAAGAGGATTTAATTGGACAATGGACATAATTAATTTTGTAAATTCGTAGTCAATCAGTCACTCTCTGAGTTTCTTTCTACCTTCCATTGGGAAAATTTCATCCGCAGTAATAAAAAAAGGAAAACATGTCACCTAATAAATGGCACAAGAAGAAAGAGTGGTGCTTATTAAGCATTTGAAAATCAGTCATTAATTTAGCAAAATCACTATAAAAAAAAGGTTAGCTTTGGTTGTCCTTTTCTTTCCTTTTTGGCTTGGGCCATTTTTTTTTAAGTTTCATTTTCATACCCTATATGGGGTCATAATATCTTTGCCAATTCAATGTCGAATCTTTGCTAAAGATGTAAACCTTATTCTTTGTTATCAATAAAATCTCTCTTATCATTTGGAAAAATAAAATAAAATTTGTCGTATCTTAATTTAAACTTAAACCATTGAAAGACTGCATTAAGGTAATGAAATCAAGAATCCTCCTACATCTAAATGCTTGGAAACCAATTTAATTAGTAGCCATATATACAACTTTATTTAATGAGCAAATATGAATATAATCCTCATAAATTTATGAGATCTTTTGGTAAGGGAGGAAGTAATATGCTTAGTAGTACATTCATGATTGATCAAAGGGGTTGGAAGAGGCAAACCAAGAAAGTTAAATGTTCATTTAAGATGAAATTACATGTCAATCAATGCATTCGTAGCTAAGTTGTACTAGATAAATGACAAATGGTAATTTAAACGATAATGACGACAATCATCCAACGCTAATATCGACACATGGTGAGTTCAACGATCCTGCTAGACAGTTAGTCAACGCCAAGTCGTTAAGAAATTCTAAAAGAAAGTAATGAAAGTAGTTCATTGGGTGACTTGAGGATTAGAAATCCGTTAACTGGCACTACACACTTGTCAATGTAATAATTTTATTTCTTTGAAAAAGTCAAATCTTCATTTAAGATGAAATTACATGGTAATGCAGTTGTAGCTAGGTTAAACCAGACAAGCGACAAATGATAAGTTAAACGATAATGCTGACACTTACCCAAGATAATACAGACAAATGCTGAGCTCAATTACCCTTATGATTGCTATAGCTCAGCAGTTAGTAAATGCCAAGTCGCCAAGTAATTCTAAAAGAAAGTAGTTAAAATAGTTCTTTGGCTGACTTGAGTATTAGAAATCTGTTGACCGGCACTACATGCTTGTCATTCTCATAATCTTATTTATTTGACATGATTTCTCGGTAAGTCTATATACTTCCTCAACGTTTGTTATACCAAAATTTGGCATGAAAATCACTAAAGCAACTTATTCCATAAATAGTCTAATTTATGAAATAAGAAATGCTACTTAAAATCCCTTTAAGTTAGGTTGAATAGGGTGGCAATTAAATCCAGTCTTTAATTTGAAGGCAAGAACATCGACGCACGCATACAATAATTGATTGATTGGAAGATAAAAAAGGTAAAAATGAAGTTTCCGCAGTCAAACTCAAAATGCACGATGTCAACTAAATCATTCAAGTTTTGCAGAAAATACCAAAACTTGGTTAATAGCACGAAGATCGCACAATCTTCTAAAACAGTCTCACCGCTATATTTTTCAACGGAACGGATCTGTTGGCTCCCAATTCGAAAACTTTGAATTTCTTTTGAAATAATGAAAAAGAGAAAAAATTGAAATTTAAGAATAAAATGTAAAAGACAGTTTGCTTTGCATGCTCAAACAAAACGGACACAGCGCTTTATTTGCAACGTGTTCTCTGTTTGCAGAGGTGCCTCTCTGTGTCTGTCTGTAACAGATCTCAACCCATCACTCACTCACACCTCTCTCTCTCTCTCTCTCTCCGAGTCTCATATTCTCCCTTTCCTCACACTCTCTCTGAGTCTCTATTTTTTTTTCTCACCACCCTCTTGCTTCTGAACTCTCGCTCTCAGAGAAAGGTGTTTGCTTTGAAAGGGAAAAGGCCTCGTGAAGTGCATGTGAAGCTCGGTGAGAGATCTGGGGGACTTAATGATGGAAACGGTTCATTGGCTTTTCTGATTTCAGGTGATTGGAGTGTTCCCCTTCAGCTTTACTTGCTTTTTCTCTTTCCCCTTCTCTTTTTGGATGTTACTTCATGTTCCTTCTATCCCAGCCTTATGTTAATTGTCTCCCATTTTTGTCAAAAGCGAGTCTCTCTAGGGTTTTAGAGCAAGCGGCATGGTGTTTCGATTGTTTCTGAGGTTTGTGAAGATGGGTTCTTTTTAGTTTCATCAGTACTGTGCGTTACCCGCTGGACCTCAGTGGGAAGTCGGGTTTTTGCTTATAGTTTCATGCATTGAACCTCAGCTCTGTTTTTGCAGTGGCTGTTGCTTCTTATTAAGGGTTCTATTTGGGTTTATTGCTTTCAAGCTTGTTATTTGATGCTGGGGTGGAGTTACTGTTGGGTTCTTTTTTGTCTTTGAGTGAGAAACTATGTACTCTGAAGGGTTTGTTGTGCGTGGAGGTGATTTTGCTAGTTCGTGGCTTAATCATTGGAAATATTGTCATTTAATTTGAAATCGAGTATGTTCTTGTTGGAGAATCTTTGATTGCTTGAATTTTGGCATTGTCTCAAGCTTTGCCCAACAATTGGTGGGAATACCAGTGCTGGATATTGAGGAATTTTATTGCTTTGATGCTCCCATCATTCTGAAGATTCGGGTGTCATTAAGCAACCATGCGAAACATATTTATTTGTTTCCATAATTTAAAAGAGATTCTGCTGTCGGACACATTGACGGTTTGATCATGACCAGGGCTGTTCGCGATAGGATCCTCAAGGACGCAAATGGTGATATTAGTGATCATCTGCGCAACCACATTCATTTGACAAATTGCATTCACTTGAAGAACCATATGCACAAGCAAAGCCCCATATTAGCTGACAGGTCACTTATGAGGGACCTTGTTGTCCTTCAGAGGTCTCGATCTCTCAGGGACCCTTCTGCCAGTCCTCCCTCATGGCATTCACCTTCCATTGTTGATATGCTTTCCAAAAAAGGTGAAAATGATGCATTGGTACGTGAGGGGAGAAGGTCGGTAGGAAGTGAGTATCGAAGGGAAGGCAGGAGGTTGTTGGCAAGTTCTCCACCTTTGGCAAGATTAGCAACATCAAAAGTTGCTCCACGTGAGGCTAATGGGGATGATGGGGTAGCCGGAATCACTGAACATGGAAGCAAGAGTGGAGTTAGGGATGGTAGGAAAATTAGGAGAGAAGAATCTAGTCAGAAGAGTAACAGGAGTGATAATTTGGGTGGCAATGAGGAGCTTCCACTCGACCTGAATGGTAATGATATGACTCATGATGTTCTTTCTGGGAATTCAGAATCCAAAAGTAGAAAAAGTAAAAAAAAGGGAAAGTACATTCAAGGTGCTCGGATGAAGACTCTCTCAGAGCAATTGAATGATGTTAGGATGGATGGTGATGACATAACGTCCTCTAATATCCATCAGCCTGCAAGACGGTCCCGACAGGAAAGAACTGTTGAGGAACCAGAGGTCAGCATTCGGGGATATTGCAGTGGACTAAGTAGAGTAAAAAGGCGCAAATTTCGAGGTGCAAGAAGAAGCCGTGCTTCTGTAGCTTCTAGAGACTTTGGAGGTCAGAATGATTTATCTGTGGCTTCTAATACTTTAGCTCAAGGGTCAGCTCACCCAAAGTATCACATGGAACGGGGAGAGGATGAGTACGGTGAGCAAAATGTCACAAGGGCTCCCAGAAATGGGTGTGGGATTCCATGGAATTGGTCAAGAATCCATCATAGAGGTAAAACATTCCTTGACATTGCTGGAAGGAGCTTTTCTTGTGGTTTATCTGATTCAAGGTTTAAGAAGGATGGTATGGCTGCCCATGCCAGAAATATTTCTGACATGCCCGTGGCATCTGATAACTCAAGCACTTCTACTAAATCTGAGGCACTGCCTTTACTAGTTGAAGCATCTGGGTCACAGGAAAGCTCCGAAAACGCTGGTTGGATACATGACTATTCTGGTGAACTTGGTATTTATGCTGATAATTTATTCAAGCATGATATTGGTTCTGACTTTGCTTCTGAAGCTAGATCTGGTGGTCAACACAAATTGAGGGGCCACCACCGTCGTAGGCACCAAAACCTGACGCAAAAATACATGCCGAGAACCTTTAGAGATCTCGTGGGACAGAATTTAGTGGCGCAAGCTCTTTCAAATGCTGTCATGAAAAAGAAAGTTGGGTTGCTATATGTATTTTATGGTCCTCATGGTACAGGGAAAACCTCCTGTGCTCGAATATTTGCTAGAGCTCTAAATTGCCAGTCTTTGGATCACCTCAAGCCTTGTGGCTTTTGCAATTCTTGCATTGCACACGATGTGGGGAAGAGTAGAAATATAAAGGAAGTTGGGCCTGTTAGTAACTTTGACTTTGAGAGCATTATGGACCTACTTGACAATATGATTATCTCCCAGCTGCCATCACAGTACAGAGTGTTCATCTTTGATGACTGTGATACATTGTCCCATGAGTGCTGGAGTGCCATATCGAAGGTCATTGATCGAGCACCGAGACATGTGGTTTTTGTCCTTGTCTGTTCAAGTCTTGATGTTTTGCCTCACATAATCATATCCAGGTGTCAAAAGTTCTTTTTCCCTAAGCTAAAGGATGCAGATATTATCTACAGTTTGCAATGGATTGCAACCAAAGAAGATCTAGAAATTGACAAGGATGCACTGAAACTTATTTCATCAAGATCGGATGGCTCATTGCGGGATGCTGAGATGACTCTAGAACAATTAAGTTTGCTTGGCCAGAGAATCTCCGTTGCTCTTGTTCAGGAACTGGTAAGCTCTTTTCTGTTCCCCCAGAATTAGAATTTCCATGGTTTTCTTGCCTTTAATATATATTGCCTTGAAAAATGACGCTGATTATAATACAATTGCCATATAAAGATAGAGGAATGCTTGTCAAACTAGCATGGTCTCTTAAGGCAATTATGTTTACTCCTGTTACTTCAGATGAACTGCCTAAAGATTTTGACTTTGTTTCCAGGTTGGGCTTATCTCTGATGAGAAATTGGTAGATCTTCTTGATTTAGCATTATCGGCAGACACAGTTAATACTGTCAAGAATTTGAGAATGATAATGGAAACTGGTGTTGAGCCACTAGCCTTGATGTCACAACTTGCAACAGTGATTACAGACATACTTGCTGGCAGCTATGATTATAAAAAAGTAAGGCGTAGAAGGAAGTTCTTTCGGAACCAACCATGTGAGTACAAAATTTACTATTAATTGAGTAATCCATTTTTTAATGATAAGTTAGGTCGTGGATGTTCATATTTAGCTTCCAAATATCTTCTTATCTTGCATCTTTAGCTGTGCATTTCATATAAATCAATTGTTTTCTCTTCAGTCTTCCCCATGGTATATTTAACATGCTTGAACTGCTTGTACTTAATGTGCAATGCCCTTATGGCAACCTCCTTAACTAGACATGGAAAATCCTTGACTTTTGAAATTATTTGGCTTATATTAACCTGTAAAATTCTTGCCTTTTCTGTGTTGCCATTTTTCAGTCAACTGATTAACAAATTAACTGGTTGCAGTATCCAAAGAAGACATGGAGAAATTGCGTCAAGCTTTGAAAACTTTATCTGAGGCTGAAAAACAATTGAGGATGTCAAATGACAAGTTAACATGGCTAACAGCTGCACTTCTCCAGCTTGCTCCCGATCAACAGTATATGTTGCCTAGTTCGTCGGCTGGCACAAGCTTTAATCACAGTCCCTCGGCCTTAAATAATGTGGGTGGAAGGGTTGTGGGCAGGAAAGAGAGTGAACAAGATGAGATGCCTAATTATGAAAAAGGCTTGTCAACCAATGTTAGAAATGATGTAAGTTCTGGTTTCCATGGGAACGGTTCTGGGAAAGGCATAAATTCAGATAGAAAACGTCATGCTGGTGCTGGTATGGCTCCTCAACAAGGGGCTTCATGCTCTGCTGACATAATTAGGGCAAATGGGAGGCAAATGCTTGGCAAAAGCCATAAAGGAATTGAAGAAATTTGGTTGGAGGTGCTTGAGAAAATACCATATAATCGCATAAAAGAATTTTTATACCAAGAAGGGAAGATGACCTCAGTCAGTTTTGGTGCAGGTATGCCATAACTTGCATAATGCTCTTTTGTGAATGCCCTTTATGGTGCAATCGATACTTCAAAGCATGCGCATACACACATCATTTCTCCTTGTCATGATTTATGTCAATTTTCTGTGCAATGACTGGTAGTCTTGTGGGCTTGGAAGTATCTTTTGGGGCAAGAGTAGCTTGTAGAGTTTTTTGGATTAAGGATCTTGAGATTTGGACAAAAAGTGACTTAAATACATAACATTTTGTATGTCAGACACATGTTTTTAGAATTCTCAAGTTGCTCCTATGCCATGACTTTTTATAATGAGACAATCCTATACCTCTCTCTATTGCTGAAATTCCTCATCCATATTTTATTACCTTTAATTTTCCATTAATGTTTTAAGAAATCTGAAGAATGAAACTGCTTTGAAGTAGTTAATGTCTAACATATGCACATTTTTATGCCATTATGCTGTAACTTGCCAAATTTGATCATAACTATTTGAATAAAATATCAATTCATTAATTTTCCTTTAGCATGTTTCCTTTTACATCCTTTATCCATGACTTATCAAAATCTCTCTTCCTCCCACTCCCATCCCTCCCCTTTCCTTTAAGAGCAACTCCACCGAGAAGCCCAAGCCCGGGGTTGGGGGGAGTCCAAGCCAAAAAGCCAGTTCCAGCGGGCCACTTTTGCCCGGGCTGGAGTTGGGACCCACGAATACGGGCTGGCCCGAAGGCAGCTCTTGCCCGAGTTCGAGCCCGAGGGGGGGATGATGTCAGCGTGCTCTGACGTCAGCCCTGCGCTCCACCAACAGCTAGAAGACATGTGTCGTTGTCTGGGCGCTCCGATCGCCTGCTCTCCCCCAATCCAACGGCTGGGCTTTTTTTTGCTATAAAATTATTTTAAAAATTCGATTTTTTTCTATAAATACATACCAATACTCTTCACTCTCAACACTAAATCCTCATGCATGTTCTTCTACTTCTACTATTATTCACTTTTTATTCAACATTTTATTCACTTTTAAATTGTATTTTTTTTTATCATCTTATCCGATTAAGATATGAATTTTATAATAAATATTGACAAGTACGAACCCAAAAATCTTATCCGAAAATATTATCCAAATTAATTGTTTAGGTAAACAAATTTGTGAAAAAAACAAAAAAATGAATAGTATTTGCCCTTTGCCATGGCAACGGGTGGAAACACACATTGCTTTTTGCAAGGGCAGCCATTATTCACGTGAATAGTAGCTGCCCTAGTCCTCCCCTTGCCATGGGTGGAGTTGCTCTAAATGGCCTCATTTCTGGCTCAAAAATACTTGATTTTTCTTTTTGGCATTGTACTTACCAAAATTGGGACCGCAAAAGTTTGTTTTGTGAGTGTCTATTGAACAAGCTGATTTGTGTAAAAGTCTGATTCTTTATGTAATTTTAATTGCTCTCTTTTGCAGCGCCCACTGTGCAGTTGATGTTCTCTTCTCATATGACTAAATCTACAGCAGAGAAGTTTAGATCACAGATTTTACAGGCATTTGAGATTGTTCTAGGGTCTCCCTTGACCATTGAAATTAGATGTGAATCAAAAAAAGATACTAAAGAAGGTGCCCAGATGCCTCTTCTCATACCAGTTTCAAAGGATGGTTCATCCCAGATTAGAGATGAAAATGGGGCCAGCATGGATGCGCAGCTCCAGCGCGATACCCATGAAATGGGGAAGAGTGAAATTGTTGAAGTTGCTGCTTCTCCTAGGGAAAGCAAGGGTAGTGGTCACATACATAACCACAAAGAATCTGGTAAAAGAGGTTTGGATGGTACCCAGATGGGAGAAGTATCACTTTCACATAAGAAATCACCCATAGCTTCAATTCCAGAAAAACAGAAATTTGGGGAACAAAGTCAGAGTCAAAGCCTTGTTAGGAGCAAGGTGTCCCTTGCACATGTGATTCAGCATTCAGAGTCGCAACGTAGTGGATGGTCACAACGGAAAGCAGTTTCTATTGCTGAAAAGCTCGAACAAGATAATTTGTAAGTAATGCAGTTCTTTTTTCTTTCCAAGTTTGAACAAGATTATTAGAGGCACTGGTTTCCTGAAGGAGGAGATAAGTAAGGCCTTTTTTCTTGTTTTGCTTGAGCTTCACTTAATTTAGAAGATTCTATCATAGAAGTGTCATTCTATCGTAGATGAGGGTTTCATACGCCTTCAATATATTATGCTCTTGATTTGTTCTTTTTATTTGAAATGGCACTGATTCTTTCTAAACCACAGGAGACTGGAATCTCGATCAAGAAGCTTGATTTGCTGGAAAGCATCTAGAGTAACTCGTCGAAAGGTAATTTGTTATGGATCTCACAATATTCTTGCAATGAAATTTCTGAGCAGGCTGACATGCCTTGTGACATAATATGTAAGGCCCGGCAGAAAATGGGTCTCATTTTTAAGCCTAAGTTGGGTCCTAGACTCCTGGGGCCATCAAACTTGGCAGCAGGCATGAAATATTTGTTCAAGCGTGCCCAATTAAGGGCTAGGCCTTCCAGGTCAGGCAGGGCACCAAGCTCATTTTTAGGTCCTACGTCCAACTCAGTTATGAAGTAATTTAAGACTTATTGGTTCGTCGTCTGGGGCCATCTAGTTATGTCAGGTTTTCTTGCAATAAGTGTCAGTCTGTTTATCATAGTACTAAGATAACATTTGTTAGGAAAATGCAAGATTTTGATTGAGACTACTTATATATTGCTCGTCTCTGTCGTCGTTGCATAATTGTTGCTTGTCAAGATGATCCATTTGAAGATGGAACTTATGAATGTATTTCACATGCAGCTTTCAAGGTTGAAAATAAGGACAAGGAAACCACATGCATTGCTGAAGCTTGTGTCCTGTGGAAAGTGTCTCTCTGCAAAATCTCCAAGATAATTTGATAAAGATAGTTTTGGCTAGCTTTGAAGGTTTTGTACAACCTCATCTGTAATTCTTGTATTTAGCCAATTTCCTTAAGTTTAAATTTACTAGGTCAATTTATCAGTCAAATCCTTTTACATTGAATAAAAGAGTTATATTTGATGAGAAGATGTAGGGCAAACATCATTTAAATCAATTTTACCCCTTTACAGTTCTTGAAATGTGGTTTAACAAAATTGAGGGCTTGATGGGTTAATGATGAAATTGATTAGAAAGTCGAACATATCCACAAAATAGACACATCAACAAAAAATTAATTTTTTATATTTATAATTAAACACGATTTCGAAAATGACAAGAAATTGAGGGTCCTGAAAATACTTGTTTTTCATTGAACCCAACCTGCTTTACTCCCAAAGCTTATGAAAAGCTGTTGTAATTTGTCAACGGTTCTGGTATGAACCCATAGAAATCTCAAGTCTTAGTCGTTTTGTTTGGCGTCACTTTCATTAATTAATACTTAATTTTTGACTTCATTGTCAGCTTAATTGTCATTCCTCAAATTAGGCCCATTATTGTCTTTCGTCGCAACTTCAAACTCCGTCGGTTGGTCAATTTGAAATTGGAAAAGAGATGCTAACGGGTGTAACCCAATGTAAAAGGGCCTTAACGTTTAAACTATAAGTTTCAGGTTCAAATTCCTATAACATTATAGTTGTGTTCAAATACACGTAACCACTTACAGACACTCCACTTCGTACACCTATTTTTTTCACGGATAAATGTTGAAGTCTATTAAGACATAATAACACAGTCGAATGATTCAATTTTATTTGGAAAAAAATTATTGTTATGTATCTTCTTCCCACAAAACGACAATAGGTGGGTGGATTATGCAAAGCATGTGATTTGATTTATTATCGCATTGAATTTGAAGGCAGGAAATTAGGTGAACTATACCTCGTCTGCTTTATTTGATGAAATTTTCAAATCAGCCATTGAAGCTTCCCGTGTTAGAATGTGGCAGCCGAAGCTTGCCATTATATATAGGTGTTAGGCTATAGGGTTTTATATTTCAACCAGAAATATCTATAATATTGACAAAATATAGAGGATATTTCGGTTTTTTCGAATCAGAGATATTTTGGAACATATCCATGTACATATCGTAAAATATCGACAATAATATCGGAAAATATCGATGCCGATAATTTCGCTCACAGATTCAGCAATATTTTGTCAAAATATCGGTGTAATATCGCTAAAATAAGAAAAAAAAAAAAAGGGAAAAATGGAGGGGAAAAAACACAAAGGGGATTGAAACCCTCCCATTTTACTCCTCCAACACCTTAACCACCATATATAACTTATGTTTTAATAATAATATGCTAAAATATTTATATTTATATGTGCGGCATGTTAACAATTATATGCAAAACTATTTTGGGGATTTATCATTTGATAAATACTCTTCACAATCCACTTACTATACACATAGAGATGATGAAAATAGTGAAAAATTTGAACCTCATAGGAACTCTATGTGGTACTAAATCACTCATGTATCTTACCATGCAATGTATAAAGTGTAAAATATTGTAGTAAATCATTATATATAAATGACTATGGTGTGTTTAATATTTTTATTATTATTAATTATTACATATTTTCTACACTCACAGTGTTTGCCAACTCGCTGTATAATCAACTTAAATCAATTAAATCCATCATGTAATGCATTTCCTTCTAATTTTTTTTGATAAACTAATAGATAATTGACTAAATAAACATTCTCCAAAGTTTCAATAAAAATTTCCAAGTTTTTCTTACAATTTTTGTTGTTTTTATTCAATTTTTATCGATATCGATAATATCCCGATATTTCCATCGAAATTTTCATGTTTTGGACTACAAATATTTCCGATATCATCGATATTTTAGACCATGATTTCAACTATATGGCTAGGATTAAAATTCAACTAAAATAATGGGGTGATTATGTTGAAAATTATAAATCTCACATCGAAAACTTTGCTAAATAAAATAAAATATCTAATGAATGGTTCCACTACTAATATCACCGAGGCCTTTTGTGATAAAACCTTACACCTATTAAGCTTCGTAGATGCATTTGTATTTAGCAGGATTATGAATATAATTTTCACTTGGATAAAGGAAAAACTTAAAAACTTACAAATTGACTCAAAGTACTCCTTGGCTCCTCATTTTGGCTCATAGTCGGAAATAGAATGGTCAAAATTATTAATGTTTCACAAGATTATAACTTAATTAGGAAAATCCTAATCCAAGCCCCAACCTTTTGACCAAAAAATAAAACGAAAAGCAGGAAACATATGTGATCAATTTTATTAATATTAAAAAAATTCCCAAAAGACTTTGATATATATATATATATTGCAAATAAATATGAATGGTAATACCAGAAAACCAACGTATTCTTCTATCTCATTTTTATTGTTTAACTTTTTTTTTTTTTCTTTTTGAGGGGATTTTTCCTTCTTTTTAGATTCTGGATTTCTGAGGAGGTTGAGTTTAGAAACAGTATGAACTTGTACTTTAGTTTTTGTAGGCTGTGTGTGAATGATGTTTCTCTCTCTTTTTGGTCAACTTGTTTTTCGGACGTTTTAGTCAAAGTGTTGCCAGCGTGGACATGAACGCCACATAATAAGGGCACTTTCGTCCTAACACCAGCTAATGAGAGTCGATTAAATAATAGGTATATCGCTAAGTAGCCAATAATAACCTCAAAATTTCAACGCGCCTAAAAGCTGCGTGGCCCCCAGACCTTTATGTAGTCAACCCTTGCACACCTTACTTTATTTGAGAGGCAGGAGGGCAAAGCAATCATGTTGCATTACTATTTGCTCCCTCAAAACCCAAAATTTACTCTCCAACCCACGAAAGGAACTACCATAACGTTAGATTCTATTCTCTCTCTCTCTCTTTGCTCCTCCAAAGTAAGTGCTTTTTTGGCCACCAAAGAATCAACTTACATGTACCTAGACTTGTACAGTGTAGACCATTCATCTTAGGACAAAATATAAAAGTTAGAATATACACAAAAGAATATTTCAAATGTGAAATTCAACGACTCCAACTATTTGAACATGACATGAAATTTCATCAAAATAAACTCATTTAGAACTCACGACTTGGAGTTTGTTGTAATCATGAAATTTGTTTCAACAAAACACGTAAAGTTAAAGTACAACTTGAATGACGAAAGATTCGTATACTGCATTTTAACACTTACTTTATTTATTTATTATTTTATGGCATGTTTACTTATCAAGAATGAGTATTGAAATCCGTAATCAAATATCCTTAAACTCGTGAATGGGATCAATTAGGGGAGTAGTTGATCCAATTCCAATTCCTTAATTATCCTATATGAGTTCTCCGATTCATAACTTCCACCATTTCTGATAAATAAACATGCTTAAACCCTTGTATTTATGCAAATCTAGTAAGTAGATAAACAATTATAACATGCGCATAAAAATCATAAACGGTGTTATGTGATGGGGAATTTAGGGTGATGTTTGAAATATCGATAGTAGATTTTTCCGAATCACGGATATTTCAGAACATATCCATGTACATATCGTATAAATATCAACAATATTGATGATAATATTGGAAAATATCAATGTAAAGGGAAAAAAAAGGAAAAAAAAAAGGGAAAAAAGGGAGGAAGAAAAACACAAAGGGGATTTGATCCCCTCCCATTTTACTCCTCCAATACCTTAACCACCATATATTACTTATGTTTTAGTGATAATATGCTAAAATATTTATATTTATATGGGTGACATGTTAACAATTACATGCAAAACTATTTTGGGGATTTATCATTTGATGAATACTCTTCACAATACACTTACTCTACACATAGAGATGATGAAGATAGTGAAAAATTTGAACCTTATAGGAACTCTATGTGGTACTAAGTCACTCATGTATATTACCATGCAATGTATAAAGTGTAAAATATTGTAGTAAATCATTATATATAAATGATTATGGTGTGTTTAATCTTTTTTTCATTAATTACTACATATTTTCTACACTCACAGTGTTTGCTAGCTCGCTGTATAATCAACTTAAATAAGTTAAATTCATCATGTAATGCATTTCTTTCTAATTTTTTTTTATAAACTAATAGATAATTGACTAAATAAACATTTTCCAAAGTTTCATTAAAAAATTTCAAGTTTTTCTTACAATTTTCGTGGTTTTTATTTAATTTTTATCAATATCGATAATATCCCGATATTTCCATCGAAATTTCCATATTTTTAGACTACCGATATTTTTTATATCACCGATATTTTAGATCGTGATGACAATATATTGTGGCCTTAACTTAAGGCAGTTTGAAGGAAAGCCAAAAATGGCATCCAAAATGAGAGAGATTGAAGGCTTAATGAAGTCATCACAGTAAAAGAGCAGGAGGGACATTGGTGACCTCATCAGAATCCAAAGTCCAAAGGCAGTGAGTAAATTGAATGAAAAGGCGTGTCCTTTTTGGTCACGAAAAGCAGCAGAGTATAATAACAACAGAGAGAGAGAGAGAGAGAGAGAGAGAGAGAGAGAAGAAGGAGAAGAGAGGAGATGAGGACATTGGGCACAAGAATCAGAAAATGTGTGTGGATATAAAATCAAAATATATCAACATTGCTTCTTATGAGTCAAAGCCGTTGCAGTCTCAAAGCCAAAGAGAAGCATCGAGTCATTTTCATGAAATTGGTGGAGAAGAAAGAGAAAACAAAAACAACAAAGTCGTCCTCGGAAATTCAGTGAGTCTCCGAGTCTCCCCTTTCAAAACGCGGAATCGCTCCCACCATTAAAGAAATCACGGGTTGATTCAATTTCCATTTCCTTTGAAGATTCAAAGCTGCAAACCAAGACCAACGTCATCGACAACACCTTTACATTGAGCAACCACAACCACAAAAGCCAGAAGCCTTCGTTTCATTGACCCAAATTGGTTGTGCCCAGTTGTTTTGTTTCTTCGAATTTCATGGCTTCGGCGGCGATATTCTCATCGCTGCGGCGGCGAAGGTCGCCTTCTTTGGAGGCGTTTTTAGCTCCGGTAGACCTCTCCGACGTGGCGCTTGTACAAATCCTAGTCTCAGTCACCGCCGAGATAGCTTCGTCCTTCTCTGACAAGTTCTTCTCATTCCAGAAGAGGAATTCGAGGTCCCTGGTGCGAAAAGTCGAGATATTTCTCGTGCTTTTGGAGTATTTGAGGGACTCCGGGTCGGCTCTGCCATGGACGGCCGTCATCTGCTTGAAAGAGCTCTACCTGCTCTTGTATAGATCCAAAATTCTTCTCGATTACTGCGCCCAGTCCAGTAAGTTATGGCTTTTGCTTCAGAATCAACCAATTTCAGGTCATTTTCATGATTTGAATAAAGAAATTTCGACCCTTTTGGACGTTTTTCCCATGGAGGACGTTGAATTAGGTGAGGATGTGAGGGAGCAGATTGAGCTGTTGCAGAGACAGGCCAGGAGGGCGAAACTGTTCATCGATGAAGGAGATGAGGAGTTGAGGGTTAAGTTCTTTTCGTTCCTTGACGAGTTTGAGAAGGGTCGGGTTCCCGACTCGGCCGATTTGTGGTTGTTTTTTGCAGAGCGATTGGGGATTCGAGATGCCAAGAGTTGTCGAAATGAAATTGAGTTCTTGGAGGAGCAGATTATAAATCACGAAGGGGATGTTGAACCCACCGTTTCGGTGCTTAATGGGTTTGTGGCATTCACTCGATATTGCAGGTTTTTGCTTTTCGGGTTTGAAGAAGATGAAGTGGAATTGGGGATTGGGAACAATCAGAGGAAGCCTAGAAAAGGTTTGATCACTCAAGAAATTGCTGAGACTTTTATAACGATTCCAAAGGACTTTTGCTGCCCCATATCATTGGATTTGATGAGAGAGCCGGTGATTGTCTCAACAGGACAGACATATGATCGAAGTTCTATTTCGAGGTGGTTGGAAGAAGGGCATTGTACTTGTCCAAAGACAGGACAAATGATGCCCAACACACGCCTTGTTCCTAATCGGGCATTGAGGAATTTGATAATGCAATGGTGCACTGCTTACGGAATTCCTTATGACCCTCCAGAGTGCACAGAAGCTTCTGCAGAAAGCTTTGCAGCTGCTTCTCCCTCTAAGGCCGCACTTGCTGCCAACAAAGCAACCGCAGGGCTTCTAATCCAACGGCTGGAAGATGGATCACCATGTGCACAAACTATAGCTGCTCGTGAGATTCGTTTGTTGGCCAAAACAGGAAGAGAAAATCGTGCTTTCATTGCGGAAGCTGGGGCGATTCCCCATCTATGTAAGTTACTATCATCTCCAAACTCTGTTGCCCAAGAGAATTCTGTAACTGCAATGCTCAACTTATCGATATATGATAAGAACAAAAGCCGGATTATGGATGAAGGGTGTTTGGGATCCATTGTTGATGTTCTGAGGTTTGGGCACACAACTGAGGCAAGGGAGAATGCTGCAGCAACTTTGTTTAGTCTATCTGCAGTTCATGACTATAAGAAGAGAATAGCAGATGAGGAAGGAGCAATTGAAGCCTTGGCAGGGCTGTTGAGAGAGGGTACCCCAAGAGGAAAGAAGGATGCTGTGACAGCTTTGTTTAACCTGTCAACTCACACAGAAAATTGTGCGAGAATGGTTGAGGCAGGGGCTGTGACAGCACTTGTAAGCGCATTGGGAAATGAAGGAGTTGCTGAGGAAGCAGCAGGTGCATTGGCCTTGGTTGTTAGGCAGCCGATTGGGGCTAAAGCAGTGGGGAAAGAGGACATGGCAGTGGCAGGTTTGGTAGGGATGATGCGTTGTGGGACTCCAAGGGGTAAAGAAAATGCAGTTGCAGCTTTGCTTGAGTTGTGCCGGAGTGGTGGAGCTGCTGCCACTGAAAGGGTAGTTAAGGCACCAGCTTTGGCTGGGTTGCTGCAGACATTGCTTTTTACTGGTACAAAGCGGGCAAGAAGAAAGGCAGCATCACTTGCTAGAGTGTTCCAAAGGTGTGAGAATGCTGCAGCAATGCATTTTGGTGGTCTTGGTGTAGGATATGCATTTGCAGGTAACTCAGCTGCAAATAGGGATTCGAGTTTCGCCAGTGATGTCGCAGTGCCAATGTCCATTTCAGTGCCTGTTTTATAGTGGTAACGTCCACCCTAGATTTATAGTCTTCCTTGCTTATATGTTCCCATTTTTGTTGGAAATATTTACACATTCTTTCATTGAAATTGGAGGTCATAAAGAAGTTACAGGAATATCTTATCTAAATGTGCTTTAAGAGAATATTTTGTGTTGTCAAGCTTCTAGTGTAAGTTTAGCATACATGTAATGTCCAATGGTTTGAAAAACCACGACAGAAAGTGTTCACAACAATGTCAAGACCATTACAGATGCATTGAGAAACTGCAGTTTCAGGTGATGTTTCTCAATTGGCTTATTGGTTTCATAAAAATATGATTCAAATGCAGAAATTTGTATTGCTGTGACATTTTGTTAACTGATATAATGACTGGCTGCTGAAATCCTTATCGAAGAATCCTCCTAAAGTCGTTTAAGTGAATTCTTGGAGATCCTTGTAACCTAGCATAATCATATAAGGTCTCAGACCTTGAATCTCTTGAAATCGTGTTAATGCTTCTGAATTTGATGCTATAAAGTGACTACTTATATTTGTGCTGCTCAACAGTGCTTTTGCCTGATCTATAAGTGAATGTTTAATAAACACCTATTGAGAGAAAAAATAATGTTATATGAACTAGTTGCAATAATTGGCTGAACAGTTAGGCTTTCCATTTTTAGCTTCACTTTGGTAAGAGTGGATCTCAGACTGTTATTGGCACTAGTAACTGTCAAACTGTGTTCATCTTCACATTATGATATTGAATCAGAAAACAAAAATTCGATCTTTTAACAAGTCTTATGCGTTTGAATATTCAAAAGTGTTAACTTTCGATTTATATTTGCAACACCTAGGCAACGTAGTTCTTAAAAGTCTCAAGAATTTAGTTAGCGAAAGACTGAGCAAAGGTACGAGGCATTTCCACATCGGGAACTTTCTTTCTGGAGACTAAAACTAGTGGTTTATTTGTGAATGATGCAAGACGGGACACAATTTTCTTCTTTCATTCAATTGTTTGATTGACCAAATGCTAAGTTTGGTAAGGTGATGACCCAACTAGTTTCATCCGCTAGATTCTTATCGGCCAATCAGGTCAGACAACAGAGTCACATCACAATGCTGCTATTCTCTCTGTATTTTTTCTTTTTTCCTTAAGGTAGAAAGTGGGATAACAGTGGCAAAATGCTATGATCGTTTTCATTGAATTGATTGGAGCACCTTGAGAGAGATAAATCTTGGAAGATTTCATTTCGTTGGCCTCTTTTAACCTTTCTTTTTAAGAATATTTTTGGCTGGCGTTAGGCAACCACTAATGTCTGTTGGAAAATTCCACTTGAAGCAGAATCTTGTTGCAATCGAGAGCTTTTGTAATGGCGTTGAAGGGAACGTACTCAAAGTTGATGCACCAAAAGATCCCATTTACTTGAGTAATAATTGGAGACTGATGAGAGATATTGTGTGGTAGCTGAAGCTTATATATCTAGAGGCCAAATCCTCAACCAGTTGCAGCAATGATGGTTGCTAATGATAATACCACAACATCCATAATGCTTACAGCTTATACCCCAATATTCTTGACTTTATATATTAAAGAAAATCACCGTAACGTTTGGTGGGGAGTACTTGATTGAATTATTTCAATTAAACTGAACAAGAGTCCTGACCGTTGTTTAGTATATTAGACTGAAATTATTAAATTGGACAACATTTCAACATATTTTGTCATATAAATTTCATCTAGAGAGATGAAACTCATAAACACCGACTTATACTCAACTTTAATTCAATCCAAAATGGACCACCAGACAAAAAAATAAATAAATGTATAGATGTTAAAGAGTTGCTCAACTTGAACTTTCTTGGGTCCCTCCAAGGAAAAGATTACAAGCCCCATCTCCTTGGCCGGTAATGTGAGAAAGTATTGGGTGGCAATAATATTACTGATATCATAGTGATTTCTGTCCTTTTTTTTTTCTTTTTCTTATAATGACACCACTTTGAGTGCTTCTTCTCCATCCATTTGGCAAAGCCTGTGTGGAGGGAGGACAATGTGCAGGGGGCCCTGTTCTATGGGTTTGTTCATTTGGACACATTGGACTATTATTACCTGGCCGGCAAGAAAAGTCATGATTTCTATTGTTGCCATTGTTTTTAGACTCTCTCAGTTTATAGTAACTACAATTCAATACGTTGCCTCCAAGGCAGGTAGTCTTGGTTGGATTTCAAACACAAAACGTTTTAAACGTTGTATTTGGATCAATGGACTTAAAATTAATGAAGTTTTTATAAGATGTTGAATGTTATTTCTTCATAGAAAGTCTATTTTGCCGGCCTAAGCTGTTCACAATAAAAACAAGGCAGCTAGAACATAGCAGAAGATGGTTGGATGTTAAAATGAGGCATTATTATTATAATATGAAACGAGTTGAATGTTTGATCTATGTATGTTGAAGTTTTTGTCCAATCGAACGCACCCAACGCATGGGATGTGCCCTCACAATAAAAGATAATAAGATGGTTGAATGAGAATTCCTCACAGAAACAAGGTAGGGTTTTTGTTTCCTTCTGTTATTGAGTAATATTTAAATAAATAAAACTGCAACATGCACTGAAGTGGCATTTAATCCAAGTGTAAACAACTGAATTTTCCTTGCTGTTGGTCCCTGAGGCCTGCTGAAAACAGAGAAGACTTTGAACCATCTCAGAATTTAAAGTCTTGGTCTTGGCAATAAAACAGCAAACAAGAAACAAAGAAGTGCAACAGGGGACTTTGAGAATGCGCTGGAAATTTGATGCTGAAACGCAGAGTATATTTTACTGCAACCATGGGGTGGGGGGAGGTCTTTATCCAAGACATTCTAGACAAGAAAGAATAATAAAAGAGGGTGGTTGATTTCTCTTCGGCTCATGAGGGTTTAGTCCAAAACCAAATCAGACGTTTAGAATTGTAGTAGTCTTGCCCTAGCTAGCTATCAAGGAGGCATGCTTGTTGATTTTTTTTTTTTTTTTTTGGGGGAAGTACCAAAAAAAAATAAAAATTACAAGGAGAACTCCCGAGATATTCCAAGAGTCTTTAGATCAAACATCAATCTCATAGTCAATGCATTTGGAAAACTAGTAAACCAAATATGATGTTTATAATGACGCAAATTAATGAGAGTGTAACGACCATATTTGCTTCATGATATACATGTTGAACATTAGAAATCTAAAGCTGTTATGCTTGTTGAATTTCGCACATTGGTTTTTTTATATTTATTTTATATTAAATTACAGAGGATTCCTTGATTCACAGATTTTAAATAAATAAATAACACAAGCAACAGTAAAAAAAACACAGCACTGGATAGGAAAATATGCATGAAACAGAGTGGATGGGAATTGAACCAAAAGAACTGTTATTGAAAGCCCATATTGTGTTATGGGCTGAAATGTTTGTTCTAGATGGGTATTATGCAAGGACTTGATGTTAGAAGTTGCTCACGAGAGGGGTTAAAGACCTTAGATAAGACTCTATCTCTTAATCGTTAAATCAAATTAGTTAGCTATTGGATTAAATTGGTTAGTTTGATCCAACGGTTAAGAGATAGGACCTCATCTAATGGTTTTAGATAAGGCCCTCACTATAGAATAACTTGGGGGAAAGATCCAAAGACATAAAGTGAGAGAGATCGGAAATTCAATCCAAGCAAGTCTCTTGAAGCTCATTAATTTTCAAGCAAAAGTACGTTGTTTCATTTCACATTTTTCTTTACTACACACTGGAAAATAAAAATGAATGTTATAAAATTAAGAGGAATTGTAGACAACAATAAGAGGAAGAGAAATACAGAGAATTTGTTCTATGAACTTGTATCAACTTATCTTATTCATCTTTGATAAGAGCCTATTTATAGGCTTACAATAGAGGTATTTAACCCACAATTTATAGCTACTAATTACAATAATAAGGGCATAGGTTACAAAGCAATAAGGGGTGGAGGTAATTGATGTTATGATGGTCATCTACGTTCCATAAATTTATAACAATGAAGATATTATACTTCAGCCTTCAGGGTTTCTCAAATAAATAAATGAAAAAAATCGAAGTTTTTCATTTCTGAAATTTCCAAAAATTGATTGGAAAATGAATAAAAAAGAAAAGCTGAAAAGGTTGGTCCCTTATAACTTACTTTACCATTTTAGGTGACTCAAAAGTTTAATTGTATTTCAAGCTGAAGCTAGCTGGTGTGTCTTTGTCCGCAGTAAATGAGTTCATTGCTTAGGCACAATGATGTCAAAATCACTAACAGTCCATTCAGCAACTTGATCAGGGTCTTTGAAAATTTCAGTCCCTAAATCTATAGACATCCATTGCCTTCTAGCTGGTGGGGTTCCTGGATCCTGCAAATAAGACATCAAACCATAGCTCAACTTAGTATATGTCACAAGCAATATTATAGCAAAATTTAATCTGTCACAGGGCAAACAATATCAAACCTGGTAAAAATAAAGTGATTGTGACAACCTCCCAACATCCAGCTCCCATGTTCTTGGATCCCCAATCCAACCCTCCCCTTGCTTTGTAGGGTATCCGTACTCACCCCAAACCGGGTGTGGCAAGATTTGCAAAATCTCCTGGGGCTGAGGGTTGCTATATGGATCACACAAGTTAAAAGGAGCCTCTAGATGCTCCCCGTTCCCCGGCGAGCAGTACAAGTGATAGGCGGCGTAAGGGAAGCGGGCAGTGTCATTTCGATGAACCCGTGTGCCGTTTCCGAATGGGTGGTAAGGTGGGCACACATTGAGGTTGTTTGCATGGCACCATGAGGTTGTGTTTGGATTTATGATCATTTCACTGTATCTGGTAACATCTGAAGTCACATTGCCATCACAAGGCTTCCCATTGTTCTTCCAACAGCTCCCCATGTCCATGAGGTAGAACTGGCTGCCAGGACCCCCACCTTTGATCACATTCAAGGTGAACCTCACTTTAAAATTGGGTGATTCTGGAATCTGCATTGCAATTGGCAATATTTGAGTAAACCAAGTATCTTCATCCTCAAGAAAGTTTTGCTTCCAAGCAAAAGCAAAACTTATGAAAAGAACGCTTTCCTAACAAAGATTAGTACAAAAGTTTTCTCAGATAAAACTTGTATAACTATATAAAAAGGTTACTCACAATTTTGGACATCCCTCTTGTAGGGTAATGGTAGCCACCAGAAAACCCATGGGTGGCGTCTGATCTCAAGTAAAGCATCAGCCAAGGATACTTTGCTGAAGTCCTCAAGACATGGTGGAAAACCCAGCTTCCCTCTCCAAGTTTCTTTTCCCAAGTAACAGAATGGTAAGAAATATTCCCAACCATTCCTCTGCTCAAATCTGCTTCCAAATCCCATGACCCGAAAAACCGTCCCTTTAGAGTCATATCAGGCAATTGCAACTTGGTATAGTCATGGTAAATAGATGGCTGGTTCATGCACCCTTTTCCAAAACAAGGAAAGGAATTTTGATCAGGAAAGGGTCCGACTCGGTGACCATTTTTGGGGCATTTGGCAGCATAAGTGTCCATGTTGCCACTCTTGAGCATAATCATCCAGAATTGCCACGGATTTGGGGTGTCTTCAACTTGGCATTTAAATCCCAGGTACAGTTCCTTCTCTGCCGCATAAAGGTCTACGTTAAACTGAGACTCTGCCTGCAGGCCAAAGAAAGGTTCTCCCATCCTTAACTTGTTGTCTTGCTCTGTGACTCTGTGGACTAATACATAGGGCAGCTGCTGATTGCAGAAGCAAACTTCTCCTGTTATATAACAATTATACAACAAAAAAAAAAAATACATAAGATTCATAAACCACTTCTTTTGCTTGCTCAAATTCAAGCACATTAGCGCTAAGATTGCTGAGGGAATAAAAATTTCATTGATCACATAGGTTTTATAACAAAAAGCAATCAGAATTTCCATGTGCTTCTTCTATCTTCTAATTTACATAACATAGTTCAAGTAAAGAAAGAAAAAAGTTCACAGAAACTAGAAGAGAAAAAATTAGGGATCATAAGGAAAAGGAGAAGCTATACATACCTGGTGGCCGCGGAGTAGCTTTGTATATGTCAAAGCAATCAGCAGCCCTTGGGCTGCCAGTCTGAAGAGCTTCTTCTCCAACCTCGTTGCACTGATTCCATGACTCTATCGCCACCCGTAGATTGTCCCTTCTCATCCCTGAATCGCCGACGGCTGATATAAATTCATTCTCAGCCCTCAGAGACAAAACCCCATTGCAGAAAATGAGATTCACCAGAACAAAAACAAGAAAACAACATGAGATTTTGCTCTGTTTAGCCATTTGGTGACAAGTTAAGATATGTATATTGATGTAATGTACATTTATATACCAAAGACTGCTAAAGTTTGATTAAGTGTTTAAAATGGAAAAATGGGCAATCAAAACTTTTGATTTGAAGATTTTTGTGTTTTATAAGAATTACTTGGTGAACAAGATTTTAGATTTCCAGTTTGCATGGCGCATACTCATTCTTATTAAATACTTATGCTTTGTTTAAGGAGGTTTAATAATGTGCGGCTCTCATTCTCATGGAAGGTATCCTTTGTGACAGTTGTATATATATTATCATGTTGTAACCAATGTGATAATTATATCATCTATGTTGCATCAATCGTTAGGAGATTGAGATTTAATAGGATATTATACGGTGATAAGAAAATCTTCAAAAATCATCATGCAGAGATTACGGGAGTAAAATATGGATAATGCTACGGAAACCAAATTTATACACTAAATTTGAGTCCCTAATGAGATGTCATCTATCATATCATCAATTTTTATTTTTATCTGTTAAATTACAAACAGACCACAGCATCCCTCATGGATTATTATTAGTGAGTTTGGTGCACATTCCCTTTCATATTGGGTCAAATTGGCAATTAATTCCTTGAACTGACTTTCCCACCAGAAAAAAGAAACGGACAAACCGATTTTTTCCTCGCAAACAAAACCACTCTCCTAATTTCCTTTTCCCACGACACCAGAAACAGGAGAAATTATACAATAGTACGGTTATACCACGTCATCTTGTGATACTTCCACTCAAATATTGTCACTTGTCCAATTTGAAAAAAAAATGATTTGCTTTTTCACAGCTGGACTTTTACTTAATTTTCATATTTTATATAGAATTAGAAAAATAAAAATAAATTAAAAAGTACCATAGCCGCCACTCCTCTCTCTCTTCTTCCCCTTCTCTCTTCCTCTTTCAAACAATATCGTTATCTTCCATAGTGCCCCTACACCTTTCTCTTATTTCTCTCAGACCTAGACCTTTCTTAGATTGCCACTGGCCGATCCTGATTACCCAAGCATGAACTATTTTTAATTATCAAGACTACTTCCCAACTATTATCATCAAAACCAGTTTAATCATCCTCCCTCTAAACCCAACCCCACTGCGTGAAATTAGTATAAGGGATAAAGAGAAAGAGGAAGGGAGAGGGACGGCGGTCATGGCAGGTACTAGAGATTAGGTTCATCGGGTTGGGGTGGTGCTGCTGTTGGGGCAATACCCTTTTTTTTTTTTTCAATCAAATCTTTTATTTTTATAATTCTATTTCAAAATATAAAAACTGAGAAGCCCAGCTGTAAAAAAGTAAATTATTTAATTTTAAAAATGAATACATGGCAATATTTAAGTGGGAGTACTATAAGCTGACGTGGTATATCTGTACTATCGTATAATTTTTGAGAAGGAAAAGAAAACAACCGTCTTCCAAAGAATGCAGACGCAGAAATTATCATTTGAAGAAGTAACAAAACAAACTAAAGGTTGGTTTTTGGTTGAAAATTGGTCAAGGGAAAGAAACCAACTTCATAAACTGTGTGTGTAATGTTTGTTTTGCAATGACAGGCAATTCTTGAGTTGAGTCTGTCTGGGTCCAGTCCAGCAACAGACAGGACAGGACAACCTCAAACCTGGATTGCATTGGACCAAGTTGTAATGACCTATCAAGGTTGGTGCACATATGACCAAAACTAGTTCCTTCGTGAGCAAGATTTACAGGAGCTGAAGGAAGAGCACCATCCAGTTAGGAGGCTATGTCCCCTTTACACCCATACCTTTGATTTGGATGACTTTGACCCTTTCTCCTCTGATGCCTTTATTCACACGCAAGCCTTTGGATATGACTTAATCATTAATCTAAATTCAAAACGACTAATAATGGCAACGTTTAAGTTTCTAAAAAACCTGTAGAACCCTTCTGTCAAAAATCCATTTTTCATGAGACAGACATTTAAAAGGAACCATTCATGCTTTTGTGAGAGTTTTATTTGTATTTTGATGGCTTGGTTTTTTCAAGCTTTATCTCTTTTTGGTTGTTATGAGTTTGCAATCTTAGTTGGTATGTCTATGTTAGAGTTGCTTCGATCATGCGTGATCGTTAGCGGAGATGCCCCAGATTGTCCTAATTTTGATGTTAGATCATTCCGTCATTGTAATGGCGTTTTGTGAATAGCTTGTATGGTCATTTGTGACTAATGACTTTTTTGGCTGAATTATGAATGCAATCCCATAATTTCTAAAATAAAAATAAAAGGAACCAAATTCATGCTAATTATGATATAACTATGTGCTCTAAAAAATTATCTGGTAATTGATGTTAATTTCCTTTAAATATTTTCATCAACTCTCTATCAACCCTTGATTACTTCCATCAACCTCCGGTCGTGCCTTAATCTCACCTCCTCTGCAACTTAATTTTCTGCCTTAATCTTATACAACAATTATTCTTCTTCAAACCCCTAAATTTACAATTAAGCTGTCTTTATCCTTGTTGTATTAGCTTAATTAATTCATTTGCATTCTAAATTGGGCCTCTGCAGAAAATTTCTAAAGCCCCAACTTTCTGATCAGCCCAACCCAATTAATTCACAGCTCTTTTACATTCAACTACCCTGCCCCACTATCCTAGTCTTTTTGACCAAAGTAGAAAGACACAAAATTCAGGACCAAAGACAAAGCAGAAAAGGCAAAAGGGCTCACACAGATTTTATATCTAAACAGTGAATATGACCATATACCCGAGACGTCTTTGTTATCCGTGCTCCAAACAAAGCAAAACACATAAAAACTTGAAAATATAATCGTAAGGACCATTCCATTATGTAATTGAAGAAGCTTGCATCCCATCTTTTTATTTTGGGGTACTTTTTTATTGAGAGGGACGATAACATATTAAATTTATACACTACACGAATTTTAGGACTCGAACTCAGAATCTCCCAAGAATAACATTTGTTCCAAATCACTACACTAATCGGTTATTTGCAGCTTGCCTCCATCTTCAAGCCTAGTAGGTGTTTCAAAACTCAGACAATGACACGAAAGTGAGCTACTTCTAGACATCCTATCCTTGTACACACATTCTACATAGTCTCAATTAATGAATTGGGTTGTTCTGTACAAAAGAACAGAAGATTGAAGAGGGTGCAGTTTTTATTAATGCGAAGCTGCTCGAATTTGTGGGGCTACTATGTAATAGAGGTCCTATAATGATGGGGCACATAGCTTTTCCAATTAGAAGGCAAAAAAGTAGGAAAAAGTGCGTGAGTGGTCACAAGATTTAGGGCGGGCCTTTCTTTTGAAAAACACAACACAAAACCAGTAAGACGACCCACGTTCCTATTAACAGCCTAACTGCCCCTCTAGCTTCTGCTGTTGCTGCTGCTAGAATCTCACTTCACCATTCATTATCCATCTTCCTTTCAGTTCCAAGCCATTTCCTTCTCTGCAATTGAAAGCAGTCCAAAATTCTTGAACAATTCTCCTCATCCCAACACAAGGGAATTTCAGATAGTCAGTGTCATATTATGAAGTGGGGTAGCAAAAAGAAAAGGCCTCCACCTATTTCCTCTTCATCTTCTTCTTCTTCTCAACCTTTCTTGATCTCTCATGTCTTTCCCATTTCATGGCTTTCAAAGTTCAAGCAGAAGAGGGGCAATTCAGAACCGAAACCCAGTAAAGTAAATAGAAAAGGGAAGCCGAATTCTCCATCTTTGGGTTCACCAAGGTATGCTGCTGCTAAGGGCGGTGGAAGATTCTATGGTGTAGTTGATGATGATGATGATGCATTTTGGAGACTATCTTTTGGTGAAGATAGTGCTGAAGGGAAGAAAAACAGAGGGGTTTTGAGATCGGTTTGGTTTGATTCAGATGATGAGTTTGAAGTTCAGCCCTCCAGTTGTGGAAGCTGTCAAACAAGTGATAGAATAGTGAAGGGAAGAGATTTGTCTCAGAAGTTGAAGGGCATGCAGAAAAGTGGGAATGCTAAAGAGTGGAAATTGAGGAAGGAAAACAGAGAACTTGAGGGAAAGAAGAAGTTGTTGAAATTAGAAAGAGACGCAGATAAAGCAGAAGAGACATCAACAGAAACAGTAGAAAGTGATGAGGTGGAAATGTTAGCGGGAAGAAAATTTTGGGCAACCGAGACTGATGCAAGAAAACATCACTATGTATCTTCACTGAATTCAAGAAATTCAAGTCTAAAAACAATTCAAGAAGAAGCTTTGAACTTGGAGACTGAAGAGCCTTCTGAAGAAAAACAGACTTCAGATTGGCAAAAATTGAAAGAAAGGAAAATACAAGAGGTGAAGTCAAAGAGTGAGAAACATAGGAAATCTCTCTACATAAGCAGGGAATTACAGAGGAGAAGAACAAAACGGAGTAGCAAAGTCAGAGTTTGTTCTCCAAGAACAGCTTCAAGGGTTGAAATCTGTAAAATTAAAGCTCTTGAAAACATGACGAAAGCAAAAATGAAGATGAAAAGGGTGGCTAAGGAGGGAGCAGTGCAGCAGGTAAGAACAGGCTTGAATAGCTTTGCAGTGGTAAAGTGCTCATTTGATCCACCACAGGACTTCAGAGATTCCATGGTTGAGATGATTGTGGAGAAAAAGATAACCCAGCCAGAGGATCTGGAAGAGCTCTTAGCTTGTTATCTGACCCTGAATTCTGATGAATACCATGATCTCATTGTCAAGGTATTCCGGCAGGTATGGTTCGACTTGAATCAGGCCAGTTTCAGTACTGAATCACAGAACGAACAATGTAGCAGTGACTGATTTCTCTTTAGCTAATTATAGCCAAAATTGTAATCAAATTTTAATGTGGTAGATATAACTGTTATGTTTCTAAATGCATGAACTCTGCACTTCTAGCTTTAATCTTATCGCTTCAAATTTGTGAAGTTTAGCAACCGATGACAATGCAGGATTACAATGTGTACAAGATGCACAAATGTGAGGAAATAGTTAAGGTGGCAAACCCAGTTTCAATATTTGAACCCACAAAAATCCATACAGACGATCAAATCAACAGTAAAATGTCACTTGATTGAGAGCAACCTATAACCACAAGAGTCAAGACTTTATGAATATAAGGAACGCAAAAGGGTGCAAAAAAAAAAAAACCATGAAATATATGAGTTCGGAATTAAATAATTTTCCACAAATAGTCGGGTGGACCATGGAGCCTTTGCCGAATAGAGGACCTGGGGCAACCGGTTAACAGTATGCAAGTTCTGTAACATTCCAAATTCAAGCAAATTGTGCAAGCTGCTAGACCTTGCATTAACTCGTTGCCCCAGTAAACAAAGCCCTATTGTAGTAAAGGAGGATGAGATTAAAAGTAAAAGCATATGGGTTTTGGACCAAAACAAAAAAAGCAATGAAATGTTATTATTTGATTTTCACGATATAAGAATAGTAATCAGCATATACTAAGAAACAAGATTGAAGATAAGATGGAATCAAGGGAAAGATGAAAACAAACATAGAAGATCTATTTATAACCAGAACAAAACATTTATGCCTATGAGCATAAAACATGTGAGCCACTGGGCATCAAAATCCCAAATAAAATAACTAGTATCACGTTTTCTCTACTGGAGTAAGATGCCCCATTTGTTCTGTAAGGTTATTTACATTCCTCATATTCCACCACAACTTGCCATGATCACCAGGTTTGCTTTCGTTCTTTCTACCATCAGAATCCCTTTTTTCCAACTGAACTTCCTGAGCTTCCACTGAACCAGGATTCTCTGTCAAGAAGTGTTCCCAGAATACGTCATTCACGCCAGTTGGCGTGGAAGCAGTGATTCCAGATGTTTGTTCTTTTGAGGATTGTTGTTTTGAGGAAGCAGGCTCAGGAGGTACAGCTGCAGCAGGCTCAGGAGCAACGACTACAGCAGGTTCAGAATTCATGTCAATTCCCGGGGATTTAGGCTGAGCGTCAACATTAAGTTGTATTGAAGATATAGCTGCGCTTTCGACACAACTTGTAGACTCATCCAACTCCACGTTTGAAACAACCTGAATATGAGCCTCTCCAACATCAAAAATGGCATCTTCCCAAAATGTTAGGAATGACTCCAACTGCTCCAACTTTTCCATGTCCGCATTTTCTCTAATACCAGCTTGTGAACTTGCCACCTGATTATTTCCATTGCTCGCTTCATCATAAGACCAACCGATTCTTGGCAACCTTCTCTTTCGCCCATGTATTTCCAATTGCGGAACAGGATTGGAGGCAATCCCTGGTTTCTGCAAAACCCGGGCCACGAAACTGGTCATGGTTTGCTGCTGCCTTTCCATGTGTTGCAAACGTTCCTTCAAGAACTGCATTTGCAACTCCAATCCCTGCCGCTCCTGCTCAAGCCGCTGTAACTCTACACCAAGGCGTTCTTTCTCATGTTTAAGCCTCTCGATTTCATCCTTCATACTCTGCCTTTCAGATTCGGATAAGGAAGTCCCATTCCCTTGGACTTGGAGATTCTGCAAAGAGTGACTATGAACCGGCTTTCGTCTATGGATATTCTTCATAAGGTGTGGCTGACCTCTGATAAAATCGTCATTGGCAAATTCCCATTGTTCCGGATCAATTTTTCTAAAACCCTATTGTAAGCATTTAAATCAAATTCAGGAACTAAAAAATTATAAAGATTGATACATACCAATGTAAAAACAACTGAAGCTGAATGAAAGTAGAAACTTGATTGACTTACGTATGTATTGAGCTGCCTGATGAAGCTAGAGAAGTTGTTGTGCTTGAAGAACTTTGGCAGCAAATCTCTGGCAAACTCCGGCGGGTTCCAAACAATAAAGCTCTTATTACTGGCACTCCAAGACACAATTGAATCGGTTGAAGCATCATCCACCATATCATAGGTCTTGGAAAGGAAAGGCGGCAACGAGCTGGCGCCACCTTGAACTTCATCCATCCTAATCAATCCCCCAAAATCACCAACCCAAATCTGAAACCCAGTCTTAAATCATCAACCACTTCTCAAAACTCCAAAATCACAGGCAAATTAACTCCTTCAAGCTCTCCTGTATATGCAGGACCAAGAATTCAATCCAGAAACCTCAAATTTCCAGTCTTTCAACCCAAAAACCGAAACTTTGCAAGGAATTAAGGGAACCCAAGATCCCGCTTGAAAACCCTTTGAATTCCCACCTGTGAAGGCCTTACCTTTCCAAGGAATTAGGGGAACCCAATTGAAAACCCATTGATTTTCCACCTTGGGTTTTGAAATTGAACCAAATTAATAAAATAAAAATAAACCAATGGAAGACTGGAAAACTGTAATTAATTAGCTGATGGCCAGAAGTCTGGGTTCAGTCAAAACCCAAAGGAAATGGAAAGCAATTGACCATAAATCCCGTCATAATTTCAACTAAGCGTGTGCCCCAAACCTACCGTAATAATCGAAGTCGTAGACACACAACAATTGGCGGTTACCGCAAATATTAAACCCCCAAAAAATTACATATTTGTTTTTAGTTGGAGAAGTTCAAGAAAACAAAGTCGTATTTTTGACGAGTTGTTTGCTCGTTGCAACAGTTGCAGAGACTACAATTCAGTTCCCATTTCAAAGTCAGAAATTTTGAAAACCAAAGAAGAAAAAAAGAGAGAGAGAAACAGAAAGCTTGGAGCAAAAGCAACAAGAATTGATAAGAATAGAAAGGGACAGGAACTAGAGAAGTTGCAGAGAAGAGACGGCTGATTGGCTTCGCAAGCAAAGGTCACGAGTCGACGACCCCGAAACCCCAAAACGATTCGTTTTCGCTTCTGAATTTTCGAATATTTTGGGATCCTGGTTCTCGAAACGCGTAAAGAATTTTATTTCCCACGGAATTTTATATTATTCCATAAAGAAAAAATACAATAAAATATAAATAACTAAGGCATTAGCTCTTTTTTTTATTTCCCTTTTTAATTATTTCTAATATTCGGATTAGGTTAGCTTTAGCCTTCGAGCTGAAATGGACTACTGGACTTGGAGACGACATTGTTTCTGTTGTCGTTTATGTCTGGGTAAGGTGCGGTGACGTGTATGCTTTGGTGGTGCTATATTCAAGGGATCTGCAACCAATTGGAGATGCGTAAGGCCGTGTTTGTTTAATCAAAAGCACCAAGGGAGGCGGATTTTTAAAGGAAAGGTAAGCATCTTGTAACGTCTACCGTACACGTGGTTTGACGATATCGCGTTACGCCACAACACGTTTTGTTGGATAAGTATGAACATGTGTGTACTTTTATTTAAATGCGACTTTAGGGTAGGTGATATTTTTGTATTTATGGGGAAAAATTGACGATGTGTCCTATAAAACATAGAGAATTTTGTGATTTCATTTTAAAGTATAGTTTGTCCCTCTCTAATCGCACGGGGATTAGTGGTCACTTTGACTTTCAGGAGTTTAAGCATACAAAATTGACGATGGCTAATCCAAAGATTTGCATAATCGAACTACTCGATTCACCTAATTATACCTAATTTAGAAGCAATTATAATTTAAAGCTAAGAGTGACCCTAGTTGGATACAGATTTGACACCTCTGAGAGTTCTCTTTTGTTCTGCAGGCTCAACTTCATTGATTTGGAACCCCTATGGAGAGTGGTTAAAATTCTAAAAATAAAATAATGTCTATAAAATCTAACTACTTTACACAAATTTCTCAAGATTATATGATGTTTTACATTTTACTTTCACTCCAGGGATCAAATATGGCCCAGCAATGGGTTTTGACTTGGACAAAATTCCAGCCCACCTATAGCTTAATGGTTAGGACTTGGGCTTAAGAACGTCCAAGAAAATTAGGCAGGAGCCAATGGAACAGTAAGTAACCACCAGTTTCCCGGGCAGAATAATATCTTACACTCATTTTGAGAAGGCAATATACAAGCGAAGGGAATGATGCAAGGAAAGAACCTCGTAAAGTTAAATGTTCTTAATCAACGGAGCTACATATTTCTTACAATTTGTTCTTAATTACAAAATTTTGATACTTGTTTCTTTTTTCGCTAGTTATTCAGAGCACATATTAAAATGTAAGACCATGTAAAGTAAATATGGAATATGCAAATGCAAAACTCGTCTTTTCTCAATACATCAAAAAGAAATTTAGGTCTATAGAGTACGTCAGAAGATATAACATTTCACCTAGTTTTCTTCTTATGTTCTTCACTCAATATCCAAGTTATTTCGGATGTTTGAACAATTTATGTTTCATAATTTGCACGTGTTTAATTCTAGATTTGATAGTCATATTAATAAGATAATAAAATAACAATCGAAAAAAATCAATTTATATAATTTTTTTTTAATGTACTTAAAACTTGTATCTCATTAACGATCAGAAATCACTCACAATTTTGTAATTTTCAACTTAGTAAAATCCAAGATAGAATACATAGCATAAAGCAAAAGAGTGAGTAATAATAAAGAGGATTATGGAGAGCTGAAATTAAAGAAATGAAACAGTGTCTCCGGTGCCTCGTGGGTGGCGAGCATATCGGGCATCACGTGGGCCCACCGATGGGACGGACATGATTAACGTTATATATAGGACGGTGGTCCCCACCACCACCACCACCACTATACCATACCATATCATATCCCACAAATCCACAATCGGTGCCACGCACCATGGGGCAGCAGCAGCATTACACAAAAGCAACTCTCTCCTCCTCTTGTACACTTGTCAATTAAAAAAAACAGAAACGAAAAAAAAAAAATCCAAATAATCAAATTCAAATCAGTGGCGGACCCAATGCCACGCCCTCCAATCGGGTTTGATACGCTGGTTGAGTCCGCGGCGCACGTGTAGTTGGTTGAATTTTGGGGCGATGGACGACCCGTCGTGTTATTAAATATATGGGGGGCTCACTGCTCACAATCTTTCATTAATAATATCTTATCTTATGCGATGTTGTAATTTGTAACCAAGAGCAAGCTACCAAAACATTGAAGCTTGCTTGTCTCATCTTACAATTTATTAAAATTGCATCATACAAATCACATCAAATCCTAATATCCTAAATTTGGTTATTTCATTGAAACATGGTGCCCTTCAAGCAAGGGATGATAATTTTTTCCGTGGATAAGACTCTTAGTAAAATTTCGACCCTAACGGGTTGAGTATGAAAGATTAAAAAATGGATATGGGAACGGGTATGGAGAATTTTTTGAGTATGATGTTCGGGGAGGGAAAGGGATGGTATTTTAATCTCCAACTTGAACCCTCCCCGTTTAGAATATATATATTGTAGTATATATAATTTATACGAATCTTAAGCCACACTACTTATATATTTAGTTAACGTCCAGTTACTATGTAAACATGCTTATATTGTCTTGTATGTATATATTATACATACTCATTATCTTGGCTTGGTTCAAATTTTTATTTCTTTCAACAAAATAGTTTTATATTGAATTTTTCTTCCGTAATGGGGCTTGTTGGGGAACCCATTTCCCAACAAAGGTGGGGATGGAGAATCCTCGATATGAATATTGCAGGTATGAAGGCGGAGATAAGGGAAAAAAGCTTAACGATGATGGGAATGAGAATGGCATACCCACCTCCAACTCGATTCATTGTCATCCCTACTTCAAGTTCAATAAAATAAAGAGTAATGCTATAAGTTCCAATAATACACAAATCTATAAACAACATAAGACACTAAATTGTGAAGTCCTGCAAAGTCTTCCTCACTATTTAATATGCACAACTACGACGGGGTTCAAGCTTAATAATTAAGAACTCACTATATAATAATAAATATAGAGTCTACATATTATGAAGTTACGAACCCAATACATTATTTTTCTCGTTAACAATATATCATCTATAAGTAGCACACAACAAGCCAAATGCTAATGATCGAGCATGAAAGCTCTACGAATGCTACTGATTAATTGAGACTAAACTCATCTTTTGTAAGTTTTGTTATGAAGCGAGGAATGCGTTGATATGTTATAATGTTAAATTGCATATAATATTAGCAATCAAACCATTATGACTCTCAATATGAGGAATGTGTGACAAGACTTGTAAGATTGTGAATGCAAGCATTTATGTATCAATAAAGTATTGAATATCTATGAGTTTATGAAGCGCGCCTGAGTTACAAAGTGGGCAGAAACCACCTGGGGTCCACACCGAAGAAGCAGGAAATGAACCATTGTATAAAAAAGGGAGCACAGGGCAAAAAGACAGAGATGGTGAGCAGGAGGAGGGTACTGCCAATTCCATCAATGAGAAGCTAATTTGGAAGGTGGCGCATAGCAGGAGATACATATAGGCCCCACCTCAAAAGCCCACCCTTCTCTGCGAGCAAAAAGCCTTCACCATCTGGATGGATGGCAATGATGTCAGTCTCTTATTATCAGTAGTTATATCGGATCCATCACTCCACTCACGCAAAAAATAGATAACCAGCGCCAGCATTAGTCACGTGATCTCAAACCAACAAGAAAATACTCAGTCAGTCTACAGTACATTAGAACAACCCACTTCTGGGAAACAGAAATAACACTGTTTTATTATTTACGGTCAGTTATAATATGTCAGTGATAATTTCACTACTTAACATATTATAATTAATTAAAGATAACAAAATAGTAATATTCCGTTTCACACAACAAAATGAGAAGAAGAAGAGAGAGAGAGAGCGCGGCAAAGGCCAAGTACCAACCAACACACAGAAACAAACTCACACTCACGCATCAGATTCACACACACTGACAAAAGACAAAAGTGACAGCAGTAGCAACAGCTACCTGAGACATCCCCACGCTGTGTTGTGGCCACCGCAACCGCACGCCGGCATGCAAGCAGGCCCCGCCGCTCCTTTACCTGGCCCCCACCTCCCCCCTTACCCCCAAACCAGCAATCACAACTCTGGGTCCCATAGTCCACTCCAATCCAATCCTTCTCATGTTTGACTTTTTCATTAGACCTATACCTCATTAGCCACGCTACTCCACTTAGTCCGAGCCTAATTCAAGCATATAACCAATTTCATTAATTTGGTGTATTGTTGTGTAAATACGTAGTAGGCAATCATGAGTGAATCAATAGTTAGATATAGTTAACGAGCAACTAGACAAATTTCATTAATAAGATTAATAAGAAAAAGAAAAATACCGTTAAATTAATAGCTTTAGTCGGTGCGTGCATACAAATATTTTATTCATTAAAATTAATGAGAAAAGGAGAAGTTAAATTTGGATATTTTCAAACATTAGACAACTAAACTATGCTTAAACCCTTGCACCACTCGTAGTTTAATCTCCAATGTTTTGGTATTAGTTGAATTAGAAACCTAGTCCAACACTCCAATTAGCGTGACCCAAAAAAGATTAAGGTCAAGGTGGATTTGTCAAAATTAGGCAACCTGGTCAAGTGAATGCGACCGTTTGAAAAAAAAATATGATGGTCCACAGATACCATTATCATGACAACCCTAATCATAACCTTATCCCCCTTCCCTTTACATACCCAATTTCCCATTTTACCCACCATTCTCCTTAACCCATAATCACTTGTGCTGGTTGGCTGGCAGAAGGAAAATACATGGATCTAGAAGCAATTATTATCAAGTCCTATGAAAAAAAATATTCAAAACGACACCGTTTTATCGTAGCGCTGTAGATTACCTGGTCGCAAGTAGCGGCCTCGAAGGACCACCCCGCCCTTTTTAAAAAGCCTAAACACGTGTTAAGGCCCGTGATTCCGGAGTCAGAGCCAACAAAAACAAATAAAAAGAAGAGACTGCCACTCTCGTAATTTACCAAATCAACAATGGCAATTACATTCTCCCCTTGTATTTAGCTCTCACCCTCCCCCACCCCCCCCAAGTCTCTCTCTCCTCTCTCTCCCTCTCTCGCTCTTTATTATTAAAAACCATTCTCCAAACAGAAACCGCCAATTCCCGGTTTGCCGGCCGGTTCGCGCCACCGGTCGTCACACTCCGTTCGGGTTAGTCCGTTTGGCTCCCGAGAAAACTAGAATCGCCACCGAATGATGACGTCGGGAACGAGAATGCCGACGTGGAAGGAGAGAGAGAACAACAAGAAGAGAGAGAGGAGGCGCAGAGCCATCGCCGCGAAGATCTACTCGGGCCTGAGGATGTACGGAAACTACAAGCTACCGAAGCACTGCGACAACAACGAAGTCCTCAAAGCTCTCTGCAACGAAGCTGGTTGGACCGTCGAAGAAGACGGCACCACTTACCGAAAGGTATATATAGTTCCTTCATCCTTGCTCTCTCTCTCTCTCTCTCTCTCTCTCTCTCTCTCAAATTCTCAAAGCCATTTTTGCTCAATTCGCTTGCGGTAATGTTAAAATGCGCCGTGGCGTTTGAAAACACCGCTTCCGATCCGATTTTTCTTTTATGCTTTTGAAAACTCTTGCTTAAGGTAGCTTAATTAAGCAGCGGATTTTGTAATCAGTCTGGCGCCGATCGGTGTGATCGATGCTTCAGATTGAATCTGGTGATTGTTTTACTTGCTTAATTTCTGAGTTTAATTATCTCAGCTAACGGCGTTCGTTAGATCGTTAATGTCGAGCGGGTCGCACGAAGCACGAGGCTCTTAGAGATTCGTTCGATTCTTTTGTATGAAAACGATGAACGCAATACTCAGAGACCTGCAAGCCTTTCTCGTGTGACCAAAATACCCCCGCTAGATTGGCGAAATGAGGCTCTCAATAGCGGGCATTCGGGTCTTTGTTGAGGGTATTTTCGTCATTTGGGATTCTTCCCACCTCCAACTTTCACTTGGCTTTAATACGACCGAATGTTCTCTCTCTCTTTTATCAGTCTGTTGACTGTTTTTGCTCTCTGCTTCCGATTTCTGAGCTCGTGGCTAAATTTGCGTGAAAGTGAAAACCTTTTCTTTATCTCTCTGCTTTCTTTTTTTTCTTTTTACTGCTCAAAGACTTACTGTGTCTGTGTTTCATCATTCCCAAAACTGCCACTTCACCCGCCTTAACCCGTTGGGAGACAACGAGGGCAATTTGGTCTTTCGACACTCAATGGGTACAACGACCAAGGACTTTTATTTATTTATTTATTTGTTTTTTTCTTTTCTGGAATTCTATGGCCTGTTTCCGAGATTTGCGGGGCAATCGCAGTACTTTCCCGTTAGATTGAGAACATGGCATATGATGGTTTGTGGGCCGGTGTTTTACTTTTTTTTTTTTTAATTTTGGGTTTTATTATAATTAATAATAATTAGGCTTTCTAATTTATAATTAATATTTATTTGAAAAGTGAAAATTTTGCTTGGTGATTCAAATAGGGGGCAACCCAAGCAAAAGAGGTTTATGAGAGGAAAGGATGATTTCTTGTTGGAAATCCTTGGATTCCTTTTTTTGGTTAAAATTGTAATTGCAATCTTTAAGGCGGTAAAGCGTGTGTGGCTTTAGATTGTGATGGAGGGAACATGTTGGGCGATGGCGTGTCGTGGAGGGGCCGCGTAACAACTAATATGCAGCCGCTGTTTGACATTATTGTCTCTCTTAATTCAGTCTTCATCCGAATCTGAGTGCAATTAGTCAATTACATTTTTGCCACCATTCCCCTATTAAGGGTGGCCTAATTTTATGTAGGCAGGTTGAGTTTTGGGAGAAATAATTCTTTTAGTTAATGAGGCTCCTTTTTTATATAAAAAATAGAAGCCTGTGTTTTCTTCTTTTGGTAGAGAAAAGAAAACATAGCAGTAAAGCATAATCAATCAAGGACAAATTTTCAGCTTTAATCAACTAAGGTCTTAGGAAAACAATGAACTTACTCTGGCTTGCTTCCTTCTATTAGCGATGAAATAGAGTAACAATTCTCAGTCTACTAGGAAATTGCGTGTTTAGGCATTTGTTACACTTTGAAGTACTTAGGATCTTTGCAACACTATTTTTCATGTGGTTAGGCTTTAAGATTTTCCTCCAGTGAAGTGAAAACAAATTCAGAATCTCAGACTTTTGATGATATTTGTATAATTTTGTCTCACAATAGGTTATATGTTCATTGTTGCAGGGATGCAAACCTGTGGATCGCATGGACATAATGGGAGGATCTACATCAGCAAGTCCATGTTCTTCTTACCAGCCAAGTCCATGTCAATCCTACAATCCAAGTCCCGCCTCTTCTTCATTTCCAAGTCCAGCTCGCTACCCTGCAAATGCAAACGGCAATGCTGATGCCAATTCTCTCATCCCATGGCTTAAAACCCTCTCATCAGGTTCATCATCTGCTACATCCAAGCTTCCCCAACTATTCATTCAAGGGGGTTCCATAAGTGCTCCAGTCACTCCACCACTGAGCTCCCCAACTTCCCGAACTCCTCGAACCAAAAGTGACTGGGATGAAGCAGTGGCTGGGTCAAACTGGGCAGGGCAGAATTATCCTTTCCTGCCTTCATCCACCCCACCAAGCCCCGGTCGCCAGGTTCTGCCTGATTCAGGATGGCTTGCTGGACTGCAAATTCCCCAGAGTGGCCCATCATCCCCCACATTCAGCCTTGTCTCGAGAAACCCTTTCAACTTGAAGGAGGCTTTGTCGGGTGGAGGGTCTCGGATGTGGACTCCGGGGCAAAGTGGAACATGTTCGCCAGTAGTTGCTGCAAGTGTTGATCACAGTGGAGATGTTCCAATGTCAGATGGAATGGCAGCTGAGTTTGCATTTGGCAGTAACACATCAGGATTAGTGAAACCATGGGAAGGTGAAAGGATTGAGGAATGTGTATCAGATGATCTCGAACTAACTCTTGGAAGTGCTAGAACCAGGTAAGTTGGAATCGAATTTGTGGGCGAATGGATCCAACTGTTTCGAGAGTTCCTCAACTTTACTGGTTTTGTTTGTTAAGGACTTTGTGTTGGTGCTGCAGATGAGAGAATGAATTGGGAGAGAACTGTTTATGGGTCTCTTGATGCAGGTTCTTCCTTCTCTTCATGCCAAGCTCCACTTCATGTCCCAGGGTGTTTTAGTGGGTCAGTTAGAAGTACAGTGAGTAGGAGCAGCTGTTTTCTTTTTCTTTTTTCTCCTTTTATTTTTTCCTTAACAAAAGAGCACTAAAAATTAAATTATAAATAGTTCATGGTGGTGTTTTGCCCCTTCTGTTAAATTCATTCTTCCATTTTATTCTTCTTTGTCATTTTTTTTTTCTCCACATAACATTGGAAGGATTCATATATGATCTTGGTTTGTTTGTTTGTTTGGGATTTGTGATTGAGTCGGATTTTGGATGTGTAGACTAACTCATTGCCTACAAGTTCTGACCTCTTCAGCTCAATAGCATGTTTGGTTAACATGCCTGCCATTTTATTACTAAAATTTGCATTTTATATAAGTATGAATTGTAAGAAGACGAGCCTTTTATTAGATTGAGATGTACTCCTAATATATAACGCAATATGCATTATCTGTCATTATCATCCTGTTTCTGCTCTCTATAAGCTTCAACTCCCCCATCATTCTGTCATCCACAAAACAAAACAGTGTGCTATCCAATTTTGAAAAGATTCAAACGCTCAATTTTGTAAGTTGCAAGCCACAAACAAGCGCAAAGCAATACTCGCATGATCACATCCAGTTAAACATGCACACAAACACATAACATCAAGAAAACCCAATTCAGAAAAGAAAAGAAAAACCGAGGGAGAATATATACCGGCGGAGAATGGAAGTTCGAGTGGAGGGACGAGAAATCCGGAACTCCAGAAGCCAAAGCCTCGGCCTCAACCTTAGAATTGAGCTTTTGGGGACCCTCCATTAGCTTATGTTCTTGTTCTGCATGTGCTATCCATGAAGGCGGTGGCTTCATGAACAATATTAGGGGGGATTTTTCCAAGGGACTGAGGGAGGCCAACAGAAACCAATTTATCTGCAACGTTTTTATAAGAGAACTAATAAACATTGGAAATGCAGAAGCGTTTTGAGTTTCCATAATTACATTTCTCTCTCTTTCCTTTGAATTCTGCTCCATTTTAGCATCAGGTCAAATAAAGTCCTGTCTTCTTCGTCGCTCGCCAAGGCCATCATCTAGATTTCACCCACACACGCACTTCTGTCTTCTTCTCTTATTACGCCTAGTTTCAAAAGATAGAAGAGTGAGGAGTCCACTCTTTTGGCTAGAAAAATGGAGACATGCAAATTACAAATTTCAACCTTTAAAATCTGACAAGTTTTTCATTAGATTGAGATGTGCTCATAATATTAGGTAATTAATTTCCACCTGTTCTATGCGTTATTCGTCTTTGGGAGGGGAACAAAAGCCCACTGCCATGATCGTATTATGGTCCGGAACAAAACCAGAAGTTCCACTCACAAAACAAGTCTTCTAACAAAGTACTGTATTTACTTTTCTGATTTCCTTTGTTAATAAATACTTTTCAATGAGTTTTGGCTTTTGTCCAGAACAAATGTGTCATTTACAAATAGAAATCGAGACGCCATGAGTATATATACACTGCGGTGGTCTCCATGTACATGCTATGTCCCAGGAAGTGTTTCATGGGAAAAGAATGGCAGCAACTGAAAGCTTCAAAGCATATGCACAGAACATACAATCTTCAAAGATTCATTTCCCCCTGATCATAGGTAACTTCTACCAAGTAATCCAGGGATGTGCTCAACTTTGTCACCCCTCAATCTTCTGATATAGATCTGCGAGGGCACGATAGAGGGTAGCAGCGGCAGGTGGTCTGGGCAACGAGCCAAGAAGTACATCTGATGCAGTTATTGACTGGCTGCCATAAAATCGAGAATTCACCTTTGTGCGGGTGGTTACAATACTACCTTCAAGTGAACATCCAACAAATGCACCTGCAATTGCAATAATTGATGATGTAATGTGGTATTATTTATAAGGAAACTACTCAAAATGAAAATATAAAGAAAAATTAAAGTATAACATCAGAAATGCATATTAAGTCGGAAAAAATAGGACACCTTTACTACAGCTGTATGTATAACAAGCAGCGTAACCACCATCACCGGCTCGAACATCAGCTTCAACTGCCCTTCCAACAACGCCAACTGCAGCACTCAAGCCAGCTCCTACAGATAGATGCACATTACCACTGAATGTTTTTACAGCCTCAGTTGTTCTCAAAATAATGATAAAGTCCGTCAACTCCCCTCCAGCCTGCAACAAAAAAGAGGGTATGGGAATTTAAATCTTCAGTTATATACAAAATACATACTGAGACTGGGAAGGTTTTGCTATGCTGACTTAATAATATCCCATTTCAAACTTCTTAAACTAGCATCAAATAGGAAACTTTGAACAAGGATCCAAATTAAAATTGACATAGACAGCAAAAACTTTATAGATTTGGTACAATCAATATTTTTCTAAAAACTATTTAAATCTTATTGTTGTTCCTCCATTTGACTACACATGAATAAACATATGCAATGGTTATTTCTGTCAGAGTAGTTGCAAATTGTCAAACTGGAGAATAAATGTCAAAGTTGTTATAAATAAAATATTGCACCTGTGCTCCCCAACCTATACCAAATGTAGAAACAGCAGATGGTGGAGACCAAGAGCCATCTTCTCTACGAGCAATCACGACTCCAGTACCTATATTGTAGGTAACCATAACTCCAACTTTCACAGCAGTGATTATTGCAAGGCCTTTTGCTTGTCTTAGAATGGCATCCGGAATTGACTTCTCAGGTTTTAGGGAGCATACCTGAACAATTAATTCCATGAGTAGCGTTTATAGAATATTCATGCCAGTTAGAAAAACATTTTCATTAAGAAATTAAGAGTACATGTTAATATCATAGAGACCGATTTTATTCTTTAAATAACCAAATTCATGAATTCTTCTCCCACTATAATTTATGATCCATACAGCGGCTAATTTTTGTGCACATTTATTTAAGTCATAAGTTCTCAAGCCAAAGCAACACAGTCACTAAGATATTGGGCCTTCTCAATGTAATTCAAACTTAAGGCAAATACGTTCTTAAGGTAAAACTGTAGCTCACTGGCTATCAAAGCAGTAGAGGCATCAACAATACATGTTCAACAGTTTTGACACTTCAGAGTCTTACCTTCTTATAAACACGAATTGCATTTGCTGCCTTATATATCTCATACTCCATGGATTGTCCCCAAGGAATATTAACCCACGACCGCAAAGTACTAAGGTCTGTCAGATCCTGGGTTGGCATCTGGGCTGCATGGCTTACTTGGTCCATTAAGTACGGCTGGACCGAGTCAAGTCGTACACAGCATACATCACAGACTCGTTGGGGATCTGCAACACGGAACTTTGCCGGCATCAAACTCCTTCCCTTAGAGCAGTCACCACAAAATATTCCTCCACAAAACCGACAATGATGCCTAGAACACATGATGGGATGAAAATGCACACCACAGAGCATACAAGCAGATGCAGAACTGTCAGCCAACCATTTTGGTGGCTCTGCTTCGATAAGTTCTCTTACATTAGCAAAGTTTGCATCTGTGAGTGTTTGGGCCATTTCTTTCCAAGCCTGGTCAAGGAGATTATCCGATATCCATGAAAGTTTGCATCCATACATATCAGCTGAAGCAATTGAACTTACTTTCCCACGGGCTGCAAGCAGCATTTCTACCATCACATCCCACATAGTCAGCTCCTTCTCTTCCCCAATATACTGGCCCCAACCCATGTCACCGTCAGGAAAGTATCCCCCATTTGAGTAGAAACCTTTGGCCCACTCTTCATGCTCAGTTTCCCACATAGGCGGAACGGAAACAGGTATCCAAACCCCAGTTTCTTCAGAAAGTGGAGCATCATAATAAAAGTATTTTCTTTGGCCCCCATTTTCCTTCTCATGTAACTCAGACTCACATTCTCTAGATTCTGTCATTATTTGGTCATCATTATGCTTCTGCTCTCTATGATTTTCAACTCCTCCATCATTCTGTCCATCAAAAAAACGGTAGGTAGCAATTAAAATTTTGCCAAGCCGCAAGCACAAAGCAATACTTACAGGCCGCAGACACAAGAACTAAACTAAAACAGAAAGGCCTATTTTTTTTTCTTTTTAATTTTTGGAGAAAGCCCAAAAATTGAAACCAAGCCACCGAAAGACTGTACTTTCCCATTTCCCCGGATTGAATTTTACTTCTGAATCGCAAAAAAACCCTAATTGTTCTCATAGGTGAGGCAACACCAGCTCAATTTTGGGACTTTAACAAAATGATAATCGAATACGTCAAGATATGCACATATAGAGTATGATCAAATCCCAAAACTTATTCTTCGCCCACAAAAGAATTCAAAACTTAAACACTCACATAAATGAAATCAAGAGAAGCAGAGAGAGGATGAATATTACCGGCGGAGATTGGAAATTGGGGTGGAGGGTGTCTCCCTGAAGCGAGAAATCCGAAACCCTAGAAGCCAAAGCCTCGGCCTCAACCTCAGAATCGAGTTTATGGGGCCCCTCCATTAGTTTAACCAAATCAAAGCTTCGATCTTTATGTTCTTCTTCGGCGTATACTAATCATTCAGGAACAATCGCAACTAATTCCGTGAGGACGAAGAGGGATTGTGACGAAAACAAATTGCAAAACACAATTATTATTTTGCATAGAACAGAAAACAGGATTGGCGAAAAAACATGAATTGCTTATAGTAGAGGATGAAGCTGTAATGTCGTGTCGGCCAGTCTTCGTCTCTAAAACGTTTCCTTCGTCTATTTATTGTTGGAGCCCAGTTTTATTTCTAATTACTTCATTTGCTAAAGTTTTATTCAGTTAATCATTATTCATTTTTCATCAAATAAGTTTTGTCTTTCTTTTTCCAAAAGAAAACTCAATAAGCATGTGTTTCGGTGTCATCTTACAATTTTAGCTAAGTTAATAAATAAAAAATTGTTGAAAGCAAAGCTTAATTTTAGAAAATATGTTGGTAACATAGTTGCTAAACTATTATTCTTTGAAAGTTAAGTTATATCTAGTTGCCAACGAGGTCTAGTAGAAACTATTATTCTTTGAAAGTTAAGTTATATCTAGTTGTCAACGAGGTCTAATCCGGTGAAACAATATGATATTTTACGATCCTAAAAATTTGTCAAAAAGCAACATAAAACAAAGGAAATGGAAAATTTTCCTATTATATTTATGAACATAATCTAAACAAGCAAAAACAATTTCTTTCATCACCAAGAATTGTTTACAACATTAGTGATTTGCAAGATAATGGACTACTTATATCTTGCTCCAAACTACTATAAGCACATGGTAAGGAATGAGATTTATCACACAATCAAGATGTCATAGATATTAAAACTTGAAACTTTGCAAGTCAATGCTATTTTTTACTGGACTAGTCCCGTTGGCATCTTCTTTAATTATTATTTTAAGTATTATCTTACCTACCAATTCTTAATAATTAACAAATACGTTTTTCAACATAAATTTTAAAATATATTTGAGCATGAAATTAACAAGAAATTATGACTTTGAAATTGAAAAAATAATAATGATATATGTGAAATTTACCTCATTATTCTAACATCGCAGCGAGCGAACCGGCAGAGACGAACGGTGTTGTCTTAGAAGCCACTAGCAGAGTCTGAGCGGGTCACCAATGGCAACCCGGTTCCAGAGTCCGACTCCAAGTCATAAAGTGGCGAGCTTGGTCCTGGTCCTGGTCCTCTTAGCTAGCCTATACGGCTCCTGCCGTGGATCTGAGTCTCGGATCCATCCGGGTCGCGACCTGTTGGCCACTCAAAGGAGGAACAACGGCAGTCAGAACCAGATCCCGAGCTGCAACGACATGTCGTCGGAGTCACAGTGCTCCCGGAATCCAAAGTGCCGGTGGTGCCGCAGCGACGCCCTCAACGACATGTGCTTCCCAAAGCTCGAGGCTTTGCGCTTACCCCCACAGGTCTTCTCTTGCAAAATTGACTACAGTCGTCTCAACAGAAATCATGAGAAAGCTTAGCTTGAGTAGATTTTAATTTAAAGTCAGCTGCTTTTAAATAATTTTCCACTTATAATCACAAATCAATTCTTGTGTGTTGTTGTTGTTTGTTGAGTAGGGAATTGTGCATCTTGTGATCTGTAAATGATGTGTTGTGAATTGAAATTGATCTGTTCTTCAATTGAAGATCTGAATCTTTTGATAGACTGTAGTTGAAGTTGTGATTGTTGAAGGTTAGATTCTGTTTTTCCCAGCTAAGGATTAGGATTTAATAGAATGGGAAGTTGAAGTATCAGAGGAAGTGGATTAAGCTTGAGCAGCTTAAGATTAAGCTTAATACATGTGCCTCAAAAGTAGTTTAAGTGGCTTAAGATCATCATATCCATGCCTTAGGAATTGAGGCACATTTTGCAAAATTGTGTATGTTTCATTTTCATGTAGAGGATTTGTACATTTATAAATTAGAGGAAGAAATATAGCTGCCTGCTTGTAAGTTGTGCTTGTACAATGTGAAAATAAATCAACTTTGTACATTTTGCTTGTAAGTTTTGTGAGTGATCCATGGAAACCTAGAAGAAAGTATGAAGCCTGGCATGCAAGGTAATGGGACAACTGGACAAGGGTTAGCAACAAGATAATATGTAAGGGTCACTTTGTTGTGCAAAAAACCCTCAGGTTCAGGTGTAGAGCAATTAGGTTTTTGAATCGTTTCTTTGGGTTTCGCAGCTCCGCCTGAAGAAGATGATGGGGGGTCTTTTATTGTTCTTTTCATTGATAAAATTTGTATGCAACTTGCAACCAACTAGATTGGAACTGCAACCACAGCCTCCCAGCATATAGCACCGCTGGTTATATCCTATAAGTCACGTGGTGTGGGTGATGCTATACAACTCCTCATGTAATCTCTTGCACTCCAAAAATAAATGTATTACAGTTCCTAAACCCTACACAGTGCGGATAGAGCTGGGAGTTGTGTATTTGTATTTTAGGGTGTAAGTATATGAACAGTAGCGGACAGCACCGTTGTATTTACTGGATCTATATCTTGTTATTGGTTTTTTATACCATGTCTAGGAACTTTCCACTTGAGAACAGTCAAGTATGGAGAAAAAGGTTGCTGCTCTCAGATGCAACTCAGATATGGGGTGTGCCATCAATGTTATGGCTTTAGTTTAGTTTGTATAGCTGGATGTTAGGGAAGAAGGGGAAACCAAAATGATGAGTACAGATCCGGTTGCTCGAATGGAGTAGTGATCCTGTTCTTTTGCCCTTGCTCTCAGGAGTCAGGACCTTCTAGAAATATATTATGTCTGGGATTTCAGCTAGTGGCATTAGTGATAGAGCTAAATAACAGCACAAAAATGTGGGGTTAGCAATAAAACCCGGGATCTAAGAGCTAAATTGCTGGAGAAGAACGTGGGGGTTTTCAACAAAGTAATCTCTTCCTACATTTAGAATATAGATAGAAGAAACCAATGCAGTCCCACATAGTACTTAGTATCAAGAATTGTTTCAAGCATGGAAGAGAAAAAACAAGCAATAAACGGTGTTTTAAACCAAAACACTGCAGCAATAAACTGCGCATCAAGATTTCCTCTTTAAGATTGTTCTGATAAGTTAATGAAAAGAAACAAATGAACGCACAATCGTCAAACAATTTCAACTACGAACATATTATTTGAGCAACTGAACTGAGTTTAGAAATCAAATCAAATCGTGGTGAACAAGGAGAGCCTCTTTTTCCACCTTTAAAATTAACAAACAAATTGAACATATTTGTTCAACTTTACAACAAAACAGAGACAGACACCAAATCAATTCACACTGCTTCATCATCTTTGGCTCCGCCAGCGCCGACGCCACTAGCAGCCGCAACAAACTGCTTCACAGCATCCCTCATATCATCACAATTCAGCCCATCAAAGAACTCCATCAACTTCCCCAGCTCCTGGTCTGCCATGTCATCCACAAACGGTCGGACTGGAACGGCGTTCTCCGGTTGTAAAGAATATGAATTTGGATTATCATCCACAATTACCGCCCGGCTCAAGTCCCTCCCTAACCCGGACAAGTCCTTCACCAACTTCCCATCCACTTCTTTACACGCGTCCCTGTAGAGCCGGTGCGAAATGACCCGGTTCCGGTCCAACCGGTCCAGCACCAACGACGCGTACTCTCTCAACCCGGCCGTGAACACTACCAACTCGTACTTCTCTGCAAGATTCTCCAACAACTCGTCCACACCAGGCCGCTTCAGCACGTAGAAATTCATGGCTACGCCGTCGATATTCGGCCGTATGACGAAATCGTACTTCTCCGGCGGCGGCTCGGCCTGAGAGTGAACCAGCGTCTCGTCGAGATCAAGAAACACGGTCGGCTTCTCCTCAGAGACCAGCGGTGGGAGCGGGGTGTCGAAGAAAAGATTGCGTCCGATCGGGTCTTCTGATCCGGGTTCGGGCTCGTGGATTTGGGATTTCTTGAGGATCTTGAATCCTTTGTGGCGGTTGGGGGTCCCTATTCGCGCTAGCTTGGTGAAGAGCTTGATGAGGCGGCGCTGGCAAGTGAAGATCGAGGAGAGCACAGCGGAGGAGGCCGCGGCTGCAGCCTTTTTCGCCGAGGACTTGCCGCGGGTGCGCCTCCTGTTGGCGCTCTTCTTCACAATCTTGGACACCATTTCTTCAAATTCTCGCTTGCCAATTTGTCTTCTTCAAAATCTTGATCAGAAATCAAGAGAGAGAGAGAGAGAGAGAGAGAGAGAGAGAGAGGTGTGGAGTTTGAAATGGTGGAATTTGAGGAAAGGGGGAGTTTTTAAACCTTAGGTTCGGTGTAACGGTCGTCAGTGTAGGTTTGGAACCGAAGCTGAGGGGAAGTGGTTATTGGTTTAGGTTCGAACATGTGTGAAAATCGAAGGATGATTAGGATTGGGGCTTGGCTGGATGGCAGGTTTTAGATTGAAGTGAACGCGTCACTGTCAGTACAAAATTACAGCTTTTGCCAACTCCCCTAAATTCGCATTCCTATTTGTTATTTCTGAGAACCTTCCACATTTGTTTTTCTTCTCTAAAAGAAGGTTCTATAGTTTTGTTATGTTTCAATGCTTTATATTTTGACTGCCTTTATTATTTTTCATTCAAATAAACGAGAACAAGAAATGTAAAATAATTTCCAATTGGAAACGAATATCATTTCTTTCGTGTTTATTTGACAGAGAGAATGAGTTTCGAAATATTTTTAAGATCTTAACTGCAAATTTGGGATTTTTATTTATTTCTTGTTTGAAAGTCAAATTCAAGGCTATAGACATGCATGCTTTTCAAAAACTCTTGAGTACCGTACCTTCATTTCGACATCTTATCATTTAACGAATTTTAAGAATGGCCGATCTAATGGCAAGACCAAACTCAACAGTTTTGAAAAGTTGCACTGAGTGAAAGTTGATTGTCGTTGTTAATTACCTGAATGCAATAGAAGATTATCATCATGTTGGATCATAGAAGATCGACAGGATGATAATCTTCCAACTCCAACACAAGTTTAGACATTTTACTTGGGTTTCATTCTAAGGCTTCTTAGATTGTCCAGGTTCTTGATGTTCTATCAGTTTACAAGTATCAATTGTCCAAGAGACCGACCGATGACACCTTTTACGTAAGACTTGCCGTTTTCATGCAACATGTTATAAAGAAACAAAAAAAAAAGGTTGATCATCATCAAGGCTTACAAAAACTGTTTCATTTCATAACAAAAAAAATATTTATATATCTTCTTTAATTTCTCAATGTTAAAAAAAAGGATGAAATCCTGTGCGAAAGCACACGATTACATTAATAATTAGCAGAAAGAAACTGCACACGATCACCACCTTTGTCCCCCACTCCAAAACTGGCGGCCCAAATGGGCGAACTCTATGGACACTGATGATAGAGAACGGCGTCGAAACGGTAGGTTTAGACTTAGCATCACTCATCTCCTGCAACTCATCGTCGTCGTCGTCGTCATCAGACGACATCAATCCATCGTCACCAACAAACTTCTTCACGGCAACCCTAATGTCCTCACAACAACGTAACTCTTCGTCCTCAAAGAACTCCAGCAACCTCTTGAGCTCCCGGTCCGCTGGGTCGTCATAAAACCGGACGACGGGGATCGCATTCTCTGGCTGGAGGAAATAAGCATTGGGATTGTCGTCCACAATCACCACCCGCCTCAAGTCCCGCCCCAACCCGGACAAGTCCTTCACGAACTTCCCACTCATCTCCTTACACGAGTCCCTGTAGAGCCGGTGCGACACCAGGCGCTTCCGGTCCAGCCGGTCCAGTATCAGCGTCGCGTAGTCTCTCAGCCCCGCCGTGAACACCACCACCTCGTACTGTGCCGCCAGCCTCTCCAAAAAAGCGTCCACGCCGGGTCGTTTCACCACGTAGAAAGTCATCACCTTGCCGCGGATCTTCGGCCGGACAAGGAAGTCGAAGTTCTTGGGCGGCGGACCAGTCACGGAGTGGACCAAGGTCTCGTCGAGGTCCAGACACACTGTCCGTTTCTCCGGCGAGGCTAGAGGCGGGAGTGGGAGGCGGGCCTGGGGTTCGGTCCGGGTCTCCGGGGACTGGGGTTTGTGGAGGACCTTGAATGCTTTGTTGGTGCCGACGCGGGTCAGCAAGACGGTGGATGGAGCAATCGCCGACTTTTTCAAGGAGCAGTTGCGGCGGTGGCGCCTCCGTATGCCGCGGCAGCGCTTGATGGGCATGTGCTTGTTGGTGCTGGGGGTTTTCTTGAGAATCCTGGACACCATATTTCTTTGGTTGGTTGTTGCTTCAATGTCGAAATTGAAAATGGTGGAGAAGTTGAATTGAATTGTTGAGAATTGTTGGGGGGGAGTTTTAAATTTCTGGTGGGTGCAACGGAAGGTTGGAACAAAAGGAGAGATGGTTGGGATGATTTAAGGGTGAGCGAGGGTAAGTTTGTTGGAGCTGCGGTTAATTTTGTTTAGATATTGGTTTTTACTGTTAGAATTGAAGGCATTGTTGGAGTTGGATGGTTATTTTAGTTTTAGTTAACCAGCTGGTTTAGTTTCAAGTGAAGGCACCAGTCTACCGGTAAAATGGTTATCACAGTCAATGAGTCAACAGTCTATCACATTTCTTTATTCTAATGCAGAACGAGAATTTGAATTAGAAGCTCTTTCAATAGTGATAAATGAGGTATCACTGTATGAAAAACTAATTTGGACCTGGAACCTATTTCAATATCTGAATTTTGACTTTCATTCCCTTATTTGGCTAATTCCGTTGATTGCTGAATTCCTTTCTTCTTCTTCTTTTTTATTTTTTTATTTATTATCTTTTTTCTATTGATGCTATGTTTTGACTTTTTTATGTTACCTTATTTAGGAGGGTGTATTCAATTTAGATTTTAAATGATTTTAAAAGAGTTATAAAGTTGATGGAGTTTAATTGAATTTGATTGTGTTTGATTGAATTCTACAAACTCCACATAGATTTTGACTAAATTCGTGTATAGATTTTAATTGAGTTTGTTAGAATTTTATTATTGATTTTAATGGAGTTTATAGCAATGGCGATGGTGGTGATGGCAATGGCGGTGGCGATGGTGGTTTGTGGGGGAGGTAGTGGTGGAGGAGGTAGGGGTGGTAGTGGTGGTGGTGGTGGGAGTGAGGTGTGAGGAGGTGGGGGTGATAGTGATGGTGGTGGTGGGAGTGAGATGGTGGAGGTGTTGGTGTTGGTGGTGGTGGTGGTGGAGGTGGTAGTGGCAATGGCGGTGATGATGTTGGCGGTGGTTGTGGGGTAGTGACGGTGGGGTGATAGTGGGGGTGGTAGTGGTGGTGGAGGTAAGGGTAAGGGTAGTGGTGGAGGTGGTGGCGATGGCAATGATGGTGATGGTGTTGGTGGTAATGGTGGTGACGATGGGGATAGTGGGGGTGGCTGTGGGTGGTGGTGGTGCTAAGAGTGGCGGCCATGATGATGATTGTGGTGGTGGCGGCGGAGGCGGCTATGGTTATAGTCATGATAAGATGGTGATATAGAAGTGGTGAAATCATATATTGAGAATAAAAATAATATATTTATCAAAATCTCTGGAAGGAAGCAAAGATTTGTCATAGCCTAAAATTAGTTTATTATCAAACGAAATCCACCACTTTTTGTATTTCCTTTAAAATCAACGAGTTTTTGAATATACCCCAACTTTTATGAAATCTTTTAAAGTCGTGATTGAATACATCCAAATATGAATGGGGTTTAAAAAGTTTGACTTGAATACACTCAGAATTGAATAGACTTTTATAATATCGTGATTGAATACACCTAAACTTGTAAACTTCTTTAAAATCTTTTAAAATCTAAATTGAATACATTCTATTCTATGCCACTTTTAGTAATAACGAATTCTTCTACCATATTTTTGGTTTTTCTTGTTGATTAAAAAAAGGATAGAATTTTATTAGATAAAAAGGAATGATAGTATAAAGGAGACATAAGTAAAGCTTTTCAAGTGACTTAAACAAAGAGGGAATAAGAGGTTCGGACGAAGGTTTTGGGCCAGCCATGGTTTAGTGAGCGTAAATAAAATAACAATGTAAGGTTTAGTTTAGTATTCTAAAATTTGGTTGGATATAGAGAATAAATCAGGATTTGGAAGGCCAAAAAATGCGGTTTTTCAAAAATGAAATTTGGGTGTAGTGAGTGATTAGATGCACTGCTCAAGTATTTGGGTGCATTTAGAAATTCTCAAATAAAACCTCTCAACTATGGACAGCTCGTCTAAAAGAATAATTGCGCCTGGGCCACAACACGACACCACAATGCAAATGTTATGGCCTCTGAATGTTAGCCCATACGAAATAAAGAAGGCCTCCAGCAGCATCATGTGGACTCTTGTAAACATTTTCATACCAATTGGTACTAAATAAAGCTTGTATAGAAAACACATGTCTTATTTTGTCACGCGATGAGAGATATATATATATACAGTCCCTTTCTATTGAGGATCCTCAAATAATTTTATTTGAGGGACGCCCTTTAGGGTACCCTACAATTTCTTTTCTAGTGATCCAAACCATCTATTTTTTAGGTCTTCATTCATAGATCATCCTTACAAAAAATTAGACAAATCGGACATTGTTTCGACATCCAATTGTGTCTTACAAAATCAATGAACACGGTGCTTCAAGAAAGTACTAAAATTTCAATAACTCAATTGAGTGGTCAAATGATATCGGATTCAAGTGATTTTTTGTAGAGATGATCTTTGAATGAGTATCTACAAAATAGATGGTTTAGATTAGTAAAATACAATCCATAGTGGCCCTACAAGGGGTGTCCCTCAAATAAGCTTATTTGAGGGATCCCTCAATGGAAGCTCTCTGTATATATATATATGTAATTTTATACAATCGATGACACTTAAAATTTCTCAAAACTTATGGCATGCTTATTGATACCTAGCCATAATAAGTCCGATCGGAATAAAATAAAATCGGGATGAACCATTCTATCTTCCAAACGGAGATGGCTGGCTCTTCCTAGAATGAGAGTTGATCAGTGAGCATCCCCTCATTACCAAAACACAAGATTTAAAATATATATATATATATGAGGAAAGCAAAGCATTAGAATGACATCACTAAAAAGTACGCAGAAAAATGAGTTGATCAGACGTTTGTATATTGGCCAAACTTTTCTGGAAGTACATTTGCTTACCCTGAAAATGAGGCTGAAAATGATACGCCAATAAGTAAGCAATGACTTGACCACGCTACACTGAAAACAGTGAGTATAGTATCTTGGTAGTTGAAAAGAGCAAATTTCTTCATAAAGTAATGCAGTAAGTGTTACTCATCAGGTCAGGTCTTTGCCTGCCACTGAAAACAATGAAAAGCTTTCTAGTAAGATAACAGAGCATGTCTCCATGAATTGTTATTATACTCTGTTATCACCTTCCACTTTCCATGAATTGGTCAAAAGAATTTAATTTCCATATCTTAAAGTAAAGTGTGAAATCCTGTGTGAACAGAATAAGATTACATGAACAATACCAGAACAACAACTATCACAAAAAGATGGCTAAATGGAGGGAGACTGATGAAGAATGGTGTTGAAATAGTGAATAGTGGGAGGTTAGATCTTGCATGCGCATTGATCAATTTATTGGTTGGTATCAGACTTCTCTCTGCTTCATCATTCATGGTTCTTCTTTTGAATTTAGTGGAAGATTGAAGAGAAGTTGATGTTAGCCTGCACTAATGAATAGTTTATTGATACTTAAACTCCAGCATGATCAGATTCAGGTCACTAATGGGGTCAATGCAAAAATAATCAACTTCCTAATTAATTACTTCATCATCATAATTGGATAATTAAAAGGTACTTCTAGCAAGGTTGTGTTTTGACTAGTTCTGCGATCATAATTGTTTTGTTTTTTGTTTTTGTTTTTATAGGACTTTTCCTATTGAATGAGGTAATAATATATTAAACTCACACACACTACACGGATGCTAGGACTCGATCCCTAGAACCTTGCCTGAGAGAGTAATTACTCCAAACCACTACACTAGTGAGTCATTTACTTATTTTTATACATCTATTATAAAGAAGATGTGTATTCAATTGAGATTTTAATAGATTGTTTTGAAGCTTAAAAGTCCAGTGGTATCCAAGTAAGATTTTTAAGTAATCAATAAAAATATATTGGTATTCAATTAAGATTTTTAAATAATCAATCCAAGTCTTGTGGTATTCAATTAGGACTTTTAAAAGATAAGAAAAAGTACGGTGGTATTAAAAAACTTACCGATTTTGAGATATTTCGTTAAATTGTGTATTGTGTGAGACTTTTGAGTGCGTGATATAAATACCAAACCCCATAAAAAAATCCCACCCTCCTATGCCTGATTCTCACGTTTTTTATTTTTGGGGAAGATGAACAAATGAAGATAAATAAGGTACTCATGTCTTTACAAGAGCTTGGTTTAACTAGATTCGATCCTTCTGTATTTAGTGGATAGACTCAGATAGCTGTCTTTGTTTTCTTTGCTTTCTCTAGTCTATCTTGTTTTCTTTTTCTCCTGGCTGTTTGGTTGCAGGAGGTGTTTCCCGCCTTTCTTTTGGCTTGATGTCTATACTATTTGTTCGCTTTCATCTTATGGATAATCTCTTTGCCCGATAAAAAAGGACACTCAGATGGCTTGCCTTCAGATATCTAAACAACAATTTCATATACATTGCTTTCAATAGTTGTTCATATTATGCAATATGCTGCATTTTTCTCAATAGATTTTCAGCTCATTTATTTCCTTTGATTTATTTGTCTTTCTTTAGTCAATTTGTGGAATTAATTTGAGTGACAAGTGTTCTATACTAGTATCATGTCATAGATGGACCATTTTAACTTGTTTTCAGTTGTCCAGTTTCTTATTTGAATTGATTCAATTAACTTGTCTGTTGTAATATTTATAAATTCAATTAATTCAAGATTTTTCCTTCTTGTAGCTTGTTTCCCATGTCAATTCTTAGTTCCATACCAAGTTCTCTATTCAAAACTTAATAGCTGATGTGATTAATTGCAAGTGGACAATATCACTCAAATTAATATAGTAGTAAGTAGAGTATCGTTCCAATAGGGATCAAGTAATCTATTAAATACTAGAGTGATTTATTTCTAATTATATTTGAATTAAACGAAAAGAGAATTATAATGATTAAAATCTAATTAAGCAAGCAAAATAAATTGAGATTAAGGAAATAATGTAAAAGATGATAAAACACTTGGGCACCGATTTCACCTAGAAAATCCCACCCAAATCCTTCTAGCTTGTTAATTCTAGTTACCTAACATGTTGATAATCGTTTTCCCTTACCTCACCAATACTCTCTTCCGAGTTATATTAGTTGTATTCCTTACCATCAACCCACTCTATTCATAGTTATGGATTTAGATAGCTAAGAACCCATTAAGATTTGTGGAAAACAATGAAGATTACACAAACCATAACCTAATCTTCTGAGTCGGCTATGTAATTTATGGTACTTGTTACAAGAAGCTTTTTATTAGGAATCTCCTTCCGGTCTCAACCTAATTCTTCCAATCATGCAATTAGTGACCAAATAATTGAAAGCATTAAAAACGGTAACAAGCACTCACCATGTATAGATAAATAAAATTAACAATATCAAAGAATTTGAGTATTCATTGCTAGGCTACGTCGTAGCCCTAGTAAAAGAAATTAGTTCATGAAGGACTTATTGAGAATCATGATAGTTGATGAAAACATGGAAGACATTGAATTCTCCAAGTAGAATGCCAAGGTTGCGCAAGTTTTCTTCGTATTCTCCTTTGGATATTTCAGCTATAAATATGAATATGTAGGATGATGGATGATGGATGATGGAGGATGGAGGATGGAGGATGGAGGATGATGGGTCCTATGAACAATGACCTAAACTTCCTATTTATAAGACTCCTAGAAATCCTATCTAAGGTATAATTACAATTGTTATAAAAGTAGGATTCCTTCTTAAATAGGATCTTCTTTATTTCTCCTTATTTGACTTGATTAATCTCCAATCTTCATCTTCTTGCCCTTTTTAGCACACTTTCTCCTATTTCCACAATTCCTTCACAAATCTCACAAAACCAATTAAAACAACCAATTTAATCAAAGGAAATTAACAAATAAATAAGTAAAGGAGACATAAAATATATATAAAATATAGGCTTATCAATAGCGGTATGGTTTATGGATTTAGCTCTAAAACAGGATGATTTGAAGAAAGCCATACATGACAAATAGTAATGATAACTTGAGCTAAGATTGGTGTAACTTCAACTTTCTGCTTCTTTAAAGGCTCGGCATCCTTTAAATAATGGATGAAAGATGGCTAACCCGAATCCAATCCACACTTTGGTGAAATCTACTTTGGAGAATACAAGAAAGTCCTACATGAATTAAAATCATAAGTAAAATCTTATAATTACAATATATTAAAATCATAAGAAAAATCATGTAATTACAAATCATGCTAAAATCTATTACATTAAAATCATATAATTATAATATATTAAAATCTCAATTGAATACAACCCCGGAAATGTGATGGCTCTTTGGCCTTTTTCATCTTAAAGTGACCCTTTGTCTGGTTCAAAGTGTTAAAACCAATTGAAGACAAATTAGTAAGTAAAATTGAATTGAGGGAATCACAAATCAGAATCTTTTACCGTCTCATGAATTTTTTTATTGCATATCTGTCGCGGTTTCGAATAGTCCTTTAGGAAAAAGTTTACATCACATTACTTTGATATATACAAATCAATATTTATGTTTTTTATTTGGAAAAAAACAAGAAGTATTTCTTGTTAATTTGGAAAATATACTTCTGTCTTGCTCTGTTCCAAGCCGAATGAATTATGGTTTGCATTTGTCTTTTTGTTGTTTAACATATTTTAAGGTTTAGTTGCACTGCTTAGGAATAAAAGGAAGCATAGTCCTCGTGATTTAATTTAGTTATTAATTAAGGTATTTTCATTAATCTTTTTGAGAATTTTGTTGAAGTAATTTAAGTTCAAAATTCTTATGTAAAATAATTGATGAATACCAAACGAAAAAACGGTCAAATCATAACTTCACACGTATTTTAAGAAGCTATTTCCCGTTGTAAGCTGTTCATATGAATTTGTTTACTTCGAGAAATGAATCCTTATCCTCAGGTGATTATTCTTGGATTAATTCCTAAAGCGGATGCATGATCATGTTAAAAAGGGAAAATAAATTTTGTTGAATCTTATCCAACCTATTAACCATAAGTGGGAAAATATTCTGAACAACCAAATTGACATGGACATTTTCTATTTTTGAATGGTTGCCAACTGAGACCGGCATGATTGGAAATATTTTTGCTCCTACTCTAACTCAAGGTCATGCTCACCGCTATTCTTAATACTTGACACATATCTATAGTCTATAGACATAACTATAGTTAACTTTTTACTTTGATTTATGTAATATAGACACTTGTTAAGTGTTGAGACGAATGGTGAATATATGTACATTGAGTTAAAATGGTGAGCAAAAATCCTCCCTGACATGATTTATTTCTAGATGAAGTCCCTACATGGCCTTTGGTTGCTAAAGTCTTGCAAAACCAACTCCATGTTTCAAAGACTTGGCAAATAATGTGGGAGCTCTATAAGGTAGCGAATTAAAAGCGCTTTAGGGAAGTTATGAAAAGCCATTCATGTCCACTCTGTATTTCCGGTGGGTAGATGAGGCAGCTTTCAATGCCCTTTTGCCATTTCACAAGCTATACATGCGACATTTTCAACGATATCTACTATGAAAATTGTCATCTAAAGCAAAGAAAGAAAAAAGAAAAGAAAACAAGAAACCAACAAGAGCATAAAGCCCTATCCTTTTCATCTTAGTCAACATCTCTCTCTCTCTCTCTCTCTCTCTCTCTCTCTCTCTCTTCCTGGACTTTTGTGGATACCATAAATTGAGTTGTCCTGGCAGGGTTTTTTCCTCACTCCAAGGTTGGAAGAGAAAGCAGAAACAATCTCTCCTTTTCGGGTCACCTTTGCTCTCTCCTTCTTCTATCTCCTTCTTCTCTCTCAGCTAGTCTTTGTGCTTTAAGTTTAATCCATGGCTGAGACTTCAGGAGCTAATGGTAATGGAACCCATGTTTTTAATGTTGAAGATGGTGATGGCAACAGTCACGGACTTTCCCAATCTTCCACCAAAACCAACCAAGAATCAAGCCGTTTTGGTCTCTCTGTGCCTTTCATGCAGAAGGTGACTTTAAATTATTTTTGTTTCAGTTACTTTTTGGCTCAAACTCAATTGCAAATGTTGTGTTTCAGTTTCAAAACCATTTGAATGCTTTGATGCTTATCCTCACCACCAATTAATCTTTCCAAGTTCTGTGTCATATTAAACTCAAATGCAAAAAAAAAAAAAACACAAAAAAAAAGCTTAGAAATTGTTGAGGCAACAAATTAAACTCAAAGGAAATGTTGAATAATAAAGTGGAAATCTTTTGTGGGACAGGTGATTGCTGAGGTGTTGGGTACATACTTCGTGGTATTTGCAGGCTGTGGGGCTGTGGTGGTGAATTTGAGCACAGATAAGACGGTGTCGGCTCCAGGAATTTCAATTGTATGGGGACTGGTTGTGATGGTCATGGTTTACTCCGTTGGTCACATCTCCGGTGCCCATTTTAATCCTGCTGTCACCATTGCTTTTGCCATTACCAAGAGGTTTCCATGGAAACAGGTGAGCTAACCAAACCAACCCATGATTTTTTCTTTTCTTTTGAAATTGGTAAACTAAACAAATCTTTTTCCCGATGTTTGGTTGTTCTCCATATAAAAAATTGTGTTTCTTCCTGAACAAGGTTATTTCTAAGCAAAGACATCATGTCTTCAACTCAAAACACCAATCAGATTTGTTTCAATCAATTTATTGTCAAATTAAACTCATAGATGGATGCTATATCATCACATTTCTCTTCCCAATTCAATCTATTCTGTTTCGATTTTATAGGTACCGGCTTACATAGCAGCTCAAGTCCTTGGATCAACACTTGCAAGTGGTACCCTTAGACTAATATTCCAGGGGCACCAGAACCATTTTGCTGGAACACTTCCTACTGGAAATCCCTGGCAGTCATTTGCGATTGAGTTCGTTATCACATTTTACCTCATGTTTGTTATTTCTGGTGTTGCCACAGATAACAGAGCGGTGATTACTTCTTCTCCCTCTTTGTACCTCAGCATTTGACAACATTGGTCCAAATTTCCCAATTAAAATACTTAACCAATATGGTTGATTACCAACAAGGGTTGGTGTCTAATAACTTGCTTAACTTGTTAGACTAATATAATTGGATTTGGGAATATAATTATATCATTTAATTACCCTTAGTATATTCCAAAAAGTCTGCATCATATAATATTATTCATGTTAAACTATTACAGAGACTGTGACATGAGGATCTGATGGCGATCTTATCTTTCTTCTTTTGTTTGTTGCAGATTGGAGAGCTTGCCGGGCTTGCGGTTGGCGCTACGGTTCTTCTTAACGTGATGTTTGCAGGGTAATAACTTATTAATAATATCCTCTAAACACACATATACTCTTTGATTAAGTATATTCTTTGCCTATTAAGCAGCGTGACATATGGTTTCCCATTTGGAAGTTATCAACAAAGTCAAATTAAGCACTTTGCATTAATCTTTGTGTGTCAATTAAAAATTAAGATCTGTGTCTTAATGATTTGCGGTGATATATAATTCTGCAGGCCAATCTCAGGAGCATCAATGAACCCAGCAAGAAGCATAGGACCTGCAATTGTTTCAACCCAATATACGCACCTGTGGGTTTACATTTTTGCACCAACTCTTGGGGCTGTGTGTGGTGCTTTGGTCTATAATGTTATCAGGTTCACAGACAAGCCTCTGCGCGAGATCACCAAGAGTAGCTCTTTCTTAAAAGCCGTGGGAAGCAAGTAACGGCTCTAATTGTTGATGAAGAAATTAGAGAGGCAAAAAAAGGGTTATATTAACTAGTTAATTATGCACAAAAAAGAAAAGAGAAACAAATCAAGATCATTTTTATGGTTTAAGCACCTTTAAATTGCTCTTTTGTATTTTGTTTTTTTATAGAAAAGAATGGAAATTTGAATTCCCATGTTTGTATGTTACCGTATAAATGTGCTATCTTCTTATATATCAAATATCCATTGTCCGACACACGGGTTAAGAAATCAAAGTATGTTTTATGTCTTCGAAACACATGTTCTTATTATCGTAGTATTTTATAATTTCTCCTCCGAAAGCAAATACAATTTTTTTACAACATGCAAGAATTGAATTCTTCTAAATAAAGTAAGTCACTGGAAACACGTGGAGCAAGGAAGAGGAAGACAAGAGATTCAAGGAATGCGTTTTTAGTCGATAAGGACAAGATTAAAGTATTTTCTTTCTTTTTTGGTCAAGATTTGTAAAAGTTTTGTGGGTACGGAATCACATGAATCCTGTTCAAATGGCATGAACGTTTCGACTGTTTTTGGTAGGAAACAGATATTCTCATCATAAGTCTATTTTAGAAACATTTTTATTAGAAATGAGTCAAAATCTTTATTAGAAGTCAATAAATAAATAAACATGAAAGCAAATAAAAATCAAAATCAAAGCAGAAAAGCTAGAACAGTCAGCACTCATGTGCCTCATCGCTGACCAGCATGAGCTGTGTGATTTGGATTTGTATAATGCTTGTCCCGACGTAGTTGGAACAATTCATGTTTCTTATGCTCTATGTTATTTTATTTCATTCATTCATTTCATGATTTTCAACATCTTATCCAATGTTTTATCTACTTCCCTCTAACTTTTAAGAGGATCATTTAAAGCCTTCGACTGCATTCTGTGAATGCCGTTGGGGAATTACCAGTCAGAAATAGCCCCAGCACATGAGAGAGAGAGAGAGAGAGAGAGAGAGAGAGAGAGAGAGAACCAAGTCCATGTAAAGCACCCTTGCAACCATACCATGGTTTTTGTTGATTGAAATCTGAATAATGAAAGACCAAACGGTTGTTTTTGGCGCAAGAAGCGCATTGCTCAAGTGGTTAAGACATTTGCCCAGTACATAGAACGCCTCTCACTTTCCATTGTTTGGCGAGACAACAGTAGAGTGACCTGAAGCAGCAAAATGAAAGCATGTTCTGATGCAGTGTTTGATTGTTATCACCTTTACTGTCATAATCTGAAGAGTTTCCAAGAACAGAGCTATCAATCTATCGGTTTCCACTGGTTATGTCTAGTGTCCTACAGAAAATTTCCTAAATTCCCAACCAATTTAAAACCATTTCATAAGCTTGCTAAATGAGTGAACTGAAGGGCAACATAATTCACTTGTACAACAGCTAAAACGCCAATGGCTAAATTAGTAAATATAGTATACAAGTGTTAAAAAAACACTGCTCCTCCAACATTTATAAGGAAAGAAGCGTTCCAACATGCGAAAAACATTATTTACAACGTGGTTATAAAAAAATGGGTGGAAAAATTTAAGTTAGAGACTATAGAATTGAATAGGTTAAATAGTGACAAAATATATAAAAGGTTTCCTTACTTCCATAGTTACCGGCATTTTCCCTACTAATTTCGTACTGGGAGGCTGCTTTGAGTGGCACTGCTGCTAACAGAACCAACCCTTGGTCTTGCTCTTGGAATAATTAATGGTCTGCAGCAGATTAGAGTAACGAGCATCTCCATCATAAACAACATCATGCTCATCCATACAAATATAGATTTCTTCCAATTCCATATAAACCTTTTAAATAGCGGAAGTTCTGACTCAAGGGTCACCGATGCATCATATATTTGGGGAATACCGGCACCAGGCTGATATTCAGCACGTTGTTCAATTGTCAGCTTTAAGCAGGCAGTAGGAACTTCACCTTGGATAAACCCTCTGAACTTCAGATTCAGAGTTTGGGATTCCGAAACATAGCCGGCAACAAGAGGAACAACCTTAAGGAAAGTCAATAGAAGGCGGATAGGCTCGCTTTTGAATTGTAACATGCATGGATGGCTTGAACTGGCAAGGGTTTTACCATCGACAGACAGGAACTGTACCCTGACCTGCATAAACAAAATGAACTTGGTCAAATAAACACTCATCAATATGAAAATGGAAACAAAGAATCATGATAGCAAAACCTAGTAACTACTTTAGAATCCATTGCAATAAGTACACAAAGAAATAGACAACAAAAATGAGAAGGAAAAAGAAGGATAAGCTTGAAGGAAATAGCATTTCCCCTCTTTCGGGTTTCAATTACATTGCACAATGTGAAAAGTGGCTTGAGATCACACCATCCAGTTGCAAATATCACAATATGAAGTTATCTGCAGTATTTTATCATGTACTTGTATTGCAACTTCATCATAGTCCTACTAAATTCAGCGTAAAAAAGATATTTAATTTGGACGCTCTTCTTGATGAATTGAAAATTGGATGTAAACAAGGTTCACTGAACTTGGAAATAAATACACTAGCTCTTTTCTTTCCCATTGTGTCAACAACTCAACTTCCTTACTTCCCCTGATACCAGGAAACATTTAACTGAGAACTAGATCTCCAAACATGAGGGCAGCATCACCAGATTTCTTTAGAAAAATCCATGCTTTAGATCCAACTGAAAGATTTACTAATTACTGTTCATATCACACAGTTTTCTGAGGTGCCTATGCCTTCTAAAATTAAGTGACAACTATCACATACAAATTAGGTCCATCCCGAACCTAAGATCCATATACCAGTATTATGTTCATCCTTTTACAATAGCAATCGGTCCGATTATTGTTTATGCAATAATTGTAGGACAAACTAAAGTCTATCATAAAACAGCAAACTTGAAAAAACCAAATTTATTATGTATTAACCAAACGACAAGACTCGTGATATTAGTCTGAAACAAGAAATAGAAATTCACATTTAGTAAATCAAGTACCTGAAAGACCCCAAGATTCCTGTTGTACTCTGATTCAGGCAATACGAATGAAACAGTGACCGCCACTTTGTGACCACGAGGTATAGCTCGAAACCCGAAACTCTCCCCAGCTTGAACCTTTTCTTTACAATCCGCACCACAACTGGCACCGGCACACGACATTACCGGTACATAGGCCACCGGACTGTGCTTAGTGTAATCAAAGTTCAACATATCCTTCATATGCATTGGCTCGGCCACGATGCTCCTCATCAAAACTCCACTAAACACAAGCGACGTGACCAAAAGACCACACAAAACGAAACAAACATAGCAAGACCAAAACAAACCCCACCCACATCGCAATGCCACCTTCCAGACCGAGTTGTTGTCCTTCAACCACTGGAAAACCTGAGGACTCACATACCCACCAGCCAATTTCCATAAATTTAACACCTCTGTGGTCAAATACACTCGGCCTCGACGCACAATTTGGAAGGGGTCGATGACAAGCATGTAAGAATGGTGCAAAATCCATATGGGAAATGTAAAGATGCTAATGAATAAGTTAATTTGGAGCCCAATTGCCTTGATTATCATCCCGGCCAAAAACACAAGAAGGTTAAACGAAGAGTCACCGAGTTGTGCGGCCGAGTCGGCCGATTCACCAACTGGGTCGTCATTCCCGGCAGTAGTTACAGTCGAACCCTCGTTGTTCTGGTCACTCGGAACTTGCACTGAGCTGACTCCGTCCCGAGTCGACTCGGGCTCCTTCAAATCCCGGCGAAGCTTAAATTTTCTGGCTCTGATACTCAGCCTCGTGTCGTTGATCGAGTCAATTTCGGAGCTGAGAGTGGATTCTAAAGTGGAAGTCTTCGACTCGTCGCCGGAGATTGCTCGGCGAGATGATCGGCGGCGGAGGCTGGTGGCCTGAGAAGGTGTGGAGTCTGGGAAAGATAGTGTGGAGGGTGACGTGAACTGATCTGATTGATCGGTGGTGGAGGGGAAGTCGTCGAGGGCGTCGTAGAAAATGTCGTCGTCTTCTTCATTGTTTGAGGTGGGAGGTTCTGTAACTTCCATTGGCGATGTTGCGTGGGGCTGGAGTTGCGGCTATCGGTTTCAGCTAATCATTTACACATACGAATAAAACGGTGCGTGTTGATCCTTTAAATTTATTTTTTGAGGTACAGATTTTTTTATTTATTTTTAATTTCGTCAAGTTCTGACCTTTTTTTTGGTTTATCTACTTGTCTGTAATGGGCACAGCCCACATGTCATATTAAAGTAGGCTAATTGAAGAACCCTAAGCTCGATGCTCAATGGGTCAAGTCCTCTGGTTCATGCATGTCTGCTTGATGAAATTACTAAAATCCGATATAAAGTCCACAAAAAGATCAACGAAATGCTAATTTGACATGTGATTAAATTCATCGCAACAATTTAATTTTAATGGACAATTGGAAAGACCGTATCTTTGCTCATTTACGTTTTACTCTTTAAGGATCTGCTTAGTTTATAAAAATTCGGATTCGGAATGGGAAATCAAATGATATTAATTGTAGACTACTGCAAGAGTTTCAGAAGAATCCTAAAACTGCTTAATCTTCATCTGCCTGGGCAAAACTACAGTAGTAGCCCCTTTAAAAAGGAAAAGGTGAAGATTATTAGGCTAAAAGCATGCGTAAATAAAAAAAGCAAAAAAGCAACTTTAAAACAGATATTTTTATTCGGAATATTCTGATATTGTTGACAAATGTGTGGCTCAATACAAGTTCATCTTTCTTTTTTCTTCTCTTTTCATATATTCATTCGTTTATATCTTGATTGTTATGAATATTATCGAGTCTAACACATGTCCAATTACAACATTGAACTCTAGTTAGTCCTCTCCTAAGATGACAACAATCAATCAGTGCAAAGTTTCAAGAGCAGCATCAGATAGTTCTACTTGTCTCACAAAACCCACATCCCTCCTCGGATCCTCATAACTTTCAAAGATTGCTTTTACTCCTTGCATCAAATTGTGTTTCTTACCCAACTTGCATCATTGCACGAGCTTCCTTTTTTCACATCTGGTTGGGCCGATTGCATGCATTAGTTGCTATTGCAGAAACCCAATTACTACCATTTCCTAATTGTTGATGATGCTGGTTGGTAATGTCTTTGTTTGCTTCATTACTGCATTTAGTTGCGTCACACTGCTGGAACTTGCTGAATCTAAGTTGCCCCAAGAGGAAGGTGAGTGCTTATCTTTCTACTGTTGGCAATCCCTGGTTGTTTATGAGAAAATGTTAAAAAGAAAGAAAGTATTTTATCTTGGTACATACAAGGACTCATAAAAGTTGATTGGATTAGTTGGCCTGATCTTTTCATTTCATAATAAGAATGGGTAGTTTTCTTTTATCAATTTTCTATATTTCTTGGCAACCAAACTGAAAAGTGTGGTCTTTTGCATTTTAGAGTCATTCAATGAGCTAAGTTTAGTTCAACTTTTGCCCTGAAAACCACTCATAACACAACTCACTGACTTATCTGCTCTAGATCATTTGGTATTCTCGCGGCCTTGCCATTTGTGTTTTATACGCTCATCTCATTTTACTTTGATTTTCTATATGATGCTTATATGGTTTGAAAATGGATGCCTTTTAGTTGATGCCCTCCAACAAATTACTACCACAATGGGCGCAAAATATTGGAGGTTTAACAATGATGCTTGCCGAATTGAAATGGTGGGTCTAACGGAGAAGCCACCAAGGGGAGCCCAGAGCAACACTGATTGTGAATGCTACTTTGAGAACAACACTGTTTGTCATGTCGTGAAACTGTACGAGTCTTAACTCAGTTTTATATCAATTGTTCCGTTTTGGCTTATGAAAATGCCTTCCATGTCACAAAGCTCTGTTTGTTTATGATTTGGCTATTTGCTATTAGTTTCTCTCTGCTTAATCTTTGATTATTTGTTTAACGTTTTACAGAGTGCTCAAGGGTTATAGTTTACCTGGTTTGCTTCCACTTCAACTGGTCAAGCTTCCTTACCTCAGAGAAATGTAAGAACTATCATATTTGATTTACATTATGCTCAAGATTTGGATGGTACATATCTTTATTTATTAATTAAAGTAGCCTTTCTTTCCTTGTAGTGATTTTGCTTACAACTATCTCAGTGGTACAATACCACCGGAATGGGCTTCAACGAAACTAACTTATATGTGAGCCTTTTGAATTTATGTAATGAAGTTTTAATTTAGTAGCTATGTATATTCATTAGTGACTTCTCTGCAGTTCTGTTCTGGTCAATCGCTTATCAGGACAAATTCCAAAGGAGCTAGGAAACATTACCACTCTGACATACCTGTACGTATTGCGATTTGGTTTATCTCAATTTTTAGGACTTGGACACTGATTGCGATTAAAGTTCTTGTGATCTTTGTGAAACTATACTAGTAGGGTCTCTAATTTCCTCGTTACATGCCTTGCTAACTGCTATCTGACCTCAGCTGGAAACAGAACTCTGTCAGGAGCCTTGATATCCTAGTGATGATACATCAACTTTATTTTCTTTTTTCTTTCATAAATCAGGAGCCTTGAATCAAACCAATTTTCTGGTATTGTTCCTATTGAGCTTGGGAACTTGATCAATTTGCAGACCTTGTAAGTCATCAAATCCTCACTTTCAGATGTCTGGCCTCGTGTGTTCATATTTACTTGCTGCATGTTGCAAATGTAGGATGCTTTCCTCCAATCAGCTGTCTGGAAACTTACCAGAGACGTTTTCTGGGATCAGAACTTTGACAGATTTGTAAGGTTTACTCATATATTGTTTCTCTTTTATAACATTTATACTGTTTTTTGTGTCTAATTGGCAAAATTCTAATGCAATGTAGCCGAATAAATGATAACAACTTCAATGGAACACTCCCTGATTGGGTGCAGAACTGGAAACAACTCAGAAGATTGTAAGATCTTTATATTTATGTAAAAAAAATTATTTCCATTGCTTTTCGACTTTTGAAGACTTTTTAAAGGGTTATTTCCACTAATCCTTCTAAAAACTTGTCTTGTTGAAGGGAAATGCATTCAAGTGGACTGGAGGGACCCATTCCATCAAATATTTCTCAATTGTACAATTTAAATGAGTTGTGAGTAATTTGGACCCTCATTCTGCTCAGTAATCTTTTGAATGATCTTTCCTGTGTATTTGATTAATAGTTTTATACATCATGGTATATATTTGTGCAGGAGGATTAGTGATTTAAATGGGCCAATTCAGGAATTTCCTTTGCTGAGAAATATGACAGGCATAGTAAGATTGTATGTTGAGAGCTTCATCATTAAATACTTTGAGTGTTTCATGTACATCTATAAACAGAACATAGGGCGCACTAACATCCCACACCCATACACACAATCATGTTTTCCTACCTATTGTTAGAACAAAATCCAATTGTTGACAAAAGCATATTATTGGGATTTGATTATTAGCCGATGGCTTTTGATCCAACAGTTAGTGAGCATTAATTGCGTGCTCATCACTGAGTAGGAGGTCATAATTGTATGTATGCATATTTCTTTTTCTCTACAACTTATATGTACTGTTATTTTTCTTTCCAATAGCAGTAACTATGAGCTGTTTCATGCTAATTTGTTTAACTAATTCAAGGGTTTTGAGGAACTGCAACATTTTTGGGGAGATCCCTTCATATATCTGGTCCATGAAGAATCTGACGATGTTGTAAGTAATAAAAGTTGTATCAACTTTATTTTGGATGCTTGAATCACCCCAAACACACACGGACATGTATATGCGCAGCAGTCTCCCACTCTACTGTTGGGATGGAGATTAATTGATTGTTATTGTGCAATTGTGATAGGGATGTCAGTTTTAACAAGTTAGTGGGTGAACTTTCATCCACAATAGGAGCTGAGCGTCTGAAATTTGTGTAAGTGTGAAATTCTTTAAAAAATTTATACTATCAGTTCGGTGAAATTTCATCTATAACAGCTTTTTTTACATCTTAAAATCTTGCTTGTTGTCCAAGAACCATGTCATAGAAATGCAACCAAACTGATGAAGCCAGTATCTTTCTTGATAGAATTGATGTACAATACTAATACTTGGTATTGCTTTGATCAGCTTTTTGACTGGCAACCTGCTAAGTGGGAATGTGCCACAGTCAATCTTGCGAGATGGAAATAGTGTGTACGTTTCCTATCTGCAATGCTTTCTATTAACTTTGGATTCCTTTTTATATATTATACTTTACTAAATTCTAACTGCGGTGTCATGTGTGTCTACCATTGTATATTCTAATTTCTAAACATTTCCCCTTCTTATTATCAAATGACAGGTTCCTGTTATGTTTCAAAACTGACAGTTGTTTTTTCTTTGCTTTCTGCAGTGATTTGTCATACAATAACTTCACGTTGAAAGGCCCACTGGAATGTCAAGAAAACTTGTCAGAATAGAATCTAATATCTCTTTAGATTATTTTTCAGATTATGTGGTTTGAAGAAACTGATAGTTGTTTCACGGCATCTGTTTTTCAGGAATCTAAATCTGAACTTGTACCGGAGCTCTTTGAAGGAGAACAACTCGTAAGATCCTTCTTTAAGATTTACTCTTCGCTCTCTTCCATTTTTTTTTTAATTTTAAATTTATAATTATATATGGACAATGCTCCAAATTTTCTTATTTATCTTTGGTTCATTCTGTGACAGAATGGGAATTCTTCCATGCTTGAAGAATTTTAAGTGCTCACAATGTAAGTATACATCTTCTAGAGTTTGAATATTATGGAGTGCTATCTGACTAATTTGAGTTTCATTTGAATTATTTTACAATTAAAAAATTGAAGTGCACACATAACTTCAGCAATTAAATCAAAAACTGATTACAGCAGTGAAGATGTAAATTACAAACAGAAGAATGCGAGCTGAAATAAATAACAAAAAGGTTTAATGAATGTCCGTAAAATGGTGTATTGAATGACTGTGACGATCTAGAAGTATAGCAAATGGATAGGGCATTGCATAGGTATTTCGTTCACTCCTTTCACCATCTTTGGATTGTTGTGGAATTCCAAAGACCCTAAGCAAAATTGTACAAGATGACTTTTACATCATGCTTAATGTTGTACTGCCTACCTCATATTTGTCCTCATTAAATTTTTGTTTTTGTTTTATTTTGGATAGATTCAAAATGTATGCATGTTAATTGTGGTGGAGGTGACATAACGTTCAAGGACGAGAATAACACAAAGGTTTTGTATGAAGGAGATGGAGCAGTTGAAGGTGGTACTGCAAAATATTATAGAAATGACAGAAGTATGTGGGGATTTAGCAGCACTGGTGACTTCATGGATGACTACGATTTACAGAATACACGTTACTCTATATCTCTGGCATCTTCGAATCTCTCTGAATTATATACGACAGCACGCATATCTCCAATTTCACTTACATATTTCTTCTATTGTTTAGAAAATGGGAGTTACACTATAACTCTCCATTTTGCGGAGATCAAGTTCACAAATGACAAAAGATATAGTAGTCTGGGGAGGCGTATTTTTGATATCTATGTTCAGGTACTTAGCTAGCACTAATCAAAATGCCATCTTTTATGTAATTGCAACTCGAAGATTTGATAAGACAACTTTTTCACAGGAAATATTGGTGTGGAAGGATTTCAATATTGAAGATGAGGCAGGTATGGCTCAAAAGAAGTTGGTTAAACAAGTTCCTAATGTCAATGTGACAAGTAATGTCTTAGAGATCCGATTCTATTGGGCCGGAAAAGGGACAACGAGGACTCCTGAGAGAGGAGATTATGGTCCCCTTATATCAGCTATTTCTGTGGTTTCTGGTGAGTCAGTCTTGTCAACGTTCCTACATTTTCACTTTAGTACTATTATCTTAGATTGAGTTGAGATTTTTTTGGTCTAAAGATTATGTGAAGTTCGTGTAATTCAAACATCTAGAAACATATCGGGCTCGCCGCCCCTTATTAGCGAGTCCTGAATATGTTAATTCTTCACATTTCATGATTATTCCTATCTGAGCAAAACAAATGTCTATATAGTCAAGCATTATCTTCTTGTTTGCTCAAAACTTTTTTCTAGTGAATGTAACTTGTTTAGTTTATTCTTTTGGCCAGATCTTAAACCGTGTACAAATGGTGGAAATGCACGAACTATTTATATTGTTGCTGGTGTTGCCGTTGGGGCACCATGCCTAACACTCTTCATACTGGCAATCCTTTGGTGGAAAGGATTATTGCGAGGGAAAAGGGGGAGACAAAAAGGTGCATGTTACATTGAACATCCTATTCTAAAATTGATCATTTGCAGATTATCTATTAATTTGTATATAAGTTATTTGCCAAGAAAACTAAAATTAAAAATTATTTGGTATACTTTATATCCTTCTTGGATATTGTAGGACGAGATATGCAGACAGGGACGTTTACATTGAAACAAATAAAAGTGGCCACTGATGACTTTGACCCTTCAAACAAGATTGGAGAAGGTGGTTTTGGTCCTGTCTACAAGGTAAGCCTGTTTTTCTTTGGCATATAGAACTCTGAAAGGAAGTCCTTTTCTCACAAGACAAGTCTACATAGAAAAATTAAATTCTGAATTCTAAGGTTGGGATGCAGGGTCACTTACCTGATGGTTCTTTGATAGCAGTTAAGCAGCTTTCATCCAACTCAAGGCAAGGAAACCGTGAATTTTTAAATGAGATGGGCATGATATCTTGTGTGCAACACCCAAATCTAGTGAAACTGCATGGATGCTGTATTGAAGGGGACCAACTATTGCTGGTGTACGAGTACATGGAAAACAATAGTCTTGCAGGCGCCTTATTTGGTGCGATTACTGTCATTTGCTCAAACCTGAACTTTTATGACTTCAATAGAATTTGATCAAGTGCAGATCTGAATATACAAGACATATAAAGTTTGATTTGACAGAGCTTACTGGCCATATGAATTCTAACATTTCTGTTAGGGAAGTTCTTAGATCTGATTTTCAGTTTTTTCCTTGTACATTCTCCGTATACTCTTGAGTACTTGAGTTACGTCATTATTATTACTATTTTTCATGCTTATGCTTTCTATGACTATTCAAAAGAGAATTAAAATTGATTTGAGAAGAGTAATAAGCATTTTTGGCTGATGACATATAGGCCGGGAAAACCATCGGATTAAACTGGACTGGCCTACGAGGCTTAACATCTGTACTGGGATAGCAAGAGGTCTAGCTTTTCTACATGAAGAATCAAGACTCAAGATTGTTCACAGAGACATAAAAGCTACCAACGTGCTCCTGGATGGGGATTTGAACCCTAAAATATCTGACTTTGGATTGGCTAAGCTTGATGAAGAGGAGAAAACACACATTAGCACCAGGGTTGCTGGAACCATGTCAGTTGCCATTACATTTAGTTCTACACGTTTGCATATCTTTGGGTAAATTTGGGTCTTTTTAATTGGAATAACAAAATTCCGGGATCTTAATTTGCAGAGGATATATGGCGCCAGAATATGCACTATGGGGTCGCTTGACCTATAAGGCAGATGTTTACAGCTTCGGAGTTGTTGTCTTGGAAATCGTTAGCGGGAAGAAGAACAGTTATGCCCCAAGTGACAGTTGTGTCTGTCTCCTAGACTGGGTAATATATAGCTTCCAATCATCACTCAAGCCATTGGATAAACATTGCTGTTTTTGTTCTTGTTTTTGTTTTTTTTCTGACAAGTAGTTTGTGTTGGTTATATATTAAAACTTGTTTATAAAGTGAAACTTCTGTTGCAGGCCTGTCATTTGCAACAAACTGGAAACTTGAAGGAGCTGGTTGATGAAAAGTTAGGGTATGAAGTGAATGGTCAAGAAGCAGAAGTAATGGTTAAAGTTGGTCTGTTGTGCACAAATGCGTCTCCATCACTTAGGCCTACAATGTCCGAGGTGGTGAGCATGCTTGAAGGACGAACACCAGTCCCAGACGTCGTGGTCCCAGAGGCAAGTACGTATACCCAAGATTTGATGTTCAAGGCCATGAGAGATGTCCATGACCAAAGTCAAAAACAGAGTTTAGGCGGAAGCCAATCCCAGAATGTGACAACTAATATTACATTTTGCTCTTCCTCTACCTCTGGCCACAATTTGAATTAAATCAACTTTAGCTTGATACGTGTAAGTTGTAGTTTTTGTGTATAAAATAGCTTGATCATGAGTTTATTTGGCTATATTTTATCATATAAATTGTTGAAAAGTTCTTTAAAAAAATGCATGCCCAGCTTTTGCTGCCAGAAAATTGCATCTTGGTTGGTCCTCGGGCTCCTATTTGTACCCAAAAGAGTGTGTGAGAGAGAGAGAGAGAGAGAGAGAGAGAGAGAGAGGCCTATCAGAAGAACGTTGTGGGCTTTAGCCTAAAGCCTGGAAAAACTAGGTCATCATCCTTTCAAGTTTCAACGAACTTTGGTGTGTGTGACAGTACCAATTGAATTGAAAGTCAAAATATGTACGAAACGAAAGCAAGGAAAGAGGAAAAAAAAAAAATTACATGTATTATTAAAAGAAATATAAATATAAGAATACAACTAATGTTAGAATGCTTGAGAATATTTCATCAGCAAAATATAATTGTGGTTTTGCAGGAACAAGAGCTTATTGGACCAGCTAGTAGCTTGTTTACAATGAGAGCATAGATCTCCACATGTGCCCAAAATATACTTCATTAATCATAAATCACTCTCTGTCTCTCTATACTCATAAGGCAAATGAATATTTGACATTTTTATTGTCAAAGTTTGGAACGGGAAAGGGAGAGGTGTAACGAAGATTTACACATGAGACCAATTATATGCATACAAATACTCTTATTATTAAGCTACGGATCCATTAACATCTATATTATTTGTTAGGTCGAGATTGATTCCACGCGACTTTGGTTTAATAATCTCAAGCTGTGAGCCGCCATCCATTGAATTTGGGTTATAAGCTTTTACCTATATTAATAAGCAAGTAATCTAATTAACAACGTTGTTTGAATGACGAATAGTCGCTTTTGGCATGCACATGATACTATAAGGATATGTACTTATAACACCAAGTTGCTTGCAATATATATCTTTCATTGCATGGAATCATATTATTATTATAATTATAATTTTCTCAACAACGATCTTAAGTAGCAAATAAAAACCTCTTAATTTTGTCCTCGTTTAATCTAGAATTCAAGAAAACCCTTTGCTAATCAGTAATTGCTAGTGCTTAACATTAAATTATGTTTGAGAATATCAGGATAAATGTTTTTTTTTTTTTTGGGTTCAAAATATTAGGATAAATGTACTGCCGACATTTAGATAATTTCTGGAATATTTCGGGGCTAGTCAAACAGTGACATTACGTGGCTTGACGCGCGTGGAATTAGTACGGTGCCTTACAATGGGGCCCTACTGTCTCGAACAGAGTCTTAATAAATCTGTCTTGTTCTGAAACCAGGAGCCTTTCCTTTCGGCCCGAATATAAATATTAATCCAAACAACTTGCTTATTTATTTATCTTATTTTCTCACTACTTTTAGCAGGACACCTTTATTTTTAATTAATTGTGTGTCAAAGCGAAATACATGTTTGGAAAATAAGATGAAGTTGTTATTGACATTTTAAAATAGTAATCGTGTAATTTTTTTTCTTCTAGTAAATAAAAATAAAGGAAATAGAAAAAAATTCCCTGAAAATAACAGATCATAGAATCATGATGATAAGATTTAAATTTGGATTTGCATGGCATGATGATGGTCAATAAATATTTTACTAGAAAATTAAAGAAGAGAAGAGACTAGAAAATTAAAGAAGAGCAATCAAAATTGAATTATTGGGGGATAAACAAAAGAAAGTCCAACCTGGGTTGTCCACGCACGCAGCAACAGCCTCAGCCTCAGCCCAGTGGTTTCCAAAGCAGTTCAAACATTGCTTTTACTTGCAGTCACTTGTCGAAATTTTAAAGCATTGCATTCTGTCAAATGTCAACTACATGCATTGCTGACTAGCCCGGCTTCTTCAAAGCTCAAATTGAGAAGCTGCCAGCTAGAATATCATATCATATCAGCGGCTGCACACCACTGTTCCTTCACAAGCCAAGATTTTTGTCCCAAATCTTGAATCTTTATCACCATGGTAGCCAAGAGCAATAGCCTGCTTGTTTTATTGGTCACTGTGCTAAGCTGCAGCTTCAGCTTGGTGAGGTTTGTAGAGTCCAAGGTGCCCCAAGATGAAAGTAAGAGCTAATACCTTACTCTATTGCTTAGAACTTCAATTGGGTTGCTGAAAGTTTGAATCTTGAGATGTTGTTGCACTCTGTATCAGCACAAATGTTTGCATACTACGCACAGGAACACACTTAATTTTTGTTCTTTTGTAATCAGAATCAGCCATTTTTGTTTATTTTCTTCTTAGATTTTCTCAGTGAACAAATGGGTAATTGGCCCTCTCTTCTCTTAACTAACTGCTTTTGAGTTCTTGACTTACGCATTAAGTTCTGGTATTTTGCGACTGGTTCCAATAAGTCTCCTTTAGAGGTATCTGAATGTTAATTGGAGTGTAGCCACCGAATTTTGACAAGGTCGTTGGTTTTTCAAGGGATTTCTCTTACCTTGAGCATTCAGTTGTTCAGTTTTTTGCATGGTTAGTTTAATTTCCTTTTATGTGATGTTCAAATGTCAATTAGAACCAGTTTAATTTCCTTTTATGTGATGGTCGGTTTAATTTCCCTCTTCTGGTTTCCAAATACAACCAAACGTTACTTTTTGAAAGAGGAGCCACTTGATAATTAAATTATTTGCCATTCTCTGTATATAACAAGTTGATTATTTCCTTGAATCCATATGCTGATTATGTGACGGTTTTTTCATGATGGATAGTTGATGCTCTCCAAGAAATAACTAGTACGATGGGTGCAAAGTTTTGGAAGTTTAATGGTGATTCTTGCAAAATTGAAATGGTTGGGGTAACAGCAGATCCGCCGAAAGGATCTGAGACTAGCATTAGTTGTGACTGCAACAGCACTGTCTGTCACGTCGTAACATTGTACGGTTCCCTCATCTTTTTTCTAAATAATTTTGTACATGATTATGTACATTTTTTGAATGACAAGGGTTGTCATTTGTTTTTATATTTATTTAGCAGGAAAAAATAAAATAAAATAAAAGAAGAGAGGGTTTTATGTCTGATATCTATATATTTAGGATAAACTATACTAACCTCACCTGGGGTTAGGTGAAGTACAAGAATCCTCCTTGCATTGCTAGAACTTACTTCGACCGTCCTTGTCTAATAGGTGCTAGAAGAAGTTTTGATATCAGAGGATGGGGTAGGTGCCAAAGATGGTTGGGCTTTGGAGGTAGATGTTCTCAGTTTTGCACCTAATGTTAAAATTGCGGACGGTTATCTTGATGTTCTTCACCTTAATCTCCAGGAGGTTAGTGTAGTTTGCCCCAGATTATTATTGCTGTAGGAAGGTTTTGTTATGGAGTTACAATAGTATTTCAGTTACAATAGTTAATCCTACTAATAATAGGAAATTGTCAGTTGTTATTAGGCCATAACTCCATATTTATGTTTGTGATAATGACTTGTTGTAACTGTAGATTATTCTCTACAGACTTTATATATATATATATATATATATATATATTGTATAATGATCATATGAATAATATAATGGAAAATCAGTTTCTACAGGTTTTTCACAGACAGAGCATAACTCTAATTCTTAACCCAATAGTTCTAATTGAAGATCCACTAATCATTAATTTCCAAGCAACCTCTGTTATGATTATTGTGTTTCCTTACAACATTACTCTCTGCTTAGCACTCGAATTTATAATTTTCGATCTGACAGAGTTCTCAAGGGTTATAGTCTACCTGGCATGCTTCCACCTCAACTGGTCAAACTTCCTTACCTTAAAGAAATGTAAGATCATTTTGTATTCAAGAATAATGACTGATGATTTTGTTCTATAAAATTTATTTATACTGAAATGCACTTTACATTTTTTATCCTTCCTCTTTGTGTAGTGATTTGGCTCTCAATTATCTTAATGGTACAATACCAGGAGAATGGGGTGCAATGCAATTAACAAAAATGTGAGTTCTTCTCAGCTTTTGTGATTATATTGTTCATTTCGTAGTTCATGTTGTAAATTAATTAGAAAATCTATGCAGCTCTCTTCTTGTAAATCGCTTATCAGGGGAGATTCCAAAGGAGTTGGGAAATATTACTACTCTCACATACCTGTAAGTGTTAAAATTATGGTTTGTCTTGGCAATTTATCAGTTGGGTCATTGAATTATGGTATGATTGAGGAAATATGTGAAACAAGATTGGCAGGGTCTTTTCCCTTCTCCTTGGATCGCATTCTGCTACTGCTTAACAAGCTTTTTTATATTCGCGTCCATTGGGGGCGATCAGTTTTTTCACTCCTCCACTGTGATTCTGTCATTCTCTTTTTCTAATCTCAATATAATTTCCTTTTTCTTTTTCAAACAATCAGGACTCTTGAAGCAAATCAGTTCTCTGGAGTTGTTCCTCCTGAGCTTGGGAATTTAATCAACTTGGGAACTCTGTAATACAATTTTCTTTCGGAAATTTTGATTCTTGATTTTTTTCTACACTGCGAACACATTTGGGAATGATGAATGATAGGTAAAAATTGATGGCTCATTGCTTTTGTTTTGGAATCGCAGGATGTTGTCCTCCAACCGTTTGACCGGAAAGTTACCAGTGGCATTGGCTAGGCTAAGAAATTTAACAGACTTGTAAGTTTTTACTGTACTTGTTTTATTTTTTATTTTTTTATTGTAATGCATAAAACAAGTTTACATGTCAAATTGATTCCATACTCTTGTCTAATGCAGTAGAATAAACGATAATAACTTCAATGGAACGATACCTGATTTCATACAGAATTGGGAAAAACTTGAGAGATTGTAAGATATTTTTTTTCTTTTGATTAAATTTTGACCTACATTTCTAGTTATTATAGATGACCCAAATTATTTCATTCTTATTTATTACTAATTTTTATTGTTTTTTCTTATATATGTATATTTGGATGATTGAAGAGAAATGCATGCAAGTGGGCTTCAGGGACCCATCCCCTCCAACATATCTCTTTTGAGTAATTTACAAGAGTTGTGAGTAAAAGGCCTTTTCAAGTTTTCTTTGTAGCTGTATGTATTTATCAGATTACTTGTCCCTTTTTTTTCGCTTTTCATTTTGTGGTTCCATATCTATATATAGGAGGATTAGCGATATAAAGGGGCCACAGCAGGGTTTTCCTACGTTGACAAACATGACAGGCCTAGTGAGATTGTACGTCGAGTATTTGATCATCAAATATTCTTAAGGCATTATTATTTATATTTTACTTTTGATGGTGGTTTGTCTAATGCTATTCAGTTGTGTATTTTAGGGTTCTCAGAAACTGCAACATTTCTGGAGAGATTCCTCCATACATCTGGACAATACAAAACCTGGAAATGTTGTAAGTAAACCTTGTGAAGTAGGATACTGATTGTATTGTTGTATTATGACTGTGAATGCAGGTTGATTATATCTTTTGTATTGTGATTGTGATAGGGATGTCAGTTTTAACAAGTTAGTAGGGGAAGTTCCAGACACTATAAGCTTAGAGCGTTTGAGATTCCTGTAAGTATAACCTTGTGATTCATTTAATTATGGCGCATTCAGATTTGAAGTATGGTAATTTACTTATGCCTTTAGTTATAAACTACAAAGGTTCATTGCTTGTGATTCTTCTTCCCTAAAAGTTTCTGGGAAATGCTGGACATATTACTGGATAAAGAAGGGACTAAATTCTGTGACACAAACATGGGCACGCAAATGCCTACATAATTTAAGATTTTTTAATTATATTGGGATAGAAATGCAAGCTTATATCTTTAGGTTGGTGTGTGCTTAATTCAACACCCACAACACCCCCCCCCCCCCTTTTCTCTCTCTCTCTCTCTCTCTCTCTCTCTTTTTTATATTTTTACATTTTTATATTTTATTTATAATAATAATCTAGTATTGAATATTGATGTAGCATTCTGAAAAATCTTATATTTCTTTCTATAGGATTTTAACTGGAAACTCTCTGAGTGGAAGTGTACCTGGCTCAATCTTCAAGGATGGAAGTAATGTGTATGTGTAATTCTTATCTTCAATGCTTCATATTATTTATTTTTTTTCTTTTGATATAATTGCAATTTACCTTTTCCTTGTATGCTTCTCATGCGTATCCAAGATCTGTCTCATGTATATATTATTACTAAAAATGGAATTCTGGAAGCTAACAATTTGAGGATCCATGCAATGGACACGCATCATTTCTGGCTTATGTTTGTTTCTCTCTAAAGAGATTGACCTTTCCTGCATGCAGTGATCTTTCATACAATAACTTTACGTGGCAAGGCCCTGAGCAACGTACTTGTCAGGACAACATGTGAGAATACTGTTCTAGTAGTTATTCATGTATTATGCCGGTTTTATATGGATACAAACTAATGGTTGTTTCACCTTTTTCCTTTTTAAATAGCAATCTAAACCTGAACTTGTTTCGAAGCTCTTCAATGGAGAACAACTTGTAAGATTTTCTCTCTGTCTTGCTTTCTTTTTGTTGCATTACAGTGAGAAAAGATGTTCATATATACACATGGCGTACATTCCATGTTAATATATGTTTGTCACTCAATTATGACAGAAGGAGAGGTCTTCCATGCTTGAAGGATCTCAACTGCCCACGCTGTAAGGATATATTCTAATTGGCTTAAATAATATGCAATGCTATACAGTTTATTTAAGTTTCAGTACGTGTATTGGAATTTCTACTTCTACTTGAAATGGTGTAATCTCCTTTATTTTTGTTTTATAGAAGATGCATGTTTCAGTTAGTTTGACCATGAAGCAATATCAGCTTGTTGCAGAAGAAAATTGTAAATGATAAAGATTGCTACACCCAAAAAAGTAAATTCTTCTGTTTTTAAAGTCTTTGTTTCAGAGAAAAAATAAAATGAAAAAGAATTTGAGTGAAGTTTGAAACTCGCTCTGCCTGAAAATGTTCAGAGAGAATACCATGATATTCAAAAGTAATTGTTGGTTTCATATTCTCTCACTTATATTTTTATTTTCATCCATTATTCCAGATTCAACTTGTTTACATGTTAATTGTGGTGGAAATGATGTCACCATCAAAGAAAATAAAGGAAACATTGTGTATGAAGGAGACGGAGGAGTTGAAGGTGGCGCTGCAGAGTATTCCTTTAATGGTGATTATTTTTGGGGATTTAGTAGCACTGGAGACTTCATGGATGACAATGATTTCCAAAATACACGTTACTCTGTATATCTGGCATCTTCAAATCTCTCTGATTTATACACGACAGCACGTATATCCCCAATTTCAATCACATATTTCCATTACTGCTTAGAAAATGGTGACTATACTGTAAGTCTCCACTTTGCGGAGATACAGTTTACAAATGACCAAACATATACGAGTCTTGGCAGACGCATATTTGATATCTATGTTCAGGTAATTAGTCACTTTGTTAAAAATGTATATTATGAAGTTGCAAATAGGTGTAATGTGAAGCGTTTTTGTCTCAGGAAGAAGTATTGCGAAAGGATTTCAATATTGAAGATGAGGCAAAGATGGCTCAAAAGCCTGTAATACTAGAACATAATGTCAGTGTAACAAATAATATCTTAGAGATCCGATTCTATTTTGCTGGTAAAGGGACAACAAGAATCCCTGAGAGAGGAGTCTATGGTCCCCTTATCTCTGCTATTTCTGTGAAATCTGGTGAGTTATTTGGATGCGATCTTCTTCTTTACCTTATTGTAAAGCACTCATGATAAGGTATGCTTGGGATAAAGCTTGGATCACAATTTTTTCTGTTTTCAACATCTGTTTCTCAGCCCGGGCCATTCTTGGTTTGGCTCAGACAGAGTTTTGAGGCCTAACATTAGACACAACATGGGAACCTAGTTCAGGAAGCAGGCTAGTTTAGGAACTGGTGGAATGATGATGGTACCTATGTATTATGCATCTGCTGCTTTTTCTTTTCCCTTAATGCTAATTAGGATTTTTTTTTTTCTACCGACATAGAGTCCGATTTTAGTGTTAGTTTGTGCTAGAGTTTTAATTCTGTAACTTATCTGCGGCAAGAGCAATGCTATTTTAAGTGCGTTCCTATGAATGGAATGGATTTAATGTATGTAAAAATTGACTTTGCTTTTTAATCCTGATATGAAGGGTTTCTAATAAAGACTCATATGCACACTTCCCAACCTCTTTTACAATTTTGTTTATCCAATTTGGAAAATTTATGTTCACTTCAGCCTTTGAAAACAACGTGTTCCTGTACAAGAGTTTCTTGTCCTTTTTTCGTTTTATATTATTCCAGTTAGTTAATTGATTTGTTCTTTTGAGCAGATTCCAAAGATTGCTCAAATGGTGAAAGCAAGGGAACTGCTCACATTGTTGCTGGAGCTGTAGTGGGAGCATTTGGCCTAGTGTTTGTTATATTAGGAATCCTTTGGTGGAAAGGATACATGCCAGGCAAAAGGGGGAGAAAGAAAGGTGCTTCATCATATTGAAATGTGTCATTCTCAGATTCATTGGTTCCTACTGATAGTTTTCACAAGTATATAAAATGAAGGAAAAAAAAAATTAACAATTGCACTCTTTGATTGCTTAAGCAATGATGAATAACACCCATACTCTTCTGATGCCTCCTTGGACAGATAGAGAAGGACTTGATGGGCAGACAGGGACTTTTACCTTAAAACAATTAAAAGCTGCCACAAACGACTTCGATTCTGCTAACAAAATCGGAGAAGGTGGTTTTGGTCCTGTGTACAAGGTACTTTAGCTATCTGTATGTTGAATCTTTTCCATGTATTTTTTTAAGATTTCCCTGTTTTACGTTTACGTACGTAGTTCTGAACATGGGTTGGGATGCAGGGTCAATTGCCTGATGGTACAGTGATAGCCGTTAAGCAGCTTTCATCTAAGTCAAGGCAGGGAAATCGTGAATTCTTAAATGAGATGGGCATGATTTCTTGTTTACAGCACCCAAATCTTGTGAAGCTTCATGGATGTTGTATTGATGGAGGTCAGCTATTGCTGGTCTATGAGTACATGGAAAACAATAACCTTGCACGAGCATTGCTTGGTGAGTATGATGTCAATTACTCAACTGTATAAGTGCGGAAACCAATTAGTATGTAACTGATCATGATCTAAAGTGTATAATTTTGAGTTGGTTTTTATCCTTTTCTTTATTTATATCCTTGGATGGGTTATACTGATTTCTAGGTTTCTTTTTGCATACTCCCTGAGTACTACTTGCTTTCCATTTTGTTTTGGAATTTCTTTCACACAATTTATTTATACTTGAAAAGAAAGTTTGAGCGAGCAGTATTTTCTTTGACTAACTTTTGTAGGTCGAGAAAATCATCTTAAACTGGACTGGCCAACAAGGCGTAATATTTGTATTGGGATAGCAAGAGGACTAGCTTTTCTCCATGAAGAATCTGTACTTAAAATTGTTCACCGAGATGTCAAAGCTACTAATGTGCTGCTTGATCGGGACTTGAACCCCAAAATATCCGACTTTGGATTAGCAAAGCTTGATGAAGAGGAGAAGACGCACATGAGCACCCGAGTTGCTGGGACCATGTCAGTTTCCACTTTCCATGTCCTTGTTTACACTGACTTGTTGATATACTTGCAACAAAGTCTAGCTAAATTGGTGATCTTTTTTTTTTTTGGTTTGAATAACAAGATTTTGGGATCTTGATTTGCAGAGGATACATGGCACCAGAATATGCATTATGGGGTCACCTGACGTACAAAGCAGATGTTTACAGTTTTGGAGTAGTGGCCTTGGAAATTATTAGTGGGAAGAACAACAATAATTATATCCCAAGTGATGACTGGGTTTGCCTTTTAGATTGGGTACTCTTACCATTCCCTCTAGCTCTTTGATCCATTTTTACATCCATCTTGTCACATCTGGTTGTTCTCATTGTTACTAATTCAGTGAGAAACTACAATAAACATTTGCAGGCTTGTCATTTGCAACAAACTGGAAACTTGTTGGAGCTAGTTGATGAGAAGTTAGGGTCCGAGTTTGACCAAAAAGAAGCAGAGATCATGGTTAAAGTGGCTCTGATTTGTACAAATGCCTCTGCATCACTTAGGCCTAGTATGTCCGAGGTGGTGAGCATGCTTGAAGGACAAACCCTTGTTCCTGACGTGATCCCAGAACCAAGTACCTATAGAGAAGATTTGAGGTTTAAGGCCATGAGAGACCTCCACCGGCAGAGGCAAGATCATAGTTTAAGTATCAGTCGAACACAGCATTCAACTACGGTCAACACATTCGAGTCTACCTCTACGTCCGGCCTTGAATTCTCTGAAATCAATCCAGACTCAACACCCTATTGACAGTTGTGGACATTCTGGTTCTATAGTAGCAAGTATGTTGTAGTTTGTAGTCTTCGGAAACGCATATGCAGATTAGCTGTGTCCATATTTTCTTTTCTGTACATATTTTGTTCAATTTTCTATTAGCTTTATTCAAACATATCAATATTATTCAATTGAAGACTCAATTTAATTCGTTCACTCGTTTTCCCCGCCAAAGACTGAATAATTTCTGCTGTAAATTTCTACAAATTAATAGAATAGAAACGTTGAAACTGTAACTGCAATATTTTGAAATTTTATTTCAGCGGCCGACAATATATTACATAAAGTAATAGACCAAGCTTCTTTCTTTTTTTAGAAAAATTGATATAGATCCAATTTCCCATTGAGAAGTTGGTTTTAATCCTCGGATTTGGTGACTTTGATACAAGTCCTTTGACTGTTATGCCACTTAGGATTACATTCATTTTTTAATATTTTCTGATATAATTTTTTTTTAAATTTTTTCACCCTCATATTTTGTTCCAATATTGCCCCTTATCCCCTGAATTGGAAATAATAATTCACGTCATAATCTGAATCCATTTACCACAGTTGTCATTGATATAGAAAAGGAAATTATCTTAAACATATCCCAGATTTCACGTTGCTACAAACAGTTATTCTCCTTTGAACCCAATCTCTATTGATTCCTTTGCTTCTTCAATGCAGAATTGTTGGGGTTTCAGATTAGGTTTGAATATTACAGATACTCAGAAGGTTCGATGGTCACAATTTAGCACGTCTGAGACATCCCAGCTTTCATGGCAAGTTGAGAAATTGAATAGACAGATTTTTTACACGCAGATTGTGACAAAGTCTGTAGGAGAAAGCTTCATCACCGTGGACTTGTTTTTTGGCCAATTCTTTACCATACCAGGCATTATAATATGAGATGTTCAAGCCATAATTTTGCTTGAAATCTGTGACGATGTCCACTGGTTTAAGTGAAGGTTTTGTTCGAATTTGTTCAGCTACAACTGAGGAAACAATTTTCGAGCCCATAAAACGTCTTTGACGAGTGCGAATCCTGCCCTTGCAAGTATGCTCATTCATCAAATATTTAATGTAGAAGAAGCCATTCATCGGATTTACAGTGGCATGAACGCGCCAAGGACAATTTTCACTTTGCTTATTCAAACACTCCGCTGTCACACGCTTCAAATCATTTTTAACATAAATGAACCTAAACCCCTTCTCAAAAGCATATTTGCACAATTTGATCCTAAACTCAGTAACCCCACCTTCATACTTCTGCCCTACGTCCCTAATATATGTTTTCCACTCATGGGACAAATAAAGTCTACCTTCCTTTGCGGCATACTTTCCCAAATACTCATTTTCATCAATTGACATATTACCTTCACTATCGGATGAATCCATCTTGTCTTGTTCACCATTGCCAGATACTTTACTTCCCCTATGTATGACATTTATATCCACCGCATTTATATTTTCGTTACATAACGAAAGATGCAACACACGAACATCCATGTCAGTCTCCAGAAGACAAGATGAGTGTTCTTTAACTGCATATGTCAACTCGATTTCATCAACCTGCAATTCTTTAAACCTGGAACAAATTTGACTGCATATATCTGAATGCCTGGTGTCCTTACAAATCAATATTGACAAGGTTTTACAACCAAAACGACATCTGCCTATGATTGACCCGTCCATCCGCTGTGCAATTATAAAATATGATTGTAAGAACATAACTAACAAATCGCAACATATGTATGACACAACCAATGAGAATATTTTGACAGAACCTATATATACCATGACAGCATCTATATATCTCTATTGTACCAAATCAAACAATTACTATATATCTGTACAGTAGGTAATGTCATGCCTACATAGAAAATAGAACGAAATATATCTACTCAATTTCTCAACTTGCCATCAGGCTTTCTCAGAAACAAACAAATCGCAATATATGTATGACACAACCAATGAGAATAACTTGACAGAACCTATATATACCATGACAACATCTATATATCTCTATTGTACCAAATCGAACAATTACTATATAGCTGTACAATAGGTAATGTCATGCCTACATAGAAAACAGAACGAAATATATCTCCTCAATTTCTCAACTTGCCATCAGGCTTGCTCAGAAACCCAGAAAGTATGAAACTCAGAAAATATGTCTCCTCAATTTCTCAATTCAACACGTCTGATACCCAATGTCAGAGACCAATTCCTATTTTTCAACAATAGGTAAACTGACGACTTCATACCAAACCAAACGCAAAAACAACAACACACAAAGCAGATTGTTGAAATTGAAATACAAAAAATAAAAATACCTGTACGTGAGGAACTGCACTCCAGCAACCCAATGTCAGAAGACCCAATCCCTGTTTGGTCGACAATTGATTTCTGGCTTTTGACAATCAGGTTCCTAAAATTTTCATACCCAAAAAACTCACCATTACTGCCGCAACAGATCTGCAGCGATTGAGAAGAAATCTGGAGTGCTTTGGATGGAATGAGCATGATTGCAGGAAATAACCATGAAAGCTGGATGTGTCGATCTATTTACCTTTTGTATTTAATGGCACTGGAGGTAAATAATTTTAAAAAGAAGGACAAATATTTAATGTATATGTATACACGCTGGCTGGAGGACTTCTATTGAAGAGTCGAATTGAGATGTCCTCAATCCATTATATGCATACAAAATAGGACTGAGCTGGGCTTATCTGAGGTTTGCTTTGAATCTGACTTCAAAGAGCTGGTTGAGAGCGTGAAAGGAAACATAAAACGTGGAAGATGGAATGTATACCCACTTATATCAAGGATTCGTGAATGCAACTCCATCTTCTCAAACTGTAACTGGGCATGGACTGGTAGGAAAAACAATGAAGCGGCAGATCATCTTGCGTCGCTGGCACTATCGAGGTTGAGTCCGGAAGTATGGGTATCCAGGCCCCCCACCTCTCTTGTGCATATCTTAAATCGTGACGGTCTTCCCTGCCCTCCTCGAGCCTCCACATAGCTTGCGCTGTTTTAAGATGGCCATGACTCTCTGATTTTGGATTGTCGTACCATTCCCATTTCGTGGGGCTCTTTCTTGTAGCAGCTTGTATGAGTTTCTTTGAGTTTATGGCTTTACATGCATTTCTATTCTGTTGCATGGTTTGGTTTTTTCCTTGTTCTTTGAGCTGTAATTTGTGTGGTTTGCTCTCCTGCTAATGAAAGTTTCTTTTTGACCAAAAAAAAAAAAAGAAAAAAAAAAAGACTTGTATCCAAGAAGCCCTTTTAATTATCAAGACTACTTCCCAAGTATTATCATGAACACCAGTTTAATCATCCTCCCTCTAAACCCAACTCCACTGCGTAAAATTAGTATAAGGGATAAAGAGAAAGAGGAAGGGAGAGGGACGGCGGTCATGGCATGTACTAGGGATTAGGTTCGTTGGGTTGGGGTGGTGCTGCTGTTGGGGCAACACTCTTTATTTTATTATAAATATTTTTTGGGTCGAATATATAAATTTATTATCAAGTCTTTTATTTGTCTAATTCTATTGCCATGTGTTCAATATTTGAGTGAAAGTACTATAAGCTGACGGATATATCTGTATGTAGAGCTTTTTTTGTCGACAGAAATGTAGACCTGTCGGTGCATTAACTGCATTAACTGTCGGTGAATTAATTATACGTAATATTGTCGGCGATTTTTCAGAAGAAGATAAGGCTTGTCATGCAGAACTGGAGCACTTAACTTTTTTGTAATGTGAATAGCATTACTATCTCTAATCAATAATGCAGTTATAGTTGTTAGTTGACTCGTGCCATCACAAGTCTTCTTGATTAGTAAGTCTATTCTATAAAGGGTTCCCTTCATTAATACGAACTGACCTGAGGATGAGACATTGAATATTCAAGGGTGATGTGGATGCAGCAAGCAAGGTTGAAGACTTTTACATCAAGCATTATTGCCAATATTGACTTAAAAAAAAAGAGGAAATGTCCCCTTTTTTTAACTTAGACTTTTTTTTAATTAAAAAAAAAGGACATTTCCTTTTTTTAAAAAAACAAATATTTTCTTCAAAAAAAGTAATTGAGGTAAAAAAAAAATTAATAAGATGGTAAGAAAGTTGTCAAATTTTTTTGGATACATTGAATATATTTAATAAAGGTAAACTTGGAAAACAAAAATTAGCTTGTACAATATATTAATGATATTGTTTTAAATGTAAGGAGAATGACACATATTAAGCAAAAAATGGAGAAAATCCAAATGAGAAAGTTAGAGAGAAGGTTGCTAGCATTTCTCTACCTGGCTACAAAACGTCTTTGAGGTTTATGAAACTATCAGATTGTGTCTTTGTTTTTTTTTTTTGGTTTGGTTATTCGTGGTTCTCAAAGTTAATATGTGTGCTCACAAATAGTCATTCTGTCAAAAACTCTGTTGGTTTGTTGATGTTCCAATAATATAGTGCCATATGGATTTAAAATACAATATATATTTGTTAAAAATAATTTAAATTTTAAAATACAACTTTTCTTCAGGTCTTTTCATTTTTTTATTTTTATGAATTTTAAATTTTAAATTATTAAATATACATATATATTGTATTTTAATTACGCGTAGCACTGTATTATTAGATACGTGGACTCCACATATATGCCACATCAGCAAATTAATAGAGATTTTGATGGAACCTGACGGCATACATATTAACCTTAAGGACCACGAATGACAAAAAAAAAAAAAAAGACTCAATTTGATAGTTTTGTGAACCTCGAGACATTTTGAGTTATAAAACCTTTTAGAATAATCAAAGGGTCCACGTTGTCAAATTTCACTTACCCAAAAAAGATTCGAAACTTTTCATGGGCCCCGAGAAAAACCTTGTACAATAATCAAAGGTCCACGTTGTCAAATTTCACGTACCAAAAAAGATTCGAAACTTTTCATGGGCCCCGAAAAAAACCTTGTAGAATAATCAAAGGGTCCACGTTGTCAAATTTCACGTACCAAAAAAAGATTCGAAACTTTTCATGGGCCCCAAAAAAAAAAAAATCCTAAAAAAGGAATAACAACAAAAACACACCCATCAAAAGTCATTGGCTCATAAGGCTCAGAGGGACCCTTCATTAACAACAGAGACCGAGACTGAGACTGAGCCAAGAAAGAAAAAGGATAATATAGATATCAGGGAATTGATATAAGAAAAATTAGGTATTAGACATAATTAAGTTTACTAATTAGTAAGTGAGATATTAGGTATTTTGGTTTGTGTTTTAATACCTAAGAAAAAATTGATATTTTAGATTAGGCCAAAGACTGACCTAGATTCGTTGAGGTAGCTTAAAAATAACAAATGAAAAGACAATTCTACCCTTATTCTTAAAAAGCTTGGCCCATCTGTAAACCTACAAATTAAATGACGCTTTTACCTCTGAATGTTTAATCTACGAGCGAGTTTCTCTTTCTTTTTCGTTTTGGAGCTGTGGTTGTGGATCTGCCGTTGGAGCTCAATTTTCTGATATGTTTTCCTTTAATTTTCTTCATTTTTCTGTTTTCTTTTTTCTGCTATGTTTTCTTTTGATTTGCATGCTGAATAGCCGTTTTGGGTGATTTCTGTTCTCCTTAGTTCGGGTATTTCGAGCTCAATTTTGTGGCTCGATTTTGCGGTGCGATCTTGTGGCGTTCAATGCTAAACCCTATATTCTTCGTTTCGTGATCAGATTTGATTTTAAGCTGCTGTTTGGTTGTGGAGATTTTTGGCAGTCCTAAGTTTTGAGGTATGAGTACTTTAGAACCTGTTTTCGTTTATATCGACTTGTATGTTTATGGAATTTAGTTTTAGTACTTTTATCGTGATTTCCTTTTGGTTTCTATTCGAATTGTTTTGATTTTCTGTCATAAACTGCGTCTGTTTGTTGTAGTTTTCGCAAAAACTACATTGCAGTTTCTTGTTTCATAATTTGATTTCAGACTAATATTTGGAAGTCTATTGAAATTTTTCAGAAGTTTCTTATTTCATAATTCGATTTCAGACTAATATTTGGAAGTCTATTGGAATTTTTCAGAAGATAAGGTTTGTCAGTGCAGAACCGGAGCATTTAACTTTTTTGTAATGTGGATAGCATTACTATCTCGGAAAATTCTACCATGAGCCAGGTGCATGGATGCGCCAATTATATGGGCCGTTGGATGAACTGTTGTGGGATGTGGGGTAATCTACACCATTGATAGTGAGTGACCGGTTAAATGGGTTGCTCCAGGTGAAAAAAAAACAGAAAAAAGAAAAAGAGAAGTCTGAAAAGAAAAAAGGCTCTTCTGCGACTCCTATTTCTTCTTCTTCTTCTTGGCATGACTCGTGTCTCTCTTCTTCTTGGCAGGATCAGTCTTTTTTCCATGGTTGCTCTCTTTTCTTCAGTTGGGTTTGTTAAGATGAAGGTTTGATTATTCAAGAATAGAAGAAAGGAAGGGAAGAGAGAGAGAACAACCGACATCAAGTTTTGTAGAGCTCAGAATGGTGGTTTCCAGCCACCACCTGGGTACGAAATTGTTCACCTATTCTTCCTCTTCTCTCTTGGTGGCTGGCTCTTTCTCTCAATACCTGGCTCTATCTCTTCGTTGGCTAGCTCTGTCTGGTGCTCTCTCTCCATCCTCTTTTCTTCCACCATTCTATAGGTAACAATTCTCATTCTATTAGTATTATGTTATACAATTTTTGATTTTGGGTTAAATTATTTGGGCAAATTATTATCTTTTTGTATTTTTTTAATTTCTATATAAATGAGGGTATATTTTCTGAAATTGTTTTCTGGATTTTTTTGTTAAAAGTGGAGTTTGTTCTTGTTTAATGAATTCTTTTTCTAATTATCTTTTCCATCTTGAGTTCATATTCACTAGTGTGCAATGCACTGGCATATTTTGTTGAGTTGTGTTGACGCAGAAAAATGGTTCGGCACTTTCCCGCGCAACTTAGAGATGTTGGGCCTTCGGTATGCTCTGGGCCTCGGTAGGGCGTTCGATCTGCAAGATAACAAACGCTCGGTAAGACCTAGGGCACCGGTGTGGTACCGGTCGAAGGCTCTCCGATGCTTAAGTAAGTACGGAGTTAATAAGTTTGAACTACAGATCACTAGGCAGTATGCCGTAAGTTCTGATTGATTACCTCCAAGCTGGGATAGTTGTCCTCTTTTATAGGCCTTGAGAGGTGTGCAATTTGTTTAGAGTTTCGATGTGGGACTGTGGACATCAATTGTGGGACTGCCACGTGTCCCAGGGGGTGAGGTTGCCCTAATCGAGTAATCGGTAACTATGATACCGAAGCTAGGTGCCGAAGGCTCCCATACCTCTAGTTTGGTCCACGTGTCCGATGTTCATTGGCTGTTCATTTTGGTATAAACAGGAGTCCCCCAAGTCCTCTTGTGAGAGTTCTCGGAAGGGGATTTGAAGTTGTCTTCAGAAGGAAATGTTACCCTACCGTTCGGTAATCCAGCTGATGGAGGGGCTCAACTTTGGCTCTTCCGTTCTTATTCATTCAGAGGCTGGACGTCGGGAAAGTCAGAAGGTCGCGTTGAGTGGACGAGTGAAGGGACATCCGAGCGCCGACCACGTGCCTCGCGTACCGTCACCCCATAGGATGAGAGACACGTGGTGAGAGTAATGATGGTGCGCGGCGCATTGCGCCGTTTGGTTTTCGAGGTATACCGTTGCCACTCCTCTCCTATAAATATAGATGACTCGGAGGCAAAATCACTTCGCATTTCGTGAGAAGCGAGAGCTCTGTTGAGGCGATTTCTAACGAGCTTCCGGCATTGAAGCGATTTTCGACAAGGGCTAACGGTAACGAGCAATTTCGGCGTTGCGAGCGGCAAGAAAAGCGATTTCCGTCAAGACGATCTGGACCGCAGTTCGTGTTTCTTATCCAGAATTTGATTTAAGGTGCCGTTCGGTAACTTCAACTTACTCTCCTATTTATCTTAAGAGTTACGTCCTTTCTTGGTTTGAACTAGACTGGCCATAGGGTTCCATTCGGTAGTCTAGTCGCCATAGGTAGGAATGTAGGGACGGTAGGATAGCATCTGGCATGAGCCTTAGTTTCCTTTTTCCCTATTTTTGTAGATGTTTGATAGCAAGTCGTTCTCCGAGCGTGAGCCCAATGCGTTCGATGATGAGTCATCAGACGGTCTCTTTGACTCTAATGGTGAAGCGGTAGGGCCCGATGCCGGGGACAGAAGTGATACCGATGTTGAGATACTCGGTGAAGAGCCCAGCTCCGTTCCTACACACCTCATCGGAAAGGGTTGATGACTGCTCGTATGGCTATTGTTTACAGCGACGGTCGCCACGTTAGTCAAGCCCCGGGGAGGCAAGCGCTAGTCGCCAATCGAGGCCTCTACTTCCGGCCGTGGAGAGTCAGTGTCGAACCATCCCTTCGGCAAAGGATTACCGAAAGGGAGATTGCAAGTTCCGTGCGAATATTTCATATATACCAGATTCGGTAGGGATGAGGATCCCAAACCCTACCGAATCTCTAAGTAGTCAAGAACGGCGGTCGTCTTTTTCATGGACGTATTTCGCAAGGAGTGAGGCTCCTCTGCAGCCCGCCGTTCGAGAATCCTAGCGCAGATAGGCTATGCTCGAGCCAGTTCAACCCCAACTTCGGGTAGCGCTAATGAGCGTGGTTACTGACCTTCGACATGGATCGGCAAGGGAAAGCCTTCGTCGAGCAGTTCTCCCATCATGCAGCGTTACAGTCGAAGTCTGCCGACCACGGGGTTGGGTTCGAGCCAGTGCGGGAAGGCTATCGGCGTGGCCATTTTGTCGCCGTCGTGCCGACCTCTCAAAAAATGTGGAGGAAAGCAGTGGTACTTCTCTCCGGTGATTGGGAGTCGCCCTCGGGACATCCCGTCCGTTTCCGCATTCCCACTACAAATTGCCGGTAGGCCATCGTACCGTTCGGTGGGCCTCCTAGATTGTGTCGTCCTTCAGAAATGTTAATTCCGTTTCCCTTGTGCAGTAAATTGAAGCGAGCGCTACACAGCGGAGATCCGCAGATCGAGAGGGTAAGGTGAAGGTCCCTGCCGAGGAGAGAATATACTCGAAGTTTCTCTTTACCACCAATCTCATCAAAGCTCATCTTGTCCACCATGCCGAGAGTAAGTGTACTTGCTCATTTCGACACATTTAAAGCCATAATGGGAAATCTGACCGATCTTTACTTTGTAGTGACCGAAGAGAGACGGACTGCCGAGGCAAAGAGGATGAACGAGTCCTCCAAGCGGCGCCTCATGCTCGGCATGCAGGGGAAGAAAGAAGGGTGGCAGCCCGGAACGACACCAGCGTCTTGGGAGGGTTGACCGGATGACCTAACCCTCAACGAGCGTCGTCGGTAGATGAACGCTGAATCGGCGCATGCGAAGTAGCTGGTCAGTCTCGGCCGAGGTATGCCTGCCGAGGGTACCTCCTCTGCAGCGCGGCGGACAGCCGAGCACGCTTGGGCCATCTTTTGTTGGGACGACGATCGCCTCCCGAAGACAATACTATACAAACTATACCTCAATGAGAAAGAAAGAGATGCTTAAAAAAACACTCAAAATGGAGGGGATTATCTTAGCACTGCTTATGAATAGGCAACTACTGGAGCAGGACATTAAAGGAAGGGAATCGTGTCTGAGCTAGCCTGCCTTGAGGGGCTTTAATGCGACTCCCATGACTACTCAATCGATTAGCATAAACTAAGGGAAGAGGATTTCTCCCGGCAACCTAGCTCGCTTCGCCGCATTCGGAAGGAGAAAGGTTTATTCAAAAGCAAAGGAAGAAAGCTACTAGACCAAAGCAAACAGCAAGCTGAAAAATGCTAGCTTTGGCCTGTCCTTCAAAGACGGTCCAGTTTGTGAACCATATGATCCTCGGTTCACAAATGGAGCTGTCCGAGATCGAGGAACTGTCGAAGAAGCTCCTTCGGGAGGAGCTGGCCGCGCCTTCCGTCTTCAAGCTTCGGTAAGTACTTAACCATTCTTAGCTTTTCCTACTGTCTGTTTCCATCCTTGTCTGACATTTTCCTTTACTCTTCAGGCTTCAATGGACATGTGGCTGTGCGTCAAGCGAGCCATTAATGCCGCTGAAAAGGTGAAGAAGGCTTATGAAGACGGTAGGGCTAAGGTTGCCGAGGCTGGCAAGGCCATCCAAGCTCAGGCGAACTTGGCGAAGGACATGCAGGCCGCTGAACGGCAGATTAAAGTTTATCAAGCCAAGCTCGGTGAGATGTCGGCAGCCCTGGAGTCGGTGCAGCTAGCGGCAAATGAGGCTCTGGAGTCGAAGGAGGCGATCCATGTGGCCTTTAAGGAGTCTGAGCAAGTCAGGGCTTCGGAGATCGAGGCTGCCATCTAGGAGGCGTCTGGGGTACCGTCGATCTCTGAGTTTTCTACCTTGCTTGATAAGGAAGTGGGCTTGGAGATGTCGGATCTGCTCTACCGTTTCAAGCGGTACAACCTTGGGAAAAAGCTCAACCTCAACTTCATTGCCGATCCTCCCCCTCTTCCTGAAGGCATAACTTAAGAAATGATCGAGAGTACGAGGAGGAGGATGCCACAGAAGAGACTCCTGTCGATGCCGAGGGGGAGCGTCGAGGCGATGAGGTTGCTACCGGCCGAGGAGGCCGCTGCTGACGAAAGCTTCGTACGCTCTGCAATGATAATCTTCTCCAAAAGCTTCTTCTCATTTTCAACTAAAGCTGGTTGCGCTCTTGGAGATGATAGAAGATTACGAAGCGGAGGACGTCCTGGAAGAGCCCATTGCCCCTGATGCCGAGAAGGAGACTGCCGCTTGAGCTTTGTTTAAGTTTTTATTAAATGTAATTTGTCATGAGACAATATGTTCTGAACACTTTGATGCCAAGGGCATCCTTTAATTCAAGCACTTTAATTTTCATGATTAATCAAGTAGCTTTACTTTCGGCATGATTGACTTAACTGCCGTAGGCTAGTGCAAGCTAACTTCCGAGGTTCAAAACTAATCATCGTAATCGCCGAAGGCGAATGATTGGCTTAACTGCCATAGGCTAGTATAAGTTCAAATTTTAAGTGAACCCTGAGTCGGTAAGCAACTTAGGGCTTAACACTTTACTTCCGAGGGTAAGTAATAGTGATTCTGAAATTAACCTTTCAAGTGCCAATGGCTAAATAAGGTGATCTTAAAGTCTTTTAACAAGTTCAATAAAAGACAAGTTAAACATCTGTCGGTAGGAAAGGATACCGTGGTACCTCAATTGCTGAAGGCAATAAAAGGATTTTAGAATGTAGTACGCTACGACCGATGGTCTCTACCTCATCTTTTTTTTGAAAAAATGAACACACCGAAGGTTGCGAGTATAAGCGCCAAAAGCCTTTTCATTAATAGTTGCCGAAGGCAAAGATACATTTGGAGTTCGTTTTACAATTGAAAACCTGCCGTAGGCTAAGGAACACTACACTACCGTAGGCTGTGAGCAAGAAATAAGCCGAAGGCTTCAACAATGTTTTCTAAGGATAACCGATGGTCTTTCCGTTGGAGTCCCTGAGTCGGTAAGTCCCCGATCGCTGGATGTCGATGATCTCGTAAGGTCCTTCCCGGGAAGGTCCGAGGGTTTCTTCCCAGGGTCCTTTGTTGCCGAGAGAGTTTTCGCATGACCCAATCTCCGACTCGGAAAGAGCGGGATCTGATCCTAGAGTCATAGTACCAGAGACGCCTGCTTGTAAGCCGTTACGCTCAAGGTTGGCTTGTGCTCGGCGTTCTTCGATTAGGTTGAGGCTCAAGGCGGCGCCTTCTCATTCGCCTTTGGTGCGAAAGCTTCCGTTCGGTAGGAGGCGCCGATTTCCACTGGGACTCGCCACGAGCCAAAATTCATGGAGAACAGTGTTTCCCGGTTGCCGCTCGGTAGGATGTCCGGATGGCCCATAACGCCTCTAGAATCTTCTCCGGCCAGCTCCTTGGCGTTGTCAAGCTGCCGTTTCAATAGCTTCTTGACAATTTTGTTCATCGCTTCGACCTGACCGTTCGATTGGGGGTAAGTTGGCAAAGCGAAGAACAGTTGATCTTAAGGCGAGTGCAGAATTGCCTAAAGGTTTCCGAATCAAATTGCCTGCCGTTATCGGTGATAATTACGTAGGAGATTCCGAATCGGCAGCAAATGTTCGTCCAGATGAAATCTTCCATTTTGGCTGCCGTTATCGTAGCCAAAGGTTCGGCCTCTACCCACTTGGTGAAGTAATCTACGGCAACAATAACATATTTGACCTGGCCCTTTCCTTGAGGCATCGGGCCAATCAAGTCCATCCCCACTGGGCAAAGGGCCATGGGCTTACGATCGGTGAGAGGGCTCCGCAGGGATGTGGGGACACTACCGAACTGTTGGCATTTGTCACACTTCTTGACTAGGACGTTCGTGTCTTGGTGTAGGGTCGGCCAGCGTGATCGGGACCACGAATGGTCACCGCAGACCCCCGTGGACTTCCGAATGACGTAGTCCCCTGCTCCTTAGTGAGGTATTTCGGATATGGCGTGGTGTAGCCTCGCTTGTGCAACATCGTCGATGATTGTATATCTTGCCGATCGATAACGGAGCTTCGAGCTTAGGACTTACCGGTGGGCAAGGTTCCGATCGTCAGAGAATGCGTAAATTGGAGACATCCACGTGTCCTCGAACCGGACGGTACACACCACTGCTGTTTTCGTGCTTGGGTGGGATAATATTTCCACCGGCACCTTTCTTCCGATCTTATCGTTGATTGGCGAAGCTAAACGCGAGTGCATCGGCGTGGCTGTTTTCGACCTGGGCATCGCCAAATCTCGTAAGCCTGGAACTTTTGTAGGAGTTCGTGGGCTGCCGATAAGTAGGCGGACATGGCGGCATCCTTTGCTGCGAAGTCCACCGTTATTTGATTCACTATGAGCTGGGAGTCACTATGAATGCTGATTTGTTTGGCGCTCATGCTCTTGGCTAGCCGTAGGCCGACCAAGAGGGCCTTATACTCCACCTTGTTGTTAGAGGTTCGGAAGTTGAATCGGAGGGCATATTCGACTTTGCACCCGTCTGGGGTAGTTAACACCAAACCGGCTCCGCATCCTTGTTGGTTTGCCGAGCCGTCAACGTGCAGGATCCATAGAGGTACCGAAGGGTCAAAGCGATCGGCATCCATGTTTCCTGGTTACAGTAATGCGTTCGGAGAGGGTGCTTCCAACGGTGCGGGTGTGAGCTCGGAGATGAAGTCGGTGACGGCTTGACCTTTCTCTGCAAGCCTTAGTTTGAACTGTATGTCAAACTCTCCGAGCTCGATCGCCCATTTGACCAACTGCCGGAAGTTTCTAGCTTTTGAAGTACTGAGGGGTGATTAGTTAGAACCGTGATCTCGTATGCTCGAAGTATGGGCGGAGCCTTCCGCCGAGACAACCGGCAAGGGCCAAGCTGCTCCAAGGGCGGTAAGCTCGCGCTTTGAAGAGCCTTGCGACATAAAATTGGTAGTTCTACCTTCTCCGGCCTCCGTACCAAAACCGAGCTAACGGCAATGCTTGATACCGAAAGGTAGAGGAGGAGAACTTCCCGGGAAGCGGTTTTGACACCAACGATGCCCTGCTCATGTAGTCCTTCAAGTCTTGAAATGCCTGGTCGCATTTGGGAGTCCATGCGATATGATGTTTGCCCCCTTTCAAGGCTTTGAAGAACGGTACGCACTTATCGGTAGCCTTGGAGATGAAGCGCGTCGCAGCGACACGTCCGTAAGGCTTTGAATGTCCTTCTGTGTCTTTGGCGTTTTCATGTCGATTATGGCTTTGATTTTCTCGGGATTGGCCTCGATTCCTCTTTGGCTGATCATGAATCCGAGAAATTTATCGGAAGATACACCGAAGGCGCACTTTGTTGGGTTCAACCTCATCTGGTAGTCCTTTAGTATACCGAACATGAGGGCCAGTTTTCCAGATGACCCCCTGCCGTTCGGCTTTTCACCAACATGTCGTCGACATATACTTCCATAATGCCGGAAATGTGCTTAGCAAAAATTGTTGACGAGCCGTTGATACGTTGCCCAGCGTTCTTGGGGACGAAAGGCATGACATTATAACGATACAACCCGCGGTCGGTGATGAATGACGTATGCTCGCTATCGGCGGGGTCCATGAAGATCTGGTTGTACCGGTAGGCGTCCATGAAGTGAAGCTCGTGTCCGGCGATTGCGTCTACGAGTTGGTCGATTCTCCGCAGGGAAAGCTGTCGCCGGACATGCCTTATTCAGGTCGGTATAGTCCTAACACATTTGCCATCCTCCCTTGGCCTTCCGAACCATGATTGAGTTGGCAAGCGGGCGAGTACGTAGCTTTCTGATAAAGCCGATGGCTTTGAGCTTGTCAACCGATGCGCATAGCCTCGTACCGTTCGGCATTGTACTGAACGACGCTTTGTCCGATTGGTTTATGGGCGAGGAGATATCGAGCTTGTGGTCGATGACGCGTCGGGTGATATGCCGGGCATATCGTCGTAAGACCGGCGAAGACCTCCGCTGTTGCCGTAAGAAATCGATGAACCGCCTCCGTAGGTCGGGATCGAGGTTGGTGCCGATTTTTACCACCGATCGGGAAAATCCTCGTTCAGGATCACCATTTCGAGCTCTTCGGCAGGTGAGCTCTGGTATAGGCATTTCCTCTCTTGGGTCGTCGATAGGCCCGCTACCGTTGGGTAGTCCCTACACGGACATGGCTTCTATTGGCGGCTTGCAAGCTACCTGATTTAAGAGCGGTGGCATAGCACGTTCGTGGTCACCCTGGATGGCGCTGTACCGTTGCGGGTAGGAAGCTTCATCGATAACATGTGGGGATAAGTAGGCTTTGACTCTTGTGAGTGTCGTTCGTCCTATGATGGACGTTGTATGCCGTCGGGTCAATGACGATGAGGAATTGGTCGTAGGTCATTGTTTTCTGGGCGACGCCAAGGCGATGGACAAGCGATATTGCCGTGGTGGACCGGATCCCCGAAAAGCGAGAGAGGCGTTATTTGCCGATTGACCATCTGTCGGCAATTCCCGTCCTTTGAATGCATCGGCAAAAATCACGTTCACAGAGCTCCGGTGTCAATCGACCGACCTACATCGTAGTCGGCGATCTCGGCCCGAATGATCATTGGGTCATCGTGGGGGTAAATGATCCCTTCTCCTTCTTCTTCTTCTTCACAGAATGTGATGGGTTCCCACCCTACCTTCGGGACCTTGTGGCATCGATCGTCTTCTATGCCGAAGACTTGGGGGTAGTGAGCGGCACGCACATATTATTTTATTGACCGGTTAGAGGTCCCGCCAGAGTGGGGCCTCCGTTGATCGTCTTGATCATGTTGATCTGCCGGTTGGCGTTTGGGCGGCGCTGCTGACTTTGGCGATGTATTGGTCCGGCTTTCCCTCCCGAATTAGCCGTTCAACGATCTTTCTCGGACTAATGCAGCCGGTGTTGTGGCTGTTTTTTGGTGGTACCGAGAACTTGCGGTATCCCGATTATCCCTGCCGATTGGACTTTCGGTGGTTTGGTTTCGGGATTTGGTCATGCTCGTTCATCAAGACGGCCTCATATGTCGTGTTTAGCGGGTGAAGACTTCCTAAGCGCGGTCGTGATTCGCGGCACTCGGTGGTCGTTGCGACCGTACTTCCCACGCCCCTTCTTGGAGTTACCCGCGATGATCATGATCAGCCTTCCGCTTGTGGCCGGCCGATGAATCGTCGATCCGCTGGGATAGCTTTTCGTTACCGATTCCTCCTGCCGAGCCGTAGGTCCGGGCTTGGGTTGAAGTATTCACCTTAGCGTGGACCGCCGCTTGCTTCATCACTCATCATAAGTCGCGCCGATTCTTTGCGTGTACTAGGTACCGAAAGTGAGAGGTCCGAAGGCCACTCTTGAAGGCGCCGTAGGCTGCCCTATCGTCCGTCTCCAGGCACCTAGAGTACTCATGATTGAAGCGTGCGGCATATTCCGTAGGGGTTCGTCTTTCTCTCGCCAAACCGTATGCGGGTTGTCGGCAGAGTCTGACGATCCGTCTGGATCATGAAATGATTTAGAAAAATCTGCTTTAGCTCGTCGAACGAGTCTACCGTTCTGGTTCAAGACGGTAGAACCGATTGAGCAGCTCCGTGAGGGAGGATGAGAATAGCAGGCATTGTCCTCATCGCCGAGGCCTTTGCATCCTACTGCCGATTGAAAGGAGTGAAGGTGTGTTAAGGGTCTTCCACGCCGGTGTAAAATAGTATTCGCAATGTACTTCCCGTCCTGGAATTCTTGATGCGCTCGGTAAAGGGACTGGCCGAGTTTCCTGTCCGGTCATCCTTCATCTTGGATTCTCTGGAAGAGCAGATGGATTGCGGGGTCTCGGCAGGATCTCCTCGAAATATAGTCTTGGAGGTTCTCCTCGGACTCGGTTCTCTTGCCTTTGAAAACTCCGTGGGAGTTTTCAAACGTAGTGTGACTCGGTACCCTTGGAGGGGGCATACTCGTCGTCGATTCTGCCTCGAACCCAAACCCGGACTTTTCGGAGGGGCGATTTGTCTCCAATGACCCTCATTCGTGAGTCCGTAGCGTCGTTGATCTGGCCGGGGACCTCGCCGTTCGGCATCCATGTCGTTGAGCCGGCGGCGATCGGCATAGACTTTCTTTGGTATATGGGGCTGGTCGAGAGGTGGGACTACCTGTTTGGAAGGCGCAGCGTTGCCTTTGCCCCTTCTTCCCTCTCTTCTTCCGACCGGTACTCTGCAGACTTTGGGAAGGTTATGTAGATTGAATATTCTGCGTTTCCTGCTGATTAAGCAGCTGCTGAGTTTCGTCTACTTTGGATGTGAAGAGGTTGTTATGTTTTTGGAGCTTGGCCATTTCCTTCCGAAGGGAAATCATTTGAGCCAAGAGCTCCGCTTGTAGTCCGAATTACGGAGGGTTACCGAAGGAGTGCTAGGTGCAGCGGGCTTGCCCGCTTGGCATTCCGTACGGTAGTCCGTCCTCGGGTAAGAACGATGGTCCCGAAGTGGTTCCCATATGTTATTTAGGAATTGTAGGTTAATTATTATCGGAATTCCCACAGACGGCGTCAAACTATTGACGCAGAAAAATGGTTCGGCGCTTTCCCGCGCAACTTAGAGATGTTGGGCCTTCGGTATGCTCTGGGCCTCGGTAGGGCGTTCGATCTGCAAGATAACAAACGCTCGATAAGACCTAGGGCACCGGTGTGGTACCGGCTGAAGGCTCTTCGATGCTTAAGTAAGTACGGAGTTAATAAGTTTGAACTACAGATCACTAGGCAGTATGCCGTAAGTTCTGATTGATTACCTCCAAGCTGGGATAGTTGTCCTCTTTTATAAGCCTCGAGAGGTGTGCAATTTGTTTAGAGTTTCGATGTGGGACTGTGGACATCAATTATGGGACTGCCACGTGTCCCAGGGGGTGAGGTTGCCCTAATGGAGCGATCGGTAGCTATGATACCGAAGCTAGGTGCCGAAGGCTCCCATAGCTCTAGTTTGGTCCACGTGTCCGATGTTCATTGGCTGTTCATTTTGGTATAAACAAGTTGTATTCTTATCGATTATAGTCCTGTTATTTCTAGAAATAGCATTGTGATGTTCAATACGGATTTTCTTTTGATGAAAGAGCTGCCTCTTTTGGTTTCTAATGGCTATGCATAGTGGCAGTTAAGCCTCTTACAGTTGATGAAAGATCATATTTATTCATAAATGAAGTTGAAATATAAAGTCTTATGCACCAGACAAGACCAAGTTATCTTTTTTTTCCCCCAAGAATATATATGGCCTTGTGGCCCTAGTTCTAATTCTATGGCCAAATAATCCTCAAGGATATCTAGTAGCTTGGTCATCTGTGAAAATATTAGGACTCTGTTACCTTCTTTGTGCAAAATCTTAAGCATAGAATGCAACAGAGTCAACTTGGCTAAAGCTTTTATTGTTATAGTTGAACATGAAAGCACCATATATTTGCCAATATAGGATTCAAGAGAGAAACAATTATGGATAAATAATATTCATTCATGTATTGGTGAAAAAATTACAGATTTCTTTCAGTCTCAGTCATTGGTTGCATTGGTTTTGTTTGGTTAGGCTAATGATTCGATTCCTAAAGCGAACCAATGCAGGCCGGATATTTCATTGGTTCAAATATTCAATTCGAGCAAGCAAACCATCTGATCTTGTGTTGATACAAGTAAACTGTCATATTTCATTTAACTTGGAAGCAAAATAGGATCTGACTGTGTTGATGCAAGTAAACTGTTCCTTGTGAATTTAGTTTTTCCTTGTGAAGTTGTGTTATTTTACAAGGGGCATGGATCTTGGCCCTCTCCTCTTAGTGCATATTGCAGAAATTTGGCTGCACTTTAATGCTGAAACTCATTCACTGAAAGCACACACGTTTGTCAAAGGTCTTATGTTATATATAAAAAGGGATTTTGCAACTATGACCTATAAGATTTTGCATACTCTGTCATGTCAAATTTGATTTATATTGAGTTCTATTTCTATAGTTTTTGGGATGATTCTTATTATTTTTTCTTTATTAGTTTTGTATTTTTCTCAGGCCTTTCACTTGTGAAGTATGGGGAAGAAGCCCTTGACCAAGAAGTCAACTTTCCAGAAACGCTGGGAAGGCAAGTTGTAACTACTCAGGTGACGCCAAACAAGGCGGCAAAGGGAAAAAAACAACTGTTCTATTGTAACCACTGAGCGAGAGGAAAGTTCCACACCATACCACAAAACCCCTGTGGATCACTCTTTGTTTGGCGTGAGGCGATATATACACAAGAACCACAACTCATATGATCCCGTGCTACATGTCAATGTCACTGACCATTTATCTCACAAGGTATATATCCAATTGCATTTCAATTTTGCGCAATTGTATTTCGCATATGCAATTACCTGTATACTGTCTGGCAATTGGATGTTTCGTTAATCCAATTGCATTTAAAGTTTGCGCAATTGGATTTCACATATGCACTACCTGGCTGCTGTATGGCAATTGGATGAAATAAAAAATATGCAATTACCTGCCACAAAGTTTGCCCTGTTCTAGATAGATGTAGTCTTATGCTATATTAATTTTTTTGATGGCAATGCAATGTTCACCATAGAATTTTGCATATGCTGATCTTCAATAAAGAATATAAGATCTGGAAGTAGTATAACACTCGCCTTTTCTTTTCTTTTCTTTTCTTTTTCCTTTGTTTATTTTTTTTCTTTTAGGCTACTTGCTTAAGAAAACTCTGTGTAAATTGTGTGCCTGAAAATCTGATGCAACATTGCTTCAAAAAAGTCTGATAGAGCAGTACTTCAAGACACTCATTTTATGTCTTTACTATCTTCTCAGCTCTTCTGATTTAAAAAAAATAATAATAATAAAAAAATCTTCTCAGCTCTTCTTCATTACTCCTCTAGTTTGTCACTAACATCCTCTCTTAGATCGTATGGCATTGGAGATATGGTTGAAGCTGGTCCCAGCTCTTGGCTGCTTTCGTTGCACTTTTTCGTTGCACTTTTTCGTTTGATATTCAAAGCCTATATAAGAATATTGATGATCGTTATAAAATCCAAAAAGGAAAAAGAAAAGAACAAATCTCTACCCCAAACTGGCATATTGCTTTCTATTCAAGTTAATTATGTTGTAGGTTTGTTCTTTTTTTGTTTACAATGATGAATTTGTAATTTTTTTCATATTAGCATATTGCTTTATGTTTCCATTCATTTTATTGATAGTTTCGTGATTGTTTTTCAGGTGGGTAAAGAATTAGGCCAAGTACAAGACTAATATATTATTTTGGAGTCTATTTATTTGGCTACTTGAATTTGTAATATTTTCATTGTATTTGGAGATTGAATTTTTTTATTTTTAAATATACATAATGACTTAAGATTTTAGATTTATAATTATTGGTTCTGTAGAGTAAATGTATTGAACAATACTTTCAATTACATGAATGAAGTTTATGTTGGCTTTGATGAGGATATAGTACCATTGAGAATAAGTTTTTAAAGTAAATTTGACTGTTATATCATAGTTTATGTGCCAATTGAAACAATCATCCCATTAGCATTGTGAATGGGCATTGTACCATAAAGTTGTATTTTGAGATTAGTGTTTGCATATTGTCATGTTATTGGCAGTCTTTTCAATTTTAAGAAAGTAAATACAATATGTGATTTGTCAATGCAATTGACAAACATGTAGTGCCATTTGCATTCCAGTTGTGCAATTGACAAAGAAAATAGTACTATTTGCATTCCAGTCGAGCAATTGCCATTATCGGTGCACAATTAATTGTAAATATAATATGTGATTTGTCAATGCAATTGACAAACATGTAGGGTAATTTGCATTCTAGTAGTGCAATTGACAATTAAAGTAGTCCCATTTGCATTTGAGGCAATATTAACCGCTCAACGACATCGAAAATAAACATTTTACAAAGCAAAAAAAGCTCCCAACCCTAGCCCCCTTCTCTTCTAGCGCCACCAGGGGGGGAAGTGGTTACCGACCCTTCTCCCCTCCCCTTCTTGCCTCCTTTTTCCTCCTTTACTCCCTTCCCCCCTTCTCCTCCCTCTTTTTGGTTCTTTTTTTCTGTTTTTTTTGCTTTTTCTCCCTCTTCTCCCCCTTTCTTTCTTCTCTGGTTCCCTCTCCCCCTCTCTCCTTCGTCCCCCCTCCTCTCCTTCCTTTTATGTTCTTTTTTCCAGATCTCCACGTTTTTTTTTTGCTTTGCTTTCATTTCTTTTTCTCTCCTCATTTTTGCACAATTATGAAATGTAGAATCTCTCACTAATGATAAATCCTTCATAATTAATTGTATGTTCAAAAGATTGTAATCATGTGTGCTTAGTAGAATGCATAAAAACATTGCTTAATAGATTGCAATTGTATTTTTCTTTGCAATTCCTAACTTCTTTCCTTGCAATTGAATTTTATGCACATGATTGCAAACGTGGTTGCAATCATGTTATACATTTTATACCTAGAAATGCATGCTTTATAAGTTTATCTTGAAAATACAAAATAAAATTAAACTATATATTTGGATAAGTTTATTTCCGAAAAGGAACATTTGAATTGATTAAGGATAATTTGTCTCCTCTTTGACAATTGCCTCTAATACCATAAAAAAAGGAAAGAAAAAAAAAAGTATGATTTACGAGGTTTTGCATCATGATTACAACTTTAAGGTTCTTCCTAATCCCTAATCTTGTAATGTGGATCCATAACATTGTAATATGGTGATTTACAACGTTATGGATTTGGTGAACCCTAATGTTGTAATCCAGGAGCAAAACCTTGTAAATTGTTACCAAAACTTGTAAGTTACGAGTTTAGGGATTCTTTTTACGACGTTATGGTGCCCTCAGTCCTTAATCTTGTAAGCATTTTTTTACTAGAATAATGACCCATTTTACATCAATAAGGTCCACCATTACCAATTCTTTGTAATATGGATCCATAACATTGTAAAATGGTGATTTACAACATTATGGATTTGGTGAACCCTAACGTTGTAATCCAGGAGCATCACCTTGTAAATTGTTACCAAAAACTTGTAAGTTACGAGCTTAGCGATTCTCTTTACGACGTTAAGGTACCATCGGTCCTTATTCTAGTAACTTAATCTTGTAAACTATTGTTTATTAGAATAAGGACCCATTTTACATCCCTAAGGTCCACCATTACTAATTCCTTGTAATATGGATCCATATCCTTGTAAAAGGCTGATTTACAACATTATGGATTCGGTGAACCCTAACGTTGTAATCCAGGAGCAAAACCTTGTAAATTGTTACAAAAAACTTGTAAATTACGAGTTTAGGGATTCTCTTTACGACGTTAAGGTACCCTTGTATCCCAAAATCGTAAAATCGGCCCTTAATCTTGTAAACCCCCATTTTACTAGAATAAAGACCCCAATTTACATCCTCATGGTCCAGACTTATCTATTCTTTGTAATTTGGATTCATATTCTTGTAAAATAAGGATTTACTACGTTAAGGATTATGAGAACCCTAATGTTGTAATCGTGGTACAAAAACCTGTAAATCACCACCTAAATCATGTAACTTACATGTTTATGGATCCATTTTACAATGTTTTGGTACCCTCGTATCCCAAAATTGTAAGATCGGCTCTTAATCTTGTAAACTTTTATTTTACTAGAATAAGGACCAAATTTACATCCTCATGGTCCGAACTTACCTGTTCTTTATAATTTGGATCCATATCCTTGTAAAATAAGGATTTACAATGTTAAGGATTATGAGAACCCTAATGTTATAATCATGGTGCAAAAACTTGTAAATCACTACCTAAATTGTGTAACCTACATGTTTATGGATCCTCTTTACAACGTTATGGTACCTTTGTATCCCAAAATTGTAAAATCGGTTCTTAATCTTGTAAACCCTCATTTTACTAGAATAAGGACCTAATTTACATCCTCATGGTCTGCACTTACCAATTCCTTATAATGTAGATCCATATCCTTGTAAAATAAGGATTTACAACATTAAGGATTATGAGAACCCTAACGTTGTAATCGTGGTACAAAAACTTGTAAATCACTACCCAAATCGTGTAACTTACATGTTTTTGGATCTTCCTTACAAGGTTATTGTACCCTCGTATCCCAAAATTGTAAAATCGGCCCTTAGTCTTGTAAACCCTCATTTTACTAGAATAAGGACCCAATTTACATCATCATGGTCCGGAGTTACCAATTCCTTGTAATGTGGATCCATATCCTTGTAAATGGGTATTTACAACAGTATGGATTAGGTGAACCCTAATATTGTAATCCTGGTTCAAAAACTTGTAAATCGCAACCCAAATCTTGTAACTTATAAGTTTTAGAATCCTCTTACAATGTTATGGTACTCTCATATCCAAACTACTGTAAATCACTATCCAATCATATGCCAATTGCCGAATAGGAAGAGCATAATTGCATAACCCTTATGCAATTGCATTTTCAAAAAGTGGAAAGTTGATAACTTGTATAACCGGTAACCAATTTTTAAAAAAATCTGGGAGCATCATAAAGGAAAAATGGTGCATGGGTGCACTTGGTGCACTGTAGAAGGTGCCAGTATCTCTAATCAATAATGCAATTATAGTTGCTAGTTGCCTCGTGCCATCACAAGTCTTCTTGATTAATAAGTCTATTCATTAATACGAACTAACCTGAGGTTGAGACATTGAATATTCAAGGGTGATGTGGATGCAGCAAGCGGAGGTTGAAGACTTTTACATCAAGCATTAATGCCAATATCGACTTTTAAAAAAAAGGAAATGTCCCTTTTTTTTAACTTAGACTTTTTTTTAAAATTAAAAAAAAAACGACATTTACTCTTTTTAAAAAACAAATATTTTCTTCAAAAAAAGTAATTGACGTTAAAATTTTTTTAATAAGATGGTAAGAAAGTTGTCAAATATTTTTGGATAAATTGAATACATTTAATAAGGGTAAAGTTGGAAAACAAAAATTAGCTTGTACAATATATTAATGACATTGTTTTAAGTGTAAGGAGAATGACATATATCAAGCAAAAAATGGAGAAGATCCAAAGAAGAAAGTTAGAGAGAAGGTCTAACATTTCTCTACCTGGCTATAAATAGGTATAGGTTTGTGTGCATTGTACAAGCGTGAGCAAGAAAGAAGAGTGATGATGAGATAAAGAGAGAGAGAAATTCCAAGAGAGTTTTCTTACCATTGTAGTGCATCAAGGATAAATGGCAAGAGGAGTTAATTGTACTGCTCCAAAAGCCATCATGAATCTTATTATGCTCATTTCGGTTCTCTGCTTATGCACCAAATCAGTCGAAGTTGAAGCAAAAGCTTCGCACTGCTGCAGAAGGTAACTTAATCCTCGTTTAAGTTTGTATATATTGGTAATACTAATATCCATGCCTTCACTCAAGCCTCACTTCAATCAAGTTTTAGCGGCAGTATGCCACTGTTTTTATTTTTTCACTAAAAAATTGTAATTTTGGACTGAAGGAATCAAACCAAACCGCAATTGGTTTCGTGTGGTTTGTTTTGACCTTTTTGAAACCCTCTAAACTAAATCAAACCAACCTCATTTTTTTTTTCAAATTTTAATTTTATTATTATTATTATTATTATTATTTACACTAAGTATTGTTCCTTATCATCCTTTACTAACACGTTTCATCTCATCCATTGATATCAACCAGTACAAAAATTAAAATACATAACCCATTTGAGTTTGATGATATATATATATATATATCTCTCTCTCTCTCTATCTCTCTCAAAACTAAGAATTTTTTCATATTCAAAGGTTGTTTTCTCAACTATTGTTCAATTTACAACATGAAACTCTCTTTATAACGTGTTCAATTATTTCGAATAAAGGAACTAAGGAATAAGTAAAAGAATGAATATGCATGAAATCAACTACTACCATTCAATCAATCTAGTTTCTTTTTAGGTATTGGATTGTTTCTTTTAATGTGAAATTCCTTCAAGTTTTATTCTTGTATGTTAGTAAATGCAACAGAATTAGGGAATAATTCAAATACTCATATGTTAATAGTAATCACTAGGAAAGTCAGATTTTAGAATAGGTTTTTTTATTTATTTATCACAAAACGTCTTTGAGGTTCACGAAACTATCAGATTATATCCTCGTTTTTTTGTGTGTGTGTGTGTGTGTGTGTGTGTGTGTTATTCGTGGTTCTCAAGGTTAATATGTGTGCTCACAAATAGTCATTCTGTCAAAAACTCTGTTGGTTTGTTGATATGGCATATATATAGAGCTCACATATCCAATAATATAGTGCCATATGGATTTAAAATACAATATATATTTGTTAAAAATAATTTAAATTTTAAAATACAACTTTTCTTTTGGTCTTTTCATTTTTTTTTATTTTTATGAATTTTAAATTTTAAATGATTAAATATACATATATATTCTATTTTAAATACGCGTAGCACTGTATTATTAGATACGTGGACTCCACATATATGCCACATCAGCAAACTAATAGAGATTTTGATGGAACCTGACGACATGGGCTATTTGTGAGCATACATATTAACATTGAAAACCACGAATGACAAAAAAAAAAAAGAAAAAAAAGACTCAATTTGATAGTTTTGTGAACCTCGAGACATTTTGTGTTATAAAACCTTTTAGAATAATCAACGGGTCCACATTGTCAAATTTCACTTACCCAAAAAAGATTCGAAACTTTTCATGGGCCCCGAAAAAAAAAACCTTGTAGAATAATCAAAGGGTCCACATTGTCAAATTTCATGTACCAAAAATAGATTCGAAACTTTTCATGGGCCCCAAAAAAAAAAAATCCTAAAAAAGGAATAACAACAAAAACACACCCATCAAAAGTCATTGGCTCATAAGGCTCAGAGGGACCCTTCATTAACAATAGAGACCGAGACTGAGATTGAGCCAAGAAAGAATAAGGATAATACAGATATCAGGGAATTGATATATTACATTGGGGATTGATATGGCAAGATTTCATTATGTTTCAAAAGCCACCATGGACCTTGTCATTTTGGTAGCCATGTTGGTCCTCTGCTTCCGCATATCCACAGTCATAGTTGAAGCACAATCTCTTCTTCTTCTTCTGAATGTTTTTTCAAGTTGGTATTGCTGATACTCAAAATCTATGCACTAAAGCCTCATTTTTTGTTTTTGTTTGAAAAAAAATGAAGCCTGGGGTATTTTTTTGAGTTGTGTTCACTGGCGGATCTATGCACAGGGCAGGATGGGAACCTGCCCATCCCAAATTTTTTTTAAATTTTTAAAACCTACATATGTTATAAGGGCAGCCCAAAATTTAAAAAATAAAAGCTAACCCAATACACATGTTGCCCATCCAAGAGGAAGTGGTCTCATATCATCTCTCTCTTCTTTTTGGCTACATCACATCAGCTTGTTTATCTCATCTATTCTATGGCAATCTGACGGCAACAACATATTCTTTCCCCTTTTATTTGTTGCATCTTCTTGTTATCTTGGCTGGGCAGTGGACAACTTGGCAGTATATTTTCCTCTACTTTCTACAACAAAAAGTATTTTCTAATTATCTAATTTTTCTATATCTTTAATTATAGTTTTAATTTAAAATTGAGTATTCTAGGATTTATGTAGGGATTGATTTAAAATTTTGTGATTTTGTTGAAATTACTTGTGGTTTTTGTTTTTGTTGTTAAGTTTTTATTTATGTATAGATGTATTTGAGGGTAAAACTCATTATGACCCTAAGACTAGATGTATTTTTTTCTGCTTATTAATGAAATTCACTCGTACCGTCAAATTTAATATGTAAGTTCCTTGATTGGCTTTCCCATCCTGGATCCGCCACTGGTTGTGTTGAACATCAGAGAACAGATGCTCAACGCAAAAATTGGTCTTTTTGATTGAGAGTTGGTAGAAGATTTTAGCCTTTCTAGTGTTACAGTGTTAGAGCACTCCCAGTTCAATGTTTGTCAGCATAAACAAAAATTAGAACCCATATAATTTTACATGTTGGTTAGATTAGATATAAACTTACAAAAAAGATTTAAAAAAAGAAAGAACTTGTTTTCATCCTAAATTTATATTGATCTAAAAGCATAAAGGGTACAACTTTATAATCGAAAACGAAATGAAAGAAGCTAAAGAGTTGGACCTGAATTTTCTTTCATAATTACAAGTGGAAATGGATATGAAATTCAATGATTGAGAGAGATACAGAGCATGATCTGTATCTTCTAGAGAGGTTCACTAGGTTAGAATTAGGGGTGGGCTCGATTTGGTTTGGTTCGGTATTGGGCTCAACTCGAACACCGAACCGTAGGCTTCGATTTGGCCATTTTGAAAACCGAAACCAAACCATAATTAATGAAAACCGACCATTTTGGTTAACCGGACTTGGTGGTTTGGTTTGGTTCGGTTTCGATTTTTTGGCTTTCAGAGAGAGAGAGAGAGAGAGAGAGAGAGAGAGAAATAAAAGCGATGGATAGGAGAAGAAGAAAAAAAAGAAGGGAGAGTTGGAGAAGAAGAAGAAGAGAAAAAGAAAAGAGAGAGGAGGAGAAGAAGAAGAATGAAAAAAGAAGAAGATGGAGACGGGGAGAGGGAGTGAAGATAGGACGTAAGAAGAAAGAGATAAAAAAAATAGAGAGAGAGAGAGAGGGACTGTTGAAGACAAGACAAACGGAGAGATTGAGAGATAAGAAAAAGAAAAGATTGAAACTATGTATTATATATATATGTATATATTTCTTATAATAATATTATATATAATATTTTTTTTTAATATCTTCAGTCTGGTTTGGTTAAACCGTGGTTTTGAATATTGCAAACCGTACACCAAAGCATATGTTTCGGTTTGCTTTGAGTTCAAACCGATGACCAAACAAAGATTGAAAAAAAACCAAACCAACCCAAACCATCAGTTTGGTTTGGGCGGTTTGACTGCAGTTTGAATGCCCAGTCCTAGTTAGAATGGTGGGTGGCAGAAGGCCCAAGCCCCGTCACTCTACTTTTCTTTAAAAACGAAAAATAAACCTGGTCACTTTTTTGGCACCAGCCCAAGTTGGCCCAGTATCAGGCCTATGCACTCATAATATTTTTGATCAATCAGGCATACGCACTCATAATTGAAGGCCTATATCCAATATTTCCTCATCTTTATTATAAATAAAAAAATTCAATATATGAGGTGGGAAATTCGAACTTCTAACCATGTCAGAAATTTAAATCAATATGACCTCCTAGTTGGTATTACCATATGTCACAAATTGTTTGGATATCATCTTTGATAATCCTGGGTTAATTAAACAAACAGGATCTAATCAATGCTATTTGAGTTGATTATGGTGGAAAATATTCAATTATATGATCATGGGTTTGATTTGCTTGCGCAGAGGAAGCACTAAAAGAAATAGCAAACCAACTGGGGAAAACGGACTGGAACTTCAACATAAACCCATGCTTCAATTACACAAACTGGGATACCCTAAACTCTACTGCCAACCCTATCTACAACAAGACCCTCGAATGCAACTGCTCCTATCCCAACGGGTTTTGCCACGTTGTCAGCATGTACGTCAACTCAAAGCTTACTTATTTATATGTTTTCTGTTGGTTTATCTATGAAATTAATTTTCCTTTTCTTGTTCACTATAAACCTTAATCTAATTTGGCACAGTTGTGGATTACGCCAATGGCCAAGGTAGTGAGCCCATCCTCTTGCACTTAAGTTCGAATCCCCCTTTCACGTACATTAGAGTAATTTAGGAGTGGGACATTGTGTTTGCAGAATAGTCCACTCAACTATAGCATGCAAGAGATTTGATTTGATTTTTCTTTTTGTTCTTTGGGTGAATTACATTTGAGTTGTGTTGTGCATGCCTATCATTAAATCAGTGTATGTGCAATTGTGCATGTGGGTTTTGAAGTCTATGAGCGCTGAACATTTTTGTTATACAGTTTTCTTAGAGGGCAAGATTTTGGTGGTGTACTTCCACCATCTATTGCAAAGTTGCCCTACATAACACAAGTGTAAGGGAAATCTTTCTCAGTTAATAATCTGCAAAGCTTAATAATAGTATAATTTTATTTTAATTTTATCTTTTTTACAGTGATTTCTCCTTGAACTACCTCAGTGGTACTATACCGCCTGAATGGGCTTCTACAAAGTTGGAACTTCTGTAAAATGACTTCTGACCTTCAAGTTCAAGGTTAGCCAATTCTAATTGCTTTTATTAATTTTACTAAGAAAATGAGGAAACTGCATGCAGGTCCGTGAGTGCGAACAACTTGTCAGGACAAATCCCTCGCTACTTGGGGAACATTACCACTCTAATCAATCTGTATGCTCTGCCTCTATCTCTCTTGACCACTCTTTTTTATTTGTCAAATCAACTTTAAGTTTCATTTCGGTTTGCCTGCTGTGACGAAGAATTTAATTCCAGGAACTTGGAGATGAACCTGTTTTCTGGAACTGTTCCTCCTGAGCTTGGGAATTTGGTTAACTTGGAGATTTTGTAAGATCCCTTTTTCTTTTGCATCCACAGTTTCTTTTTAATATTAATGGTAAAACAAGTTGCAGTGGATAAGTTATTAAGACTGGCCTTGGTATCTGCAGCAATCTCAATGCAAACAATCTCACAGGAGAATTGCCAGTGACTTTCACTAATCTGACTAAATTAAGACAATTGTAAGTGTTTGTACTCTTAACATTGTTAAACATGTTTGGAAATCTTCAGCTTTATGTTTTTCAATCTTTCCCTTCATGCAGTAGGATTAGCAGTAACAACTTCACGGGAAGAATACCTGATTATTTGGAAAATTTTAAACAAGTTGAGATGTTGTAAGTGTCTTCTCCAATAACATATTCTAACAACCCTTCTTGTGTAATCTTGATTGATTTTGAATTTTGTTGTTGACAGAGAGATCCGAGCTAGTGGTCTCAGTGGGCCCATTCCGTCTACCATTTCTGTCTTGAGTAATTTAAAAGCACTGTGAGTTCTGCATTGCATTAACACTAAAGAACCTTAATCCTGATTTGAAAATTTTATGATAACTTTATACCACAGTGACTTGTTTTTCTTACAATGATTCATGGTGAAATTCAATGCAGAGAGTTCGGTAACTTAAATGGAGGGGGTTCAAAATTTCCACCCTTGCGTAATATAATGGGCATGCAATACTTGTACGTCTTGAAACTGTTCTACATTTTCATATTGTAATGTAAGACTCTTAGCTGAGTTAGGCTAATATTACGAAGTTATGTTGCAGAGTGCTGAGGAGCTGCAATTTATATGGACCTATCCCTGCTTATATATCAGAAATGGAAAATTTGAATAGATTGTAACACTGTTATTCATTGTTTTTCATCTTGTTCAAGTGCACAGCGCAAGTTGATTAATGATAGTTTTTTTCGTTCATTTAAGCTTCCAAGTAATGGATCTTTGGGATCTTATGAGTTATGATAATCTTTTTAGTTGATTTCTTGCAGAGATCTCAGCTTCAACAAATTGGAAGGAAATATTAATAGTCCTGACTATGAACATTTGCAACGCGTGCAGTACTTGTAAGAAATGTGAATTTCATGAAGGTCACCAGCAGACATCATAATGCATAGCGGGGCGGCCTCCCCTGCCTATATGATATTTACATATATTAAATTACAACGCTATATTATATGTACATATATTTTACATAATGTCATTATGCATTTGATAGGTATCTAACAGGCAACTGGCTTGCCGGTTCTGTTCCAGACTGGATGAAGAGCAGAGATCGTCACTAGTATGTTTTCCATCCTATACAGAATTTCTTGAGTTCTATTTTCTTATTGAAGCCTGCGGAAATATATACTTTTAAGTTAGCGTAACGTTTACGCAGAGAATATAGTTAGAGGTCCAAAATGCAATTTTTATTGATACTCCAAAATGCAATTTTTATTGATACAATCTATCTTAACTGTTTAAAATTTTAAATGATCAACTTTTAGGATTTTCTGTTGTGGAATTGATCCTTTAACCATATTTACAATTTTTATTGATACTCCAAAATGCAATTTTTATTGATACTGCAAAATACAATTTTATTGTATTGTATGCAGCCCGACAGATATTTCTTACAATAATTTTTCTGAGAGCTCTGAGCCAACTACTTGCCTAGAAAACCTGTAAGAACATATTTCTAGTTAGTGATTATTTTGCATACTTTGGTGTCCTCATTCACCTATAATAATGCATTTTTCTTTGAAATATTTATCAGAAACCTGTTTGAAAGCTTTTCTGCACAAAGAAACTCGTAAGCGTCTAAACTTTTAATCTTCATTGGTGAAGCCATTTTTGTCCTCTATATATTCTGGACTTTAAATTTGCATCAGCTGATTGTGTACCACACTAATGTAGATCATTTGGAGTGTGCTTGAGGAACTTTCCATGTCCAGAAGGTAACAATACAATACAACTTGGCTTTGCTTTTTTAATTATTTAATATTTTAAAGTTCTGGTAAAATAATTAGTCCATAATTTAAGTTTGCATGTGACAATGACAGAAACTATTTGTTTACAATCAATACAATACTTTCTAATTTGAATTTTAAGTAGTCAACTATTTGACTTAATCTGATTAGAATTTTTATGATGTCATTTCTCTGTTGCTTGCTATTGAATAGATCAGTACTCGTTGCATATAAATTGTGGTGGAGAACGAACTACCATTGAAGGAGTCACCTTTGAAGATGATCAAGACCCAGGAGGTGCAGCAAAATTCGTTCCTCAGAGACCTATCTGGGGAACCAGTAGCACTGGAACTTTCTGGGGCTCTGAACCCTCTGCTATTGCAAATAATGTATCTATACTTAGAATGAAAAACTCTGAGTTGTACACAAGTGCACGCCTCCCTTCTATTTCTCTCACGTATTATGCACGCTGCTTTCGAAACGGCAATTACACCGTGAAACTTCACTTTTCGGAGATAACGATCAGAGGCAATAGATCTTTTCGTAGTGTTGGAAGACGGATATTTGATATTTATATTCAGGTAGTCAAGCATACTGTTTGTACACTATATGCAACAAAATATGATTTCTGATTGATAAGTTTGTTACAGGAGAAACTGGTGTGGAAGGATTTTGAAATTAAAAAGGAAGCACACGGCGTTGATAAAGAACTCATTAAGGAAAGTAAAGCAGTGGAGGTTAAGAATAAAACTTTAGAGATCCGATTTCATTGGTCAGGGAAAGGGATGTATCGTCCTCTTATATCTGCTATCTCTATAGAGCCTGGTATATTCTGAGTTGGAAACATTAACTCTCTCTCATGGACACAATCTTAGATTTGCTTAAAGAATTTATTATATCCTACTTGTTTGTATTCTTTCCATACAGGAAATGTTAATTGCAATAGATGGGAAAATATATAGTACATCAAATACAGTTTGTTTACCTTAAATAACAAGAAACTGAGCAATTTATCTCTTTCTATGAATTGATATACTGGACTTATGACGGCATCTCATAGAACTGAAACTTGTATTCTCTGTTGCTGATCTTTTCTTTTCACTTTTTTATTTGCTAGAGTTCAAGCCTCCTCATGGTAGCAAAAGCAAGGTACCTATTGTAGTGGGAGCTTCAGTTGGAGCTTCGGTCTTGTTCCTCATTTTCTTGATTTACAGCGTTCTTTGGTGGAAAGGCTGTCTGGATAGCAAGATATCTAGGGAAAAAGGTGCCACTAAGTTACTGTGAAAATTTCAAGTAGTACTTTGGTCTCAGTCTTTCTAATGCCATTTAGCTAGAAAACACATACCCAGATACTAAGTTCAACGACATTACCAATATATTCTAACCTTGTTTTGTGGATAGCTCTGAGAGGACTGGATCTGCAAACTGGTTTTTTCACCTACAAGCAAATTAAAGCCGCCACTAAAAACTTTGATCCTCTAAACAAAATCGGGGAAGGCGGTTTTGGATCTGTTTACAAGGTGCCATATAAATAGTTCCTTACTTATAGGCCTTACTTATCATGCTTGAAAACTACTAAACTGTATTTATTTCAGGGTATATTATTGGATGGTACTATAATTGCAGTTAAGCAACTATCATCCAAATCAAAGCAAGGAAATCGAGAATTTGTGAATGAAATAGGCATGATTTCTGGTTTACAACATCCAAATCTTGTTAGATTGTATGGATGCTGTATTGAATCAAACGAGTTACTGTTGGTATATGAATACATGGAAAACAACAGCCTTGCACGTGCTTTGTTCGGTAAGCTTATCAAGTCCAGTGGCAAAAAACTGAAATGGTGTATTAAGAAAAACAAAAATGAGATCATTGATTGGGAATCCATGTTTGTTGCAGTTCCGGAGGAAAGTCCTTTAAAATTGGACTGGCCTGCAAGGCAGAATATATGCATAGGCATAGCAAGAGGTCTGGCTTTTTTGCATGAGGAATCAGCACTGAAGATTGTACACAGAGACATTAAAACTACAAATATATTACTAGACCGAGACCTTAACTCCAAGATCTCGGACTTCGGGTTGGCCAAGCTTGACGAAGAGGAGAACACCCACATTAGCACTAGAGTTGCTGGAACTATGTAAGCTATACTGTTTTTTTCTCTGAACTGCATTTCAGAGCCTAGTTTTGTTTATGAACTTTTCTTCACCCAGCTAAGGAAAGCAATCGTTTTTTGTGTGCAGAGGATATATGGCGCCAGAATATGCACTATGGGGTTATTTGACCTACAAAGCAGATGTCTACAGCTTTGGTGTTGTTACATTGGAAATTGTTGCTGGAAAGAGCAACATGAAATATCGACCAAATGAGAACTTCGTATGCCTTCTGGATTGGGTAAGATGGATCTTCATTCACATTCCTTCCAACTTGGTCATCCTTCTTTCCTTCTATGAGTTGCTTTTCCATTTTCAAATCTCTTTTCTCTGCTAAATTTCAGGCTCTTGTTTTACAACAAAAAGGGGAATTATTGGAGCTGGTGGATCCAAGGTTGGGGTCCGATGTGAGTGAGGAAGAGGCCATTAGGATGATTAAAGTTGCTCTCTTATGCATCAATGCAGCACCAGCGCTTAGGCCTACCATGTCTGCAGTAGTGAGTATGCTTGAAGGGCAGACGTCTGTTCATGAATTGGTCACGGATCCAAGTACTTACGGTGATGAACTGAGGCTAACAGCCTTGACAAACCAGTTTGATCACAATTCATCACAGAATCCAAGTCAAACTCAGAGTCTTATTGTTCCTTCATCATCAGATGCACCATGGATTGGTTCTTCTGCTACTACTACGTCTTCTGATCTCTATAAAATCAATCCCAGTACTAGTTCTTGCTAATGTAAATGCTAGGACTCAAGATTTCACGTTGGAAAAATAGCATATCCTAGAGTGGTTTATGAGCTCTTAAACATTATTTTCTCACAAGTAGGCTTTTAGAGGCAAGTTCTACCCATGAACTCTTCATAATAAACATTTCTTCGCCCTTAACTACGCAAATGCTCGTGTAATGATAAACTAACTAGTAGTAGTACATATCTTTTCAAATAAAAATATTGGGTTTTTGCAAACACATAAAGATCAAGCTCTATCTCTATGTGACCAAGCTGAGCAAAGTGGGGAAAAAAGGCATGAATTTTTAAGTGATTCAAAAGCCCTTCAAATTTTACGTACGATACAATTGTCAAGATCAATCTGTCAATTCAACTTGGCATGGCATGTATCGGTTTCAGTTCTAAGGAATTAGAGCTGGGAGAGGAAAGTTTGAACACCTCAAACTCGTAGTGAGAGCTTTTGGGCCTACTATGTCTGCAGTGGTGAGTATGCTTGAAGGGAAGACTGCTGTTCATGAACTGATTATGGATCCAAAGCATTTATGGTGATGAAATGAGGTTAAGAGCTCTGAGAAACCAGTTTGATCAGATTGCACAAGAGAGCTCAACTGGAACTCAGAGCCTCATTCGTTCATCGGATGCAACGTGGATTGGTTCTTCTGCTACTTCTACTTCTTCAGATCTCTACAAAATCAATCCTAGTTCTTAGTAAATGTAGACCTTTTGTTGCCCATAACAATGCACAAGCCCTTGTATAAAGATGCATTCACTTCACCTTCCAATACCAAAACTTTAACTACCTCTTACTTCATTTAGGGCCCGTTTGATAACCATTTCAGTTTTCAGTTTTTTATTTTTCAATTTTCAATTTTCAGTTTTCATTTTTCATTTTTCAAAAACTGAAAACTTGTTTGGTAACTAATTTCAATTTTCAAAAAAAGTGAAAAGTGAAAACTAAACACAAGATGTTTGGTAACTTATTCAATTTTCAGTTTTCAGTTTTATGTGAAACTTGGAAATGGAAGTTTTGGGGTCCAATTGTGAATTTGATATCATAGAATGAAAATGCATATTACAAGGAGTTCGTAGTATTTTTCGGTGAATTTTTTGAATTAGGATGATTTTTTTGGTGAATTTTGGAGATGGAGTTTCTCAGGCTTGGATTGGGTCTATAGCCAAACGCAAGAATTGAGCGACCAAGTCCGAGTCGGGAGGTCCCAAATACCAAAGTTTGATAACTTGAGTGTATTTCATGTGTCGTGATGTAAAATTAATGAATGAAATAGGAGCGCAAAAAAAAAAAAAAAATTGAAAACACTTTCAAGTTGTTTTAAAAAATATGGGTGATTTTGAAAACTAGATTTCACTTTTTTGAAATTTGAAAACGAAATATGTTACCAAAAATGTTTTTAATTTTCAGTTTAAAAAAAAAATGAAATGAAAATGAAAACTGCAAAGTGAAAATGAAAATGAAATATAAAAAATGAGGATATTCCAACTCCTAAAAGAGGCCAACTCTTTTTTTTTTTGTTCGAAAGAGAGGCCAACTCTTCTCTAAATGATTTCGCATTCAAATGAAAATCTACTTAAGTAATGATTAAGATTAATGATGACATATCAAAGGAGCAAATATTTCCCACCATTAATTATAATTTGTGCTTGGTATCATAAGCCAAGTTGTTTGACTACTTTAATATCTTATATCGTGACCCAACTGTGAGACCCATCATGTCTATGGGACAAGATTTTTTTATTTTATTATATTATTCTTTTTGTATTGAATACTAGCCCTTTGGAATATTCTCATGCAAGTGCCAACGGTTTTTTTTTTCTTTTTTCTTTATTTTTTGAATTAAAAAAAGATAAGTAGTTCTGTTCCATAAAAATAGGACCTATTATATGATTTTGTTTTTTAATTTTAATTTTTTAATATCAAAAAAAATGTGAATTTACCATATTTATCATCATTTAATTAATAATTTCAATTCTTAATATTTGAATTAACCAATGGAATTTTCAGGTATTTTGAATGTTTAACCATTCTTTGCCTTTTGCTTTATATATATGGATTCACTAGGGACTTTTATTAGAGTCCCATCATTATTTTGCTACTTGGATTCTACAAATTATTCTACAAGGAAATTTTACCATTGAATCGAGAATCGACTATCCCTGAGAACTACTTGCGTTCCGTTTTGTTTTGGAATTTCTTTCACACAATTTATTTATAGTTGAAAACAAAGTCTGAGTGAGTTTTCTTTGACAAACTTTTGTAGGTCGAGAAAATCATCTTAAACTGGATTGGTCAACAAGACATAAGGCCATCTCCAGCTAGGGGACATAGGTCAAATATAGCCCTAAAATAATGCAAAAGCCATCTTCACCATGGGCTAAAAAAATTTAAATTTGGAGGACTACATTTGGCCTTGACCTCAATTAGGCCAAATGTATAGCCTAGCTTTGGCCTACGCCAAATTTTGTGGGCCCAGCACATGTGCTTTCAAGAGGAGAAAGTATCATGCGTAGGTAAGAGCACGAAACATGTCATGCAACTGCAGATTCAACAGCCAATATTAAAGGTGTGTTGACATCATCGATGACGTCAGCTAGCCGTTAGGTTTTTTTATTTTATTTTTAATTACCTTTTAAAATTCATTTTGTTTCTTTATATATATATATATATATATATAATTGGTTTCTGATTGTTGGAGGTTAGAACCATTGATTGAAAAGTTTATTTATTTAAAACCTTTTAAAATGTTTTAAATTCATTTTGTTTAAAAAAAATATTGTCTCTAAATCGTAGTTTAATTAAATTAAACAATACATAGTTGTGGAACATACGAGTGTTGTACCATAGTTTTTCTCAAAATAATAAAATACGAAGAGCCTTAAAATACAGTCATGCATGGCTGGAGATTGAAAAATTTAGCCATGCACTATTCTTTAAAAAAAATTAATATTTTGGAGGGCTAAATTTTTAGTCCTGGACTACATTTAGCCCTATGACTCGAGATGGCGTAATATTTGTATTGGGATAGCAAGAGGACTTGTAACACCCCGACCCCAAATTTATCCCATGTTTAATTAATTTAAGTGGAATTGAGAAATTACCCGTGGGATAGGGGTATTTTAGTCATTTTCTTATCCGGAAGGAATTTGGGAATTCCGGTTGTACCGTTGCGTAGAGCACGGTGAGATGAGTTCGTAGACACGTAGAGGGCTCAAATCGGAGTTGTAACGAGAGAGATATGATCAAATGAAGCTCAGTGGCATAATCGTAAATATTTGGAAAATGGATTTTTGGTTAAAAGACGGAATTGCCCCCGTCTCTCTCTCTCTCTCTCTCTCTCCCGTCGTCTCCTCTCTCTCCTCGGTTTGCGACGGGAACAGCCACATTTTGGCCGTGCTCTCGTCCGCCACCAAAGTCGACGGTACCAAAATGACCGCCGTCCTCTTCCTACCTAGCCGGGTCTTGCCGCCGGGATTTCGCGGAAAATCAAGAAAACCGCCGGTTTCGCCGAAACTTTACCGGCTTCGTTCTCCGTCGTCCGGCCACCGATTCCGGCAAGTGAGGTATGGATTCTCACCTATTTTCCGAGCTCTAGCTGATGGTTGGGTAGGATTTCATAAATTTTGAGGCTAAGTAGCTCGATCTACGGATTGAAATTCGGCCGGTTTTGCGATCGCGATTCCGGCCACTTCCGGTCAGTTTTTGGGGTATGTCCAAGAACAAAAGTGACTCCAAATTAGGTGTATTACCTAGGGTAGGAGTCTTGGCTCACGATTTGGAAGTTTTCCGGCGATGCGATATCGCTTTAGACACCCACGCTGCCGGTGCGTGTGGCGGCGCGTGGGCACTGTAGCTGAGGGGCATTTTTGTCCCATTGTGATCCTCTCGATGTCACGAGCGCGTAGGTGTGCTCGGATCTCATTTTGGATACCGTTAGAGTTCCGAACGGATATCGCATATCGCGTATTTTCCGGGTTCGCTAGGTTTGGACCGTTGGATGGTCCTGAAATTATAATATGTTGATCTAGGTATTACCAGGATCGTGTAGGATTTGACGGATCGTAAAATGGAGTCCCGGATACTCCGAAAATGCCAACCCTAGGGTTAGGGTTTTAGTAACCGTCCGATCGTGCGATTGTGAGCGATCCGACCGTCAGATCTAGACCAAACTTGCAGGACGTGTGTCCTAGACCTTGTAGAACCTATAGGAACTGTCAGATCGGAATTTGGAGGTTGTGGGCCCCGCAGGCCCGTTCGACCTTAGGTTGACCGTGAGACTTCCGAGATAGTCTTACCTTTCTTTGAGGGTTAGAATGACCTTAGTGATAGGTCTTGAGCGTTGTCGAACTAAATGGACATTGTGGGTTTAGGATATAATTGATGATTATAAATGGGGAAATTTATGGAATGCTTTATTTGTTGAGGTTTATATAAGATTAGAAATGATACTTTATATATATTAAATTGTGTGGTTGTATAAAGGTAAATAAAGGGATCGAATGCTAGTTTACAGTGCTATACGCACTACCCCACGTACCCCATATTGTGATCGTGTTGGACCCCATCGTGGCGGGTGCGTCCGGCGTATGAGGAGATGTGATTGTGTGAGGGCTGGTGAGAATGTAGCCGGCCCGTGGTGAGGTCGCACGCGTCTTTGGATTAGCCGGCGTGTTGACGGGCCCCATACGTGGCGGGTGCGTCCCGCGTATGAGGAGATGTGATTATGTGAGGGCTGGTGAGAATGTAGCGAGGCCTAGTGGTGAGGTCGCACACGTCTTTGGATTAGCCGGCGTGTTGGCGGACCCCATCGTGGCGGGTGCATCCCGACGTATGAGGATATGTGATTGTGTGAGGGCTGGTAAGAATGTAGCCGTGCCCGGTGGTGAGGTCGCACGCGCGTCTTTGGATTAGCCGGCGTGTTGGGCCCCATACGAGGCCGGGTGCGTCCCGTCGTATGAGGGGTGATATTGTGATCGTGTTTGGTGTGTTGTGATGGATAAATCTTAGAATTTATGTATTTGTGTGGTGGTAATGGTTTATTGGATATTAGGAGCCAGGATAGATACGAAAGAGTTACGTGTGGCTTGATCCCTCGAAGGGTACGTAGGCACTGAAGTTACTAGGTGCAGCCACAGATTAGACCCCACTTAGGTGGTCTTATTGAGATTGGTTCGGACCTTGTTATTGGTCCTGAAACTTGGTTGAATTGAGATTGATCCAAAGGACTAAGTGAGTGAAGGTGTGTGTAAGTAGATTTTGAATTTGGTATATGCATGTTTGATGCATTAAGTTATTTTAAGAACTTTGTGGGCAGTTTTGCTAGAATCATTTGAAGGCCGGAGGCCATTTATGTAATTGCATGAGATTATATTGTGCATGCTGCCGGTTGGGTTATAAAATGTGTTTTATGCAGGTGGGAATTTTGGGGAAATGTTCAATTTACAAGGGAGATTTTGCGAAATTTGCAGAAAGTCTCGTGCCCTTAATCCTCTATGGTAAACGAGGACGTAGATTTAAGGAGTGAACTCGGCATGGGTGTGATGCCGGGGTCTCCGCAGGTTAAATCTCGGGTTCCGGAAATTGGACGGGTCTGTCAGGACTAGCTTTTCTCCATGAAGAATCTGTACTTAAAACGGTTCACCGAGACATCAAAGCTACTAATGTGCTGCTTGATCGGGACTTGAACCCCAAAATATCCGACTTTGGATTAGCAAAGCTTGATGAAGAGGAGAAGACGCACATGAGCACCCGAGTTCTGGGACCATGTCAGTTTCCACTTTCCATGTCCTTGTTTACACTGACTTCTTGATATACTTGCAACGAAGTCTAGCTAAATTGGTGATCTTTTTTTTTTTGGGTTGAATAACAAGATTTTGGGATCTTGATTTGCAGAGGATACATGGCACCAGGATATGCATTATGAGGTCACGTGACGTACAAAGCAGATATTTACAAATTACAGTTTTGGAGTAGTGGCCTTGGAAAGTATTAGTGGGAAGAACAACAATAATTATATCCCAAGTGATGACTGGATTTGCCTTTTAGATTGGGTACTCTTACCATTCGCTCTAGCTCTTTGATCCATTTTTACATCCATCTTGTCACATCTGGTTGTTCTCGTTGTTACTAATTCAGTGAGAAACTACAATAAACATTTGCAGGCTTGTCATTTGCAACAAACCGGAAACTTGTTGGAGCTAGTTGATAAGAAGTTAGGGTCCGAGGTCGACCAAAAAGAAGCAGAGATCATGGTTAAAGTGGCTCTGATTTGTACAAATGCCTCTGCATCACTTAGAGCATCTCCACCCACAAGGGCAAAGTCTAGGGCAAGGGCAAGCAAGGGCTGTTACTATTTACGTGAATAGTGTCAGCCTTTGCATTTGTGGTTCCACCCACAAGGGCAAAGTCTAGGGCAAGTCTAAGGCAATTACTATTCATTGTACTTTATTTTCTATTTTTTTATAGTTTAAACCATTAATTTTGATAATCTTTTGTAATTAAATTTTCGGATAAGATTTTCACCCTCTAAAATTGGAAATGCAAGAAATATACATATATATATATATATATATAAACATTAAATTGAATAAAACAGATTTTTTTTTTTTTTACCTCATTGCCAAGATTTTGATGTGGAAAGTGAAAAATATTGGAAGGAGATGAGTTTTTATGAAGATTTGGTGTAGAAAGTGAATAAAATGGTTAGGTATTTATAGGGAAAAAATACAGAATTTTTTGGTATTTAAAAAAAAAATTCAGAATTTTTCAGAATTTTTTCAATTTTTTGGCAAAAAAAAAATTTGTTTCTTGTCTTGTCGCGTGGCCATGACGTCAGCCAACTCGGGCTTCAGCCCGGCAAGACTGCCCTTGGGCTTGCTCGGCACGTGGGACCCGCCACCAAAGCTACGGGCCTCGCTGGAGCGAGTCGGGCTGCGTCGGGCAGCCTTTCCCCCGGGCCAGGTGAGGCGCTGGACTTGCTCTTAGGCCTAGCATGTCCGAGGTGGTGAGCATGCTTGAAGGACAAACCTCTGTTCCTGACGTGATCCCAGAACCAAGTACCTATAGAGAAGATTTGAGGTTTAAGGCCATGAGAGACCTCCACCGGCAGAGGCAAGATCATAGTTTAAGTATCAGTGGAACACAGCATTCAACTACAGTCCACACATTCGAGTCTACCTCTACGTCCGGCCTTGAATTCTCTGAAATCAATCCAGACTCAACACCCTCTTGACAGTTGTGGACATTCTGGTTCTATAGTAGCAAGTATGTTGTAGTTTGTAGTCTTCGGAAACGCATATGCAGATTAGCTGTGTCCATTTTTTCTTTTCTGTGCATATTTTGTTCAATTTTCTATTAGCTTCATTCGTTCCATCTTTGTCTCTGCAAACAACAATAATAACAATATCAATATTATTCAATTGAAGATTCAATTTAATTCGTTCACTCGTTTTCCTCACCAAAGACTGAATAATTTCTGCTGTAAATTTCTACAAATTAATAGAAACGTTGAAACTGTAACTACAATATTTTGAAATTTTATTTCAGCCGCCGACAATATATTACATAAAGTAATAGACCAAGCTTCTTTCTTTTTTTCACTAATCTCCAACCGATGTGTTAAAAGTGCCACATAAACAATTAACAGCTAGAAATAACATCTCACATCACTCCAACCGATGTGTCAAAGCTGATGTAAAATGAAGGCTGGAGGTTGAGATGTTATTTTTGACATCCCAAAAGCAAGATGTCAAATGAATATTTTATTATTTTTAAAAGATAATTGGCTGTTACTTTCATTTATTTTTTTCTTTTTTTTCTTTTTTTTCTTTTTTTCTTCTTTATCTTAAATGATTTGACTGTTACAATAATTATTTATTTGACATATCGGGTGGAGTGTAAAACTGTGTAAATGTCAAATTGCCACATCAACCATCAAATTTAAATTTGATGTTTGGTATTTGACATCTCTCTTGGAGATGCTCTAACATTGAAAACGTTTCGTCTGGCAATGCAGAGCTCTTTTTGTGGACAGAAATGTAGACTTGTTGGTGCATTAACTGCACTAACCCTATGAATTAATTATACGTAATATTGTCGGGTCTTTATACAATTTTGACCACTCATTATTTTCCTGGTGATTTTTCAAAAGATCAGGTTTGTCATGCAGAACCGGTGCATGTGGATAGCATTAAAACGTTTTGTAATGTGGATAGCATTGCTATCTCCAATCAATAATGCAATCATGCAACTAGTTTGCTAGTTGACTAGTGCCATCGCAAGTCTTCTTGATTAATAAGTCTATTCTATAAGGGGTCCCTTCATTAATACGAACTGACCCGAGGGGATGAGACATTGAATATTCTAGTCAAGGGTGATGTGGATGCAGCAAGCGAGGTTGAAGCCTTTTACATCAAGCATTAATACCAATATCGACTTTAAATTCTTAGGTCCCGTTTGGTGGGCTGGCTCGGACTAGTTAGGATGAGCTTCGAAGTATTAGATTTGGTTGACTTAGATTGGAGTGGTTGTTTGGTTAAAGGTTAGGAGCTTGAGAAAAATTGCACTTTTATGTTTAGTCTATCTAAGGGCACTTGTGGGAATGCAATTTTGCACTTATGGGTATGGATTCCCATATAGGGAAAATTTCATACCCTTGATTTTATTTAAGAATTTTTCCCCCACAGCATGTAAGAGCATCTCCAACCGGTATGTCAAAAGTGCCACATTAACATTTAACGGTTAGAAATAACATCTCACATCACTCCAACCGAATTGTCAAAGCTGATGTGGAATGAAGGCTAGAGGTTCAGCTGTTATTTTTGACATCCCAAAAGCAAGATGTCAAATGAATATTTTATTATTTTTTAAGACAGCTGGTTGTAATTTTCATTTACTATTTTCCTTTTTTATTTTTTTTTCTTCTTTATCTTAAATGATTTGACTATTACAATAATTATTTATTTGACATATCGGGTGGAGTAAAAAACTGTGTAAATGTCAAATTGCCACATCAGCCATCAAATTTAAATTTGATGTTCGGACTAACATAACTGTTATAATTCTCTAATACCATTTTTGACCTTTAGAAAAACTTTTTGTATTTCTTTTTTTTTTTTAAACTGTCTCAAACGGTTATTTTTCGTTGGCGATCTTAGTCATAGTTGCTATTAGGGGTGGTTGCGGTTCGGTAACCGCGAATTTTTACTCAAACCGCAAACCGACCGACTATTTACGGTTTAGTGATTTTTGAAACCGCAAACCGACCGCGTTTTGCGGTTTAAAACCGCGAGTTCTCAAGCATTCACAAAAATATAAATTCACAACCTCAATTTCCCAAACATATATAAATTCACAATCTTCTCAACTTCTCAAGTATTCACAACCTAAGAAAATTAAAGTTACAATTCCAAGCATTCCAATTAAATTTAAACTTCTCAAGCATTCCAATTCCAAATCCTTTAAAGTTATAAACCAAAAGGAAAATGCAAAGCAAAATGAATTAAAGTTACAACAAAAAAGAAAAATCCAATTCAAAGTTAATTAAAGTTACAAACTAAAAGGAAAATGCAATGCACCAATGTTGCAAACTAAAGTTACAAACTCAAGTGTTGGTGGTGAGTGGATTTGAAGAACTCCGTTGTGTTGTTTGAGCACCAATGTTATTTACAAATAAAACAACATAGTTTAGTACATTTTATTATAAGAAGAAGCATAAATAACATTAGTATAAATAAACTAATTACTTACAAGTTGTCATATGTTCTATTTCCTTGTAAAATTCAACTTCATCATCCGTGTGGCTATACTTTGCGGTTTGCGGTAACCACAAGTTTTGAAAATCAAATACTGCAACCGCAAATGCGGTTCGGTTCTTAATACCGCAAATGCGGTTCGGTTTACCGCGATTGCGGTTTCATTGCGGTAAATTGTCGGTTGGTTTTTGCGGTTTTTCGGTTTTTCGGTTTAAAATGCCACCCCTAGTTGCTATGACTTTGTGTTTTTTTGTTGCTGCTTTTTATCCGTAACCAAGAGGATCCTCAATGGCTTGAAGTAGACAAATAAAATGCAATAGTGTTGGCTCCATTGAAGAGATGCAAAGTAACGACACTCAAAATGTTTACTTACAAATGGATCTTCATATGGAGGTAAGGAGAACTCCAATTAAGAGCCTCCCCCTGAAAATAATCAAGCATACACTACCATCTATTTTGGCAACCTCTTCCATGAGGTTCCTCAAGCTTAATGATTAGGAATAGTTTCTCTTTTTGGCAACTGCTAAATGATTAAGAATAAATTTTAATTAAAAAAATTAATGGGGTGTATTCAATTAGGATTTTAATAGATTGTTTTAAAGCTTAAAAGTCCAATGGTATTCAATTAGGATTTTTAAGTAATGAATTAAAGTCTAGTGGTATTCAATTAGGAATCTTATGTAATGAATTAAAATATGGTGGTATTCAATTACTTACCAAGTTTGAGGTATTTCATTAAATGTTATATTGTATGAGACTTTTTAGTGGATGATATAAATACCTAACCCCATAAAAAAAAATAAAAAAATCTCAACCTCTTAGTCCTGATTCTCACGTTCTTTGATTTTCTGTTGGGAGAAGATGAACAGACACATCTGAGAAGGTTACTGATATCTTATCTTTTCGTGCTTTCTTGATAGAATCTCTTCTCATGGATGTCATGCTCGTTTATATGTTTTCATCAAAGTTTTGCGTACGTTTACTGAAATTACCTATAGGATGACTAAAAATGTCTAAAGGAGGGTGAATAGGCCAATTTAAAATTATAATCAATTAACAAAAAATAAACTTTGGTGACAGGATTGATATGGCTTATCAACCCTGAAACGTGCTAAACATAAAATAAAAGAACACGTAGAAAATTATTTTACATAGTAAAACCCCACATCTAGGGAAAATCCACGGGACTCCTCAGTCCAAAATAAATCCACTATAGAACGATGATTACAATAAGTACTCACACAATTATCCTAAACATATTCTAAATAACGTTTACCGACTTCTTTGTAACTCAACTTCTGTCACGGGATGATATTTCCACACTTTTTATGTTAAACGCAATACTGGTCACGATTGCTCCAAGCTCGCCGGAGAAAAACCTCCACCACAGTTTTGGTGCCCTCAATCGTATGAGTCACATAACATGCAAATGAATGCAATATGAATGATGAAAGTGTTTGATAAATCACCATGTAAACATGGAACACTTGGTGACTTATCACAACTATATACACATAAGCTTTTCTAGAGAAATTTAGATGATCAATCAAAACATGTAAAAGCTGTACAAACAAGGAGATGCACACCTTTGCTTTATATGTTATCTTGCAAGACAAAATTCATAAAGCCAAGATATCAATATCTTGCCTAATCAGATTTGATTCTATAAAAGTCCTATTCCATATCGTCATCTTATTCACTCTTCAAGATTAACTTCCAATCCACATCGGAGTCAATCATTCAAGCCTAACACATGAGCACCACGTATTGGGTAAAGGGTAGGGGTAAACATTTAAGCCCAACATGTAAACACTACATATTGGGCAAGGGCAATCGACCCATTCTGATACCATGTTTAATTCAAAAAGCGGGCCAACGTCCCACTACTAACAACATTGATATTGTCCTCAACTTAACCACCTACAAAGTCCAGTAGGTGCTGGGTTTTATCACAAAAGTCCTCGATATTATTAGTAGTAGAACCATTCATTATATTTTGTATTTTATTTAGTCAAGTTTCTGATATAAGACTCATATTCTTCAACATAATAATGGGATGCATTATGCGAGGGCAATCTCACTGAAGGGTCAGGTACTCCTTGCCTATAAATTGGTAATGGTTTGTGTGCATTGTACAATCCCGAGTAATAAAGAAGAGTGTGGATGAGATAAAGCGAGAGAGAAATTCTGAGAGAGTTTTCTTACCATTGTAGTGTATCAAGGATAAATGGCAAGAGGATTTAATTGTATTGCTCCAAAAACCATCATGAACCTTATTATGCTCATTTTGGTTCTCTGCTTATGCACCAAATCAGTCGAAGTTGAAGCACGAGCTTCGCGTTTGCCTGCTGCAGAAGGTAACTTACTAATCTTCTTGTTTAAGTTTGTATATATTGGTAATACTAATATCCATGCATTCACTCAAGCCTCACTTCAATGAAGTTTTAGCGGCATTATGCCACAGTTTTTATTTTTTTCACTAAAAAATTGTAATTTTGGACTGAAGGAATCAAACCAAACCACAATTAGTTTCGTGTGGTTTGTTTTGACCTTTTTGAAACCCTCTAAACTAAATCAAACCAACCTCTTTTTTATATTTTATTATTATTATTATTTTACACTTACTAACACGTTTAATCTCATCCATTGATATCAACCGTTACAAAAATTAAAATACATAACCCATTTGAATTTGATGCTCTCTCTCTCTCTCTCTCTCTCTCTCTCTCTCTCTCTCTCTCTCTCACACACACACACACACACACCCATTAAGAATTTCTTCATATTCAAAGGTTGTTTTCTCAACTATTGTTCAATTTACAACATGAAACTCTCGTTATAACGTGTTCAATTATTTTGAATAAAGGAACTAAGGAATAAGTAAAAGAATGAATATGTGCATGAGATCAACTACTACCATTCAATCAATCTAGTTTCTTTTTAGGTATTGGATTGTATTTTTAATGTGAAATTCATACAAGTTTTATTCTTATATGTTAGTAAATGCAACAGAATTAGGGAATAATTCAAATACTCATATGTTAATAGTAATCACTAGGAAAGTTAGGGGGCGTTTGGTATCCTATTTAAATAGGAAACTCAAAAAGTTTGATTTTTCTTAAAAACAAGGATGTTGAGAGTGTTTGTCCCACATTGAAATGTTAAGGGACCTAGCCTGGGTTTATAAGGAGTTGGGCTACTCCCCTCATTGCCAATTGGTTTTGAGGTGGAACCTCAACTTTCTTCATGGTATCAGAGCAAGGCTTCACGTGTTGGGCCCAACGGCCACATGTGCTCCCACGTCACCCAATATGTGTTGTCCACGTGTCAGGCTTGAAAGTTCGCCACACGTGTGAGGCGTGTTGAGAGTGTTTGTCCACATTGAAATGTTAAGGGACCTGGTTTATAAGGAGTTGGGCTACTCCCTCATTGCCAATTGGTTTTAAGGTGAGTAGCCCAACTCCTTATAAACCCAGGCTAGGTCCCTTAACATTTCAATGTGGGACAAACACTCTCAACAAAGGAGTTCTTAAATCTATTTTTAAGATTCAAAAACTTGTTTGGTATGCAACTTGAAAACTGTTTTCAAATCTTAAAATTTTGTGGGTTGTTAGAAAAAAATTGAAAAAATAGATATTTTTTGTTTTTAATAATTGGGGTGTCTTTTAGTTGTTCTTAAGTTTGAGTTTTTAAAAATATGGCTACCAAATAGGTTTTTTTTTTTTTTTTTTTTGTTTTGGACTCAAATTTTGTTTTTGAGTTTAAAAAGTTGGTTTCAAGTTGAATACCAAACAGGCCCTCAGATTTTATAATAGTTTTTTTTTTAATCACAAAACGTCTCTGAGGTTCACGAAACTATCAGATTGTGTTCTTTTTTTCTTTTTCTTTTTTTGGTCATTCGTGGTTCTCAAGGTTAATATGTGTGCTCACAAATAGTCGTTCTATCGAAAACTCTGCTGGTTTGTTGATGTGGCATATATGTGGAGCCCACATATCCAATAATATAATGCCATATGTATTTAAAATACAATATATATTTGTTAAAAATAATTTAAATTTTAAAATACAACTTTTCTTTTGGTTTTTTCATTTTCATTTTTCATTTTTATGAATTTTAAAATTTAAATTATTTAAATATATATATTGTATTTTAAATACATGTAGCACTATATTATTAGATATGTGGATTTCACATATATGCCACATCAGTAAACTAACGAAGTTTTTAATGGAACCTGAAGGCATGGACTATTTGTGACGTTTCAAAAGCCACACTGGACCTTGTCATTTTGGTAGCCATGTTGGTCCTCTGCTTCTGCATATCCAGGGTCAAAGTTGAAGCACAATCTCTTCTTCTGCTTCTGCATATCCAGGGTCAAAAATTAGAACCCATATAATTTTACCTGTTGGTTAGATAGATATAAACTTACAAAAAAGATTTAAAAAAAGAAAGAACTTGTTTTCATCCTAAATTTATATTGATCTAAAAGCATAAAGGGTACAACTTTATAATCGAAAACGAAATGAAAGAAGCTAAAGAGTTGGACCTGAATTTTCTTTCATCATTACAACTGGAAATGGATATGAAATTCAATGATTGAATGAGATACAGAGCATGATCTGTCTCTTCTGGAGAGGTTTACTAGATTAGAATGGTGGGTGGCAGAAGACCCAAGCCCAGTCACGCTACTTTTCTTTAAAAATGAAAAATAAAGCTAGTCACTTTTTTGGGACTAGCCCAAGTTGGCCCAGTATCAGGCCTACGCACTCATAATTGAAGGCCTATATCCAATATAACCTCCTAGTTGGTATTACCATATGTCACAAATTGTTTGGATATCATCTTTGATAATCCTGGGTTAATTAAACAAACAGGATATAATCAATGTTATTTGAGTTGATTATGGTGGAAAATATTCAATTATATAATCATGGGTTTGATTTGCATGCGCAGAGGAAGCACTAGAAGAAATAGCAAAACAAGTGGGGAAATCGGACTGGAACTTCAACATAAACCCATGCAACAATTACACAAACTGGGATACCCCAAAATCTCCTGCCAACCCTCTTTACAACAACACCCTCGAATGCAACTGCTCCTATCCCGACGGGGACGGGTTTTGCCACGTTGTCAGCATGTACGTCACTCAAAGCTTACTTATTTATACGTTTTTTGTTCGTTTATCTATGAATTTAATTTCCCTTTTCTTGTTCATTATACACCTTAATCTAATTTGGCACAGTTGTGGGTTCCGTCAGTTGGCCAAGGTAGTGAGCCCATCCTTTTTGCACTTAAGTTCAAATCCCCCTTTCACGTACATTAGAGTAATTTAGGGGTGGAACATTGTGTTTGCAGAATAGTCCGCTCAACTATAGCATGCAAGAGATTTGATTTGATTTTTCTTTTTGTTCTTTGGGTGAATTACATTTGAAGTTTATGAGCGCTGAACATTTTTGTTATACAGTTTTCTTAAAGGGCAAGATCTTGCTGGTGTACTTCCACCATCTGTTGCAAAGTTGCCCTACATAACACAAGTGTAAGGGAAACCTTTCTCAGTTTATAATCTGCAAAGCTTAATAATAGTATAATTTTATTTTAATTTTATCTTTTTTACAGTGATTTCACCAGGAACTACCTCAGTGGTACTATACCGCCTGAATGGGCTTCTACAAAGTTGGAACTTCTGTAAAATGACTTCTGACCTTCAAGTTCAAGGTTAGCCAATTCTAATTGCTTTTATTAATTTTACTAAGAAAATGAGGAAACTGCATGCAGGTCCGTGAATGTGAACAACTTATCAGGACAAATCCCTCGCTACTTGGGGAACATTACCACTCTAATCTATCTGTATGCTCTGCCTCTATCTCTCTTGACCACTCTTTTTTATTTGTCAAATCAACTTCAAGTTTCATTTCGGTTAGCCTGCCGTGACGAAGAATTTAATTCCAGGAACTTAGAGACTAACCTGTTTTCTGGAACTGTTCCTCCTGAGCTTGGGAATTTGGTTAACTTGGAAATTTTGTAAGCTCCCTTTTTCTTTTGCATCCACAGTTTCTTTTTAATATTAATGGTAAAGCAAGTTGCAGTGGATAAGTTATTAAGATTGGCCTTGGTATCTGCAGCATTCTCAGTGCAAACAATCTCACAGGAGAATTGCCAGTGGCTTTCACTAATCTGATTAAATTAAGAGAATTGTAAGTGTTTGTACACTTAACATTGTTTTTCATGTTTGGTAATCTTCAGCTTTATGTTTTTCAATCGTTCCTTTCATGCAGTAGGATTAGCAGTAACAACTTCACGGGAAAAATACCTGATTATTTGGAAAATTTTAAACAACTTGAGAAATTGTAAGTGCCTTTTCCAATAACATATTCTAACAACCCTTCTTGTGTAATCTTGATTGATTTTGAATTTTGTTGTTAACAGAGAGATCCAAGCTAGTGGTCTCAGTGGGCCCATTCCGTCTAGCATTTCTGTCTTGCGAAATTTAACAGAACTGTGAGTTCTGCGTTGCATTAACACTAAAGAACCTTAATCCTAATTTGAAAATTTTATGATAACTTCATACCACAGTGACTTGTTTTTCTTACAATGATTCATGGTGAAATTCAATGCAGAAGGTTCAGTGACTTAAATGGAGGGGGTTCAAAATTTCCAAACTTGAGTAATATAAGGGGCATGAAAGACTTGTACGTCTTGAAACTGTTCTACATTTTCATGTTGTAATGTAAGACTCTTAGCTGAGTCAGGCTAATAATACGAAGTTATGTTGCAGAATGCTGAGGAGCTGCAATTTATATGGACCTATCCCTGCATATTTATCACAAATGCAAAAATGGAACAAAATGTAACACTGCTATTCTTTGTTTTTCATCTTGTTCAAATGCACAGCACAAGTTGATTAATGATAGTTTTTTCGTTCATTTAAGCTTCCAAGTAATGGAACTTTGGGATCTTATCAGTTATGACAATCTTTTTAGTTGATTTCTTGCAGAGATCTCAGCTTCAACTAATTGGAAGGAAATATTAATACCTCTGACTACGAAAATCTGAAAAACGCGAAGTACTTGTAAGAACTGTGAATTTCATGAAGGCCACTAGCAGACATCATAATGCATGGCGGGGCGGCCTCCCCTGCCTATATGATATTTACATATATTAAATTACAACTCTATATTATATTTACATATATTTTACATAATGTCATTATGCATTTGATAGGTATCTAACAAGCAACTGGCTCACCGGCTCTGTTCCGGACTGGGTGCAGGGCAGAGATAGTAGCTAGTATGTTTTCCATCCTATACAGAATTTCTTGAGTTTTATTTTCTTATTGAAGCCTGCGGAAATATATACTTTTACATTAGCGTAACATTTACGCAGAGAATATAGTTAGAGGTACTAGGCAGTCACATACAATCTATCTTAACTGTTTGAAACATTTAAAATTTTAAATGATCAACTTTTAGGATTTTCTGTTGTGGAATTGATCCTTTAACCATATTTACAATTTTTATTGATACTCCAAAATGCAACTTTTCTGGTGGAGCTGTTCGGACTTACAATTTTATTGTATTGTATGCAGCCCGACAGATATTTCTTACAATAATTTTTCTGAGAGCTCTGAGACTTGCCGAGAAACCCTGTAGGAACATATTTCTAGTTAGTGATTATTTAGCACACTTTGGTGTCTTCATTCACCTATAATAATGCATTTTTCTTTGAAATATTTATCAGAAACCTGTTTAAAAGCTTTTCTGCACAAAGAAACTTGTAAGCTTCTAAACTTTTAATCTTCACTGGTGAAGCCATTTTTTCCCTTTCCACATATTCTGGACTTTAAATTTGCATCAGCTGATTGTGTACCACACTAATGTAGATCATTTGGAGAGTGCTGGAGGAACCTTCAATGTCCAGAAGAAGGTAACAATACAATACAACTGGGCTTTGCTTTTTTAATTATTTAATATTTTAAAGTTCTTTTAAAAGAATTAGTTCATAATTTAAAGTTCATGTGACAATCACAGAAATTGGTTTACAATCAATCCAATAATTTCTAATTTGTTTTTTATGTAGTCAAATATTTGACTTCATCTGATTAGAATTTTTATGATGTCATTTCTCTGTTGCTTGCTACTGAACAGATCAGTATGCGTTGCATATAAATTGTGGTGGAAAACAAACCACCATTAAAGGAGTCACCTTTGAAGATGATCAAACCTAGGAGGTGCGGCAAAATTCGTTCCTCTGAGAACTATCTGGGGAACCAGTAGCACTGGAAATTTCTGGGATACTAACTCCACTGCTAAAGACTACATTGCAAATAATGTATCTATACTTAGAATGAACAACTCTGAGTTGTACACAAATGCACGCATCAGTCCTCTTTCTCTCACGTATTATGCACGCTGCTTTCGAAATGGCAATTATACCGTGAAACTTCACTTCTCGGAGATAACGATCAGAGGGAATAGATCTTTTCGTAGTGTTGGAAGACGGATATTTGATATTTATATTCAGGTAGTCAAGCATACTGTTTGTACACTACATGCAACAAAATATGATTTCTGATTGATAAGTTTGTTACAGGAGAAACTGGTGTGGAAGGATTTTGAAATTAAAAAGGAAGCACACGGCGTTGATAAAGAACTCATTAAGGAAAGTAAAGCAGTGGAGGTTAAGAATAAAACTTTAGAGATCCGATTTCATTGGTCTGGGAAAGGGACACATGGTCCTCTTATATCTGCTATCTCTATAGAGCCTGGTATATTCTGAATTGGAAACATTAACTCTCTCTCATGGACACAATCTTAGATTTGTTTAAAAAATTTATTATATCCCACTTGTTTGTACTCTTTCCATACAGGAAATGTACCAAAAATACAAGTACGTTAATTGCAATAGATTGGAAAATATATAGTACATCAAGTACAGTATACTAATGGAAGAAGTACCCAGATGGAAAGTTCGTTTACCTTAAATAACAAGAAACTGAGCAATTTATCTCTTTCTTTTCATCTTTCGAGCTCAGTTTGGTCTTTACAACATCCTACAAGATACTGCTATGAATTGATATACCAGACTTATGACGGCATCTCATAGAACTGAAACTTGTATTCTCTGTTGCTGATCTTTTATTTTCACTTTTTTATTTGCTAGAGTTCAAGCCTCCTCATGGTAGCAAAAGCAAGGTACTTATTGTAGTGGGAGCTTCGGTCTTGTTCCTCATTTTCTTGATTTTCGGCATTCTTTGGTGGAAAGGCTGTCTGGATAGCAAGAAATCTAGGGAAAAAGGTGCCGCTAAGTTACTGTGAAAATTTCAAGTAGTACTTTGTTCTCATTCTTTCTAATGCCATTTAGCTAGAAAACACATACCCAGATACAAAGTTCAACGACATTACCAATATATTCTAACCTTGTTTTGTGGATAGAGCTGAGAGGACTGGATCCGCAAACTGGTTTTTTCACCTTCAAGCAAATTAAAGCCGCCACTAATAATTTTTTCTGTTTTCAACATCTGTTTCTCAGCCCGGGCCATACTGGGTTTGGCTCAGACAGAGTTTTGAGGCCTAACATTAGACACAACATGGGAACCTAGTTCCGGAAGCAGGCTAGTTTAGGAACTGGTGGTACGATGATGGTACCTATGTATTATGCATCTGCTGCTTTTTCTTTTGCCTTGATGCTAATTAGGATATTTTGTTTTTCTACCGACATAGAGTCCGATTTTAGTGGTAGTTTGTGCTAGAGTTTTAATTCCGTAACTTATCTGTGGCAAGAGCAAAGCTATTTTATGCGCGTTCCTATGAATGGAATGGATTTAATGTATGTAAAAAATGACTTTGCTTTTAATCCTGGTATGAAGGGTTTCTAATAAAGGCTCAAATGCACACTTCCCAACCTCTTTTACAATTTTGTTAATCTAATTTGGTAAATTTACGTTCACTTCAGCCTTTGAAAACAACATGTTCCTGGACAAGAGTTTCTTGTCCTTTTTTCCTTTTATGTTATTCCAGTTAGTTAATTGATTTCTTCTTTTGAGCAGATTCCAAAGATTGCTCAAATGGTGAAAGCAAGGGAACTGCTCACATTGTTGCTGGAGCTGTAGTAGGAGCATTTGGCCTAGTGTTTGTTATATTAGGAATCCTTTGCTGGAAAGGATGCATGCCAGGCAAAAGGGGGAGAAAGAAAGGTGCTTCATCATATCCAAATGTATCATTCTCAGATTCATTGGTTCCTACTGATAGTTTTCACAAGTATATGAAATGAAGGGGAAAAAAAAAAACAATTGCACTCTTTGATTGCTCAAGCAATGATGAATAACACTCATACTCTTCTGATGCCTCCTTGGACAGATAGAGAAGGACTTCATGGGCAGACAGGGACTTTTACCTTAAAACAATTAAAAGCTGCCACTAATGACTTCGATTCTGCTAACAAAATCAGAGAAGGTGGTTTTGGTCCTGTGTACAAGGTACTTTAGCTATCTGTACATTGAATCTTTACCATGTTTTTTTTTTTTTTTGGTGGTAAAAATTTCCCTGTTTTATATTTACATACATACTTCTGGACATGGGTTGGGATGCAGGGTCAATTGCCTGATGGTACAGTGATAGCCGTTAAGCAGCTTTCATCTAAGTCAAGGCAGGGAAGTCGTGAATTCTTAAATGAGATGGGCATGATGTCTTGTTTCCAGCACCCGAATCTTGTGAAGCTTCATGGATGTTGTATTGATGGAGGTCAGCTATTGCTGGTCTATGAGTACATGGAAAACAATAACCTTGCACGAGCATTGCTTGGTGAGTATGATGTCAATTACTCAACTGTATAAGTGCGGAAACCAATTTAGATGTAACTGATCATGATCTAAAGTGTATAATTTTGAGTTGGTTTTTATCCTTTTCTTTATTTATATCCTTGGATGGGTTATACTGATTTCTAGGTTTTTTTCTTGCGTACTCCCTCAGTACTCCTAGTATTCCGTTTTGTTTTGGAATTTCTTTCACACAATTTATTTATAGTTGAAAAGAAAGTTTGAGCGAGCAGTATTTTCTTTGACAAACTTTTGTAGGTCGAGAAAATCATCTTAAACTGGACTGGCCAACAAGGCGTAATATTTGTATTGGGATAGCAAGAGGACTAGCTTTTCTCCATGAAGAATCTGTACTTAAAATTGTTCACCGAGATATCAAAGCTACTAATGTGCTGCTTGATCGGGACTTGAACCCCAAAATATCCGACTTTGGATTAGCAAAGCTTGATGAAGAGGAGAAGACGCACATGAGCACCCGAGTTGCTGGGACCATGTCAGTTTCCACTTTACATGTCCTTGTTTTTTTTGGTCTGAATTACATGTCCTTGTTTACACTGGCTTGTTGATATACTTGCAACAAAGTCTAGCTAAATTGGTGATTTTTTTTTTTTGGGTTGAATAACAAGATTTTGGGATATTGATTTGCAGAGGATACATGGCACCAGAATATGCATTATGGGGTCACCTGACGTACAAAGCAGATGTTTACAGTTTTGGAGTAGTGGCCTTGGAAATTCTTAGTGGGAAGAACAACAATAATTATATCCCAAGTGATGACTGGGTTTGCCTTTTAGATTGGGTACTCTTACCATTCGCTCTAGCTCTTTGATCCATTTTTACATCCATCTTGTCACATCTGGTTGTTCTCATTGTTTCTAATTCAGTGAGAAACTACAATAAACATTTGCAGGCTTGTCATTTGCAACAAACCGGAAACTTGTTGGAGCTAGTTGATGAGAAGTTAGGGTCCGAGGTCGACCAAAAAGAAGCAGAGATCATGGTTAAAGTGGCTCTGATTTGTACAAATGCCTCTGCATCACTTAGGCCTAGCATGTCCGAGGTGGTGAGCATGCTTGAAGGACAAACCTCTGTTCCTGACGTGATCCCAGAACCAAGTACCTATAGAGAAGATTTGAGGTTCAAGGCCATGAGAGACCTCCACCGGCAGAGGCAAGATCATAGTTTAAGTATCAGTGGAACACAGCATTCAACTACGGTCCACACATTTGAGTCTACCTCTACGTCCGGCCTTGAATTCTCTGAAATCAATCCAAACTCAACACCCTCTTGACAGTTGTGGACATTCTGGTTCTATAGTAGCAAGTATGTTGTAGTTTGTAGTCTTCGGAAACGCATATGCAGATTAGCTGTGTCCATATTTTCTTTTCTGTGCATATTTTGTTCAATTTTCTATTGGCTTCATTCGTTCCATGTTTGTCTCTGCAAACAACAATAATAACAATATCAATATTATTCAATTTAATTTGTTCACTCGTTTTCCTCACCAAAGACTGAATAATTTCTGCTGTAAATTTCTACAAATTAATAGAAACGTTGAAACTGTAACTGCAATATTTTGAAATTTTATTTCAGCCGCCGACAATATATTACATAAAGTAATAGACCAAGCTTCTTTCTCTTTTTCACTAACATTGAAAACGTTTCGTCTGGCAATGCAGAGCTCTTTTTGTGGACAGAAATGTAGACCTGTCGGTGCATTAACTGCACTAACCCTATGTATTAATTATACGTTATATTGTCGGGTCTTTATACAATTTTGACCACTCATTATTTTCCTGGTGAATTTTCAAAAGATCAGGTTTGTTATGACTCATGCAGAACCGGTGCATGTGGATAGCATTAAAACGTTTTGTAATGTGGATAGCATTGCTATCTCCAATCAATAATGCAATTATGCAATTAGTTTGCTAGTTAACTAGTGCCATCACAAGTCTTCTTGATTAATAAGTCTATTCTATAAGGGGTCCCTTCATTAATACGAACTGACCCGAGGATGAGGCATTGAATATTCTAGTCAAGGGTGATGTGGATGCAGCAAGCGAGGTTGAAGCCTTTTTACATCAAGCATTAATACCAATATCGACTTTAAATTCTTAGGTCCCGTTTGGTGGGCTGGCTCGGACTAGTTAGGATGAGCTTCGAAGTATTAGATTTGGTTGACTTAGATTGGACTGGCTGTTTGGTTAAAGGTTAGGAGCTTGAGAAAAATTGCATTTTTATGTTTAGTCTATTTAAGGGCACTTGTGGGAATGCAATTATGCACTTATGGGTATGGACTCCCATATAGGGAAAATTTCATACCCTTCACTTTATTTAAGAATTTTTCCCCCACAGCATGTAATGCAACATTTTCGGACTAACATAACTGTTATAATTCTCTAATACCATTTTTGACCTTTAGAAAAACTTTTTGTATTTCTTTTTTTTAAAACCTATTATTTTCACTGTCTCAAACGGTTATTTTTCGTTGGCGATCTTAGTCATAGTTGCTATGACTTTGTGTTTTTTGGTTGCTGCTTTTTATCCGTAACCAAAGAGGATCCTCAATGGCTTGAAGTAGACAAATAAAATGCAATAGTGTTGGCTCCATTGAAGAGATGCAAAGTAACGACACTCAAAATGTTTACTTACAAATGGATCTTCATATGGAGGTCAGGAGAACTCCAATTAAGAGCCTTCCCCTGAAAATAATCAAGCATACACTACCATCTATTTTGGCAACCTCTTCCATGAGGTTCCTCAAGCTTAATGATTAGGAATAGTTTCTTTTTTTGGCAACTGCTAAATGATTAAGAATAAATTTTAATTAAAAAAATTAATGGGGTGTATTCAATTAGGATTTTAATAGATTGTTTTAAAGCTTAAAAGTCCAATGGTATTCAATTAGGATTTTTAAGTAATGAATTAAAGTCTAGTGGTATTCAATTAGGAATCTTATGTAATGAATTAAAATATGGTGGTATTCAATTACTTACCAAGTTTGAGGTATTTCATTAAATGTTATATTGTATGAAACTTTTTAGTGGATGATATAAATACCTAACCCCATAAAAAAAAATAAAAAAATCTCAACCTCTCAGTCCTGATTCTCACGTTCTTTGATTTTCTGTTGGGAGAAGATGAACAGACACATCTGAGAAGGTTACTGATATCTTATCTTTTCGTGCTTTCTTGATAGAATCTCTTCTCATGGATGTCATGCTCGTTTATATGTTTTCATCAAAGTTTTGCGTACGTTTACTGAAATTACCTATAGGATGACTAAAAATGTCTAGAGGAGGGTGAATAGGCTAATTTAAAATTATAATCAATTAACAAAAAATAAACTTTGGTGACAGGATTGATATGGCTTATCAACCCTGAAACGTGCTAAACATAAAATAAAAGAACACGTAGAAAATTATTTTACATAGTAAAACCCCACATCTAGGGAAAATCCACGGGACTCCTCAGTCCAAAATAAATCCACTATAGAACGATGATTACAATAAGTACTCACACAATTATCCTAAACATATTCTAAATAACGTTTACCGACTTCTTTGTAACTCAACTTCTGTCACGGGATGATATTTCCACACTTTTTATGTTAAACGCAATACTGGTCACGATTGCTCCAAGCTCGCCGGAGAAAAACCTCCACCACAGTTTTGGTGCCCTCAATCGTATGAGTCACATAACATGCAAATGAATGCAATATGAATGATGAAAGTGTTTGATAAATCACCATGTAAACATGGAACACTTGATGACTTATCACAACTATATACACATAAGCTTTTCTAGAGAAATTTAGATGATCAATCAAAACATGTAAAAGCTGTACAAACAAGGAGATGCACACCTTTGCTTTATATGTTATCTTGCAAGACAAAATTCATAAAGCCAAGATATCAATATCTTGCCTAATCAGATTTGATTCTATAAAAGTCCTATTCCATATCGTCATCTTATTCACTCTTCAAGATTAACTTCCAATCCACATCGGAGTCAATCATTCAAGCCTAACACGTGAGCACCACGTATTGGGTAAAGGGTAGGGGTAAACATTCAAGCTTAACATGTAAACACTACATATTGGGCAAGGGCAATCGACCCATTCTGATACCATGTTTAATTCAAAAAGCGGGCCAACGTCCCACTACTAACAACATTGATATTGTCCTCAACTTAACCACCTACAAAGTCCAGTAGGTGCTGGGTTTTATCACAAAAGTCATCGATATTATTAGTAGTAGAACCATTCATTATATTTTGTATTTTATTTAGTCAAGTTTCTGATATAAGACTCATATTCTTCAACGTAATAATGGGATGCATTATGCGAGGGCAATCTCACTGAAGGGTCAGGTACTCCTTGCCTATAAATAGGTAATGGTTTGTGTGCATTGTACAAGCCCGAGTAATAAAGAAGAGTGCGGATGAGATAAAGCGAGAGAGAAATTCTGAGAGAGTTTTCTTACCATTGTAGTGTATCAAGGATAAATGGCAAGAGGATTTAATTGTATTGCTCCAAAAACCATCATGAACCTTATTATGCTCATTTTGGTTCTCTGCTTATGCACCAAATCAGTCGAAGTTGAAGCACGAGCTTCGCGTTTGCCTGCTGCAGAAGGTAACTTACTAATCTTCTTGTTTAAGTTTGTATATATTGGTAATACTAATATCCATGCATTCACTCAAGCCTCACTTCAATGAAGTTTTAGCGGCATTATGCCACAGTTTTTATTTTTTTCACTAAAAAATTGTAATTTTGGACTGAAGGAATCAAACCAAACCACAATTAGTTTCGTGTGGTTTGTTTTGACCTTTTTGAAACCCTCTAAACTCAATCAAACCAACCTCTTTTTTATATTTTACTAACCCATTTGAATTTGATGCTCTCTCTCTCTCTCTCTCTCTCTCTCTCTCTCTAAGAATTTCTTTATATTCAAAGGATGTTTTCTTCCTTTACTAACACGTTTCATCTCATCCATTGATATCAAGCTTACAAAAATTAAAATACATAACCCATTTGAATTTGATGCTCTCTCTCTCACACACACACACACACACACACACACTAAGAATTTCTTCATATTCAAAGGTTGTTTTCTCAACTATTGTTCAATTTACAACATGAAACTCTCGTTATAACGTGTTCAATTATTTTGAATAAAGGAACTAAGGAATAAGTAAAAGAATGAATATGTGCATGAGATCAACTACTACCATTCAATCAATCTAGTTTCTTTTTAGGTATTGGATTGTATTTTTAATGTGAAATTCATACAAGTTTTATTCTTATATGTTAGTAAATGCAACAGAATTAGGGAATAATTCAAATACTCATATGTTAATAGTAATCACTAGGAAAGTTAGGGGGCGTTTAGTATCCTATTTAAATAGGAAACTCAAAAAGTTTGATTTTTCTTAAAAACAAAGAGTTCTTAAATCTATTTTTAAGATTCAAAAACTTGTTTGGTATGCAACTTGAAAACTGTTTTCAAATCTTAAAATTTTGTGGGTTGTTAGAAAAAAATTGAAAAAACAGATATTTTTTGTTTTTAATAATTGGGGTGTCTTTTAGTTGTTCTTAAGTTTGAGTTTTTAAAAATATAGCTACCAAATAGGTTTTTTTTTTTTTGTTTTGGACTCAAATTTTGTTTTTGAGTTTAAAAAGTCGGTTTCAAGTTGAATATCAAACAGGCCCTCAGATTTTATAGTATTTTTTTTTTAATCACAAAACGTCTCTGAGGTTCACGAAACTATCAAATTGTGTCCTTTTTTTTTTTGTGGTTATTCGTGGTTCTCAAGGTTAATATGTGTGCTCACAAATAGTCATTCTATCCAAAACTCTGTTGCTTTGTTGATGTGGCATATATGTGGAGCCCACATATCCAATAGTGGTATATGTATTTAAAATACAATATATATTTGTTAAAAATAATTTAAATTTTAAAATACAACTTTTCTTTTGGTTTTTTCATTTTTATGAATTTTAAATTTTAAATTATTTAAAAAATTATAGATATTGTATTTTAAATACATGCAGCACTATATTATTAGATATGTGGATTCCACATATATGCCACATCAGTAAACTAACGAAGTTTTTAATGGAACCTGAAGATATGGACTATTTGTGAGCACACATATTAACTTTAAGGATCATGAATGAAAAAAAAAAAAAAAAAAAGAGAACTCAATCTGATAATTTTGTGAACCTGAAAGACATTTTGTGATATCGAATTTAATTGTCAAATTTCACGTACCCAAAAAAGATTCGAAAAACTTTTCATGGGTCCCGACAAAAAAAATCCTGAATAATCGAAAGGTCCACGTTAACAAATTTCACGTACCAAAAAAAGATTTAAACTTTTCATGGGTCCAGTCAAAAGTCATTGGCTTCATAAGGCTCAGAGGGACCCATTCATTAACAACAGAGACTGAGACTGAGACTGAGACTGAGATTGAGCCAAGAAAGAATAAGGATAATACAGATATCAGGGATTGATATGGCAAGATTTCATTTCGATGTTTCAAAAGCCACACTGGACCTTGTCATTTTGGTAGCCATGTTGGTCCTCTGCTTCTGCATATCCAGAGTCAAAGTTGAAGCACTCTCTTCTTCTGAATGTTTTTTCAAGTTGGTAAAAAAAGAACGAACTTGTTTTCATCCTAAATTTATATTGATTTAAAAGCATAATGGTTACAACTTTATAATCGAAAACGAAATGAAAGAAGCTAAAGAGTTGGACCTGAATTTTCTTTCATCATTACAACTGGAAATGGATATGAAATTCAATGATTGAGAGAGACACAGAGCATGATCTGTATCTTCTGGAGAGGTTTACTATATTAGAATGGTGGGTGGCAGAAGGCCCAAGCCCAGTCACGCTACTTTTCTTTAAAAATGAAAAATGAACCTGGTCACTTTTTTGGGACTAGCCCAAGTTGGCCCAGTATCAGGCCTACGCACTCATAATTGAAGGCCTATATCCAATATAACCTCCTAGTTGGTATTACCATATGTCACAAATTGTTTGGATAATCCTGGGTTAATTAAACAAACAGGATATAATCAATGTTATTTGAGTTGATTATGGTGGAAAATATTCAATTATATAATTATGGGTTTGATTTGCATGCGCAGAGGAAGCACTAGAAGAAATAGCAAAACAAGTGGGGAAAACGGACTGGAACTTCAACATAAACCCATGCAACAATTACACAAACTGGGATACCCCAAAATCTCCTGCCAACCCTCTCTACAACAACACCCTCGAATGCAACTGCTCCTATCCCGACGGCGACGGGTTTTGCCACGTTGTCAGCATGTACGTCACTCAAAGCTTACTTATTTATACATTTTCTGTTCATTTATCTATGAATTTAATTTCCCTTTTCTTGTTCATTATACACCTTAATCTAATTTGGCACAGTTGTGGGTTACGTCAGTTGGCCAAGGTAGTGAGCCCATCCTTTTTGCACTTAAGTTCGAATCCCCCTTTCACGTACATTAGAGTAATTTAGGGGTGGAACATTGTGTTTGCAGAATAGTCCACTCAACTATAACATGCTAGAGATTTGACTTGATTTTTCTTTTTTGTTCTTTGGGTGAATTACATTTGAAGTTTATGAGCGCTGAACATTTTTGTTATACAGTTTTCTTAAAGGGCAAGATCTTGCTGGTGTACTTCCACCATCTGTTGCAAAGTTGCCCTACATAACACAAGTGTAAGGGGAACCTTTCTCAGTTTATAATCTGCAAAGCTTAATAATAGTATAATTTTATTTTAATTTTATCTTTTTTACAGTGATTTCACCAGGAACTACCTCAGTGGTACTATACCGCCTGAATGGGCTTCTACAAAGTTGGAACTTCTGTAAAATGACTTCTGACCTTCAAGTTCAAGGTTAGCCAATTCTAATTGCTTTTATTAATTTTACTAAGAAAATGAGGAAACTGCATGCAGGTCCGTGAATGTGAACAACTTATCAGGACAAATCCCTCGCTACTTGGGGAACATTACCACTCTAATCTATCTGTATGCTCTGCCTCTATCTCTCTTGACCACTCTTTTTTATTTGTCAAATCAACTTCAAGTTTCATTTCGGTTAGCTTGCTGTGACGAAGAATTTAATTCCAGGAACTTAGAGACTAACCTGTTTTCTGGAACTGTTCCTCCTGAGCTTGGGAATTTGGTTAACTTGGAAATTTTGTAAGCTCCCTTTTTCTTTTGCATCCACAGTTTCTTTTTAATATTAATGGTAAAGCAAGTTGCAGTGGATAAGTTATTAAGATTGGCCTTGGTATCTGCAGCATTCTCAGTGCAAACAATCTCACAGGAGAATTGCCAGTGGCTTTCACTAATCTGATTAAATTAAGAGAATTGTAAGTGTTTGTACACTTAACATTGTTTTTCATGTTTGGTAATCTTCAGCTTTATGTTTTTCAATCGTTCCTTTCATGCAGTAGGATTAGCAGTAACAACTTCACGGGAAAAATACCTGATTATTTGGAAAATTTTAAACAACTTGAGAAATTGTAAGTGCCTTTTCCAATAACATATTCTAACAACCCTTCTTGTGTAATCTTGATTGATTTTGAATTTTGTTGTTAACAGAGAGATCCAAGCTAGTGGTCTCAGTGGGCCCATTCCGTCTAGCATTTCTGTCTTGAGAAATTTAACAGAACTGTGAGTTCTGCGTTGCATTAACACTAAAGAACCTTAATCCTAATTTGAAAATTTTATGATAACTTCATACCACAGTGACTTGTTTTTCTTACAATGATTCATGGTGAAATTCAATGCAGAAGGTTCAGTGACTTAAATGGAGGGGGTTCAAAATTTCCGAACTTGAGTAATATGATGGGCATGAAAGACTTGTACGTCTTGAAACTGTTCTACATTTTCATGTTGTAATGTAAGACTCTTAGCTGAGTCAGGCTAATAATACGAAGTTATGTTGCAGAATGCTGAGGAGCTGCAATTTATATGGACCTATCCCTGCATATTTATCACAAATGCAAAAATGGAACAAAATGTAACACTGTTATTCTTTGTTTTTCATCTTGTTCAAATGCACAGCACAAGTTGATTAATGATAGTTTTTTCGTTCATTTAAGCTTCCAAGTAATGGAACTTTGGGATCTTATGAGTTATGACAATCTTTTTAGTTGATTTCTTGCAGAGATCTCAGCTTCAACAAATTGGAAGGAAATATTAATACCTCTGACTACGAAAATCTGAAAAACGCGAAGTACTTGTAAGAACTGTGAATTTCATGAAGGCCACTAGCAGACATCATAATGCATGGCGGGGCGGCCTCCCCTGCCTATATGATATTTACATATATTAAATTACAACTCTATATTATATTTACATATATTTTACATAATGTCATTATGCATTTGATAGGTATCTAACAAGCAACTGGCTCACCGGCTCTGTTCCAGACTGGGTGCAGGGCAGAGATAGTAGCTAGTATGTTTTCCATCCTATACAGAATTTCTTGAGTTTTATTTTCTTATTGAAGCCTGCGGAAATATATACTTTTACATTAGCGTAACATTTACGCAGAGAATATAGTTAGAGGTCCTAGGCAGTCACATACAATCTATCTTAACTGTTTGAAACATTTAAAATTTTAAATGATCAACTTTTAGGATTTTCTGTTGTGGAATTGATCCTTTAACCATATTTACAATTTTTATTGATACTCCAAAATGCAACTTTTCTGGTGGAGCTGTTCGGACTTACAATTTTATTGTATTGTATGCAGCCCGACAGATATTTCTTACAATAATTTTTCTGAGAGCTCTGAGCCAACTACTTGCCGAGAAACCCTGTAGGAACATATTTCTAGTTAGTGATTATTTAGCACACTTTGGTGTCTTCATTCACCTATAATAATGCTTTTTTCTTTGAAATATTTATCAGAAACCTGTTTAAAAGCTTTTCTGCACAAAGAAACTTGTAAGCTTCTAAACTTTTAATCTTCATTGGTGAAGCCATTTTTTCCCTTTCCACATATTCTGGACTTTAAATTTGCATCAGCTGATTGTGTACCACACTAATGTAGATCATTTGGAGAGTGCTGGAGGAACCTTCAATGTCCAGAAGAAGGTAACAATACAATACAACTGGGCTTTGCTTTTTTAATTATTTAATATTTTAAAGTTCTTTTAAAAGAATTAGTTCATAATTTAAAGTTCATGTGACAATCACAGAAATTGGTTTACAATCAATCCAATAATTTCTAATTTGTTTTTTATGTAGTCAAATATTTGACTTCATCTGATTAGAATTTTTATGATGTCATTTCTCTGTTGCTTGCTACTGAACAGATCAGTACGCGTTGCATATAAATTGTGGTGGAAAACAAACCAGCATTAAAGGAGTCACCTTTGAAGATGATCAAGACCTAGGAGGTGCAGCAAAATTCGTTCCTCTGAAAACTATCTGGGGAACCAGTAGCACTGGAAATTTCTGGGATACTAACTCCACTGCTAAAAACTACATTGCAAATAATATATCTATACTTAGAATGAACAACTCTGAGTTGTACACAAATGCACGCATCAGTCCTCTTTCTCTCACGTATTATGCACGCTGCTTTCGAAATGGCAATTATACCGTGAAACTTCACTTCTCGGAGATAACAATCAGAGGGAATAGATCTTTTCGTAGTGTTGGAAGACGGATATTTGATATTTATATTCAGGTAGTCAAGCATACTGTTTGTACAATACATGCAACAAAATATGATTTCTGATTGATAAGTTTGTTACAGGAGAAACTGGTGTGGAAGAATTTTGAAATTAAAAAGGAAGCACACGGTGTTGATAAAGAACTCATTCAGGAACATAAAGCAGTTGAGGTTAAGAATAAAACTTTAGAGATCCGATTTCATTGGTCTGGGAAAGGGACAACAGCTTCTCCAATGAGAGGAACATATGGTCCTCTTATATCTGCTATCTCTATAGAGCCTGGTATATTCTGAATTGGAAACATGAACTCTCTCTCATGGACACAATCTTAGATTTGTTTAAAAAATTTATTATATCCCAGCCCGGTATATTCTGAATTGGAAACATTAACTCTCTCTCATGGACACAATCTTAAGTTTGTTTAAAAAATTTATTATATCCCACTTGTTTGTTCTCGTTCCATACAGGAAATGTTCCAAAAATACAAGTATGTTAATTGCAATAGATTGGAAAATATATAGTAGATCAAGTACAGTGTACTACTGGAAGAAGTACCCAGATGGAAAGTTTGTTTACCTTAAATAACAAGAAACTGTGCAATTTATCTCTTTCTTTTCGATCTTTCTAGCTCAATTTGGTCTTTACAACATCCTACAATATACTGCCATGAATTGATATACCAGACTTATGACGGCATCTTGTATTCTCTGTTGCTGATCTTTTCTTTTCACTTTTTTACTTGCTAGAGTTCAAGAAAAGCAAGGTACCTATTATTGTGGGAGCTTCAGTTGGAGCTTCAGTCTTGTTCCTCATTTTCTTGATTTTCGGCATTCTTTGGTGGAAAGGCTGTCTGGATTGCAAGATATCTAGGGAAAAAGGTGCCACTAAGTTACTGTGAAAATTTCAAGTAGTACTTTGGTGTCATTCTTTCTAATGCCATGTAGCTAGAAACTACACCTGGAAACTAAGTTCAACGACATTACCAACATATTCTAACCTTGTTTTGTGGACAGCTCTGAGAGGACTGGATCTGCAAACTGGTTTTTTCACCTTCAAGCAAATTAAAGCCGCCACTAATAACTTTGATCCTATAAACAAAATCGGGGAAGGCGGTTTTGGATCTGTCTACAAGGTACCATATAACTAGTTCCTTACGTATAGTCCTATGTACTTATCATGCTTGAAAACTACTAAACTGTATTTATTTCAGGGTATATTATTGGATGGTACTATAATTGCAGTTAAGCAACTATCATCCAAATCAAAGCAAGGAAATCGGGAATTTGTGAATGAAATAGGCATGATTTCTGGTTTACAACATCCAAATCTTGTTAGATTGTATGGATGCTGTGTTGAATCAAACCAGTTACTGTTGGTATATGAATACATGGAAAACAACAGCCTTGCACGTGCTTTGTTCGGTAAGCTTATCAAGTCCAGTGACAAAAAACTGAAATGGTGTACTAAGAAAAACAAAAATGAGATCATTGATTGGGAATCCATGTTTGTTGTAGTTCCGGAGGAAAGTCCTTTAAAATTAGACTGGCCTACAAGGCAGAAAATATGCATAGGCATAGCAAGAGGTCTGGCTTTTTTGCATGAGGAATCAGCACTGAAGATTGTACATAGAGACATTAAAACTACAAATATATTACTAGACCGAGACCTTAACTCCAAGATCTCGGACTTCGGGTTGGCCAAGCTTGACGAAGAGGAGAACACCCACATTAGCACTAGAGTTGCTGGAACTATGTAAGCTAGCTATACTCTCTTTTTTTTGTTTTTTCCTCTGAACTGCATTTCAGAGCATAGTTTTGTTTATGAACTTTTCTCCACCCAGCTAAGGAAAATAATCGTTTTTTGTGTGCAGAGGATATATGGCGCCGGAATATGCACTATGGGGTTATTTGACCTACAAAGCAGATGTCTACAGCTTTGGTGTTGTTACATTGGAAATTGTTGCTGGAAAGAGCAACATGAAATATCGACCAAATGAGAACTTTGTATGCCTTGTGGATTGGGTAAGATGGATCTTCATTCAAATTCCTTCCAACTTGGTCATCCTTCTTTCCTTCTATGAGTTGCTTTTCCATTTTCAAATCTCTTCTCTGCTAAATTTCAGGCTCTTGTTTTACAACAAAAAGGGGAATTATTGGAGCTGGTGGATCCAAGGTTGGGGTCCGATGTGAGTGAGGAAGAGGCCATTAGGATGATTAAAGTTGCTCTCTTATGCATCAATGCAGCACCAGCGCTTAGGCCTACCATGTCTGCAGTAGTGAGTATGCTTGAAGGGCGGACGGCTGTTCATGAATTCGTCACGGATCCAAGTACTTACGGTGATGAACTGAGGCTAACAGCCTTGACAAACCAGTTTGATCACAATTCATCACAGAATCCAAGTCAAACTCAGAGCCTTGTTCCTTCATCATCAGATGCACCATGGATTGGTTCTTCTGCTACTACTACGTCTTCTGATCTCTATAAAATCAATCCCAGTACTAGTTCTTACTAATGTAAATGCTAGGCCTCAAGATTTTACGTTGGAAAAATAGCATATCCTAGAGTGGTTTATGAGCTCTTAAACATTATTTTCTTACAAGTCAGTTTTTAGAAGCAAGTTCTACCCATTGTTGAGAGTATTTGTCCCACATTGAAATGTTAAGGGACCTAGCCTAGGTTTATAAGGAGTTGGGCTAGTTCCCCCATTGCCAATTGGTTTTGGGGTGGAACATATGAATGTTGTACCATAGTTTTTCTCAAAATAATAAAATACGAAGAGCCTTAAAATACAGCCATACATGGCTGGAGATGGAAAAATTTAGCCATGCACTATTCTTTAAAAAAATTAATATTTTGGAGGGCTAACTGGAGATGGCCTAATATTTGTATTGGGATAGCAAGACGACTAGCTTGTCTCCATGAAGAATCTGTACTTAAAACGGTTCACCGAGACATCAAAGCTACTAATGTGCTGCTTGATCGGGACTTGAACCCCAAAATATCCGACTTTGGATTAGCAAAGCTTGATGAAGAGGAGAAGACGCACATGAGCACCCGAGTTGCCGGGACCATGTCAGTTTCCACTTTACATGTCCTTGTTTACACTGGCTTGTTGATATACTTGCAACAAAGTCTAGCTAAATTGGTGATATTTTTTTTTTTTGGGTTGAATAACAAGATTTTGGGATCTTGATTTGCAGAGGATACATGGCACCAGAATATGCATTATGGGGTCACCTGACGTACAAAGCAGATGTTTACAGTTTTCGAGTAGTGGCCTTGGAAATTCTTAGTGGGAAGAACAACAATAATTATATCCCAAGTGATGACTGGGTTTGCCTTTTAGATTGGGTACTCTTACCATTCGCTCTAGCTCTTTGATCCATTTTTACATCCATCTTGTCACATCTGGTTGTTCTCATTGTTACTAATTCAGTGAGAACTACATTAAACATTTGCAGGCTTGTCATTTGCAACAAACTGGAAACTTGTTGGAGCTAGTTGATGAGAAGTTAGGGTCTGAGTTTGACCAAAAAGAAGCAGAGATCATGGTTAAAGTGGCTCTGATTTGTACAAATGCTTCTGCATCACTTAGGCCTAGCATGTCCGAGGTGGTGAGCATGCTTGAAGGACGAACCCCTGTTCCTGACGTGATCCCAGAACCAAGTACCTACAGAGAAGATTTGAGGTTTAAGGCCATGAGAGACCTCCACCGGCAGAGGCAAGATCATAGTTTAAGTATCAGTCGAACACAGCATTCAACTACGGTCCACACTTTCGAGTCTACCTCTACGTCCGGCCTTGAATTCTCTGAAATCAATCCAGACTCAACACCCTCTTGACAGTTGTGGACATTCTGGTTCTATAGTAGCAAGTATGTTGTAGTTTGTAGTCTTCGGAAACGCATATGCAGATTAGCTGTGTCCATTTTTTCTTTTCTGTACATATTTTGTTCAATTTTCTATTAGCTTTATTCGTTCCATGTTTGTCTCTGCAAACATATCAATATTATTCAATTGAAGACTCAATTTAATTCGTTCACTCGTTTTCCCCACCAAAGACTGAATAATTTCTGCTGTAAATTTCTACAAATTAATAGAAACGTTGAAACTGTAACTGCAATATTTTGAAATTTTATTTCAGCCGCCGACAATATATTACATAAAGTAATAGACCAAGCTTCTTTTTTTTTTTTTTTTACTAACATTAAAACGTTGCGTCTGCTCTGGAAGAAATTATACAATAGTACGACTATACCACGTCATGCTGTGATACTTCCCCTCAAATAATGCCACTTGTTAATGGCTTATACCGTCACCATGAGCTGAACCAATTATAAAACACCATGTCACCATAGGTGGGCAGGATTACTCGACCCATCGACAAAACCCAAGGCAAGGCGACTCTCGAGCACCCAAAATACCGACCCGACCACCATAGCGTCGCAGGGCAAGAGGTGCATTAATGGTGTGCAGGCGTAACAGACCTTCTGTCAAGTCAATCACTCCGCTGATCTGACTGATAGCCTAGCGATGGAAAGGGATCAATTAATGCACTCCCCATCCCACGCCGCCTATCACTTCACCACCTAATACCTATCAAGAAGCATGGTGATATGAAACAGAGCATTCAATGCAACTCAAAGGAGGAGGAGGGAAGAGGGAAAATATCTCCGTGGGATACCTTTGTCTCTCATTCTCCCCCCTATAAATACCCCAGATTGAATCCCTATCCAGACCATATACTACTATACGTGGAGAATACCAAGTTTACAACACTTATCCAATTTAAAAAAGAAATGATTTGTTTTTTCACAGCTGGACTTTTACTTAATTTTCATATTTTGAAATAGAATTAGAAAAATAAAAATAAATTAAAAAGAACCATAGCCGCCACCCATCTCTTTTCCTCTTTTACTCTCTCTTCTTCCCCTTCTCTCTTCCTCTTTCAAACAATATCGTTATCTTCCATAATGCCCCTACACCTTTCTCTTATTTCTCTCAGACCTAGACCTTTCTTATATTGCCACTGGCCGATCCTGATTACCCAAGCATGAACTATTTTTAATTATCAAGACTACTTCCCAACTACTTCATTAATAGGAACTGACCTGAGGATGAGACATTGAATATTCAAGGGTGATGTGGATCAGCAAGCGAGGTTGAAGACTTTTACATCAAGCATTAATGCCAATATCGACTTTTAAAAAAGGCTTTTATCACAAAACATCCCGAGGTTTGTGAAATTATCAGATTGCGTCATTTATTTTTATTTTTTTGTCATTTATGGTCCTTGAAGTTAATAAGTGTCCTCACAAATAGTCTTTGCTGTCAGTTCCGTTAAAAAGTATGTTAAGTTGATGATGTGGCACATACGTAGGTCTCACATATCCAATAATATGACGTCATGTGGATTAAATAAAAAATACATTTTAAAAAATAATTTCAAATTATAAACCATTTTAAAAAACTTAAAAAAATTAGAAACCCCAAAAAAAAAAAAAAAATCACCACCTCCTCCATTGCACCAAACCCCCACATCCTTCGTCCAAAAAACAAAAACCCCCATATCCAGCCTCCTCCATATCCCAACCTGCTATCCCAAATCAACACCCACAACAGCCAACCCAAACCTTGATATGCCAGGAACCTCACCCACTGCCCGTCTAATCTCCACCACCAAAGACCAAAATTGGATGGTGGTTAGTAAAGGCCAAATGAGTGGGTTGGGTGGGCTTAGTGGTTGTCTGGGTTTGCTTGGAGGGGAGGGGGGTGGAGTTTAGGTTGGTTGCTGTCAAATAAAGAGAGCATGGAAGAGAGACAAAAAGGGAGAGAAAAGGAGGAGGGCGGGGCAGTGGTGCGGAGGGTGGGTGAAGATAGGTGCGGCTGTAGGAGGTGTGTGTGAGAGAGAGAGAGAGAGAGAGAGGAGATGTGGGTGGGAGCGAGGAGAAAAATGGGGGAAGGAAGAATGGTGGGGGTTGGGGTTTAGTGCGATGCAGAAGATGATGGTGATTTTGTGTTTTTTGTTTTTATTATGTTTTCTTTTCTTTTAAGTTTTTTTAAATTTTTTATAAGTTTCAAATGTTTATTTTATTTAATCCAGGTGGCGTCATATTATTGGATATGTGGGACTCATATATGTGTCACATCATCAACTTAAAGACTTTTTAACTAATCAATGGCGAGGACTATTTGTGAATACACTTATTAACCTTAAGGACATAAATGACAAAAAAACATAAAGGACGCAATCGATAGTTTTGCAAACTTTAGAGATGTTTTGTGATAATAAGCCTTTAATAAAAGAGGAAATGTCCCTTTTTAACTTAGACTTTTTTAAAATTAAAAAAAAGAGGACATTTCCCCTTTTTTTTTAAACAAATATTTTCTTTAAAAAAAGTATTTGACGTTAAAAAAAAATTAATAAGATGGTGAGATAGTTGTCAAATTTTTTTGGATAAATTGAATACATTTAATAAGGGTAAACTTGGAAAGCAAAAATTAGCTTGTACAATATATTAATGACATTGTTTTAAGTGTAATGAGAATGACAAATGTCAAGCAAAAGGTGGAGAAGATCCAAAAGAGAATGTTAGAGAGAAAGTTGCTAGCATTTCTCTATAAATAAGTAAAGGTTTGTGTGCATTGTACAAGCCTGAGTAAGAAAGAAGAGTAGTGATGAGATAAAGAGAAAGAGAGAGAAATTCCAAGAGAGTTTTCTTACCACTATAGTGCAACAAGGATAAATGGCAAGAGGAATTAATTGTACTGCTCCAAAAACCATCATGAATCTTATTATGCTTATTTCGGTTCTCTGCTTATGCACCAAATCATCGAAGTTGAAGCACAAGCTTCGTCACTGCAGAAGGTAACTTACTCCTCGTTTAAGTTTGTATATATTGGTAATACTAATATCCATGCCTCACTTCAATCAAGTTTTAGCGGCAGTATGCCACTGTTTTTATTTTTCACTAAAAATTGTAATTTTGGACAGAAGGAATCAAACCAAACCACAATTGGTTTCGTGTGGTTTGTTTTGACCTTTTTGAAACCCTCTAAACTAAGGCCCAGTTTGGGATTGCTGTCATTTTTAAAAAGTTGCTTCACTGTGCTTTGAAAATAATTAGTAAAGTAAAGCGACTCTGTGTTTGGTAAACAATATTTTTAAAGTGCTGTTAGTACAAAAAGCAGTGTCAAAACCGTTTGGTAAGTTTTAATATAAAATTGTTGTAACTGTGAATAATGACTAAAATCGACATGATGTTAAAAGTGTTATGTACTAATCATGTGGTAGTAGTGGTTGTGATGGAGTGGAGGTGGTGGTGGTAGGGATGGCGCTTGTGGAGGTGGTGGTAGTGACAGCATGGTGGTGGAGGTGGCAGCATGGTGGTGGTGGTGGTGGTGTTGGTTGTGGAGGTGGTGGTTGTGGTGGTGGTGGTGATGGTGGTGGTGGAGGTGGAGATGGAGATGGAGTTGGTTGTGGTGGTTGTGGTGGTGGTGGTGGTGGTGGAGTTGGTGGTGGTGGAGGAGGTGGTGGTGGAGGAGGTGGTGGTGGTGGTGGAGGTGAAGGTGGAGTTGGTGGTGGTGGTGGTGGTGGTGGTGGTGGAGTTGATGGTGTGGAGCTGATGGTGGTGGAGGAGGTGGTAGTGGTGGTGGTGGCAGTGGCGATGGTGGTGGTTGTGGAGGTAGTGAATGTGGTAGTGTAAGTGGTGGAGTTGGATGTGGAAGTGGAGGTGGTTATTTTTTAAAATGAATGATGGTATTTTGGGAATTAAAAAAATTCATTAAAGATTCATCTCTGCTTCTTTTGAAAGCAGCTTTGAAAAGCAACCCATAGCCGCTTTTAAAAGCTGCTGTCAAAAGGCCACGCTTTTAAAATAATCGAGATATTTTATTTTTACCAAACACCTAAAATTGCTTAACTTTAAAGTGAAGCAGGTTTTTGGCGAAAAAAAGCAATCCCAAACGGGGCCTAAATCAAACCAACCTCTCTTTTTTTAATTTTAATTTTATCATTATTATTATTATTATTATTATCTACACTAAGTATTGTTCCTTATCATCCTTTACTAACACGTTTCATCTCATCCATTAATATCAATTGTTACAAAAATTAAAATACATAACCCATTTGAATTTGATGCTCTCTCTCTCTCTCTCTCTCTCTCTCTCTCTAAGAATTTCTTCATATTCAAAGGTTGTTTTCTTCCTTTACTAACACGTTTCATCTCATCCATTGATATCAACCGTTACAATAATTAAAATACATAACCCATTTGAATTTGATGCTATCTCTCTCTCACACACACTAAGAATTTCTTCATATTCAAAGGTTGTTTTCTTCCTTTACTAACACGTTTCATCTCATCCATTGATATCAACCATTACAAAAATTAAAATACATAACCCATTTGAGTTTGATGATATATATATATATATATATCTCTCTCTATCTCTCTCAAAACTAAGAATTTCTTCATATTCAAAGGTTGTTTTCTCAACTATTGTTCAATTTACAACATGAAACTCTCTTTATAACGTGTTCAATTATTTCGAATAAAGGAACTAAGGAATAAGTAAAAGAATGAATATGCATGAAATCAACTACTACCATTCAATCAATCTAGTTTCTTTTTAGGTATTGGATTGTTTCTTTTAATGTGAAATTCCTTCAAGTTTTATTCTTGTATGTTAGTAAATGCAACAGAATTAGGGAATAATTCAAATACTCATATGTTAATAGTAATCACTAGGAAAGTCAGATTTTAGAATAGGTTTTTTTATTTATTTATCACAAAACGTCTTTAAGGTTCACGAAACTATCAAATTGTGTCCTCGTTTTTTTTTTTTTTGTTATTCGTGGTTCTCAAGGTTAATATGTGTGCTCACAAATAGTCACTCTGTCAAAAACTTTGTTGGTTTGTTGATATGGCATATATGTGGAGCCCACATATCCAATAATATAGTGCCATATGGATTTAAAATACAATATATATTTGTTAAAAATAATTTAAATTTTAAAATACAACTTTTCTTTTGGTCTTTTCATTTTTTTATTTTTATGAATTTTAAATTTTAAATGATTAAATATACATATATATTGTATTTTAAATACGCATAGCACTGTATTATTAGATACGTGGACTCCACATATATGCCACATCAGCAAACTAATAGAGATTTTGATGGAACCTGATGGCATGGGCTATTTGTGAGCATACATATTAAACTTGAGAACCACGAATGAAAAAAAAAAAAAAAAACTCAATTTGATAGTTTTGTGAACCTCGAGACATTTTGTGTTATAAAACCTTTTAGAATAATCAACGGGTCCACGTTGTCAAATTTCACTTACCCAAAAAAGATTCGAAACTTTTCATGGGCCCCGAAAAAAACCTTGTAGAATAATCAAAGGGTCCACATTGTCAAATTTCACGTACCAAAAAAAGATTTGAAACTTTTCATGGGCCCCAAAAAAAAAAAATCCTAAAAAAGGAATAACAACAAAAACACACCCATCAAAAGTCATTGGCTCATAAGGCTCAGAGGGACCCTTCATTAACAATAGAGACCGAGACTGAGATTGAGCCAAGAAAGAATAAGGATAATACAGATATCAGGGAATTGATATATTACATTGGGGATTGATATGGCAAGATTTCATTATGTTTCAAAAGCCACCATGGACCTTGTCATTTTGGTAGCCATGTTGGTCCTCTGCTTCTGCATATCCACAGTCAAAGTTGAAGCACAATCTCTTCTTCTTCTTCTGAATGTTTTTTCAAGTTGGTATTGCTGATACTCAAAATCTATGCACTAAAGCCTCATTTTTTGTTTTTGTTTGAAAAAAAATGAAGCCTGGGGTATTTTTTTGAGTTGTGTTGAACAGAAGAGAACAGATGCTCAATGCAAAAGTTGGTCTTTTTGATTGAGAGTTGGTAGAAGATTTTAGCCTTTCTAGTGTTATAGTGTTAGAGCACTCCCAGTTCAATGTTTGTCAGCATAAACAAAAATTAGAACCCATATAATTTTACATGTTGGTTAGATTAGATATAAACTTACAAAAAAGATTTAAAAAAAGAAAGAACTTGTTTTCATCCTAAATTTATATTGATCTAAAAGCATAAAGGGTACAACTTTATAATCGAAAACGAAATGAAAGAAGCTAAAGAGTTGGACCTGAATTTTCTTTCATCATTACAAGTGGAAATGGATATGAAATTCAATGATTGAGAGAGATACAGAGCATGATCTGTATCTTCTAGAGAGGTTCACTAGGTTAGAATTAGGGGTGGGCTCGGTTTGGGTTGGTTCGGTATTGGGCTCAACCCGAACACCGAACCGTAGGCCTCGATTTGGCTATTTTGAAAACCGAAACCAAACCATAATTGATGAAAACCGACCATTTCGCTTAACCGGACTTGGTGGTTTGGTTTGGTTCGGTTTTGATTTTTGGCTTTCAGAGAGAGAGAGAGAGAGAGAGAGAGAGAGATAAAAGCGATGGACAGGAGAAGAAGAAAAAAAAGGAGGGAGAGATGGAGAAGAAGAAGAGAAAAAGAAAAGAGAGAGGAGGAGAATAAGAAGAATGAAAAAAGAAGAAGATGGAGACGGGGAGAGGTAGTGAAGATAGACGTAAGAAGAAAGAGAAAAAAAAAATAGAGAGAGAGAGGGACTGTTGAAGACAAGACAAACGGAGAGATTGAAACTATGTATTATATATATATATATATGTATATATTTTCTTAAGGTTTTTTAGGTTTTAGACATAAAATTTTTTTCACTTTTGGAAAAAGCCAAAGCTTTTTCAAAAAGACAAAAAAACCGCTCAACTTTCAAATCAAAGACATGCAAATGTATTGGATTCCTTAGGAAATCTAAAAATAAATAAGGGCATTTTTGTCCATTTTTGCTTCTTTTAAAATTTTTCTCTCTCCTTTTGCTTTTTCCAAAATGTCCCTTCTTATAATAATATTATATATAATATATTTTTTTAATATCTTCAGTTTGGTTTGGTTAAACCGTGGTTTTGAATATTGCAAATCGTACGCTAAATCATATTTTTCGGTTTGATTTGAGTTCAAACCGATGACCAAAAAAAGATTGAAAAAAAACCAAACCAACCCAAACCATCAGTTTGGTTTGGCGGTTTAATTGTACCGTTTGAATGCCAGTCCTAATTAGAATGGTGGGTGGCAGAAGGCCCAAGCCCACCACGCTACTTTTCTTTAAAAACGAAAAATAAACCTGGTCACTTTTTTGGCACCAGCCCAAGTTGGCCCAGTATCAGGCCTATGCACTCATAATATTTTTGATCAATCAGGCCTACCCACTCATAATTGAAGGCCTATATCCAATATTTCCTCATCTTTATTATAAATAAAAAAATCAATGTGTCACAAATTTAAATTAATATGACCTCCTAGTTGGTATTACCATATGTCACAAATTGTTTGGATATCATCTTTGATAATCCTGGGTTAATTAAACAAACAGGATCTAATCAATGCTATTTGAGTTGATTATGGTGGAAAATATTCAATTATATGATCATGGGTTTGATTTGCTTGCGCAGAGGAAGCACTAAAAGAAATAGCAAACCAACTGGGGAAAACGGACTGGAACTTCAACATAAACCCATGCTTCAATTACACAAACTGGGATACCCTAAACTCTACTGCCAACCCTATCTACAACAAGACCCTCGAATGCAACTGCTCCTATCCCGACGGGTTTTGCCACGTTGTCAGCATGTACGTCAACTCAAAGCTTACTTATTTATATGTTTTCTGTTGGTTTATCTATGAAATTAATTTTCCTTTTCTTGTTAACTATAAACCTTAATCTAATTTGGCACAGTTATCGATTACGCCAATTGGCCAACGTAGTGAGCCCATCCTTTTGCACTTAAGTTCGAATCCCCCTTTCATGTACATTAGAGTAATTTAGTGGTGGGACATTGTGTTTGCAGAATAGTCCACTCAACTATAGCATGCAAGAGATTTGATTTGATTTTTCTTTTTGTTCTTTGGGTGAATTACATTTGAGTTGTGTTGTGCATGCCTATCATTAAATCAGTGTATGTGCAATTGTGCATGTGGATTTTGAAGTTTATGAGCGCTGAACATTTTTGTTATACAGTTTTCTTAGAGGGCAAGATTTTGGTGGTGTACTTCCACCATCTATTGCAAAGTTGCCCTACATAACACAAGTGTAAGGGAAGTCTTTCTCAGTTAATAATCTGCAAAGCTTAATAATAGTATAATTTTATTTTAATTTTATCTTTTTTACAGTGATTTCTCCTTGAACTACCTCAGTGGTACTATACCGCCTGAATGGGCTTCTACAAAGTTGGAACTTCTGTAAAATGACTTCTGACCTTCAAGTTCAAGGTTAGCCAATTCTAATTGCTTTTATTAATTTTACTAAGAAAATGAGGAAACTGCATGCAGGTCCGTGAATGTGAACAACTTATCAGGACAAATCCCTCGCTACTTGGGGAACATTACCACTCTAATCAATCTGTATGCTCTGTCTCTATCTCTCTTGACCACTCTTTTTTATTTGTCAAATCAACTTTAAGTTTCATTTCGGTTTGCCTGCTGTGACGAAGAATTTAATTCCAGGAACTTGGAGATGAACCTGTTTTCTGGAACTGTTCCTCCTGAGCTTGGGAATTTGGTTAACTTGGAGATTTTGTAAGATCCCTTTTTCTTTTGCATCCACAGTTTCTTTTTAATATTAATGGTAAAACAAGTTGCAGTGGATAAGTTATTAAGACTGGCCTTGGTATCTGCAGCAATCTCAATGCAAACAATCTCACAGGAGAATTGCCAGTGACTTTCACTAATCTGACTAAATTAAGACAATTGTAAGTGTTTGTACTCTTAACATTGTTAAACATGTTTGGAAATCTTCAGCTTTATGTTTTTCAATCTTTCCCTTCATGCAGTAGGATTAGCAGTAACAACTTCGCGGGAAGAATACCTGATTATTTGGAAAATTTTAAGCAACTTGAGATGTTGTAAGTGTCTTCTCCAATAACATATTCTAACAACCCTTCTTGTGTAATCTTGATTGATTTTGAATTTTGTTGTTGACAGAGAGATCCGAGCTAGTGGTCTCAGTGGGCCCATTCCGTCTACCATTTCTGTCTTGAGTAATTTAAAAGCACTGTGAGTTCTGCATTGCATTATCACTAAAGAGCCTTAATCCTGATTTGAAAATTTTATGATAACTTCATACCACAGTGACTTGTTTTTCTTACAATGATTCATGGTGAAATTCAGTGACTTAAATGGAGGGGGTTCAAAATTTCCACCCTTGCGTAATATCATGGGCATGCAATACTTGTACGTCTTGAAACTGTTCTACATTTTCATGTTGTAATGTAAGACTCTTAGCTGAGTTAGGCTAATATTACGAAGTTATGTTGCAGAATGCTGAGGAGCTGCAATTTATATGGACCTATCCCTGCTTATATATCAGAAATGGAAAATTTGAATAGATTGTAACACTCTTATTCTTTGTTTTTCATCTTGTTCAAGTGCACAGCGCAAGTTGATTAATGACAGTTTTTTTGGTTCATTTAAGCTTCCAAGTAATGGATCTTTGGGATCTTATGATAATCTTTTTAGTTGATTTCTTGCAGAGATCTCAGCTTCAACAAATTGGAAGGAAATATTAATAGTCCTGACTATGAACATTTGCAACGCGTGCAGTACTTGTAAGAAATGTGAATTTCATGAAGGTCACCAGCAGACATCATAATGCATAGCGGGGCGGCCTCCCCTGCCTATATGATATTTACATATATTAAATTACAACGCTATATTATATGTACATATATTTTACATAATGTCATTATGCATTTGATAGGTATCTAACAGGCAACTGGCTTGCCGGTTCTGTTCCAGACTGGATGAAGAGCAGAGATCGTCACTAGTATGTTTTCCATCCTATACAGAATTTCTTGAGTTCTATTTTCTTATTGAAGCCTGTGGAAATATATACTTTTAAGTTAGCGTAACGTTTACGCAGAGAATATAGTTAGAGGTCCAAAATGCAATTTTTATTGATACTCCAAAATGCAATTTTTATTGATACTCCAAAGTATTGTATTGTATGCAGCCCGACAGATATTTCTTACAATAATTTTTCTGAGAGCTCTGAGCCAACTACTTGCCTAGAAAACCTGTAAGAACATATTTCTAGTTAGTGATTATTTAGCATACTTTGGTGTCCTCATTCACCTATAATAATGCATTTTTCTTTGAAATATTTATCAGAAACCTGTTTGAAAGCTTTTCTGCACAAAGAAACTCGTAAGCTTCTAAACTTTCAATCTTCATTGGTGAAGCCATTTTTGCCCTCTATATATTCTGGACTTTAAATTTGCATCAGCTGATTGTGTACCACACTAATGTAGATCATTTGGAGTGTGCTTGAGGAACTTTCCATGTCCAGAAGGTAACAATACAATACAACTTGGCTTTGCTTTTTTAATTATTTAATATTTTAAAGTTCTGGTAAAAGAATTAGTCCATAATTTAAGTTTGCATGTGACAATGACAGAAACTATTTGTTTACAATCAATACAATACTTTCTAATTTGAATTTTAAGTAGTCAACTATTTGACTTAATCTGATTAGAATTTTTATGATGTCATTTCTCTGTTGCTTGCTATTGAATAGATCAGTACTCGTTGCATATAAATTGTGGTGGAGAACGAACTACCATTGAAGGAGTCACCTTTGAAGATGATCAAGACCCAGGAGGTGCAGCAAAATTCGTTCCTCAGAGACCTATCTGGGGAACCAGTAGCACTGGAACTTTCTGGGGCTCTGAACCCTCTGCTATTGCAAATAATGTATCTATACTTAGAATGAAAAACTCTGAGTTGTACACAAGTGCACGCCTCCCTTCTATTTCTCTCACGTATTATGCACGCTGCTTTCGAAACGGCAATTACACCGTGAAACTTCACTTTTCGGAGATAACGATCAGAGGCAATAGATCTTTTCGTAGTGTTGGAAGACGGATATTTGATATTTATATTCAGGTAGTCAAGCATACTGTTTGTACACTATATGCAACAAAATATGATTTCTGATTGATAAGTTTGTTACAGGAGAAACTGGTGTGGAAGGATTTTGAAATTAAAAAGGAAGCACACGGCGTTGATAAAGAACTCATTAAGGAAAGTAAAGCAGTGGAGGTTAAGAATAAAACTTTAGAGATCCGATTTCATTGGTCAGGGAAAGGGATGTATCGTCCTCTTATATCTGCTATCTCTATAGAGCCTGGTATATTCTGAGTTGGAAACATTAACTCTCTCTCATGGACACAATCTTAGATTTGCTTAAAAAATTTATTATATCCTACTTGTTTGTATTCTTTCCATACAGGAAATGTTAATTGCAATAGATGGGAAAATATATAGTACATCAAATACAGTTTGTTTACCTTAAATAACAAGAAACTGAGCAATTTATCTCTTTCTTTTCATCTTTCGAGCTCAGTTTGGTCTTTACAACATCCTACAAGATACTGCTATGAATTGATATACCGGACTTATGACGGCATCTCATAGAACTGAAACTTGTATTCTCTGTTGCTGATCTTTTCTTTTCACTTTTTTATTTGCTAGAGTTCAAGCCTCCTCATGGTAGCAAAAGCAAGGTACCTATTGTAGTGGGAGCTTCAGTTGGAGCTTCGGTCTTGTTCCTCATTTTCTTGATTTACAGCGTTCTTTGGTGGAAAGGCTGTCTGGATAGCAAGATATCTAGGGAAAACGGTGCCACTAAGTTACTGTGAAAATTTCAAGTAGTACTTTGGTCTCAGTCTTTCTAATGCCATTTAGCTAGAAAACACATACCCAGATACTAAGTTCAACAATGTTTGTACAAATTTCCTCACGAGGATATTCGTCTAAGATTCCTTCGTCTTCTCCACTTCTCTTTCTCCCTGCAAAACAGATCGGAGTAAAAGGACCACACCCGGGGGGTGTTGGCCAAAGGCCCTCCGATGCCTAAGTTAGGTAGGGTATTTCAAGGAAAACCGGGTGGCCGGAGCCGTGTGTGGTGGCCGGAGCCTTGTGTCAGAGAGAGAAAGAAAGTGGTGGCTAGGGTTTGTGAGAAATAATTTCTGCAGAGTTTCAGTAGGAATTTAGACGTACCTTGACCTTTGTGCGTAGCCAAGTATTTATAATGGTCTCGGAGATTAGGGTTTCAGAGGAATAATTCCATAGATGGAAGGGAATTATTCCTCCCCTATTTGGAATTGATTTGATTAATTAGGGATTTGATTTATTAGGGTAAATCAAATCCCTAATCGTGGTAGGTATCAGATCAAATCCTAATTTAATTAGGTAACTCCTCATTTAATTGGGAATTGGGGTAGGAATCAAATCAATTCCCAACTTAATTAGGTAATTCTCAATTTAATTGGGTAACTCCCAATTAAATTGAGTAACTCCCAATTAGGTTGAGTAATTCCCAATTAGGTCAAATAATCCCCAAATGGAAGGAATTATTTGACCTAGGGTATGATTTAATTCGGTTCCCACAAATGCCCCCCAGCTTCTGCATGGCACGTGGTGGCATGTAGGAGATGTGAATTGTTTGTTGGGCTGTCCAGCTGTAACTGGGCTTCCTCCTTGGATTTGGGCTCCTGAATGGAGGAGGCTTTTGACTTGCCAACTGGTCTTTGACTTGGCCTGTCCAGCCTATAATCGGGTTGGAGGCAAGGTGGCTTTGGAGCAGTGCGCAGTTTGGGATCGGCTTATTTGTGGTTGATCCAAACTACTTCAATTCCTTCTTCTTTTTGTGTCACGAACTAGGAACAATATGAGTCAAGGCGATCATGTGTGGAGCACGGACATGTTAGAAGTCAGCGGCAGATGGGTAGGGGAGGTTGGCGACGGTCCGCTCATTCCTCTCACCTACTGTGATGGTAAGTTGCATCCCTTTGATCTGCTACAGCTGCCATGGAATTCTTTGCTATGTGTTTGACTGACTTCTGTCTCATGCTTGTAGAAAATGACATCCACAAGAAGCTCGATCTCGGCCCAGACACGACCAATGTTCATCAAGCTTTGAACGTCCTTGCCAGGTTCGTGGATTGCGCTGGTTGCCTTGAGTGAACATCGAAGGAGGTGATGGTCTGACCGAAGATATTGAAAGATGGGAGCTGCATGGCTCGGACCTAGATGATCTGCCAGTTGAGCGGGAGAAGTCCTCGACCAAGCTTCCTCATTCTTCCACGAGCAAGTCTTCCGTAAGGGGGTCTCATTTGCTGGGAATGTCCCTATGGGAGTTGCTTCTTCATCTGCCAGGATCAAGCGCCTCGTCAGCAGAAGAAGATCAATGGCATGCGGGAGGTGGGACATTCTCGCTGTATCCGCCGAACCGCCTAAAACCCATGATCTACTGTGAGGAGGCTGTTGAGAAACAGGTTTAAGCCGCTTGTGCGATCTTCTGATCAAACCGAAAGGATCAGTACATCTGTCTAGCAATCACGACTCGTCTGCAAAGCCACGAACAGTCAAGCACGGAGTGACTCAATGTTGCGAGTTTCGCCAAGAGAGATAAAGAGTCGTCTGCTCGAGCAAAGAGTCGTCGCTCGAGCAAAGAGTCCTAAGTTGCGCGAACAGCCGATCCAGAAGTTGGTGATAGCTCCACTGGTCAAGTTCGACACTCATGTTGAAGCCACGGAGGCATCCAAGCATGAGATCGTTGCTAATGCGTACAAGCTGGGATACTTGGATTGCAGGAATAGTGCTTCTCCTTGTTACCCTCTCGAATATGAAGACGGTAAGTAGCTTTATCTTGACCTGCCCCTGCTCAAAGTGAGCAGAGCAATGTTGTGGATGAAGAAGCAGTTGAAGAGCAGATAGCAGATGAAGCTGCAACGGAAGAAGACAACTCTCAAGGTGGCGTAGCTGATAAGGCTAGACCATATGCGAATGAGTAGGCAGGTGAGGCCGTTGAGTAGATGGTGCTGGTTGGCTGCTTTGTTATGGAATTTTCAGTTGCCTTTCAAACTTCAATTCTCATTGTATCTTGTAAGTGTACGTCCGGAGACACAGCACTTGAAAGAGATTCCATTGAGTTTGTACTCGTGAAGTAGCTTGCCCACAATGGAGGTAAGGCTCGTCGCCTGTGTGCGTATGTCAGGGACATGACGCTTGAAAAGACTCCATGAAGTTTGTACTCGAAGAGTAGCTTGTCTTCAGTGGAGGTGAGGCTTGTCGCCTGCGAGCATATGTTGGGGACATAATACTCGAAAAAGACTCCATTGAGTTCGTGCTTCGTGGAGCAGCTTGTCTGCAATGGAGATGAGGCTCGTAGTCTGCGAGCGTATGTCGGGACACAATGCTCGAAAAAGACTCCATTGAGTTCGTGCTTCGTGGAGCGACTTGTCTGCAATGGAGATGAGGCTTGTCGCTGCGAGCGTATGTCGGACACAATGCTCGAAAAAGACTCCATTGAGTTCGTGCCGTGGAGCGGCTTTGTCTGCAATGGAGATGAGGCTTGTCGCTGCGAGCGTATGTCGGGACACAATGCTCGAAAAAGACTCCATCGAGTTTGTGCTTCGTGAAGCACCTGTCTGCAATGGAGATGAGGCTTGTCGCTGTGAGCGTATGTCGGGACACAATACTCGAAAAAGACTCCATTGAGTTTGTGCTTCGTGAAGCACCTGTCTGCAATGGAGATGAGGCTTGTCGCCTGCGAGCGTATGTCAGGGACACAATGCTCGAAAAGACTCCATTGAGTTCGTGCTTCGTGGAGCGACTTATGCAATGGAGATGAGGCTTGTCGCTGCGGCGTATGTCGGGACACAATACTCGAAAAAGACTTCATTGAGTTTGTGCTTTGTGAAGCACTTGTCTGCAATGGAGATGAGGCTTGTCGCCTGCGAGCGTATGTCGGACACAATGCTCAAAAAAGACTCCATTGAGTTCGTGCTTCGTGGAGCAGCTTGTCTGCAATGGAGATGAGGCTCGGAGTATGATCTGCGGATAAGCATGTCGCTTTTCATGTAGTATCTTAGAGTCTTTTGCTTGATTTTTCTGGCCTCGGACTTGTCCCCGGGCAGGTCTTCATTCACTAGATAGTCAATGATGGGGTCTTGCTAGCTAGGATCCTCATCGATCTGCATCAGGTCCGGCTGCTCTGCCTCTTCTATGCTAAGCGGGTCGAGGTGCTCGATCGGGATGGAGCGTCTAAACTGGGTATCCAGCGCCAATCCTATGCTTGCCAGTGCATCTGCGTGCGCGTTCTCTGCTCGGGGCACTTGCTGGATGGTGAAGGTGGGAAACGCCTTCAACAACTCTTGGACTTTGTCAAGGTACAGGATCATCCTCGGGTGCTTCGCCACGTACTCTCCTAAGGCTTGACTTGTGATCACCTGGGAATCGAGTAGATGGCCAACTTTTTATTGATAGCTCCTTTGCCAAGCGCAAGTCAGCGAGCAATGCCTCGTACTCTGCCTCGTTGTTTGAAGTCGGGAAGCCAAGCGTGATAGCTTGCTCTAGCTGGGTTCCATCTGGGGTGATTATGACGACGCCTGCTCCGGCTCCTTTCGTTCGACGCCCGTCTCACGCGCAAGCGCCACATGTCTCTGGGTTGGTCGAGTTCGTAGAGGTCTTATCTGCTCTCGAACTTTCCTTCTTTTTGCGACCGCTTCTCTTCTTGGTGATGGTGTGAATTCTGCAACAAAGTCTGCTAAGGCTTGAGCTTTTATTGCAGTCTTCGGCCGGTAGAGGAGGTCGTATTGGCTTAGCTCTATAGCCCACTTCATGAGTCTGAGAAGCATCAGGGCTGTGGAGGATTGATCTCAAAGGAAAGTCGGTCATGACGATGACTCGGTGAGCTTGGTAATAAGGTCGCAGCTTTCTCGCAGAAACCACAAGGGCCAAAATGAGCTTCTCCAATTTCGGGTAACGAGTCTCTGCATCGAGGAGAGCTTTTGACGTGTAGAATATCGGATGTTAGACCCCAAGTTCTTCTCGAATGAGAGTGAGTGACGGCCAAGTTGGACACTGCTAGGTACACGAACAAGTCTTCACCAGGAACGGCTTTGAGAGCAAGGGAGGTGAAGTAAGGTAGGTCTTTAGATTCTGGAAAGCTACTTCGCACTCTTCGTCCCATTTGTCTTTTTGTCCTTTCTTCAAAGCTTTGAAGAATGGTCTGCACTTGTCGGTAGACTTTGAGAGGAATCTGTTAAGGGCCGCTGCTCTGCCCGTCAAGCTTTGTATCTCCTTCACTGTGGAAGGCGACTTCATCTCGAGAATGGCTTTGATTTGGCGTGGGTGTGCCTCGATACCTCGTTGCGTCACCAAGTATCCTAGGAACCGGCCAGACGATACACCGAACGTGCATTTACTTGGATTCAGCTTCATGCGATATTGGCGGAGTAGGTGAACGCCTCGGTGAGGTTTTTGAGGTGGTCCCCCTTGGGGGCTTTAACCAGCATATCGTCCACGTACATCTCCATGGTTCTGCCGATCTGCTCCTTGAAAATTTTATTCACGAGCCTTTGGTAGGTTGCTCCGGCGTTCTTCACCCAAAGGGCATGACCTTGTAGCAGGGTCCCTCTTTCGATGATGAAAGAGGTATTCGCCTTGTCATCATCGTACATCATAATTTGATTATAGCCGGAGTAAGCATCCATGAAGCTGAGCAGCTGGTTGCCGGAAGTTGAATCCACGAGCTGGTCGATTCTCGGCAGTGGGAAGTTGTCTTTAGGGCACGCTTTGTTGAGGTCGGTGTAATCAACGCATACTCTCCATTTTCCCTTTTCTTGTTTTGCCACCAGAACAACGTTAGCCAGCCATTCCGAGTAGGAGACCTCTTCAATGAAACCGGCAGCTAAGAGCTTGTCGATCTCGGCTTCAATGATCGCGACCCGCTCGGGAGCAAAGTTGCGTCTCTTCTGCACCACGGGCTTGCTAGCAGGGTTGACATGGAGCCGATGGCAGATGATATTTGGGTCAATGCCAGGCATGTCAGATGGTGACCACGCGAACATGTCTTTGTTGTTCTGGAGGAAGATGGTCAGCTCCATCTTCTCGTCTGGGCTTAGGCGCGAGCCGATCCGCGCTTTCTTGTCGGTGGTGAGGATCGAGGGGTACTAACTCAACGTCTTCCTCAGGCTTCCAACCTTCTTCAAGGGAGCCTTCCGAGCGGATTCCCTCATCTCGATCCTTCTTGGTTGAATTCAGTGCGAGCCGATCTGCGCCTCCTTCTCGGCTGATCGGGATCGGGGTACTAACTCAACGACTTCCTCGGGCTTCAACCTTCTTCAAGGGAGCCTTCCGGCGGATTCCTCGTCTCGATCCTTCTTGTTCGGATTCGCACGAGCCGATCTGCGCCTCTTTGTCCGGCTGGTCGAGGATCGGGGTACTAACTCAACGTCTTCCTCGGGCTTCCAACCTTCTTCAAGGGAGCCTTCCGGCGGATTCCTCGTCTCGATCCTGGTTCCTTAATCGCTATTGTGAGGCAACTTCCTTCCCTTTCGGGTTTGCTTGTCCGCTAAGAGCGCTTCTGCCTCATTGGCGGCTTGCATTCTTGGTGTGAATGCGGTGCTTACTCTTCTTGAGCCCTTGGCGGTGCATCTCCTGCCATGGCTTGGTCATCGTTGATCGCCTGATCCCGCCCGAGGATGGGATAGTGGATCTTCGATGTAGAGCAGATGTGACCTCGATCTTGCGATCCACGGTCGGCCCAAGATTCCGTTGGGGAAACCTCGTTGATGACCATGAAGGTCGTGAGCGGACCACTGGGGGTGAGTGGACATCCAAGTCGATCGTTCCAATAGTGATTGATGTGGCCCCATTGAAGCCGGTGAGCGATCTGGCAAGTTTGCTAATCTTGGGCTCGAACCCCATCTGTTGGATAACAGATAGTTGCAGGATGTTGGCTGCGCTGCCCTCATCTACATGAACTCGCTCGATCACAGCTTGTTCAATTTGGATGCAGATGACTAGGGCGTCATTATGTGGCAGGTCAAGCCCGAACAAGTCCTTCTTCTGGAAGCCGATGATAGGTGTATCCCCAACAGCTGGTACTCCCGTTGTGACTTGGGAGACATAAGTTGCCTGCGCGATCTTTCTCTTGCGCTCCTTGGTGGTCAGCCCGGACTCTTGGGAGTCGGCTAGAATGGTGTTGATTCGAATGACCTTTTGGGGAGGTTCCTTGGCAGCTACATCACGATCCTCGATCTGCTGGATAGCCTTCTTTGCAACGAACTCTGTGCAATGGCCCTCTCTGACCAGCTCCTCAAGGTGCCTTTTCCAAGCGTTGCAGTTGTTGGTGTAATGACCGTGCTCCCCGTGGAATGCGCAGTATTTGCTGGTGTCTCTTTTAGAGGGGTCTCCTTTCATGGGTGGTGGTCTCCTCACCCACGGCTTGTCCTTCACCTGAGCTAGGATCTGGTTGATTGGGATAGCGAATTCGGTGAAGGTCCCTGTTTCGAGCTTTCCTCTTGGGGCCGCGATCTGCGCTTATCTCGGGCTTTTTGCTCGAACTTGTTGCTCTTTTGGCTTGCCTGCTTCGTCGGGTGGTCAACTTGCTTGCTAGCTTTCTTTGCGGCGATACGATCATCGTCCCAAAGTGCGTAGCGCTCTGTCGCGAACACTTCGCCAAGGTTTGACTTGGAGTTATGGCCAGCTCCCGGTATAGCTCGTGCTCGGTTGGCAAGCCCTTCTTGAAAGCTGAGGATGCAACTTGGTCGTTGCATCCTATGATGTTGGCCTTCTCAGCCTTAAACCGTCTCGGGTAGTCTCGTAGAGACTCGTCTGGCTTCTTGCGCAGTTGAACAGGTGGTCTGCATGCTTTCTGACCGTCTTGTAGGAGGTGTACTCCTTTGTGAAAATGATGGCGAACTCCTTGAAGTTGCCTATTGACGCGGACGGTAGAGTGTGGAACCAATCCTGAGCTGCTCCTCGCAGAGTCATCGCGAACACTTTGCACATCGGCGTCGTCGCCTTATGCAGGATCATGACGCTCTTGAAGTGCCTCAAATGGCTCTCGGTCGAGTCCCCTTGAATGGAGTGATGGATGGCGTTGTAAACCGCCGGCGGCGGAGCTCGTTCCACCTCGTCCGTAAAGGGCGAGCATCAACTCGATCAATTTCCTTGCATAGGGCCTCCTCCGCGCTTCCTTTGAGTCGGAGACCTCGGAGTTGGTCATTTACTAGCTTTGCGACATCCTCTGCTCGCAGGTTGGAGTCTCGGGCCGACGTCTTCGGTGCCTCGAGCGCGACCGCTAGCTTCTTCCTCGGTTCCCAAGGGTCGATCCCCTTGGGTGCTCTGCCGTGAGGCGATTAGGAGATTGAGTTTGTGAGGATTCCTCTGCAGCTTGTCGCCGCGTGTTGGTCCTCGAGCGGGCTGGTGGGCGTCGATCGTCACCCTCTGCTCGCAAGGAAGGTCGTTGGTCGACGTCTTGGTGCCTCGAGCGTGGGCTAACTTCTTCTCCGGCTCCCAAGGGTCGATCCCCTTGGTTGCCCTGCCGATGGGGCAGGAGAGAAGGTTGAGTTTGGGAGGACCCCTCCACAGCTTGTCGCCGCATGTCGGACCTCGAGCGGGCTGGTGAGCGTTGATCGTCATCCTCTGCTTGCAAGGAAGGTCGTTCAGGTCGACGTCTTCGGTGCCTCGAACGTGATTGGCTGACTTCTTCTCCGGCTCCCAAGGGTCGATCCCCTTGGTTGCCCTGCCGATGGGGCAGGAGATAAGGTTGAGTTTGGGAGGATCCCTCCACAGCTTGTCGCCGCGACCGCTCACGAACTCGAGCTCCTTGTGGACCTAAGCGAGCACGAACATTGGATTGTGGGCCTAGCCTCTCGAGCACATTGGTCCTGGGTCCTAGCCTCGAACGGCTCAGAGTACGGCTCGCAGCTGTCTGCGTCTCGTCTGCACGATCTCGCTCTCTTCCTGCCGGTTTGCCCTTGTCCGACTAGCCTGGGACCTCTCGAATCTGCTCACCAGCATGCTCGTGTGCCCTCCTCTCCTCGTCATGGGGTCCAAGGTTGGGGCCTTGATTCAAGTTGATCTGCCTGAGTAGCTGGCCAATCAGGTTGTTTTGATCATCGACCTTCTGTGTGAGTTGATCAACCCGCGAGTTAAGGTCCACCTGACTGCTCGGGTCAAGTAGAGTGGTGTGCATCGGGCCCAACGGCATGTGGGCTAGGGCTCCATTAGACGCGTACACAGGTGCATATGTCAAGTGTGATCGCAGAGGAGGGAGAGAATGGATCTGCTCCAAGACTGGGACGATGTCGAGTAGCCATGGGGCTGTGCAGCAAGTCCGATGAGTTAAGTGGTGTGGCTGTTCTTTGTGCTCGACGGCAGACAGCCGAGCGAGCGACTCCGTGTCGGCGGCAAGGTGTGGAGGTCCTGTGGTCATGTGGCGGCTGTTCGCAATTCCAGCAATTGAAGGCGGCTGCAAAGCACTAGAAGACGGCTGCAGGGCGTTGGCATGCATGATTCCGTGCTGTTGCATGGAGGTTTCCACCACGAAACCATGAGATGGGCCCGTCGTGGTGGCGTTACTCTTCGTACGTCTTGTATCAACCATGGTTGTTTGAAAAAAATGTGTGAAAGATGGATTTTGAGCACGCTTTGAATATATCTCGTGCTCTCAATGAAAGCACCAATTTGTTTGTACAAATTTCCTCACGAGGATATTCGTCTAAGATTCCTTCGTCTTCTCCACTTCTCTTTCTCCCTGCAAAACAGATCGGGGTAAAAGGACCACACCCGGGGGGTGTTGGCCAAAGGCCCTCCGATGCCTAAGTTAGGTAGGGTATTTCAAGGAAAATCGGGTGGCCGGAGCCGTGTGTGGTGGCCGGAGCCTTGTGTCAGAGAGAGAAAGAAAGTGGTGGCTAGGGTTTGTGAGAAATAATTTCTGCAGAGTTTCAGTAGGAATTTAGACGTACCTTGACCTTTGTGCGTAGCCAAGTATTTATAATGGTCTCGGAGATTAGGGTTTCAGAGGAATAATTCCATAGATGGAAGGGAATTATTCCTCCCCTATTTGGAATTGATTTGATTAATTAGGGATTTGATTTATTAGGGTAAATCAAATCCCTAATCGTGGTAGTTATCAGATCAAATCCTAATTTAATTAGGTAACTCCTCATTTAATTGGGAATTGGGGTAGGAATCAAATCAATTCCCAACTTAATTAGGTAATTCTCAATTTAATTGGGTAACTCCCAATTAAATTGAGTAACTCCCAATTAGGTTGAGTAATTCCCAATTATGTCAAATAATCCCCAAATGGAAGGAATTATTTGACCTAGGGTATGATTTAATTCGGTTCCCACAAACGACATTACCAATATATTCTAACCTTGTTTTGTGGATAGCTCTGAGAGGACTGGATCTGCAAACTGGTTTTTTCACCTACAAGCAAATTAAAGCCGCCACTAAAAACTTTGATCCTCTAAACAAAATCGGGGAAGGCGGTTTTGGATCTGTTTACAAGGTGCCATATAAATAGTTCCTTACTTATAGGCCTTACTTATCATGCTTGAAAACTACTAAACTGTATTTATTTCAGGGTATATTATTGGATGGTACTATAATTGCAGTTAAGCAACTATCATCCAAATCAAAGCAAGGAAATCGAGAATTTGTGAATGAAATAGGCATGATTTCTGGTTTACAACATCCAAATCTTGTTAGATTGTATGGATGCTGTATTGAATCAAACGAGTTACTGTTGGTATATGAATACATGGAAAACAACAGCCTTGCACGTGCTTTGTTCGGTAAGCTTATCAAGTCCAGTGGCAAAAAACTGAAATGGTGTATTAAGAAAAACAAAAATGAGATCATTGATTGGGAATCCATGTTTGTTGCAGTTCCGGAGGAAAGTCCTTTAAAATTGGACTGGCCTGCAAGGCAGAATATATGCATAGGCATAGCAAGAGGTCTGGCTTTTTTGCATGAGGAATCAGCACTGAAGATTGTACACAGAGACATTAAAACTACAAATATATTACTAGACCGAGACCTTAACTCCAAGATCTCGGACTTCGGGTTGGCCAAGCTTGACGAAGAGGAGAACACCCACATTAGCACTAGAGTTGCTGGAACTATGTAAGCTATACTGTTTTTTTCTCTGAACTGCATTTCAGAGCCTAGTTTTGTTTATGAACTTTTCTTCACCCAGCTAAGGAAAGCAATCGTTTTTTGTGTGCAGAGGATATATGGCGCCAGAATATGCACTATGGGGTTATTTGACCTACAAAGCAGATGTCTACAGCTTTGGTGTTGTTACATTGGAAATTGTTGCTGGAAAGAGCAACATGAAATATCGACCAAATGAGAACTTCGTATGCCTTCTGGATTGGGTAAGATGGATCTTCATTCACATTCCTTCCAACTTGGTCATCCTTCTTTCCTTCTATGAGTTGCTTTTCCATTTTCAAATCTCTTTTCTCTGCTAAATTTCAGGCTCTTGTTTTACAACAAAAAGGGGAATTATTGGAGCTGGTGGATCCAAGGTTGGGGTCCGATGTGAGTGAGGAAGAGGCCATTAGGATGATTAAAGTTGCTCTCTTATGCATCAATGCAGCACCAGCGCTTAGGCCTACCATGTCTGCAGTAGTGAGTATGCTTGAAGGGCAGACGTCTGTTCATGAATTGGTCACGGATCCAAGTACTTACGGTGATGAACTGAGGCTAACAGCCTTGACAAACCAGTTTGATCACAATTCATCACAGAATCCAAGTCAAACTCAGAGTCTTATTGTTCCTTCATCATCAGATGCACCATGGATTGGTTCTTCTGCTACTACTACGTCTTCTGATCTCTATAAAATCAATCCCAGTACTAGTTCTTGCTAATGTAAATGCTAGGACTCAAGATTTCACGTTGGAAAAATAGCATATCCTAGAGTGGTTTATGAGCTCTTAAACATTATTTTCTCACAAGTAGGCTTTTAGAGGCAAGTTCTACCCATGAACTCTTCATAATAAACATTTCTTCGCCCTTAACTACGCAAATGCTCGTGTAATGATAAACTAACTAGTAGTAGTACATATCTTTTCAAATAAAAATATTGGGTTTTTGCAAACACATAAAGATCAAGCTCTATCTCTATGTGACCAAGCTGAGCAAAGTGGGGAAAAAAGGCATGAATTTTTAAGTGATTCAAAAGCCCTTCAAATTTTACGTACGATACAATTGTCAAGATCAATCTGTCAATTCAACTTGGCATGGCATGTATCGGTTTCAGTTCTAAGGAATTAGAGCTGGGAGAGGAAAGTTTGAACACCTCAAACTCGTAGTGAGAGCTTTTGGGCCTACTATGTCTGCAGTGGTGAGTATGCTTGAAGGGAAGACTGCTGTTCATGAACTGATTATGGATCCAAAGCATTTATGGTGATGAAATGAGGTTAAGAGCTCTGAGAAACCAGTTTGATCAGATTGCACAAGAGAGCTCAACTGGAACTCAGAGCCTCATTCGTTCATCGGATGCAACGTGGATTGGTTCTTCTGCTACTTCTACTTCTTCAGATCTCTACAAAATCAATCCTAGTTCTTAGTAAATGTAGACCTTTTGTTGCCCATAACAATGCACAAGCCCTTGTATAAAGATGCATTCACTTCACCTTCCAATACCAAAACTTTAACTACCTCTTACTTCATTTAGGGCCCGTTTGATAACCATTTCAGTTTTCAGTTTTTTATTTTTCAATTTTCAATTTTCAGTTTTCATTTTTCATTTTTCAAAAACTGAAAACTTGTTTGGTAACTAATTTCAATTTTCAAAAAAAGTGAAAAGTGAAAACTAAACACAAGATGTTTGGTAACTTATTCAATTTTCAGTTTTCAGTTTTATGTGAAACTTGGAAATGGAAGTTTTGGGGTCCAATTGTGAATTTGATATCATAGAATGAAAATGCATATTACAAGGAGTTCGTAGTATTTTTCGGTGAATTTTTTGAATTAGGATGATTTTTTTGGTGAATTTTGGAGATGGAGTTTCTCAGGCTTGGATTGGGTCTGTAGCCAAACGCAAGAATTGAGCGACCAAGTCCAAGTCGGGAGGTCCCAAATACCAAAGTTTGATAACTTGAGTGTATTTCATGTGTCGTGATGTAAAATTAATGAATGAAATAGGAGCGCAAAAAAAAAAAAATTGAAAACACTTTCAAGTTGTTTTAAAAAATATGGGTGATTTTGAAAACTAGATTTCACTTTTTTGAAATTTGAAAACGAAATATGTTACCAAAAATGTTTTTAATTTTCAGTTTAAAAAAAAAATGAAATGAAAATGAAAACTGCAAAGTGAAAATGAAAATGAAATATAAAAAATGAGGATATTCCAACTCCTAAAAGAGGCCAACTCTTTTTTTTTTTTTTTTTGTTCGAAAGAGAGGCCAACTCTTCTCTAAATGATTTCGCATTCAAATGAAAATCTACTTAAGTAATGATTAAGATTAATGATGACATATCAAAGGAGCAAATATTTCCCACCATTAATTATAATTTGTGCTTGGTATCATAAGCCAAGTTGTTTGACTACTTTAATATCTTATATCGTGACCCAACTGTGAGACCCATCATGTCTATGGGACAAGATTTTTTAATTTTATTATATTATTCTTTTTGTATTGAATACTAGCCCTTTGGAATATTCTCATGCATGTGCCAACTGTTTTTTTTTTCCTTTATTTTTTGAATTAAAAAAAGATAAGTAGTTCTGTTCCATAAAAGTAGGACTTATTATATGATTTTGTTTTTAATTTTAATTTTTTAATATGAAAAAAAATGTGAATTTACCATATTTATCCTCATTTAATTAATAATTTCAATTCTTAATATTTGAATTAACCAATGGAATTTTCAGGTATTTTGAATGTTTAACCATTCCTTACCTTTTGCTTTATATATATGGATTCACTAGGGACTTTTATTAGAGTCCCATCATTATTTTGCTACTTGGATTCTACAAATTATTCTACAAGGAAATTTTACCATTGAATCGAGAATCGACTATCCCTGAGAACTACTTGCGTTCCGTTTTGTTTTGGAATTTCTTTCACACAATTTATTTATAGTTGAAAACAAAGTCTGAGTGAGTTTTCTTTGACAAACTTTTGTAGGTCGAGAAAATCATCTTAAACTGGATTGGTCAACAAGACATAAGGCCATCTCCAGCCAGGGGACATAGGTCAAATATAGCCCTAAAATAATGCAAAGCCATCTTCACCATGGGCTAAAAAAAATTTGGCCAAATTTGGAGGACTACATTTGGCCTTGACCTCCAATTAGGCCAAATGTATAGCTAGCTTTGGCCTACGCCAAATTTTTTTGTGGGCCCAGCACATGTGCTTTCCAAGAGGAGAAAGTATCATGCGTAGGTAAGAGCACGAAACATGTCATGCAACTGCAGATTCAACAGCCAATATTAAAGGTGTGTTGACATCATCGATGACGTCAGCTAGCCGTTAGGTTTTTTTATTTTATTTTTAATTACCTTTTAAAATTCATTTTGTTTCTTTATATATATATATATATATAATTGGTTTCTGATTGTTGGAGGTTAGAACCATTGATTGAAAAGTTTATTTATTTAAAACCTTTTAAAATGTTTTAAATTCATTTTGTTTAAAAAAAATATTGTCTCTAAATCGTAGTTTAATTAAATTAAACAATACATAGTTGTGGAACATATGAGTGCTGTACCATAATTTTTCTCAAAATAATAAAATACGAAGAGCCTTAAAATACAGTCATGCATGGCTGGAGATGGAAAAATTTAGCCATGCACTATTCTTTAAAAAAAATTAATATTTTGGAGGGCTAAATTTTTAGTCCTGGACTACATTTAGCCCTATGACTCGAGATGGCGTAATATTTGTATTGGGATAGCAAGAGGACTAGCTTTTCTCCATGAAGAATCTGTACTTAAAACGGTTCACCGAGACATCAAAGCTACTAATGTGCTGCTTGATCGGGACTTGAACCCCAAAATATCCGACTTTGGATTAGCAAAGCTTGATGAAGAGGAGAAGACGCACATGAGCACCCGAGTTGCTGGGACCATGTCAGTTTCCACTTTCCATGTCCTTGTTTACACTGACTTCTTGATATACTTGCAACGAAGTCTAGCTAAATTGGTGATCTTTTTTTTTTGGGTTGAATAACAAGATTTTGGGATCTTGATTTGCAGAGGATACATGGCACCAGGATATGCATTATGAGGTCACCTGACGTACAAAGCAGATATTTACAAATTACAGTTTTGGAGTAGTGGCCTTGGAAAGTATTAGTGGGAAGAAGAACAATAATTATATCCCAAGTGATGACTGGATTTGCCTTTTAGATTGGGTACTCTTACCATTCCCTCTAGCTCTTTGATCCATTTTTACATCCATCTTGTCACATCTGGTTGTTCTCGTTGTTACTAATTCAGTGAGAAACTACAATAAACATTTGCAGGCTTGTCATTTGCAACAAACAGGAAACTTGTTGGAGCTAGTTGATGAGAAGTTAGGGTCCGAAGTCGACCAAAAAGAAGCAGAGATCATGGTTAAAGTGGCTCTGATTTGTACAAATGCCTCTGCGTCACTTAGGCCTAGCATGTCCGAGGTGGTGAGCATGCTTGAAGGACAAACCTCTGTTCCTGACGTGATCCCAGAACCAAGTACCTATAGAGAAGATTTGAGGTTCAAGGCCATGAGAGACCTCCACCGGCAGAGGCAACATCATAGTTTAAGTATCAGTGGAACACAGCATTCAACTACGGTCCACACATTCGAGTCTACCTCTACGTCCGGCCTTGAATTCTCTGAAATCAATCCAGACTCAACACCCTCTTGACAGTTGTGGACATTCTGGTTCTATAGTAGCAAGTATGTTGTAGTTTGTAGTCTTCGGAAACGCATATGCAGATTAGCTGTGTCCATTTTTTCTTTCCTGTGCATATTTTGTTTAATTTTCTATTAGCTTCATTCGTTCCATGTTTGTCTCTGCAAACAACAATAATAACAATATCAATATTATTCAATTGAAGATTCAATTTAATTCGTTCACTCGTTTTCCTCACCAAAGACTGAATAATTTCTGCTGTAAATTTCTGCAAATTAATAGAAACGTTGAAACTGAACTGCAATATTTTGAAATTTTATTTCAGCCGCCGACAATATATTACATAAAGTAAAATGCAGAGCTTTTTTTGTGGGCAGAAATGTAGAGCGTTTTTTGTGGACAGAAATGTAGAGCGTTCTGGCTTCTGATGGACTTCCTAGTCCCCCTTAATTGTAATTTTTGTTTTTAGTGTTTTTGTCTCTGTGGGGAAAAACTGGTTTCTAGACCGTGAGTTTAGTTTTTTTCCCTGAGTTTCTATTAGCTTTTCAGGTTAGTATCCTTTTGTACGCCTCTTTTGCTATCAATGAAAGCTTCTTTGTCCAAAAAAAAAGAACAACTGCACCAACCCTATGAATTAATTATACGTAATATTGTCGGGTCTTTATACAATTGACTACTCATTATTTTCCTGGTGATTTTTCAAAAGATAAGGTTTGTGATGCAGAACCGGAACATTTAACTTTTTTTTTTTTTTTAAAGTGACACATGTCATGAGAAAAAGGAGAAGGTCCAAAAAGAAGGTTGGAGAGAAGTTGCTAGCTATGTTGTATGGACACGAGTACGGGGATACGGGAATGTGACACAGAGACACGGCGGCACGGGAAATTTCAAAAAATTAGGACACGAACGCATCATTGAGGTGATTGTTGGAGGGCAATGGCCTCGCCGCCATCACACAACGCTTTCTCTGCAACCTTTCAAAAATTCCCCGTCGTGTCTTGACCATGAGTTTGCCGTGTCGGGAGTCTCTTGACTGTGTCCAAGGCATTGACCCATGTCCAAGGCGTGTTGGAGGCATATCCGCGCTGTGTCCAAGTGTCGAACACACCGACACTTCAGCTCACTACCGTGTCTGTGCAACATAGGTTGCTAGCATTCCCCCTACTTTCTTCCCCTTCGTGAATATGAGTCTTGTGGGATTTACATGAGGTGGTAGGGATGGCTATATTTTAATCAATAACACTACGTCACATCGGCTGATCACATTGTTAGGAACCTTCATCATTGCTGAGTTGGATTAGTGATGAGCTGACATATAGTCAGTTTGTTAATTGATTAGTTAAGAAATTAGTTTCTAACCGAATTGGTTAATGAGAGCTTACAACTATATTATGCAATTATTGTATCAAGAACGAGTTGTTGAGAATATTGTACTGTTTTGATAATTCAATAAATAATACTTGTTACTCTGTGTAATTCTAGGGTTAAGGTTGAAAGGGTTTTAACACACATAATCATATGTGACAACTGTTAAAAGTCTTATATAGTTCTGCTAGTAACTTTCTCTTCGAGGAGGGGCCTTGTGTTTGATTAGGTAGTTGGTAAGGCAAAGCTAACTAAGGTAATTAGGAAGATCAACCACACTAACTGAGACACACTCCTACCGAAGGCAGTAGTGGGGAATTCTCCGCAATGGGAGAAAACCCAACAGAGCAATGCCGCGTGGAGGTAGAAAAGGCAATGAAAGCATCGGCTTTCTTTGTGCTAGCAGCCATGGTAAAACAGAGGATGCAAGCATTATTTGAATGATCAAGCTTAAAATTGTAGGTGGCTAGTATAGTAAACTTGCTACTAATGTTATTTGCAAATTGACACATTATCTACCACATGATGTGGTATAGTCCTCTAGTCTTTCTCCAATGAATTTTAACACCTACGCACACGTTCCCCCAACCAAGAAAGGAGCCATTCATTGGTACTGAAGTCTTCCTTTAGTCTTCATTGATTGATTGGTAAAAGTCTTCCTCAAAGTCTTATAAACACCTACTTTTGTCCCACTCCTCAGAACAAAGGAGGACATGTATTTTACTTTTTCCTTTATGAGCGCATGTATGTCATTGATTGATTGGTAAAAGCCTTCCTCAAAGTCTTATAAACACCTACTTTTGTCCCACTCCTCAGAACAAAGAAGGAGGACATGTATTTTACTTTTTCATTTATGAGCACATGTATGTCCTTTTCTGATAGGTCTATTTTTAGAATTTTCTTCGTCATTTAATATGAAAATTACATAAAGAAAGAGCGGAAATTTCATACATTATTTCATTGACTAATTTGTCTTCCTCTAGAATTTTCTGAGTCATTTAACATGAAAATTACAAAAAGAAAGAGCATAAATTCCATACATTATTTCATTTACTAATCTGTCTTCCTCTATAATTTTCTTCATCGTTTAATATGAAAATTACATAACGAAAGAGCGGAAATTCTCTACATTATTTCATTGACTAATCTATCTTCTTCCTCTCTGATTTTGGGGCTGATTAAGGTTAGGAGAAGGAGATTTGTGTAAAAATTTATATACCTACACATAGGCCAAACCGGAATTAGAAAAAGAAAAGAAATTTTCCAAGCGCGAAGTTTCTCTCGAAATTTCGGTAGAATATCCTTCTGTGTTGGGGACCAAATCAATCGTCAAGTCCACTGTATGCTGCATGCATAAGGAAACTAATAATAAATAATTGTCAAAGTCTATCATATTGACTGATCGACATTGACGGAAACTGAGGGTAGTTGCTCTTCAAGTCCTTCGGTAAAAACTGAGGGTAGCAGCATGTATGAACAAAAGCATGATTAGTATGAATATGAAATAATAAGAAAGGCCCCACTCTCACTGAAGGGTCTTGCCCTCCTTGCCTATAAATAGGTAATGGTTTGTGTGCATTGTACAAGCCTGAGTAAGAAAGAAGACTGAGGATGAGATGAAGAGAGAGAAAGAGAAATTCCGAGAGAGTTTTCTTACCATTGTAGTGCATCAAGGATAAATGGCAAGAGGAGTTAATTGTACTGCTCCAAAAACCATCATGAACCTTATTATGCTAATTTCGGTTCTCTGCTTATGCACCAAATCAGTCGAAGTTGAAGAACAAGCTTCGCGTCTGCCTGCTGCAGAAGGTAACTTACTCTTTCTTCTTGTTTAAGTGTGTATATATTGATAATACAAATATCCATGCCTCACTTTAGTCAAGTTTTAGCGGCAGTATGCCACTGTTTTGATTTTTTTCACTAAAAAATTGTAATTTTGGACTGAAGGAATCAAACCAAACCACAATTAGTTTCGTGTGGTTTGTTTTGACCTTTTTGAAACCCTCTAAACTAAATCAAACCCACCTCTTTTATTTATTTATTTATTTTTATTTTTTACACTTGGTATTATTCGTTATCATCATTTACTAACACATTTCATCTCACCCATTGATATCAACCGTTTAATACAAAAATTAAAATACATAACCCATTTGAATTTGATGATATATATATATATATATACTCAACTAAGAGTTTCTTCATATTCAAAGGTTGTTTTCTCAACTATTGTTCAATTTACAACATGAAACTCTCTTTATAACGTGTTCAATTATTTCGAATAAAGGAACTAAGGAATAAGTAAAAGAATGAATATGCATGAGATCAACTACTACCATTTCAATCAATCTAGTTTCTTTTAGGTATTGGATTGTATCTTTTAATGTGAAATTCATTCAAGTTTTATTCTTATATCTATATATATAAAGTAAAAAGCAGAAAATGGTAAAACATTCAAAATACCAGAAAATAAAAATTTTTATTTTTATTTTTATTTTAAAAAAACCTCTCGCCAGCATGAAAGCGCTGGGAGAGGCTAGTGTTAGTAAATGCAACATAATTAAGGAATAATTCAAATACTCATCTATTAATAGTAATCACAAGGGAAGTCATATTTTAGAATAGGCTTTTTATCACAAAACTATCAAATTATGTCCTTTTTTGTGTGTGTCATTTATGGTCCTTAAAGTTAAAATGTGTGCTCACAAATAGTCCTTCATCAAAAACTCATTAGTTTCTTTGTTGTGGCATATATGCGGAGCCCACATATCTAATAATACAATGCCACATGTATTTAAAATAAAATATATTTTTGTTAAAAATAATTTAAATTTTAAAATACAACTTTTTTTTTGGTTTTTTCATTTTTAATTTTAAATTATTTAAAAAATATATATTGTATTTTAAATACATGTGGCATTATATAATTAGATATGTGGACTCCACGTATATGCACATCAGAAAATTAACGAAGTTTTATTTATTTATTTATGAAAATTGATGGCATGAACTATTTGTGAGTACACATACTAATCTTGAAGACCACGAATGACCAAAAAAAAAAAAGACTCAATTTGATAGATTTATAAACCTCAATAATGTTTTGTGATACAAAGGCTTTTAGAATAATCAAGGGTCCATGTTGCCAAATTTCAGTACCAAAAAAAGATTCAAAAAACTTTTCATGGGCCCCGACAAAAAAAAAATCGTCAAAAGGGAAATGAAAAAACTTTTTTTTTTTTTTTTTGGGTCTGAACGAAATGAAAAACTTTTCAGTGTTAGAAAAAGCAAAACACCTCCCTCGACAATAATGTAATCGAATCGGCCAACTAGGTTTGAAGTCATAGACAAAACAACAGAGACAGAGACTCAATTAGGTTAGAATGTTGGGTGGCAGAAGGCCCAAGCCCAATCACTATTAGTATTTTGGCATCAACATTAATTTGGGCTCAATCACTCTACTTTTCTTTAAAAAATGAAAAATAAACCTGGTCACCTTTTTGGCACCAAGTTGGCCAGTATCAGGCCTACCCAGTCATAATTGAGGGCCCGATATTACCTTATCTTTATTATAAAAAAAATCAATGTGTGAGGTGGGAAATTCGAACCTCTAACCATGAAGAAATTATACAATAGTACGGTACTACCACACGTCATTTTTTAGGTGGTAGTACGCATCTATAAGACGACAACATATGGACAACAACTCCAACAAAGATAATTAACGTTTTGTTTTATATCAACGTTAACGTCACCGTCCATGAAATGAAACTTCCCCATCTTTATCCATCACCAAAGACTTCCATCTCTGCAAGATTCATTTGACTCCTTGAGGAGAGGCTATGTTGGTGCTGGTGCCATCAGATTTTCATAAACCTTCTTAATTTCTTCTCTCTTTTTTTTTCATAAAATTTTAAGAAATTATTGTCTTCCCCCAGTTTGTTCTTGGGTGTTAGTAAAGGAAAACATTGAATTTCTTTTTATTTCCAGGCAAACGGGGGTTAATTTTAGGATCTTTGCTCCGAATTTGTTCTTGAGTCCATCGTCTTTTGCAATTGCTTGGGTTGGTGTTTGTTAAATGGGTAGGCTCAAACAATATGGGTTGCGAATTTATGGGTGTATAATTAAAAATCTAAAATCAATTTTGATGATTTTTTTGATGTTGAAAGAAATTATGAGCGTTAATGCCTTTTCGAGAGATCCCAGTGAGTTGAACGAAAAACTCCATAGCCATGGCTTCTCGAGAGATTCAAAGACGGACGAAAGCTATGCGGTATTTGAGGTAAAAAAGACGGACCGTAGAAGTGTCCAGACCAATATTAAACGGACGTTAGTTCTGTTTTTTTTTTTTTTTTTTTTTTTTGTTCTATAGTTGTTATTCAAGTGTCGTCATATTATAAGTGCGTACTACCACCTAGCAAGTGCCACGTACTAATACCGTACTATTGTATAATTTCTCCTAACCATGTCACAAATTTAAATCAATATGACCTCCTAGTTGGTATTACCATATGTCGCAAATTGTTTGGATATCAACATTGATAATCCTGGGTTAATTAAACAAACAGGATCTAATCAATGCTATTTGAGTTGATTATGGTGGAAAATATTCAATTATATGATCATGGCTTTGATTTGCGTGCGCGCAGTGGAAGCACTGAAAGAAATAGCAAAACAACTGGGGAAAACGGACTGGAACTTCAACATAAACCCATGCAACAATGACACAAACTACTGGGATACTGCCAACACCCTCGGATGCAACTGCTCCCATCCTGACGGGTTTTGCCACGTTTTCAGCATGTACGTCAACTCAAAGCTTACTTATTTATATGTTTTCTCTTGGTTTATTTATGAATTTAATTTCCTTTTCTTGTTCATTATAAACCTTAATATAATTTGGCACAGTTGTGGGTCACTCCAGTCGGCCAGAGTAATGAGCACATCCTCTTGCACTTAAGTTCGAATCCCCCTTTCATCTAAGGGAAGGATTGGATATATGAATCAATTACAAATTTCTTTCCTATCTAAAATACATTTACTTTCTAACAAATAGTCCACTAAACTATAGCATGCAAGAGATTTGATTTGATTTTTCTTTTTGTTCTTTGGGTGAATTACGTTTGAGTTATGTTGTGCATGCCTATCATTAAATCAGTGTATGTGCAATTGTGCATGTGGGTTTTGAAGTTTATGAGCGCTGAACATTTTTGTTATACAGTTTTCTTAGAGGGCAAGATTTTGGTGGTGTACTTCCACCATCTATTGCAAAGTTGCCCTACATAACACAAGTGTAAGGGAAATCTTTCTCAGTTAATAATCTGCAAAGCTCAATAATAGTATAATTTTATTTTTATTTTATATTTTTTACAGTGATTTCTCCAGGAACTACCTCAGTGGTACTATACCGCCTGAATGGGCTTCTACAAAGTTGGAACTTCTGTAAAATGACTTCTGACCTTCAAGTTCAAGTTTAGCCAATTCTAATTGCTTTTATTAATTTTACTAAGAAAATGAGGAAACTGCATGCAGGTCCGTGAGTGTGAACAACTTGTCAGGACAAATCCCTCGTTACTTGGGGAACATTACCACTCTAATCAATCTGTATGCTCTGCCTCTATCTCTCTTGACCACTCTTTTTTTATTTTTCAAATCAACTTTAAGTTTCATTTCGGTTAGCCTGCTGTGACGAGGAATTTAATTCCAGGAACTTAGAGACTAACCTGTTTTCTGGAACTGTTCCTCCTGAGCTTGGGAATTTGGTTAACTTGGAGATTTTGTAAGCTCCCTTTTTCTTTTGCATCCACAGTTTCTTTTTAATATTAATGGTAAAGCAAGTTGCAGTGGATAAGTTATTAAGACTGGCCTTGGTATCTGCAGCATTCTTAGTGCAAACAATCTCACAGGAGAATTGCCAGTGGCTTTCACTAATCTGGCTAAATTAAGAGAATTGTAAGTGTTTGTACTCTTAACATTGTTTTCCACGTTTGGAAATCTTCAGCTTTATGTTTTTCAATCTTTCCCTTCATGCAGTAGGATTAGCAGTAACAACTTCACGGGAAAAATACCTGATTATTTGGAAAATTTTAAACAACTTAAGAAATTGTAAGTGCCTTTTCCCATAACATATTCTAACAACTCTTCTTGTGTAAGCTTGATTGATTTTGAATTTTGTTGTTGACAGAGAGATCCAAGCTAGTGGTCTCAGTGGGCCCATTCCGTCTAGCATTTCTGTCTTGAGTAATTTAAAAGAACTGTGAGTTCTGCATTGCAGTAACACTAAAGAACCTTAATCCTGATTTGAAAATTTTATGATAACTTCATACCACAGTGACTTGTTTTTCTCACAATGATTCATGGTGAAATTCAATGCAGAAGGTTCAGTGACTTAAATGGAGGGGGTTCAAAATTTCCAAACTTCAGTAATATAATGGGCATGACAGACTTGTACGTCTTGAAACTGTTCTACATTTTCATGTTGTAATGTAAGACTCTTAGCTGAGTTAGGCTAATATTACGAAGTTATGTTGCAGAATGCTGAGGAGCTGCAATTTATATGGACCTATCCCTGCTTATATATCAGAAATGCACAAGTTGAATAAATTGTAACACTGTTATTCTTTGTTTTTCACCTTGTTCAAGTGCACAGCGCAAGTTGATTAATGATATTTTTTTTCGTTCATTTAAGCTTCCAAATAATGGATCTTTGGGATCTTATGAGTTATGACAATCTTTTTAGTTGATTTCTTGCAGAGATCTCAGCTTCAACAAATTGGAAGGAAATATTGATAGTCCTGACTATGAACATCTGCAACGCGTGCAGTACTTGTAAGAAATGTGAATTTCATGAAGGTCACCAGCAGACATCATAATGCATGCCGGGGCGGCCTCCCCTGCCTATATGATATTTACATATATTAAATTACAACTCTATATTATATTTACATATATTTTACATAATGTCATTATGCATTTGATAGGTATCTAACAAGCAACTGGCTTACCGGGTCTGTTCCAGAGTGGATGCAGAGCAGAGATCGTGACTAGTATGTTTTCCATCTTATACAGAATTTCGTGATTAGTAACGTTTACGCAGATAATATAGTTAGAAATATGGGAACTTCTACTTTGATTAGAGGTCTATACGCAGTCACATACAATCGATCTTAACTGTCTGAAACATTTAAAATTTTAAATGATCAACTTTTAGGATTTTCTGTTGTGGAATTGATCCTTTAACCATATTTACAATTTTTATTGATACTCCAAAATGCAACTTTTCTGGTGGAGCTGTTCGGACTTACAATTTTATTGTATTGTATGCAGCCCGACAGATATTTCTTACAATAATTTTTCTGAGAGCTCTGAGCCAACTACTTGCCGAGAAAACCTGTAAGAACATATTTCTAGTTAGTGATTATTTAGCATACTTTGGTGTCTTCATTCACCTATAATAATGTATTTTTCTTTGAAATATTTATCAGAAACCTGTTTGAAAGCTTTTCTGCACAAAGAAACTCGTAAGCTTCTAAACTTTTAATCTTCATTGGTGAAGCCATTTTTGTCCTTTCTATATATTCTGGAATTTAAATTTGCATCAGCTGATTTTGTACCACACTAATGTAGATCATTTGGAGTGTGCTTGAGGAACTTTCAATGTCAAGAAGGTAACAATACAATACAATATGGCTTTGCTTTTTTAATTATTTAATATTTTAAAGTTCTTGTAAAAGAATTAGTTCATAATTTAAGTTTGCATGTGACAATGACAGAAACTGTTTTACAATCAATACAATACTTTCCAATTTGAATTTTTAAGTAGTCAACTATTTGACTTAATCTGATTAGATTTTTTATGATGTCATTTCTCTGTTGCTTGCTACTGAATAGATCAGTACTCGTTGCATATAAATTGTGGTGGAAAACAAACCACCATTGAAGGAGTCACCTTTGAAGATGATCAAGACTCAGGAGGTGCAGCAAGTTTCGTTCCTCACAGACCTATCTGGGGAACCAGTAGCACTGGAACTTTCAGGGGTTCTAAACCCTCTGCTGCAGACTACATTGCACATAATGTATCTGAACTTAGAATGAAAAACTCTGAGTTGTACACAAGTGCACGCCTCTCTGCTCTTTCTCTCACTTATTATGCACGCTGCTTTCTAAATGGCAATTACACCGTGAAACTTCACTTTTCGGAGATAACGATCAGAAGCAGTAGATCTTTTCGTAGTGTTGGAAGACGGATATTTGATATTTATATTCAGGTAGTCAAGCATACTGTTTGTACACTATATGCAACAAAATATGATTTCTGATTGATAAGTTTGTTACAGGAGAAACTGGTGTGGAAGGATTTTGAAATAAAAAAGGAAGCACGCGGCGTTGATAAAGAACTCATTAAGGAAAGTAAAGCAGTGGAGGTTAAGAATAAAACTTTAGAGATCCGATTTCATTGGTCTGGGAAAGGGACAAATAGTGCTCTTATATCTGCTATCTCTGTAGAGCCTGGTATATTCTGAATTGGAAACATAACTCTCTCTCATGGACACAATCTTAAGTTTGTTTAAAAAATTTATTATATCCCACTTGTTTGTACTCGTTCCAAAAATACAATTATGTTAACTGCAATAGATTGGAAAATATATAGTACATCAAGTACAGTATACTAAAGGAAGAAGTACCCAGATGGAAAGTTTGTTTACCTTAAATAACAAGAAACTGTGCAATTTATCTCTTTCTTTTCGATCTTTCTAGCTCAATTTGGTCTTTACAACATCCTACAAGATACTGCTATGAATTGATATACCGCGGACATATGACGGCATCTCATAGAACTGAAACTTGTATTCTCTGTTGCTGATTTTTTCTTTTCACTTTTTTATTTGCTAGAGTTCAAGCCTCATCATGGTAGCAAAAGCAAGGTACCTATTGTAGTGGGAGCTTCAGTTGGAGCTTCGGTCTTGTTCCTCATTTTCTTGATTTTCAGCGTTCTTTGGTGGAAAGGCTGTCTGGATAGCAAGATATCTAGGGAAAAAGGTGCCACTAAGTTACTGTGAAAATTTCAAGTGGTACTTTGGTCTCAGTCTTCTAATGCCATTTAGCTATAAAACACATACCCAGATACTAAGTTCAACGACATTACCAATATATTCTAACCTTGTTTTGTGGATAGCTCTGAGAGGACTGGATCTGCAAACTGGTTTTTTCACCTTCAAGCAAATTAAAGCCGCCACTAATAACTTTGATCCTCTAAACAAAATCGGGGAAGGCGGTTTTGGATCTGTTTACAAGGTACCATATAAATAGTTCCTTACTTATAGGCCTTACTTATCATGCTTGAAAACTACTAAACTGTATTTATTTCAGGGTATATTATTGGATGGTACTATAATTGCAGTTAAGCAACTATCATCCAAATCAAAGCAAGGAAATCGAGAATTTGTGAATGAAATAGGCATGATTTCTGGTTTACAACATCCAAATCTTGTTAGATTGTATGGATGCTGTATTGAATCAAACCAGTTACTGTTGGTATATGAATACATGGAAAACAACAGCCTTGCACGTGCTTTGTTCGGTAAGCTTATCAAGTCCAGTGACAAAAAACTGAAATGGTGTATTAAGAAAAACAAAAATGAGATCATTGATTGGGAATCCATGTTTGTTGCAGTTCCGGAGGAAAGTCCTTTAAAATTGGACTGGCCTACGAGGCAGAATATATGCATAGGCATAGCAAGAGGTCTGGCATTTTTGCATGAGGAATCAGCACTGAAGATTGTACATAGAGACATTAAAACTACAAATATATTACTGGACCGAGACCTTAACTCCAAGATCTCGGACTTCGGGTTGGCCAAGCTTGACGAAGAGGAGAACACCCACATTAGCACTAGAGTTGCTGGAACTATGTAAGCTATACTGTTTTTTTCTCTGAACTGCATTTCAGAGCCTAGTTTTGTTATGAACTTTTCTCCACCCAACTGAGGAAAACAATCGTTTTTTGTGTGCAGAGGATATATGGCGCCAGAATATGCACTATGGGGTTATTTGACCGATAAAGCAGATGTCTACAGCTTTGGAGTTGTTACATTGGAAATTGTTGCTGGAAAGAGCAACATGAAATATCGACCAAATGAGAACTTTGTATGCCTTGTGGATTGGGTAAGATGGATCTTCATTCAAATTCCTTCCAACTTGGTCATCCTTCTTTCCTTCTATGAGTTGCTTTTCCATTTTCAAATCTCTTTTCTCTGCTAAATTTTCAGGCTCTTGTTTTACAAAAAAAAGGGGAATTATTGGAGCTGGTGGATCCAAGATTGGGGTCCGATGTGAGTGAGGAAGAGGCCATTAGGATGATTAAAGTTGCTCTCTTATGCATCAACGCAGCACCAGCGCTTAGGCCTGCCATGTCTGCAGTTGTGAGTATGCTTGAAGGACGTACGGCTGTTCATGAATTGGTCACGGATCCAAGTACTTACGGTGATGAACTGAGGCTAACAGCCTTGCCAAACCAGTTTGATCACAATTCATCACAGAATCCAAGTCAAACTCAGAGCCTTGTTCCTTCATCATCAGATGCACCATGGATTGGTTCTTCCGCTACTACTACGTCTTCTGATCTCTATAAAATCAATCCCAGTACTAGTTCTTGCTAATGTAAATGCTAGGACTCAAGATTTCACGTTGGAAAAATAACATATCCTAGAGTGGTTTACGAGCTCTTAAACATTATTTTCTTACAAGTTAATTTTTAGAGGCAAGTTCTACCCATGAACTCTTCACAATAAACATTTCTTCGCGCTTAACTACGTAAGTGCTCGTGGACTTTATATATATAACGTAGCCAATGAAATTATTATTATTTGTTTTGTTTGACTTCTTATTACAAGATCAGAAATCATCCCCGGACCATATAAAATTGGCTACGTTATTATTATTAGCTTAGTCAGTTTATTATGAGTGGTGATTTCTCCACTCCTTTTTCTCCTATTTTATCCACTTACACTCCTTTTTATAACTAAAAAAGAAGTGTAAGTGGATAAAATAGGAGTGGGAAAATCATTGCCCTTTATTATTTTTATGAATTCTGTTTCTTTAAATAATAATAAGAAAGTGGGAGCCTGGCGTGGAACTAACAAGACAATTATGATCGAATCTTGGAAACAAATCAGAGCTGGGCAGGTGAAGGTCTAAGGCTATACAAAGCTGGGCATTTCCAATCTTGGAAACAAATCAAACGGCTCACTGCCAACTCGAAATGGGTATATGACATTAATTCCCTGGCGTGGAACTAGCATTATTGAATAAATATTAATCTTCTTCTGACAAGACAATTATGATCGAATCTTGGAAACAAATCAGAGCTGGGCAGGTGAAGGTCAGGCTATACAAAGCTGGGCATTTCCAATCTTGGAAACAAATCAAACGGCTCACTGCCAACTCGAAATGGGTATATGACATTAACCCATTAATTAATCAAGAGCAAAGAAATTAATCCGATATTGGGTAAAATAGCTCTCTACTAAGAACGCGTAAGAAGTTTTTACGTAAAGTTATTTTTTAAGGTTGTGTGTTTGATTTTTCCTTGTCTCATGATTTTTCGTATAAGAAACAAAAAATGGTCTATGAAAATGGAAGGGAACAAGATTAAGGCACATGTTAAACAAAGTGGATGCTATCTTGTCAAATTTCACGTACCAAACAAGGATTCGAAAACTTTTCATGGGCCCCAACCAAAAAACCCTCAAAAGAGAAATGAAAAACTTTTCATAGTCAAGGAAAGCAAAACACCTCCGTCGACAATAATGTAATAAAATCGGCCAACTAGGTAGTTCGAAGTCAGAGACATAATAAAATTGTACACGCACATCAAAAGTCCATTGGCTCATACGGCTCAGAGACCCTTCATTAACTACAGAGATTGAGACTGAGATTGAGCCAAGAAAGAATAAGGATGATACAGATATCAGGGAATTGATATATTACATCAGGGATTGAGATGGCAAGATTTCATTTTGATGTTTCAAAAGCCACCATGGACCTTGTCATTTTGGTAGCCATGTTGGTCCTCTGCTTCTGCATATCCACGGTCAAAGTTGAAGCACAATCTCTGCGTCTTGCTTCTGCAGAAGGTAATTACTGGCTCTTCTTCTTCTTCTTCTTCTTTTTTCAAGTTGGTATTGCTGATACTCAAAATCTATGCACTAAAGCCTCAGTTTTTGTTTTTGTTTTTGTTTTGAAAAAAATGAAGCCTGTCTTTTTTTTTAAGTGGTGTTGAACAACAGAGAACAGAGTGCTCAATGCAAAAGTTGGTCTGTTCGATTGAGAATTGGTGGAAGATTGTAGCCTTTCTAGTGTTACTGTGTTAGAGAACTCCCAGTTCAATGTTTGTCAGTATAAACAAAAATTAGAACCCATATAATTTTACATGTTGGTTAGATTAGATATAAACTTACAAAAAAGATTTAAAAAAAAGAAAGAACTTGTTTTCATCCTAAATTTATAACTGGATATGGATATGAAATTCAATGATTGAGAGAGATACAGAGCATAATCTGCACCTTCTAGAGAAGCTTACTAGGTTAGAATGGTGGATGGCAAGGCCCAAGCCCAATCACTATTAGTATTTTGGCATCAACATTAATTTGGGCCAATATCAGGCTCAATCACTCTACTTTTCTTTAAAAAATGAAAAATAAACTCGGCTGATGCATAAAAACACAGAAAATGGAAAAAAAATAAAAAGATTCATGATTTGATTTGTGTGCGCAGTGGAAGCACTAAAAGAAATAGCAACACAAGTGGGAAAAAAAGACTGGAACTTCAGCATAGATCCATGCAGCAATGATACAAATTGGGCTACCCCAAAATCTGCTGACTTGCCTTTATACAACAACACTCTCATATGCAACTGCTCCTACCCTGATGGTTTCTGCCATGTTGTCAGCATGTACGTCAACTGAAAGCTTTTATTTGTACTCATTTTCTGTTTCTTTATTTATTGGTTTAATTATCTTATGTAGCATTTCAATCCAGTTTTCATTATTTTTCTATGGAGAAGATTCAGAATGAAGACTCTTTATGTTCTTATGATCTCTGACATTTTTGTGATACAGTTTTCTTAAAGGGCAAGATCTTGCTGGTGTAGTTCCACTATCTGCTGCAAAGTTACCCTACCTAACAAGAGTGTAAGGGAAACGTTTTCAGTTGTAAATTTTTATTTTTATTTTATCTTTAATAGCATCTATCATCTGAAAACGTTTTTTATATCATTTCCACAAGTGGTAATGTTATTACTAATACCACGTGAATGGGCTTCTACAAAGTTGGAATATCTGTGAAGGATTTCTGAACTTCATGCAAGGTTAGCCAATAATAGCTTATATTAACTGAACTGACAAAATGTGTACACTGTGCAGGTCCATTACTGTGAACAATTTATCAGGACCAATCCCTGGCTACTTGGGAAACATAAGCACCATAATATATATGTATGCTCTGGCTCTATCTGATCTCTTTGCCACCTCATATTATTTGTCAAAATCAATTTTAGGGTTAATTACAGTTTAATACCCTGTACTTACAACGTTAAGGCATGTTAGTATCTGGCTTTTCAATTTTTAGAATCGCATACTCTAAGCTTGTAAATTTGTTACAATCCGATTCCACTGTTAGGGTTTTCATCAGATCTGTCTGGTACTTTAGATTTATAAAAGTAAACAAATACCATTGCGAAATTCATAAGCATATCATCATGAGTCAAAAAGAATATACAAATTTAGTTATATACCCAATCTTAGACATAGTCTTATAAAGAAATCCTATACCATTTAAAAACTATAAACACACCCAAAATAAACCCAAAAATCGCAGCTGTCAATTTTTTTAAAATTAAATAGCTATTTTTTAGTTTATTTGTGTGTGTAAAATACCTATATTGCCCTTGTACTATGGATTTGAGAGAGAAAAATCAAATCTGCCTAGATCTATCCAGATCTGCCAAAAAAACCAAATCTACCAAAAAAATCAAATCTGCCAAAAAACCAAATCATATTTTATTTTCTCCTTTCTTGTTGGTGTTTTATCGATGTTGGAGCAAGAGGAGCTTCCATTGAAGCTCAATCTCAAGTCCAGCTATATTCTTCATCTCTCATTTACAATTTTCAATATTTCACCTTCGATTTGTTCTAAAATCGTGCTTATATTGATTTTTTTTTTCCGGATTGTTTGGAACCTTGAACGAACCTCGATCAGATGCTCTTAGCTCTAGTCATCATCTTTAAGCTCTACTCCTCTTTCACCACGTCATTGTCATCATCATCATCATCATCTTTATTGTCGTCGTTGTCGTTTGGTTTGGATTTGAGATTTTTGATCTTTTGCTTCAATTATGTGTTTCTCTTCATATTTTAGTTGATTTTCGAAACATATTTTAAGCTTTGATAATTGATTTATCCATTGTTACTATTTCAATTATGGATCTCATTTTTGTTTAACAATATACTTCTATGACAGAGTATAAACAATGTCCTTTTATGACATAATAGTATTAATAAGATAGTAACAAGATAAACATTAATTAACATAACAGTAAACTAGCAGTGTTATTACCTTAGACTGGAATATTACAGGAGTATATATGCATTAATAATAGGATATCATAGGAAATTAGCAGTATTATTATCCTAGACTGGAACATTACATGGGTAGACATGCATTAGAAATAAGATGTCATAGGAAACTAATAGTGTTATTACCTTAGAAATAGGATGTCATAGGAAACTAATAGTGTTATTACCCTAGACTGGAACATTACACGGGGTAGACATGCATTAAAAATAGGATGTTATATGAAACTAGCAATGTTATTACCCTAGACTGGAACATTACAGTCATTAATCAATATGACAGTAAACTAGCAATGTTATTACCCTTTATTGGAACATTATAGTCATTAATCAACATGACAGTAAACTAGCAATGTTATTACCCTGGACTAGAACATTACAAAATAGTAGTATTATTACCCTATAATGGAACATTACATGGGTAGACATGCATTAGAAATAGGATATCATAGAAAACTAGTAGTGTTATTACCTTAAACTGGAACATTACAGGGGTAAATATGAATTAGAAATAGAATATCATAGGAAATTAGTAGTGTTATTACCCTAAACTGGAATATTACATGGGTAGACAAGCATTAGAAATAAGATGCCATTGGAAACTAGCAGTGTTATTACCCTAGACTGGAACATTACAACCATTAATCAACATGATAGTAAAATAGCAGTGTTATTACCATAGACTGGAACATTACAACCATTAATCAACATGACAAAAAGGTGTGGAACATTACAATCATTAATCAATATGACACGTTAATAAAACTACGGTTTTCAAGACATTTTGTTTGTAATGAATTGCTTGGGTTTTTTTATAAAATTGGGTTGGGCTTGTTTTGGGTGCTATTTAAGTTTTTTTGTTGGGCTTCTTTTAAGTTGATCAATGACAGTCATGTAATTTATAGGAACTTCAACACTAATTTCTTATGTAATAAATGAATTTTGGGTGTGTTTCTAAAGTGCATATCATGTGGGGTTTTTTTTTATAATTTCAGCCCCTATTTTGGGTATATTAGTGAAGCTCCCAAAAGAATAAACTCAATTGAAAAATAACATGTCAAATCATATGCCAATTGCCAAACAGGAAGGACATAATTGCACGACTCTTACGCAATTGCATTTGCATTAAATATTAACAAAAAGTAGAAACTTGACAACTTGTATAACCGGTAACCAATTTTAAAAAAAAATTGAGCGTATCATAAAGGGAAAATGGTGCATGAGTGCACCTGGTGCACTATAGAAGGTGCCCTATTCTATAAGGCGTTCCTTCATTAATACGAACTGACCTGAGGATGAGACATTGAATATTCTAGTCAAGGGTGATGTGGATGCAGCAAGCGAGGTTGAAGCTTTTTACATCAAGCATTAATACCAATATTGACTTCAAACTCTTAGGCCTTGTTTGGTGGGCTGGCTCGAACTGGTTAGGATGAGCTTCGAAGTATTAGATTTGGTTGGCTTGGATTTGACTGGCTGTTTGGTTCCAGGTTAGGAGCTTGAGAAAAATTGCATTTTTATGTTTGGTCTATCTTAAGTGCACTTGTGGGAATTTTTCATACCCTTGACTTTATTTGAGAATTTTTTCCCCCACATCATGTAATGCAAAAAATAAACTTTGGAAGCAGGATTGATATGACTTATCAATCCTGAAACGTGCTGAGCATAAAATAAAGGAACATGCAGAAAATTATTTTACATAGTAAAACCCAACCTATGGGGAAAATCAACGGGACTCCTCAGTCCAAAATAAATCCACTATAGAACGATGATTACAAGAAGTACTCACACACTTATCCTAGACATATTCTACATAATGTTTATCGACTTCTTCGTAACTCAACTTCTGTCACGGGATGATCTTTCCACACTCTTTATGTTGAACGCAATATTGGTCACGATTGCTTCAAGCTCGTCAGAGGAAAACCGCCACCATGGTCTTAGTGCCCTTAATCGTATGAGTCACAGAACATGCAAATGAATGCAATATGAATGATGAAAGTGTTTGATAAATCACCATGTAAACATGACATGGAACACTTGATGACTTATCACAAATATATACACATAAGTTTTTCTAGAGAAATTTAGATGATCAATCAAAACATGTAAAAGTTGTACAAATAAGGAGATGCACACCTTTGCTTTATATGTTATCTTGCAAGAGAAAATTCATAAAGCCAAGATATCAATATCTTGCCTAATCCGATTTGATTCTATAAAATTCCTATTCCATATCGTCATCTTATTCACTCTTCAAGATTAACTTCCAATCCCACCAATTGTTATACAAGGAAACCATATATATATATATATATATATATATCAATGAAACCAATTTGGGTATTAAAAGAAACATGTTCTCCAAGTCAAATATGAAAAAGGATATTTTCACTTAAACTAAAATAAGGTCCAACTAAGAAAATAATCTCAAGAGATAAAATCTAATCATATTAAAAATAGGACTAATATAAAAGCACTTGAGTGAAAATAACTCCAATTAGGAATCCTATAATGAATGTATGATTATATCATGATTTACTTGAAACCAAGTTCCTCATATCGATCAAGTTAGACTTTACAAATCCAAGATTGAATGTGTTGCACCAAAACTTCCAATAAAAGATATTCACACCCTAATTCCCAACATATGCTAGAGATCTAGGAAATACCAATACAATTTTCATACTAACAATTTTCATATGAACACCACATATTGGGTAAGGGTAGAGGCCCAATTCAGGTCAAATTCATAGAGATGGCCCAGTGTCCCACTACTAACAACATTGATATTGTCTCCAACTTAATCACCTACAAAGCCTAGTGTGTGTGAAGTTTTATCACAAAAGGCCTCGATATTATTAGTAGTAGAACTATTCATTATATTTTGTATTTTATTTAGTCAAGTTTCCGATGTGGGGCTCATATTCTTCAACATAATAATGAGATGCATTATGTGAGGGCAATCTCACTGAAGGGTCGGGTACTCCTTGCCTATAAATTGGTAATGGTTTGTGTGCATTGCACAAGCTTGAGTAAGAAAGAAGAGTGAGGATGAGATAAAGAGAGAGAAATTCTGAGAGAGTTTTCTTACCACTGTAGTGCATAAAGGATAAATGGCAAGAGGAGTTAATTGTATTGCTCCAAAAACAATCATGAACCTTATTATGCTCGCTTCAGTTCTCTGCTTATGCACCAAATCAGTCGAAGTTGAAGCACAAGCTTCGCGTCTGCCTGCTGCAGAAGGTAACTTACTCTTCGTTCTTGTTTAAGTTTGTATATATTGGTAATACAAATATCCATGCATACTCAAGCCTCACTTCAATCAAGTTTTAGCGGCAGTATGCCAGTGTTTTGATTTTTTTCACTAAAACGTTGTAATTTTGGACTGAAGGAATCAAACCAAACCACAATTAGTTTCGTGTGGTTTGTTTGGACCTTTTTGAAATCTAAACTAAATCAAACCCACCTCTTTTATTTATTTATTTATTTTTCTTTTTTACACTTGGTATTATTCGATGATACCGTTTAATACAAAAATTAAAATACATAACCCATATATATATATATATATATATATCTCAACTAAGAATTTCTTCATATTCAAAGGTTGTTTTCTTAACTATTTTCAATTTACAACATGAAACTCTCTTTATATCGTGTTCAATTATTTCGAATAAAGGAACTAAGGAATAAGTAAAAGAATGAATATGCATGAGATCAACTACAACCATTCAATCAATCTAGTTTCTTTTTTCTTTTTCTTTTTTTGGTCTGAACCACGAGGTGGTCCTGGATGGGCCCCAACTATGGGTGGCACCTTTAAGCCTTAACCACAACCCAAACTAATCCCCGCTCACACCGGGTCGGCCCGTAAGGGGTAAAGTGTTGGCCAAAGTGGTGACTCCATACGAGAGCAGGGGTCGAACCCAATCTAGTTTCTTTTTAGGTATTGGATTGTATCTTTTAATGTGAAATTCATACAAGTTTTATTCTTATATCTATATATATATAAAGCAAAATGCAGAGAATGGTAAAATATTCAAAATACCATAAAATGTCATTGGTTAATACAAACATTAATAATTGAAATTATTAATTAAATGAGGATAATATGGTAAATTCACACTTTTTCATATTAAAAAAATTAAAATTAAAAGAAAAATCAGATAATGGATCCTATTTTTATGGAATACAACTACCTATTATCTTTTTTAATTATAAAATAAAATAAAATAATTTTTTATTATAAAAAAAAAAGCCTCTTACAGGCATGGAAGCGCTGGGCAGTGTTAGTAAATGCAACATAAGGGAATAATTCAAATACTCATCTATTAATAATAATCACTAGGAAAGTCAGATTTTAGAATAGGTTTTTTATCACAAAACATCCCCTAGGTACACAAAACTATTTGATTCTGTCCTTGTTTTTTTGTGTCATTTGTGGTCCTTAAGATTAATATGTGTGCTCACAAATAGTCCTTCTGTCAAAAACTCCGTTGGTTTGCTGATGTGGCATATATGCAGAGCCCACGTATCTAATAATACAGTGCCACATGTATTTAAAAGACAATATATTTTTGTTAAAAATAATTTAAATTTTAAAATACAACTTTTCTTTTGGTTTTTTCATTTTTCATTTTTATTAATTTTAAATTTTAGATTATTTAAAAATGTATATTGTATTTTAGATACATGTGACATTATATTATTAGATATGTGGACTCCACGTATATGCCACATCAACAAATTAATGGAGTTTTTTTTTTATTATTATTTATGAAAACTGACGGCATGTGAGCACTCATATTAACCTTAAGGACCACAAATGACACCAAAAAAAAAAAAATTTGATAGTTTTGTGAACTTCAAAGATGTTTTGTGATATAAAGCCTTTTAAAATAATCAAAGGGTCCAATGTCCATGTTGTTAAATCTCACGTGCCAAAAAAAGATTCGAAAAACTTTTCATGGGCCCCGACATAAAAATCCTCCAAAAGGAAATGAAAAAATTTTCACAGTAAAAAAAAGCAAAACACCTCCCTCGACAATAATGTAATCGAATCTGCCAAACAAAATTGACAACTTTGTTTGGCTCATAAGAAAGAATAAGGATGATACAGATATCAGGGAATTGATATATTACATCAGGGATTGATATGGCAAGATTTCATTTTGATGTTTCAAAAGCCACCATGGACCTTGTCATTTTGGTAGCCATGTTGGTCCTCTGCTTCTGCATATCCAAAGTCAAAGTTGAAGCACAATCTCTTCTTCTTCTCCTGAATGTTTTTTCAAGTTGGTATTACTGATACTCAAAATCTATGCACTAAAGCCTCAGTTTTTGTTTCTGTTTTGAAAAAAATGAAGCCTGGGGTATTTTTTTGAGTTGTGTTAAACAGCATAGGACAGAGTGCTCAATGCAAACGTCGGTCTTTTTGATTGAAAATTGGTAGAAGATTTTAGCCTTTCTAGTGTTAATGTGTTAGAGCACTCCCAGTTCAATGTTTGTCAGTATAATTTTACATGTTGGTTAGATTAGATATAAATTTACAAAAAAGATTTAAAAAAAGAACGAACTTGTTTTCATCATTACAAGTGGAAATGGATATGAAATTCAATGACTCAGAGAGATACAGAGCATGATCTGTATCTTCTAGAGAGGTTTTCTAGATTAGAATGGTGGGTGGCAGAAGGCCCAAGCCCAACCACCCTACTTTGCTTTAAAAATGAAAAATAAACCTGGTTACTTTTTTGGCACCAGCCCAAGTTGGCCCAGTATCAGGCCTATGCACTCATAATATTTTTGATCAATCAGGCCTGCGCACTCATAATTGAAGGCCTATATCCAATATTACCTCATCTTTATTATAAATAAAAAAATCAATGTGCGAGGTGAGAAATTCGAACTTCTAACCATGTCACAAATTTAAATCAATATGACCTCCTAGTTGGTATTACCATATGTCACAAATTGTTTGGATATCATCTTTGATAATCCTGGGTTAATTAAACAAACAGGATCTAATCAATGCTATTTGAGTTGATTATGGTGGAAAATGTTCAATTATATGATCATGGGTTTGATTTGGTTGCGCAGAGGAAGCACTAAAAGAAATAGCAAAACAGCTGGGGAAAACGGACTGGAACTTCAACATAAACCCATGCTTCAATTACACAAACTGGGATACCCTAAACTCTACTGCCAACCCTATCTACAACAAGACCCTCGAATGCAACTGTTCCTATCCCGACGGGTTTTGCCACGTTGTCAGCATGTACGTCAACTCAAAGCTTACTTATTTATATGTTTTCTGTTGGTTTATCTATGAATTTAATTTCCCTTTTCTTGTTCATTATTATAAACCTTAATATAATTTGGCACAATTGTGGGTTACTCCAGTCGGCCAGGGTAATGAGCGCATCCTCTTGCACTTAGGTTCGAATCTCCCTTTCACGTACACAGTAATTTAGGGGTGAAACATTGTGTTCGCAGAATAGTCCACTCAACTATAGCATGCAAGAGATTTGATTTGATTTGATTTGATTTTTGTTCTTTGGGTGAATTACATTTGAGTTATGTTGTGCAAGCTTATCATTAAATCAGTTTATGTGCAATTGTGCATGTGGGTTTTGAAGTTTATGAGCGCTGAACATTTTTGTTACACAGTTTTCTTACAGGGCAAGATTTTGGTGGTGTACTTCCACCATCTATTGCAAAGTTGCCCTACATAACACAAGTGTAAGGGAAATCTTTCTCAGTTAATAATCTGCAAAGCTTAATAATAGTATATTTTAATTTTAATTTTATCTTTTTTACAGTGATTTCTCCAAAGAACTACCTCAGTGGTACTATACACTGAATGGGCTTCCACAAAGTTGGAACTTCTGTAAAATGACCTCTGACCTTCAAGTTCAAGGTTAGCCAATTCTAATTGCTTTTATTAATTTTACTAAGAAAATGAGGAAACTGCATGCAGGTCCGTGAGTGTGAACAACTTATCAGGACAAATCCCTCGCTACTTGGGGAACATTACCACTCTAATCAATCTGTATGCTCTGCCTCTATCTCTCTTGACCACTCTTTTTTATTTGTCAAATCAACTTTATGCTAAAATATGAAAACTATAAGAGAATATTTGTTTGTGGGAATTTTCTATGTATTCTTCTCCTTGTAGGAGGTCATATTTATAATACAACAAAACCTGAATGGGCAAGTAAATAATAAATTCCTAAATCTATTTACAGTAGGAAATCAGGAATTAAAGTAAATCAATTACAAATAAAATAGGAATCCTTGGTGTGTAAGGAAAGTAAGTCAATATTCACAAGTCACGCCAACACTCCCCCTCACGTTGGTGCATAGATGTCGCCAATGTCCAACTGATCCAGTGAATTGTGGAATGCTTTACTGGAAATCGCCTTTGTCAAAATATCCGCCAATTGATCCTCGGATTTCACAAAAGGAAACTGAAACACTTTAGCCTCAAGCTTCTGTTTGATGAAGTGTCGATCCACCTCAACATGTTTAGTACGATCATGCTGAACCGGATTCTGTGCAATGGCTATAGCAGCCTTGTTGTCACAAAAGAGATTCATTGTTGATGTAGGTTTATACCCAAGTTCAGTAAGCAACTTTCTTAACCAAAGAAGTTCACAAATCCCTTTAGTCATGCCTCTGAACTCGGCTTCTGCATTGGATAAAGCTACTACATTCTGTTTCTTGCTCCTCCATGTCACCAAATTACCTCCCACAAATGTGAAGTAACCCGATGTGGATTTTCTATCTGTTACATTACCTGCCCAATCTGCATCTGAATAACCATCAATATTTAGATGACCATGCTTTGAGAACATAAGTCCTTTTCCAGGCGCAGACTTCAAATATCTAAGTATCCGAAGAACTGCATTCATGTGGTCTTCACTTGGAGAGTGCATAAATTGACTGACAACGCTCACTGCATAAGCAATGTCTGGTCGAGTATGTGACAAATAGATCAATCTTCCCACTAACCTTTGGTATCTTTCTTTGTTAGTTGGAACTTGATTCGGATATTCTCCAAGATGATGATTCTGAACAATAGGAGTGTCCGCAGGTTTGCAATCTAGCATTCCTGTGTCTGTCAACAAGTCCAAGACATATTTCCTTTGAGAGAGAAATATGCCTCGCTGCGATCGAGCCACCTCAATTCCCAAGAAATACTTGAGTCCACCTAGATCCTTCATCTCAAACTCTGTAGCCAGATAGTCTTGTAGCTGTGATATTTCCTGTTTATCATTCCCAGTAATAATCATATCATCAACATAAATTATTAATGCTGTTACCTTCCCTTTCCGATGTTTCAAGAACAAAGTATGATCTGAGTTGCACTGTTTGAAACCATTGTTCTTCATTGCCATGGTGAACCGTCCAAACCATGCACGTGGTGACTGTTTCAACCCATACAATGCTTTTCGTAGCCTGCAAACTGTTCCAGTCTGAGTAGTATTATAACCAAGAGGAATGTCCATGTACACCTCCTCCGTGAGTTGGCCATGTAGAAAAGCATTCTTTACATCAAACTGGTGTAGTGGCCAATCCAAATTAGCTGCAAGGGACAATAAGACTCTGACGGTGTTTAACTTTGCAACTGGAGCAAAGGTTTCTTCATAGTCTATACCATAGGTCTGTGTGTACCCTTTTGCCACAAGTCTTGCCTTGTATCGCTCGATAGATCCATCTGCATTGTGTTTTATAGTAAACACCCATCTACATCCGATAGTCTTTTTTCCTCGTGGTATAGTCTCCAATGTCCAAGTCTGATTTTTCTCAAGAGCTTTCATCTCCTCTTTTATAGCTTGGACCCACTTAGGATCTTTCAATGCTTCAGAGACCTTGGTTGGAATATAGATAGCAGACAACTGATGCACAAAAGCCTTGAGTGGTTCAGACAGCTTCTCAGTAGATACATGATTTGCAATTGGATACTTGGATGTCTTACCAATATCAGGTGAATAGCGATTTGGTGGCTTCCCACGATTTTGCCTGAAAGGTAATTGATATCCAATAGTTTTATCCTCTAAATGTACAAGTCTAGTAGGAGTAGTTACCTCAAGGATATTCTCAGGAGATTGGTCTGTTGGTACTGTTGAGTTAGAGGGGGTCTTCATCTTGTTGTTCTGTATTGTCTGTAGGTGTGAGACTCGGATCAGAAATATCTTCGTATGGATCAGGTGGGTCAGGTAATTGATCGCTATGAATGAGCGATTGGTCGCTTTTCGGCAGAGAGTAATCTTGTGCTCCAGACTCGGGATGATCAATTATTTCTGTACATAGGAGAATTTCTTCGTTTTCCAAGTTGCTCCAATTCTGCTCTTCATTTCGTATCTCCCCCTGAAGCGTAGAATTGGATGATGGGTCATGGAAGAACAGCTCAGATTCCAGAAAGGTCACATCCAAAGTGACATAGGTACGTCGGGTAGGAGGGTGATAACAACGGTAGCCTTTCTGATGAGTGGCATAACCCACAAAAACACAACGAAGCGCACATGGATCAAGTTTGCTACGTTGATTTTTGTGGAGATGAACGAAAGCCACACATCCAAAAATTCGGGGTGTGAGTACCAAAACAGAGGGCAGAGGTCTGTGTTGCGCAAGCACCTGTAAGGGAGTTTTAAAAGTCAATACACCAGAAGGCATGCGGTTGATTAGGTGAACTGCAGTGACAATAGCATCATCCCAGTGATGGCGAGGAACATGAGCGCCAATCAGAAGTGCTCGGGCGGTTTCAAGAAGATGTCGATTCTTTCGTTTCAGCAACACCATTTTGTTGCGGTGTCTGAGGACAAGTCGTCTCATGGATAATTCCATGTTGTTGGAAGTAAGTCTGAAAGTCATGATTGACAAATTCTCCACCATTGTCGGAGCGAAGAATCTGGATTTGAGCATTAAACTGAGTTTTCATCTGTTTGTGGAATGATTGAAAACGGGAAAACACTTCGTTTTTATTCTTCAACAAATAAAGCCATGTCATCCGTGTACAATCATCTATGAATGTGACAAACCATCGAACACCAGAGGGAGCAGTGATAGGTGAAGGTCCCCAGACATCAGAGTGAATTAACGTAAATGGAGTAGTACACTTGTTCGTACTCAACGGGTAGGGCACATGGTGACTCTTAGCCAAAATACAAGTATCACATGTGAAGTCGGAGTCCTTGAAACCTGAGAATAAATCTGGTATAAAGATGCTTCATATAACTAAAAGACGGATGTCCCAATCGACGGTGCCACAACCAAATTTGCTTTTGTTTGCTATCAAAGGGATGCGTCACACTGTTAGCCATGCCAGGACTGAAGTCATCGACATAATATAGCCCCCCTCTCTTAGTACCACGACCAAAAATCTCCTTAGTGTGAATATCCTGAAGCAAACAAAAACTCGGGTAAATGAGTACACAACAATTCAATTGTTCAGTAAGCTGACTAACGGACAACAATTTAGTAGATAAAGATGGAACAAGTAAAGTATTAGACAGTGTGAGAGAGGATGAGAGTGCAACAGTGTCATCACAGGATAAGTAACGCCATTGGCATTTGCAATACAGGTTCGTCGAGGTTGTGTAGTATTCAGAAAATCATCAGGATCAAACGTCATATGATCAGTTGCACCGGAATCAATTATCCAACTCCTGGAATCAATCTTATCGGAAGTATGGAATCCATAACCAGTACCATTACTGGTCGTATTGCATTGTCCTCGATCTTTAAGAGTAGCCCACCAATCGGGGTAGCCATGCAATTTAAAACAAGTCTCACGAGTGTGTCTCGGATCACCACAATATGCGCAATCTAGTCCATGTGTCGGTGTCGTTAGTCGAGAAGTCATAATCTGTGCAGCGGAAGATGCATAGGATATAGGTAGAGTAGGAATTCGGATCGGGATCTGAGCCTGAGTCGGGCTAGAGTCGAGTCGAAATCGGGATCGAGGTCTGAATCATAGACAAATTCGGGGTTGTGGTCATCATCGGAGTTGGGGTCGAGATCGTCTTCGAGTCGGGTCGGGTCGTTGTCGTCATAGTCGAGGTCGGGTTGGGGTCGTCAAAATAGGATCCGATTCCTGATCGGGTTCGGGTTATCAAAATAGGATCCTGATTCAGGATCAAATTCGGGGCCAAAGTCTGCATCTGTAGGAGCTGAGCCATTTGGGCACTCAACTCAGGTATGGTTGGTTGAGAAGGAGAGAAGGAGTCGGTGGTGCTACCTCCATGAGGGTTGAAAAAATCATCAACCCCCATAGCGGCGGCGGGGGTTTGAAACTAGAGTCAGCAATTCCAAGAACCTGGCTCTGATACCATGCTAAAATATGAAAACTATAAGAGAATATTTGTTTGTGGGAATTTTCTATGTATTCTTCTCCTTGTAGGAGGTCATATTTATAATACAACAAAACCTGAATGGGCAAGTAAATAATAAATTCCTAAATCTATTTACAGTAGGAAATCAGGAATTAAAGTAAATCAATTACAAATAAAATAGGAATCCTTGGTGTGTAAGGAAAGTAAGTCAATATCCACAAGTCACGCCAACACTTTAAGTTTCATTTCGGTTAGCCTGCTGTGACGAAGAATTTAATTCCAGGAACTTAGAGACTAACCTGTTTTCTGGAACTGTTCCTCATGAGCTTGGGAATTTGGTTAACTTGGAGATTTTGTAAGCTCCCTTTTTCTTTTGCATCCACAGTTCGATATTATAACTTTATTTTTAATATTAATGGTAAAGCAAGTTGCAGTGGATAAGTTATTAAGACTGGTCTTGGTATCTGCAGCATTCTCCGTAAAAACAATCTCACAGGAGAATTGCCAGTGGCTTTCGCTAATCTGACTAAATTAAGAGAATTGTAAGTGTTTGTACTCTTAACATTGTTTTTCATGTTTGGAAATCTTCGGCTTTATGTTTTTCAATCTTTCCCTTCATGCAGTACGATTACCAGTAACAACTTCACGGGAAAAATACCTGATTATTTGGAAAATTTTAAACAACTTGAGAAATTGTAAGTGCCTTTTCATATAACATATTCTAACAACTCTTCTTGTGTAATCTTGATTGATTTTGAATATTGTTGTTGACAGAGGGATTTGTGCTAGTGGTCTCCGTGGGCCCATTCCGTCCAGCATTTCTGTCTTGAGTAATTTAAAAGAACTGTGAGTTCTGCATTGCATTAACACTAAAGAAACTTAATCCTGATTTGAAAATTTTATGATAACTTCATACCACAGTGACTTGTTTTTCTCACAATGATTCATGGTGAAATTCAATGCAGAAGCTTCAGTGACTTAAATGGAGGGGGTTCAAAATTTCCAAACTTGAGTAATATAATGGGCATGACAGACTTGTACGTCTTGAAACTGTTCTACATTTTCGTGCTGTAATGTAAGACTCTTAGCTGAGTTAGGCTAATATTACGAAGTTATGTTGCAGAGTGCTGAGGAGCTGCAATTTATATGGACCTATCCCTGCTTATATATCAGAAATGGAAAATTTGAATAGATTGTAACACTGTTTTTCTTTGTTTTTCATCTTGTTCAAATGCACAGCGCAAGTTGATTAATGACAGTTTTTTTAGTAACAGATCTTTGGGATCTTATGAGTTATGACAACCTTTTCAGTTGATTTCTTGCAGAGATCTCAGCTTCAACAAATTGGAAGGAAATATTAATACTCCTGACTATGAAAATCTGAAAAACGTGAAGTACTTGTAAGAAATGTGAATTTCATGAAGGTCACTAGCAGACATCATAATGCATATATGATATTTACATATATTTTACATAATGTCATTATGCATTTGATAGGTATCTAACAAGCAACTGGCTCACCGGGTCTGTTCCAGAGTGGATGCAGAGCAGAGATCGTGACTAGTATGTTTTCCATCCTATACAGAATTTCTTGAGTTTTATTTTCTTATTTTCTTATTTCATGACTAGTATGGGAACTTCTACTTTGGTTAGAGGTCCTAGGCAGTCACATACAATCTATCGTAACTGTTTGAAACATTTAAAATTTTAAATGATCAACTTTTAGGATTTTCTGTTGTGGAATTGATCCTTTAACCATATTTACAATTTTCATTGATACTCCAAAATGCAACTTTTCTGGTGGAGCTGTTCTTCTGACTTACAATTTTATTGTATTGTATGCAGCCCGACAGATATTTCTTACAATAATTTTTCTGAGAGCTCTGAGCCAACTACTTGCCGAGAAAACCTGTAAGAACATATTTCTAGTTAGTGATTATTTAGCGTACTTTGGTGTCTTCATTCACCTAAAATAATGCATTTTTCTTTGAAATATTTATCAGAAACCTGTTTGAAAGCTTTTCTGCACAAAGAAACTCGTAAGCGTCTAAACTTTTAATGTTCACTGGTGAAGCCATTTTTGTCCTTTCCATATATTCTGGAATTTAAATTTGCATCAGCTGATTGTGTACCACACTAATGTAGATCATTTGGAGTGTGCTTGAGGAACTTTCAATGTCCAGAAGAAGGTAACAATACAATACAACTGGGCTTTGCAATCACTGAAACTGGTTTACAATCAATACAATACTTTCTAATTTGAATTTTAAGTAGTCAACTATTTTTATGATGTCATTTCTCTGTTGTTTGCTACTGAATAGATCAGTACTCGTTGCATATAAATTGTGGTGGAAAACGAACCACCATTGAAGGAGTCACCTTTGAAGATGATCAAGACCCAGGAGGTGCAGCAAAATTCGTTCCTCAGAGACCTATCTGGGGAACCAGTAACACTGGATATTTCTGGGATTCTATCCCCTCTGCTACAGTCTACATTGCAAATAATGTATCTATACTTAGAATGAAAAACTCTGAGTTGTACACAAGGGCACGCCGCTCTGCTATTTCTCTCACGTATTATGCACGCTGCTTTCGAAACGGCAATTACACCGTGAAACTTCACTTCTCGGAGATAAGGATCAGAGGCAATAGATCTTTTCGTAGTGTTGGAAGACGGATATTTGATATTTATATTCAGGTAGTGAAGGATACTGTTTGTACACTATATGCAACAAAATATGATTTCTGATTGATAAGTTTGTTACAGGAGAAACTGGTGTGGAAGGATTTTGAAATAAAAAAGGAAGCACACGGCGTTGATAAAGAACTCATTAAGGAAAGTAAAGCAGTGGAGGTTAAGAATAAAACTTTAGAGATCCGATTTCATTGGTCTGGGAAAGGGACATCTAGTGCTCTTATATCTGCTATCTCTGTAGAGCCTGGTATATTCTGAATTGGAAACATAACTCTCTCTCATGGACACAATCTTAAGTTTGTTTAAAAAATTTATTATATCCCACTTGTTTGTACTCGTTCCAAAAATACAATTATGTTAACTGCAATAGATTGGAAAATATATAGTACATCAAGTACAGTATACTAAAGGAAGAAGTACCCAGATGGAAAGTTTGTTTACCTTAAATAACAAGAAACTGTGCAATTTATCTCTTTCTTTTCGATCTTTCTAACTCAATTTGGTCCTTACAACATCCTACAAGATATTGCTATGAATTGATATACCGGATATATGACGGCATCTCATAGAACTGAAACTCGTATTCTCTGTTGCTGATATTTTCTTTTCACTTTTTTATTTGCTAGAGTTCAAGCCTCCTCATGGTAGCAAAAGCAAGGTACCTATTGTAGTGGAAGCTTCAGTTGGAGCTTCGGTCTTGTTCCTCATTTTCTTAATTTCCAGCGTTCTTTGGTGGAAAGGCTGTCTGGATAGCAAGATATCTAGGGAAAAAGGTGCCACTAAGTTACTGTGAAAATTTCAAGTAGTACTTTGGTCTCAGTCTTTCTAATGCCATTTAGCTAGAAAACACATACCCAGATACTAAGTTCAACGACACTACCAATATATTCTAACCTTGTTTTGTGGATAGCTCTGAGGGGACTGGATCTGCAAACTGGTTTTTTCACCTTCAAGCAAATTAAAGCCGCCACTAATAACTTTGATCCTCTAAACAAAATCGGGGAAGGCGGTTTTGGATCTGTTTACAAGGTACCATATAAATAGTTCCTTACTTATAGGCCTTACTTATCATGCTTGAAAACTACTAAACTGTATTTATTTCAGGGTATATTATTGGATGGTACTATAATTGCAGTTAAGCAACTATCATCCAAATCAAAGCAAGGAAATCGAGAATTTGTGAATGAAATAGGCATGATTTCTGGTTTACAACATCCAAATCTTGTTAGATTGTATGGATGCTGTATTGAATCAAACCAGTTACTGTTGGTATATGAATACATGGAAAACAACAGCCTTGCACGTGCTTTGTTCGGTAAGCTTATCAAGTCCAGTGGCAAAAAACTGAAATGGTGTATTAAGAAAAACAAAAATGAGATCATTGATTGGGAATCCATGTTTGTTGCAGTTCCGGAGGAAAGTCCTTTAAAATTGGACTGGCCTACAAGGCAGAATATATGCATAGGCATAGCAAGAGGTCTGGCATTTTTGCATGAGGAATCCGCACTGAAGATTGTACATAGAGACATTAAAACTACAAATATATTACTGGACCGAGACCTTAACTCCAAGATCTCGGACTTCGGGTTGGCCAAGCTTGACGAAGAGGAGAACACCCACATTAGCACTAGAGTTGCTGGAACTATGTAAGCTATACTGTTGTTTTCTCTGAACTGCATTTCAGAGCCTAGTTTTGTTTATGAACTTTTCTCCACCCAGCTAAGGAAAACAATCGTTTTTTGTGTGCAGAGGATATATGGCGCCAGAATATGCACTACGGGGTTATTTGACCGATAAAGCAGATGTCTACAGCTTTGGAGTTGTTACATTGGAAATTGTTGCTGGAAAGAGCAACATGAAATATCGACCAAATGAGAAGTTTGTATGCCTTGTGGATTGGGTAAGATGGATCTTCATTCAAATTCCTTCCAACTTGGTCATCCTTCTTTCCTTCTATGAGTTGCTTTTCCATTTTCAAATCTCTTTTCTCTGCTAAATTTTCAGGCTCTTGTTTTACAAAAAAAAGGGGAATTATTGGAGCTGGTGGATCCAAGATTGGGGTCCGATGTGAGTGAGGAAGAGGCCATTAGGATGATTAAAGTTGCTCTCTTATGCATCAACGCAGCACCAGCGCTTAGGCCTGCCATGTCTGCAGTTGTGAGTATGCTTGAAGGACGTACGGCTGTTCATGAATTGGTCACGGATCCAAGTACTTACGGTGATGAACTGAGGCTAACAGCCTTGCCAAACCAGTTTGATCACAATTCATCACAGAATCCAAGTCAAACTCAGAGCCTTGTTCCTTCATCATCGGATGCACCATGGATTGGTTCTTCTGCTACTACTACGTCTTCTGATCTCTATAAAATCAATCCCAGTACTAGTTCTTGCTAATGTAAATGCTAGGACTCAAGATTTCACGTTGGAAAAATAGCATATCCTAGAGTGGTTTACGAGCTCTTAAACATTAGTTTCTTACAAGTTGATTTTTAGAGGCAAGTTCTACCCATGAACTCTTCACAATAAGCATTTCTTCGCGCTTAACTACGCAAGTGCTCGTGTAATGATAAACTAACTAGTAGTAGTACAATATATTTTCAAATAATAATATTGGGTTTTTGCAAATACATAAAGATCAAGCTCAATCTCTATGTGACAAAGCTGAGCAAAGTGGGGGAAAAAGGCATGAATTTTTAAGTGATTCAAAGCCCTTCAACTTTTACGTACGATACAATTGTCAAGATCAATCTGTCGATTCCACTTGGCATGGCATGCATAGGTTTCAGTTCTAAGGAATTAGAGCTGGGAGAGGAAAGTTTGAACACCTCAAACTCGAAGTGAGAGCTTTTGGGTCAATTCCGACTTTTGCATGTGTTTGGGATTTGGAAATTGCAATGGTTCCGGTTGAATTGTTTGACCCGACCAATGATTTTGACTTTTTTTTTTTTTTTTTTTCTACTTAAATAACAATAAATTTAATTATTTTAGATTAACAATATTTTATCAATAATTGAGCAAGTCATTATCTTATCAACTTTCCAAAGGATAAGGTTTGCCATGCACAATTGACCTCTCTTGTCCATATTTTTGCTATCAAGAAACTCAATCAGAAATAGTATAAAACTTCCCACCAGTATATTACTATTTCTGATTACTTAGCTAAATTTACTTGATGGCTTGATGGCTTGATGGCATGGCTTAGCATGCTACACATGCATGCATCATGCTCTCACATCCTGTTTCAGTATAAAACAGACCAGCAGTTCAGAGACTAATTATGTATATTTCCCACAGAAAATTCAACCACAGACTTTATATATATATATATGTATGTATGTATAACGTAGCCAATGAAATTATTATTATTTGTTTTGTTTGACTTCTTATTACGAGATCAGAAATCCTCCCCGGACCATATACGTTTTAGCTTAATCAGTTTATTATTTTTATGAATTCTGTTTCTTTAAATAATAATAAGAAAGTGGGAGCCTGGCGTGGAACTAGCATTATTGAATAAATATTAATATTCTTCTGACAAGACAATTATGATCGATATTTTTTTTAATCTAAACAAGACAGTTGTATGTTGATATTATATAGCAATGGGCAGGTGAAGGTCTAAAGCTATACAGAGCTGGGCATTTCCAATCTTGGAAACAAATCAAACGGCTCGCTGCCAACTCGAAATGGGGATATGACATTAACCCATTAATTAATCAAGAGCAAAGAAATTAATCCGATATTGGGTAAAATAGCTCTCTACTAAGAACGCGTAAGAAGTTTTTACGTAAAGTTATTTCTTGTGTGTTCGATTTTTCCTTATCTCATGATTTTTCGTATAAGAAATAAAAAATGGTCTATAAAAATGGAAAGGAACAAGATTAAGGCACATGTTAAACAAATTGGATACTAATCAAAGGGGTCCATGTTGTCAAATTTCACGTACCAAACAAAGATTCGAAAACTTTTCATGGGCCCCAACAAAAAAAAAAACCTAAAAAAATAAATGGAAAACTTTTCATAGTCAAGGAAAGCAAAACACCTCCCTCGACAATAATGTAATCAAACCGGCCAACTAGGTAGTTCGAAGTCAGAGACATAATAAAATTGTACACGCACATTAAAAGTCCATTGGCTCATAAAGGCTCAGAGGGACCCTTCATTAACTACAGAGATTGAGACTGAGATTGAGCCAAGAAAGAATAAGGATGATACAGATATCAGGGAATTGATATATTACATCAGGGATTGAGATGGCAAGATTTCATTTTGATGTTTCAAAAGCCACCATGGACCTTGTCATTTTGGTAGCCATGTTGGTCCTCTGCTTCTGCATATCCACAGTCAAAGTTGAAGCACAATCTCTACGTCTTGCTTCTGCAGAAGGTAATTACTGGCTCTTCTTCTTCTTCTTCTTCTTTTTTCAAGTTGGTATTGCTGATACTCAAAATCTATGCACTAAAGCCTCAGTTTTTGTTTTTGTTTTTGTTTTGAAAAAAATGAAGCCTGGGGTTCTTTTGTTTTTAAGTGGTGTTGAACAGCAGAGAACAGAGTGCTCAATGCAAAAGTTGGTCTGTTTGATTGAGAATTGGTAGAAGATTTTAGCCTTTCTAGTGTTACTGTGTTAGAGCACTCCCAGTTCAATGTTTGTCAGTATAAACAAAAATTAGAACCCATATAATTTTACATGTTGGTTAGATTAGATATAAACTTACAAAAAAGATTTAAAAAAAGAAAGAACTTGTTGTCATCCTAAATTTATATTGATTCAAAAGCATAAAGTTTACAACTTTATAATCGAAAACGAAATGAAAAAAGCTAAAGAGTTGGACCTGAATTTTTTTCTTTCATCATTACAACTGGATATGGATATGAAATTCAATGATTGAGAGAGATACAGAGCATAATCTGCACCTTCTAGAGATGCTTACTAGGTTAGAATGGTGGATGGCAGAAGGCCCAAGCCCAATCACTATTAGTATTTTGGCATCAACATTAATTTGGGCCAATATCAGGCTCAATCACTCTACTTTTCTTTAAAAAAAGAAAAATAAACTCGGCTGATGCATACAAAACACAGAAAATGGAAAAAAAATAAAAAGATTCATGATTTGATTTGTGTGCGCAGTGGAAGCACTAAAAGAAATAGCAACACAAGTGGGAAAAAAAGACTGGAACTTCAGCATAGATCCATGCAGCAATGATACAAATTGGGCTACCCCAAAATCTGCTGACTTGCCTTTATACAACAACACTCTCATATGCAACTGCTCCTACCCTGATGGTTTCTGCCATGTTGTCAGCATGTACGTCAACTGAAAGCTTTTATTTGTACTCATTTTCTGTTTGTTTATTTATTGGTTTAATTATCTTATGTAGCATTTCAATCCAGTTTTCATTATTTTTCTATGGAGAAGATTCAGAATGGAGACTCTTTATGTTCTTATGATCTCTGACATTTTTGTGATACAGTTTTCTTAAAGGGCAAGATCTTGCTGGTGTAGTTCCACCATCTGCTGCAAAGTTACCCTACCTAACAAGAGTGTAAGGGAAACGTTTTTAGTTGTAAATTTTAATTTTAATTTTATTTTTAGTAGCATCTATCATCTGAAAACGTTTTTTTATATCATTTCCACAAATGGTAATGTTATTACTAATATCTTCTACTCTTGTTTACAGAGATTTTACCAGGAACTACCTTACCGGTACTATACCACGTGAATGGGCTTCTACAAAGTTGGAATATCTGTAAAGGATTTCTGAACTTCATGCAAGGTTAGCCAATAATAGCTTATATTAACAGAGCTGACAAAATGTGTACCGTGTGCAGGTCCATTACTGTGAACAATTTATCAGGACCAATCCCTGGCTACTTGGGAAACATAAGCACCCTAATATATATGTATGCTCTGGCTCTATCTCTCTTTACCACCTCATATTATTTGTCAAAATCAATTTTATGTTTCATTTGATTTTAGCCTAGTGTGATGAAGGAGAATCTGTTTTCAGGAGCTTGGAGAATAACAACTTTTCTGGAACTGTTCCTCCTGAGCTTGGGAAATTGGTTAACTTGAACAATCTGTAAGCCTCTTTTCTTTTTTCTTTTTTTCTCCTTTCACCCTCAGTTTTCTTTTGTTTAATTCTTGATTTTTAAATATTAAATAAGTTGAATATGCAAGTACCAGTTGATAAGTTGGCATTGGTATCTGCAGCATTCTTAGTGCAAATAATCTCACAGGAGAGTTGCCACTGGCTCTTACTAATCTGACTAAGTTAACAGAACTGTAAGTGTTTGTACCCTTAACATTGCTTTAATTCTAATTACTTTAAATTTGGCATGTTAATAAATCTTCAACTTTATGCTATTCAATCTTTCTCCTTATGCAGTAGGATTAGCAGTAACAACTTCACAGGAAGAATACCTGATTTTATTCAAAGCTGGAAGCAACTTCAGAAATTGTAAGTGATTTTTCTATCCCATATTGTAAATTGTTAGGATGTAGAAATTTTCTGGTGTAACATCTATTCGTTTTGAATTCTGTTGTTGACAGAGAGATCCAAGCTAGTGGTCTCCAAGGGCCCATTCCGTCTAACATTTCTGCCTTGAGTAATTTAACAGAACTGTGAGTTCTGCATTCAATCCTAAGTTGCATTAACACTAATTTATGAGTTAATTATAGCTTCTTATAACGGGGATTTTTTATTCTTTTTTAAACAATGGTTCATGATGCAATTAAATGCAGAAGGATCAGTGACATAAATGGAACGGGTTCAGAATTTCCACCCTTGAGTAGTATGACAGGCATGGGAAGTTTGTAAGTCTTGAAAATGTTCTCTCTTATTTATTAACTATAACTTTAGACTAGTCAACGCTTAGCTGCACTTGTGCTAATAGATAGTTATGTTGCAGAATGCTGAGGAGCTGTAACTTATCTGGACGCATCCCTGCTTATATATCAGCAATGACAACATTGAAAATATTGTAATATTTCTTCATTTCTTTTTTTTCTTGTTGAATTGAACAGCAGACAATTATTTAATAGTTTCTTGATCACAAGTTGGTTGATGAGTTCAATTTTTTCCAGTTAAGCATCCAAGTAATGAACTTTGGGTTCTTAAACATAACCCTTGTTATTTCTTGCAGAGATCTCAGCTTCAACAGATTGGAAGGAGACATTCCTGATTTAGCGACCCTGACAAACTTGCAGTACTTGTAAGAAATGTAAATTTCATGCATGTTGTGTTTTCGTGATACATCACGATGCTAGGGCCTTTTTGGAATATCCTCATCCATGTAACTGGCATTTTACTTTAACTGAATGTGACTATGTAACTGCTTTCTGAATAGGTATCTAACAAGCAACTTGCTTACTGGGTCTATTCCAGACTGGATCAAGAGCAGAGATAGTCATTAGTATGTTTTCCATGTTATAAAGATTTGCTTGGGTTTTATATTCCAGATATATTTAGAATTACGGGAACTTCTTAATTTGAGTGGATTTTAATCTCCTGACCTCTTTAGAGGTCTGATGCACATTCTGTTTCTGGCGGAGTCTTACAATTTTACCATATGTGTGCAGCCAGTTAGATGTTTCGTACAATAATTTTTCTCAGAGCTCTGAGCCAGCTTCTTGTAGAGAAACCCTGTAAGCACAGTTTTCTCTTCAGTTGGCGTAATCAGCACAGTTTTCTGTCTTCACTCACCTTTAATTTTCTTTTGAACCAAACTGATTTCGCACGTATCAGGAACTTGTTCAAAAGCTTTTCTGCGCGAGACAACTCGTAAGCTTCTAACTTAATTCAGTGATGACGCGATTTTTTTCTTCTTTTCATTCTGTCAACTTCAAATTTACATAAGCTGATTTTCACTACACTTATCTAGACTATTTGGAGAGTGCCTGAACAGCTATCCTTGTCCAAAAGGTAACAAAATATCTTTTACATTCAAATATGATTATAAGTTTTATGCTGTACTTACCCAACTGGAGTTTGCTTTTTATTTATTTAATTTAGTGCAGATTTTGTTGAAGAACTAGGTTAATAATTTAAATTTTTGTATGATATGACGGAAAATGGTTGATAAGACCATTTTAATTTCATTTATCTACTCAAATACTTGCTTTAATCTAATTATATTTTATGTGGTGTTTTTTCTTGGTTGTTACTGAATAGATCGGTACTCATTACATATAAATTGCGGTGGAAAGGCAACCACCATTGGAGGAATTAACTTTGAAGGGGATCCAGACCTAGGAGGTGCAGCAAAATTTGTTCCTGTGAGACCTATCTGGGGAATCAGTACTACTGGACATTTCTGGGATGCTAACCCCACCTCTAATGACTACATAGCAAATAATGCATCCACACTTGGAATGAACAACTCTGAGTTGTACACAAGTGCACGCCTCTCTCCTCTTTCTCTCACGTATTATGCACGCTGTTTCGGAAATGGAAACTATACTGTGAGACTTCACTTTTCGGAGATAATAATCCGAGGCAATAGATCTTTTTACAGTCTTGGAAGACGGATGTTTGATGTCTATATTCAGGTAGCCAATCCCATTGTTTATGTCTATGCTAAGTGAGATGATTTCTGATTGATAAAGTTTGTTACAGGAGAAACTGGTGTGGAAGGATTTTGACATTGAAAAGGAAGCACAAGGGGTTGATAAGGAAGTCATTAAGGAACTTAAAACAGTTGAGGTCAAGAACAAAACTTTAGAGATCCGATTTCATTGGTCTGGAAAAGGGACAACAGCTTCTCCAAAGAGAGGAACGTACGGTCCTCTTATATCAGCTATCTCTCTAGAGTCTGGTATATTCTGAGTTGCAAACTTTAGTTCTCTCTCCCATACACACACGCGCGCGCACAATTTATCATAGATGGAAGCTTATGTCATTGTAACCTTTTTTTTTTGCTTTTCATTTTCTATAATTTTGTAGAGTTCACGCCTCCTCATGATAAGAAAAGCAAGGTACCTATTGTGGTGGGAGCTTCAGTTGGAGCTTCGGTTTTGTGCCTCATTTTCTTGATTTTAGGCATTCTTTGGTGGAAAGGCAGTCTGGATAGCAAGACATCAAGGGAAAAAGGTGCTATTAAGCTACTGTGAAAGTTTCACGTAGTACATTGTTCTCATTATTCTTTCAAATGCCACGTAACTAGGAAAATACACTCTCAGACACTAAGTTCAAAAGAACTGTTGTAAATACGTAAGACATTGTTAATATCCTAACCTCGCTCCTTGGACAGCTCTTAGAGAACTGGATCTGCAAACTGGATTTTTCACCTTCAGGCAAATTAAAGCTGCCACTAACAACTTTGATCTTAAAAACAAAATTGGGGAAGGCGGTTTTGGGTCTGTCTACAAGGTACTGTACAACCCCATCCCTTATATTTTTTTCCTCTATTCTTGGATTAATTATCTCTGTTTCTTACTTATAGGCCTATACTTTATTATAATATTTTTATGCAGGGTATATTGTTGGATGGTACTATAATCGCAGTTAAGCAACTATCTTCAAAATCAAAGCAAGGAAACCGTGAGTTTGTCAATGAAATAGGCATGATTTCTGGTTTACAACATCCGAATCTTGTTAGATTGTTTGGATGCTGCATTGAAGCAAATCAACTACTGTTGGTATATGAATACATGGAAAACAATAGCCTTGCACGTGCTTTGTTTGGTAAGCTTATCAAGTCGAGGAACAAACACTGAAATGGTGTATTTGTTCTAATAAACAATCCCTTAACTGGGAATCTATGTTGGTTGCAGGTCCAGAGGAAGGTCCATTAAAATTGGACTGGCCTACAAGGCAGAAAATATGCTTGGGCATAGCAAGAGGTTTGGCTTTTTTGCATGAGGAATCTGCACTGAAGGTTGTGCATAGAGACATCAAAACTACGAATATATTACTGGACCATGACCTTAGTCCTAAGATCTCAGACTTTGGTTTGGCCAAGCTTGATGAAGAGGAGAACACACACATTAGCACCAGAGTTGCTGGAACTATGTAAGCTTCCGAGTCTAATTTCGTTTAATGCTCTTTGATCACAAAAGTGTTGAATGTGAGGTTATTTTTTTATCGTTTCTGCAGAGGATACATGGCGCCTGAATATGCACTATGGGGTTATTTAACCTACAAAGCAGATGTCTACAGCTTTGGTGTTGTTGCATTGGAAATTGTTGCTGGAAAGAACAACATGAAATATCGACCAAATGAGAATTTTGTATGCCTTGTGGATTGGGTAAGTGGATCTTCATTTTAAATTCCTTCAGTACATGCAACTAAAATCACAGTTTAGTGGCCATTGTTACTTGAAAGACTTCTCCACTCAAATTTGGTCATCCTTATATGAGTTTGGTTTCTCTGTTTTTGTAGGCCCTTGTTTTGCAACAAAAAGGGAATTTAATGGACCTGGTAGATCCAAGGTTGGGGTCCAATTTCAGTAAGGAAGAGGCAATTAGAATGGTTAAAGTGGCTCTGCTATGCACCAATCCTGCACCAGCCCTTAGGCCTACTATGTCTTCTGTAGTGAGTATGCTTGAAGGGAAGACTACTGTTCATGAACTGATTATGGATCCAAGTATTTATGGTGATGAAATGAGGTTAACAGCTCTGAGAAACCAGTTTGATCAGATTGCCCAAGAGAGCTCAACTGGAACTCAGAGCCTCATTCGTTCATCGAATGCAACGTGGATTGGTTCTTCTGCTACTTCTACTTCTTCAGATCTCTACAAAATGAATCCTAGTTCTTAGTAAATGTAGACCTTCTGTTGCCCATGACGCACAAGCCCTTGTATAAAGATGCTTTCACTTCACTTTCCAATACCAAAAACTTCAACTACCTCTTACTTCATTTAGGGCCAGTTTGATAGCCATTTCAGTTTGATAACAATTGTCAAGCTCATCGGGTCGAAAGGTCTAATCCAGTGAGTGATCATAAAAATTTTAAAAAATAATAAAATCAAGAAAACCTGTCCCGACAAACTTTCGTCGGGATAGACCTATGCCAACAAAATTTCGTTGGGAGAGATTTAAAATATATATATATATATATATATAAATTTAGTGTCTTTGGGTCCAATAAATTTTTATTTTAAATTTTATTTTTAGTAATTAAATAATATCTTAGCCTTATTTAATTACTTTCATTTGTAATTATATTTTAATTATTATTTCTTTAGTGAATAATTAAATATTGTAATTAACTTCTTAAATTATATTACTCAATAAATGGTAATTATTATTTTTATTTAATCAAATATTTAAATACTAATTAATCACTAAGTAAATAGCAATTAAAACACAACTATAAAAAGAGAAATCAAGATCATGCTATTTAAAGGGTATAGCCAAGCGGCTATGCTTTTAAAATATTATATTTTAAATACTATAGCTGCGCGGCTATACGTTTAAAATTCTATTTAAAGCGTACAGCCGTCCGGCTATACTCTTGAAACAAAACAGTAAAGTCGAGCGGCAATACTCTTAAAATATCATTTTCAATTTTTTATTATTAATTAAATAATATCTTAGCCTTATCTAAACACTTTCATTAATGATTATGTTTTAGTTATTATTTCTTTAGTGAATAATTAGTATTAAATATTTTAATAAAAATCCTAGAAATTTAGTTTTAGTACCCAAATATTTTAGTATTCCAACAATGAATTTTAGCCTCGAAACTTAAATCCAAGTCACAACATGATTCGATAATATCAACTACTTGTTGGAGTTTGATTGAAATATATGAACTTGAGTCCCACAATGGAAAAGAAGAGAAAGTATCTACTCTTTTGTAGGCTCATGGTTAGGGTTCAAGGCTTGAGAAAGGTTTTGGAACAATTTCGAAAGCTAGGGTTTTTGGTTCAAGACTTGGATTTACCCAAACTAATTTTGTGAAAACAAAAATTTTAAGCAAAGTCCCCAAATTTTTTTTTTTACTATTTATTAAGTAATTTATGAAATGAGTAAAATATTTAAATATTCACTAAAGAATTAATAATTAAACATAATTATCAATTAAAGTAATTAAAAAATAATCTCTTATTAAACTAAAGAAGTTGGCCCAAAATTAAAAGTAAAGAAACTAATTTTATATGTTTAAAATTTAAGAAAATGCTAGAAAACCTCTCCAGACGAAATTTTGCCTGCCCAGGTCTATCCCGGCAAAATTTGCTGAATTAGACTTCCTCCAATGAAATTGCATTGGCAGAGTTGTAATTCGTAGGGGCAAGTCTAATCCGGCAAATTTCGCAGGGATAGACATGTGTCAATGAAAATTCGTGGGGAGAGATTTTATTTATAAATTTGGTATTTTTTAGGTGCAATAAATTTTATTTTAAATTATCTTTTTAGTAATGAAATAATATCTTAGACTTATTTAATTATGTTTTAATTATTATTTATGCAGTGAATAATTAAATATTTTAATTAACTTAATAAATGGTAATTATTTTTTTAATTTTTTTTATTTTTATTTAATCAAATATTTAAATCTAATTATTCACTGAGTAAATAATAATTAAAACATAACTACTAAATAAAGTAATTAAAAAAGAGAAATTAAGATTACACTATTCAAAGGGTATAGCCGAGCGGCTATACTATTTAAATTCTATTTACAGTATATATCCGCTCGGCTATACTTTTAAAATATCCTTTTTAAAATATTCTTTTTTATTAATTAAATAATATCTTAGCCTTATTTAAATACTTTCATTGATAATTATGTTTTAATTATTATTTCTTTAGTTAATAATTAGTATTAAATGTTTTAATAAAAAACCTAGAAAATTAGTTTCCAATAAATTATTGTGCCAATAATTGAACTAATGTAATGTATGTACCCAATGCAGAGTTATCGTGTGAACAACTTATAATGGGATGGAATGCAATGCACCTGTCAACTCTCTTCAGAAATTCCAAAATAGAATTTATAAGCATAAAAACTCGCCTCTCTTATTTTAATATATGATATACTCGAGTCCATCTTTCTTGTCGCATATGTTAAAATTCAAAGTTGAGATTATGAATGTCGAATGAATACATTGAATTTGTCTTGTTCAAATTTGTACGAATCCACTTCCTGTTTTTGGCAAATTTTTTTTTTTTGGGTCGAATCTGTTTCAACTGACCACGACCAATCAGAATCTAATCATGTTTGGTCTCGCTCTCAGACACTTTACACTTTGCATTCCTCGAACCAAAGCTGTACAGTAAGTCAGAGAGAATGGTCGCAGGCAGCTCATAAAAGGAAGGAGACAAAGCATGTGGGGCAGGATTAGGCATGTTGTCCTACCAAAGGTCAAAATAAGGATATTTAATTTAGACCAACGTTTACTAATCAAAGTTCTTTCACATAATCCAAACGGTGGGTTTGAAAGGTAAAAGAAATTGAATAATAATCCGTTGTTTCATTTCGTTTCAAGGTTGATACGAACTCTGCGGACAGAGGTGGCAGAGCTCGTGGAACGTCAAGTGGGTGCCGGAGAAAAATGGCAAAAAGTCCTGATATTTCAAAGCTCATCTTCTTCTTCAGCTATGTTGTTGTGCTCACTCTGCTTTTGTGTATTGGACCCACCAAATCCCAAGCACAGGCGGGGACTCTTGCAGATGATGAAGGTGAGGGCTCTTACTTTGATTCTTGGTTTGAACTTTGAAGTGATATATATGTGAAGTTATTGTTTCATTCATCTGAAAAACAGAGATTATACATGAAACTTCAAAAGTTCAGTGCTTTTGATTGTGATTTTAAGTTCACACGCTTTGTTTTGTAAGAGTGTTGATTGTTCGACAGTTTGATAGGAAAAAGAAAAAAATTACGGAAATCTTTTTTTTTCCCTTTCTCCACTATTTGCCAAACCTTATAATGCCTGTTGGAAACCTAAAAGAAATAAACTTTACCCATTGGTCTTGTTTTTGAAAAAATGATTTGTGATTTTGTTTTTGTTTATGTGGGTGTGGTGGCAGTGGATGCCCTTCGTGAAATAGCTGAACAACTGAATAAAAAGGACTGGAATTTCAGCGACCCATGTAGCAATGTTCCAACTTTTTCAACCCCACATACGGATCAGTACAACAACACTCTCGTCTGCAATTGCTCCTTCACTGGCAATGTATGCCACATCCAAAGCATGTATGCACCTTTTACAAGCCATACTTTTATAATTTCTGCATTATTTTCCTTGTGATGGTTATTGGTCAATACTGCAACTGCAATTGCTAAAGTATGCAACCCAAAACAGTTGGATACATTGAGTTGAATTTTTGTCATGCAGGAATCTTACGGGGCAGGAACTTGATGGTGTGCTTCCCCCAGCACTAGTGAAGCTAACTTACCTTAAGCAAGTGTATGAAGATATTTCCACAAATTTGTTTTAGTTTTTACCCCCTCAAAACTATTAAGCTTCTATCCCAGAGTTCCTAATAGCACTCTTTCTTTCTGCTCATAGTATTTTGGGCCAGAATTACCTTAGTGGTTCAATACCGCGCGAATGGACTTCTACAAAGTTGGAATTACTGTAGGTGACTTCTAGACTTGTCTTTGAAGTTTCCAATAAATTCTTGTGCAAATAATTGAACTAATGTAATGTACCCGGTGCAGGGTTCTCAGTGTGAACAACTTATCAGGACCCATCCCTGGCTATTTGGGAAGCATAACTACTCTTCGAGCTTTGTATGCTTTGAATCTTTCCCACACTGCTTTTAGTTTAGTCAGAATTAATTGTATGCGCCAATTGGTATGGTTTGGATATGAACTTGACAAGGCTTTGCTTTCAGGGCCTTGGAGAGCAACTTATTTTCTGGAACAGTTCCCCAAGAGTTGGGGAAATTGGTTAACTTGGAGAAGCTGTCAGTTTGCTTTTTATCTTCCTTTGTAACTTTATAAGTTCATAAGTTATCATTCTTGGATTTTCCTTAGCAATTAAAAGTGTTAATTGACAATGGTTTGGTCTTGCTTGCCAATGGGTAACTACAGATATCTTCGCGCTAACAATCTCACTGGAGAGTTGCCTCTTGCTCTCACTAATCTGACCAAATTAAAAGTACTGTATGTGATTTTACTGTACCTTAAATAGTTTAGGTTCTGTCCAGGATAAACTTCAGGTTTATGTCATTCAATCTTTTGGCTTTTTGTATGAATATTTACAGACAGATTGGCAGTAACAACTTCACTGGAAGAATGCCTGACTACTTTCAAAGTTGGAAAGAGCTCCAGATGTTGTAAGAGATCTTTCATAGCATGCCTTTTAAATCTCTGTCTTCTGCAAATATTTTCAGGTGTAAGCTAAACCATTTCAAATGTGTTGTTTACAGAGAGATGCAGGCCAGTGGTCTTGAAGGGCCCCTTCCTTCTAGTCTCTCTGCCTTAAATAATATGACAGACCTGTGAGTCCTGGCTTCTAAGCTCTCAGCTATCTTAATTAACATTATCTCCTTGATGTGCTTTTCGAATTTAATTAAAAAAAAGATTATGAAGATACTTGTCTCATGAGATAACCTTTTACAGAAGGATTAGTGACTTAAGTGGGGAGAGTTCAGACTTTCCAAACTTATCAAACATGACAGGCATGCAGAAATTGTGAGCCATCTTTGTGGTTTTAGTATATTTCTGATTAGCATAATCCACTTGCAGATAAAAGTGTTTTTCTTATATGGTTGCTCGAATTGCAGGATGTTAAGGAGTTGCAATATAACAGGAGCAATCCCTGAACTTATCTCTAATATGACAAGTCTCCATGTTTTGTAATTCTTCTTTCTATTCATTCTGTATCTCTATTCTTTTTTCATGGCATGGAGCTCTTAATACTTGGCTTTACACTGTATGGGCTCTAGATTATTACTAATTTTGTATACCGGACTGGTAACATTCATTTGATAAACTTTCTTCGGTGTTCCCACTATAATATCAGTCCATGAATTCTGATTATTTTTATGCAGAGATCTTAGCTTCAATAGATTGGAAGGGAGCATTCCAAATCTTGCAGATATTATGCAATTGGCCACAATGTAAGGAATTGACCCTTGGTTTCTACATGGATCAGGATCCAACTTTTGAAATTTCCCTCTTGATGCTAACATGGAGCCTAATTTTGGATAAAGCACATTCTAACCAAATGAAAATGAGTATAATTTTGTGTTTTCATTTACCAGAAAGAAAAAGAAAATAAAGAGAAATATGAGTACGATTAGGATACAACCAAACTCTCCCTAGGAACCATACCAAGGAAGGATGGGCCTCTAAGAACTTTAGATTTCTCTTCTTTCTGTGTTAACCTTTTGAACCAATATTTATGTTGATAAATGTTCATTAACATCTGTTTATTTTGCTCACTGATCAGATATCTGACAAGCAACTTGCTTACTGGGCTTCCAGAGTGGATAAAAAATAGAGACAGTCGCTAGTATGTTTTTTCATCCTAAAATCTTATTATATTTTCTTCTTTTTTTTTTTTTTCATTTACTCGAATCATAAATCCTTTTGCAGAAAATGCACGTGCATACCTACATTTATGCAGTAACTTTCCCTCTTTTTAGTGTGCTCTGAGGTGTCGACGAATACTGTGATAACACATATAATAATAGTTGTCCCTGTCTTAACAACTTACATTTTTGAGAATAGTGGTAAACCAACAAACTCTATCGTGATATCAAAGTAGAAGATCCTGAGTTTGAAGCCCTGCAATTGCTTTGCAACCTCCCAATTTAAGTTGAATTCCACATGTTGGGGTCTAGTGAGGGAAAATGTTACAATATGAAATAATTTTTTTCCACATCCTAACAGCTTAAACTTTTGGGAATAGTAGTAAACTAACAAAATTTATCGGGTCACGTGTATGATATCTGGTATTATTGACTGTTTATTTAGGTAAAAAAAATCTTCTATCTTACTGTCTCTGGAATGTTGATTAATTTCCTCTTCCTCAGATTCTGTAATTTTCTTATTTATAAGTTTGATCAAAATATTCTGATATTAGTTTTCTTGGAATTCCAATTAATAGAGTACTTCATGCTTGTGCAGCAATATAGATCTTTCTTACAATAAGTTTTCTGGAAACTCTGTTCCAACTAATTGCCGAGAAACCTTGTAAGCATAACTGTTTTTCTATTTCTTCTTTTTCCTAATATCCTTGATATAGAGATACGTTACTTTCTGAATATGTGAAGGTAACTAGTTCTTTTCTGTTTTCATCAGCAATGTATTCAGAAGTGTTTCCAGGCAGAACAATTCGTATGCTTCTAACTTAATGAATTTTATAAGAAGACTTTTCATTTCTCATCATTAATTTTAAGAAGCTAATGTCTGCTTTTGGTAATGTAGGATACTTAGTAATTGCCTCTCTCCATGTTCAAAAGGTGATTAAATTTGTCGTAGAATAAAAAGCTAATGGTTTAAGTTCTTTCTCTTATACTTTGTTTATGCTCATCCCTTTATAGATCAGTATTCGTTGCGTCTAAACTGTGGTGGAAATCAAACCACCGTTGGAAACATCAAGTATGATGCAGATGAAGCCTCAGGAGGTGCAGCAAAGTTTTTTCAGGGCTCAGCGAATTGGGGATTTAGTAGCACTGGTGATTTTGCAGATGTTTGGAGTTCTGACAAAGACTATATAGCAAATAATATTTCTGTACTCAGAATGAACAACTCTGAGTTGTACAGAACTGCACGACTTTCTCCTCTTTCTCTCACATATTATGCCCGTTGCTTAGCAAATGGCAATTACACTGTGAAACTACACTTTGCAGAAATAGTGCTCAGAGACAACAGGTCTTATTACGGTGTTGGAAGACGAATGTTTGATGTTTATATACAGGTAGTCCCTTGCAGTGTTTTTTGGCTCCTTATTGTTTTGTAACTTCTACTTTCTAATCATTTGGATAAATTTTACTGTTTTCCATGTCTTGTCACTCATGAAGCTTAACTAGCAATCCGCAATTCCTCAGACCTTATATTTGCCTAATTTTTCAAAACCACTCCCCCTCTTTATCAATTTTCTACTTGAATGGGTATGTAATCTATTGCAGGAAAAACGGGTGTTGAAGGATTTTGATATTAAAAAGGAAGCACAAGGGGTTGATAAGGAAGTGATTAAAGTATTTAAAGCAGTTGTTAGTGTTAAGACTTTAGAAATCCGCTTTCAGTGGGCTGGGAAAGGGACGACCAATGTTCCAAAACGTGGAGTATATGGGTCTCTTATATCAGCTATCTCCGTGCAGTCTGGTCAGTAGTAAGTTATAAGTTACCTATTTATATGTTACTGTAGAAATATACAGTTCTCTTGTGGTAACTGTTCTAGGTGTTATTTCACTTCTAGATTTCAAGCCCCCTGATGATAGCAAAACAAAGATATTCATTGTGATTGGAGTTGTTTCGGCGTTATGCCTTATTTTTGCGACTTTCGGCATTCTTTGGTTGAAAGGCTGTTTCGGAGGCAAGACATCTAGGGAAGAAGGTACAGAAAATTTCATACACATCAATTTTTATTCTACCACTAGTTCTTTACTAAGTCCATTTCAGTTAATAAATAGTTCATTATGTTAATCTTTTGACACGGACAGTTCTCAGAGGATTCGATCTGCAAACTGGTTTCTATAGATTCAAACAAATTAAAGCCGCAACTAACAACTTTGATGCTGCAAACAAGCTTGGGGAAGGTGGCTTTGGAGCTGTTTACAAGGTATTCTACCACTCCTTTTTGTTTTACAAATTTAGAAATAAACCCAATTCTAGACATGTATTTATAAAAAAACCCAAGCACTATTTAAACATAGAAACACACCCAAAATCAACCCCAAAGTCAACTTTTTGGGTGTGTTTATAAATGGGTTTTGAGTGTATGTAATGATGGGTTTTGGGTGTGTTTATATGTTTAAATAGTGCTTGGGTTTTTTTATAATTTCAACCCCCATTTTGGGTGTTTTAGTGAAACTCCCTTTTTGTTTCCCTATGTAAGAACTTTTCATTTGTTTTTGTTTTTGTTTTTATTGCTTTGTTCTCTCACCCTTATAGAGTATTATGGATGACCTACATTCCTCAAAAGTATTATATTTCAAATTGCAGGGCGAATTATTAGATGGCACTATTATTGCAGTTAAGCAACTTTCTTCAAAATCAAAGCAAGGAAATCGCGAATTTGTGAATGAAATAGGCATGATTTCTGCTTTACAACATCCAAATCTTGTGAAATTGTATGGATGTTGCATTGAAGGAAATCAATTATTGTTGGTATACGAATACATGGCCAACAATAGCCTTGCACATACTTTGTTTGGTAAGCTGGACAATCTAGAAGTGGAATATACACTTGTATTATAAATAGTTTCATGAATCTCCTTTGTAGTTTTTGTTAAATTCAGGTCCAGAGGAAGGCCTAAAGAAATTGGACTGGCATACAAGGCAGAAAATATGTGTTGGCATTGCAAGAGGTCTGGCTTATCTGCATGAGGAGTCAGCACTGAAAATTGTTCATAGAGACATCAAAACAAACAATATACTGCTTGACGAGGACCTCAACCCTAAGATATCTGACTTTGGTTTGGCTAAGCTGGACGAAGAGGAGAAGACCCATATCAGCACCAGAGTTGCTGGCACTATGTGAGCAGCCCTTCATTTGTTTTTCTCTTTCATTCATTGTGGATTCTGTTTTGTTCTTTTGCTTCTCTTAGTTTCTCTCATCGAATGATGAAGTTTTGAAACAGATGACAGAGCTCTTAGTTTAGATAACATGAATGCTATGAAGGAGAAACTCATGGAGTATTTGTTACTGTGCAGAGGATACATGGCGCCGGAGTATGCATTGTGGGGTTATTTAACTGATAAAGCAGATGTTTACAGTTTTGGGGTTGTTGCATTGGAACTCCTATCTGGGAAAAACAACATCAAATATCGGCCGAATGAGAATTTTGTATGCCTTCTGGATTGGGTAATATCTTCATCACATTCGTTTAGCATGCAGAAGTACAAGTGGAAACAGGTTTTGCTTTTCTTATTGAAATAATTTCATATCGTACCCTCTCCATTTGTTGTCAATGCTGCAGGCCCTTGTTTTGCAACAAAAAGGAAATTTGATGGAGCTGGTGGATCCAAAGTTGGGGTCTCAGTTCAACAAGGAAGAGGCAATGAGAATGATTAAGGTAGCTCTACTATGCGCCAATCCATCACCGGCACTAAGACCTACAATGTCTGCAGTAGTGAGTATGCTTGAAGGGCAAACTATTGTTCATGAGGTGAAGATAAACCCGAGTATTTACGGTGATGAATTGGGGTTTAAGGCCTTCACAGAGGACTCTGATATTGATCACAGCTCCTATGATGAGACTCAAAGCCTCATTTATTCATCCAATGAAAAATGGACAGCCTCTACCTCATCGTCTGTCTAGGATGTCTACGCAGTTAGTCTTGATTCTCAATATTTCTGAGTGCCCTGCCTCAGAAAGCAGCTACTGGTACCAAAATCGAAGTGTGACTTTACTAAACAACAATTGCAAGAAAAGCTAGGACAATAGACTGTACATATATTTGACACCATAAGTTTTGACAGTTACCCCATATAAGACATCATTCATGTATAATGAATTATGACTGATGACTACTATACGCAGTTTAAATTTTCATTTACCACATGTACACACATGCTCTTGTTGGAACTACATATATAACATGCATCTAGCAAAGCTATAAACAGACAGATCATGGCATTTCCCTTTCATAGAAAATCCCGAAGTTTGAATTATGCCTTATGTACTAGACTAGTCATGGATAGTCAAAATTAGGCTTTATCTGTTTACTATATGATGATGGATGTATAGTTCCAAATCCTACACACGCTTTTGAGAATTGTAGTTAATATTTTGTGTATGAACCAAAGAGAAAAAAAAGTATTCGTCTACTTATTTAATCAAAATCTAAAATAAATTAACCACAATTCGATATGTTTTTTTCATTGTGACCCTGACAAGAATCTGATTTTGGCGCTTTCCTCTGTTCAGTTGGTAGGGGGAAAAAAAAAAGAACTAGATAGTTAAACATTTTTTTTATGAATCTTCTGAGCAATGTTTATGATGCGATTGGTTAACCTTGACCTTACTAAACCTATGCACTAATTCAGCACTGGTTATCCTTCTTGCACATTCCAAGTCGATCACAAGAAGCCTTTAGAATAGTGAAGTCTGCAGGTCAATGAATTATATAATCAATGAATAATTCTTATGAATTGATTAATCTAGCTAGTCAAGTTTGGATTATAATTTATATGAGCAGAGCACATGCATGTTGGGGCCTTGAAATTTGGATAATTAATTAAATGGACTAAAGGTTAATTAATCAAAGTTAATTCACCAAGTCTTTGAAAAAAAAGGGTCGCTTGCTTGGGAAGTGAGTGAGAAATTTAATAGACTCCATGGATGATTTTATAAAGGGTTTGGATAGTGCTCAAGGAATGTGAAGTGCGGGTGGTGAAGAAAAATGGTAAGGATTCTTAATGTTCCAATGGACATGATCTTCTTGTTCAGCCAAATTAATATTGTGCTCATGGTGCTTATGTGCAATATGGGACCAATATCATCAACAGCACAACCACAGAACATGACTCTTCCACATGATGAGGGTAGGCTGCTGCTGCTGCTGCTGCTTTCTAAATGTAGTTTTTGGTTTTTTTTTTTTTTTTTTGTTATTATTATTATAAATAAAAATAAAAATAGAAGGAACATTTGATGGGATTTTTGTTGATGGGATTTTTGCTTTATGTGGGTGTGATGGCAGTTGAAGCCCTTCGTGAAATAGCTGCACAACTGCATAAAAAGGACTGGAATTTCAGCGACCCGTGTAGCAATGTTCCAACTTTCTCAACCCCACATACAGATCAGTACAACAACACTCTCTTCTGCAATTGCTCCTTCCCTGGCAATGTGTGCCATATCCAAAGCATGTATGTATATATTTTTGCCATTTGTATGCATTAAATTCTTGCTGCACTGGTTCATTCATAAATTCATTTTCCTAATTAAATATGATGGTTGCTGATTCTGTTTGGAGTGATTTGTCAAGAATCAACCTTTGATTTTTTGGATCCTTGTCGTGCAGTTTTCTTGTGGGACAGGAACTTGATGGTGTGCTTCCACCAGCACTGGTGAAGCTACCTTACATTAAGCAACTGTATGAAGAGCAGAGCTTTTCAATAACTGCTTCAGCTTTTACCATCTCAAATCTGTTGGTTCTTATCCGAATTAATAGCACTCTTTTTTCTTTGTTCATAGTAATCTGGGCCAGAATTACCTTGGTGGTTCCATACCGCACGAATGGACTTCTACGAAGTTGGAATTTCTGTAAGTGGCATCTACACTCATGTTTGAGGTTGTCAATTAGTAGTTTTCGTGCCAATGATTGAACTAATGGAATGTACATGGTGCAGGGTTCTCAGCGTGAACAACTTATCAGGACCAATCCCTAGCTATTTGGGAAACATTTTTACTCTCCAAGCTTTGTATGCTTTCAATCTTTCTCACTTGCTGTTATCTCATTTACATTTACTTTTGTACCAATTGGTTTGGTTTGGCTGCGAACTTGAAGTGACTATCTTTCAGGGCCTTGGAAAGCAACTTATTTTCTGGAACCATTCCTCCGGAGCTGGGGAAGTTGATTAACATGGAGATTCTGTCAGTGGGATTTTTCTTTTTCCAAAGTTCATAGTTTGACATTCTTTGATTTTCATAACCAAGTTGAACATAACAAGCTACAAGTTTTGACATGCCATGGGTAATTAACTACAGCTATCTTCGCGCTAATAATCTCACGGGAGAGTTGCCTGTGTCTCTCACTAATATGACCAAATTAAAAACACTGTAAGTGATTTTTACTGTATTTTACATAATTAAGATGTTTCGAGTTCAGGTTCATGACATTCGTTTTTTTTTTTTTTCTTTTGGGTGGGGTGGTTCAAAATATTCTGCAGTTGGATTGGCAGTAACAACTTCACTGGGAAAATACCGAACTATTTTCTTAGTTGGAAAGAGCTCGAGATGTTGTAAGAGATCTTTTCTAGCATGCATCTTATATCTCTGTCATCTTCAAGTATCTTCAGTTACAATATAAATCCATTTCAAATGTGTTGCTTACAGAGAGATGCAAGGGAGTGGTCTTGAAGGGCCCATTCCTCCTAGCCTTTCTGCATTAACTAAAATGTCATACCTGTGAGTCTTGGCTTCTAAGTTCTCAAAGATTGTTTTCATTCTCTTTTGAGATATCATTGCTGAAGAGACTTGTATTCCTAATAGTTATCTTGAGGTGATCTTTTGCAGAGCGATTAGTGACTTAAGTGGTGAGAGTTCAGATTTTCCAAACTTATCAAATATGAAAGACATGCAGACTTTGTGAGCAATCTTTATGGTTTTAGACTTTTAGTATCCTTTCTGATTAGAATAACCTACAAGTATATAACATTTATTTTCTTATATGGGTTGCTTCAAATTGCAGGATGTTAAGGAGCTGCAATATAAGAGGAACAATCCCTGAATATATATCTAATATGACAAGTCTGAAACTTTTGTAATACTTCTGTTTATTCATTCTCTGTACTTTTGCTTGAGGTTACATATATGTGAAAAGCTTAAAAGTGCTAAATTTTTTGAATGGTTGTAGATCCATATGTAAAATTTGGGAAAGCCTTGCTACTATATTACAATTTAATTACTATATGAAGAGGAAAACAAAAATTTGGCCTCAGTATTTATCATTTGCTTTTTCAATTTACTGAAGTGTCATTTGATAAAAAAATTTCTGTACCGTATTCCCAGCATCACAAGTACATAACTTCTGATTACCCCCAAACCTATTTCTTTTGCAGGGATCTTAGCTTCAACAGATTGAAAGGGAACATTCCAAATCTTGTGGATATATGGAGATTGGCCACAATGTAAGTCAAATTCATATGGGTTATAGCTCACATAATGAGGAACATGATACATTATGTATCTTATGTGTAACCTTAAGAAACATTGATACAAATAATTTTTTATTCACATGTAAACATATTGCTCAATGATCAGATATCTGACAAGTAACTTGCTTACTGGGCTTCCGGAGTGGATCAAATATAGAGATAGTCGCTAGTATGTTTCTGCCTCCTAAATCTTACTTATTTATGGTTAGAGTTCTGTTTATATCCATCATTTACTCAGATTACTCAGATCACATGTATACCACAAGCACGCATGTAGTGTGCATACCTACATGTTGATTGCAACCTTTCCTCATTAATTTGTGTCTGTGCTTCTGAGGCTTCAACAGATAAATGTCTATGATTAAGAATATAGTGACTTGGTAGACAGATTATAACGCTACACGAAAGATGAGGCAAATTACACAATGGATAAGGTTATGTATACAAGTACTTTTTGGCTGAAGGTTCATGATTATAAGAAGGCTGGGGTATTGTATTGATGATGAGTGGTTAAGTCCAAAATTTTCTATCTTGCTGCTGTCTTTGAAATGTTGAATGATTTCCTCTCTGTTCTGGGCAAATTCAGTCATTCATGTTACAAATTTTACCAAAATATTCTGATATTCTTTTTTCTTGGAATCTCTGTTAATAGAGAACTTTAAATTTGCATGCAGCATAATAGATCTTTCCTACAATAACTTTTCAGAGAACTCTGTCCCAACTACATGTCAAGACAACTTGTAAGATTAAATCTTTTTTTATTATTTATATATCTTCTTCTTTTCATTTACTTTGCTTGAGATTTACATATTTTGAGCTCTTTGGCTATCTAAATATGTGAAAGTAACTAGGTTGTTGTTTTCATCAGTAATGTGTTCAAAAGTTTTTCCAGGCAGAACAACTCGTAAGCTTCAAACTCAATGAGTTCCACAGGGAGTTTATTCATTTTTCCTCATTCATTGTTGGTAAGCTAATTATGCTTTTTTTGTATATATCAATGTAGGATTCTTAGCCATTGCCTCAATCCATGTTCAAAAGGTAACTAAATCTGTCGTAGAATATCTCAAGTGTATGTTTCTGTTTTCACATACAATGTTGTTTTGAGTCCATTTGTCTTCCACCTTTTGTATGCTGTTTTTTCTCTATAGAGCAGTATTCGGTGCATATAAATTGTGGTGGAAAACAAGCCACCATTGGAAGCATCAAATATGATGGTGATGAAGCTTCAGGAGGTGGAGCAAAGTTTTTTCATGACACAGGGAATTGGGGATTTAGTAGCACTGGTGATTTTGGGCTTATGAATTATGACCAAGAGTATATAGCAAGAAATAGCTCCATACTCAATATGACTAACTCTGAATTGTACAGTACAGCCCGAATATCTCCTCTTTCTCTCACATATTATGCCCGTTGCTTAGCAAATGGAAATTACACTGTGAAACTACACTTTGCAGAAATAGTTATCAGAAACAACAGGTCTTATTACGGCGTTGGAAGACGAATTTTTGATGTTTATATCCAGGTAGTCATCCTTTTATGTTCACCATAAATGAGACGAAGCATAAATAACTATTCTCCATGTTAGTTAATTTTTATTTTTTAAGCATTTGGATAAACTGAACTATTCTCCATATTTTCTCTAAAAACTCAACCACCTATCAACATAGGCTTCCTTCCTCCAATGTTCTTAACAATTTTCTTAATTACTCCCTCTCGCTCTTAGTTTTTAACTTGAATGATTAAGTATAGTAATTATTACAGGAAAAACTGGTATTGAAGGATTTTAATATTCAAAAGGAAGCACAAGGAGTTGATAAGGAAATGATAAAGGTATTTAAAGCAGTTGTCAATGTTATGACTTTAGAGATCCGCTTTCATTGGGCTGGGAAAGGGACAACTAATGCTCCGAAAAGAGGAATATATGGTTCTCTTATATCTGCTATCTCGGTGGAGTCTGGTAGGTAATTTAAGTAGTAAGTTTTCTCTTTATTTTGACTGCCATCTTGTTCATCACTGTTCTTGGCTCTGCTTTCACTTCTAGATTTCGAACCGCCTGATGATAGCAAAAAGAAGATATTCATTGTGGTTGGAGCTGTTTCAGTGTTGTGTCTTATTTTCATGACTATTGGCATTCTTTGGTTGAGATGCTGCTTCGGAGGCAGGGCATCTACTAGGGAACAAGGTACTAGAATACCGTGCAAAAAAGGAAATAAGACTTGGCAATTTGAGTTATGTTGTGTCCATATGGAAATCTGCAAGAATAAATGTTTCTTGTAGTTGCTTGATTTTTCAGTGTTATTCTTTTCCAGTTGTCTGATAAGCCAAAAGGCTCTCAAATTCTCAGTGAAAATCAGTTCAATATGCTAACCTCTTGTCACATGAACAGATCTGAGAGGATTAGATCTGCAAACTGGTTTCTTTAGATTCAAACAAATCAAAGCTGCCACTAACAACTTTGATGCTGCAAACAAGCTTGGGGAAGGTGGCTTTGGAGCTGTTTACAAGGTATTCTACAACTCCTTTTTGTTTCCCCTAAATATGCAAGCACTTCTCCTTTTGTTTTTCTTTGACTTTGGTCTATGACACTAAAAAGTGTTGTGTATGAGCAACATTTCTCAAATGTATTCTATTTCAAATTGCAGGGAGAACTATTAGACGGTACTATTATTGCAGTTAAGCAACTTTCTTCAAAATCGAAGCAAGGAAATCGTGAATTTGTTAATGAAATAGGCATGATTTCTGCCTTAAAACACCCAAATCTTGTTAGATTGTACGGATGCTGCATTGAAGGAAACCAGTTACTGTTGGTATATGAGTACATGGAGAACAATAGCCTTGCACATTCTTTGTTTGGTAAGCTGGAAAACTTAAATTGGATGGTAAACATGTTATAAGTTCAATACTAGTTTGATGAATGAATCTTATTTGAGAGGTTACGTTTGAATTCAGGTCAAGAGAAAGGTATACTGAAACTGGATTGGCCTACAAGGCAGAAAATATGCGTAGGCATTGCAAGAGGTCTGGCTTTCATGCATGAGGAGTCAACACTCAAAATTGTTCATAGAGACATCAAAACTACCAATATACTGCTTGACAGGGACCTGAACCCTAAAATCTCTGACTTTGGTTTGGCCAAGCTGAATGAAGAGGAGAAGAGTCACATTAGTACCAGAGTAGCTGGAACTATGTGAGCAAACCTTCCCTTCTCTTTCTCTTTTCTTCATTGTGGAACCCTAATTGATTTTTATCTTCCAAATTTGATTTTTTTTATATTTGATCATAATGATAAAACACTCTTCCCATTTGTTTTGTAGAGGATACATGGCGCCAGAATATGCATTATGGGGCCATTTAACTGATAAAGTAGATGTTTACGGCTTCGGGGTAGTTGCACTGGAACTTGTATCTGGCAAAAACAACATCAAATATCAGCCAAACGAGAATTATGTCTGCCTTCTTGATTGGGTAAGATCTTACTGCATTTTGTTTAGTAGATGAGTTAGTAGGAACTATTTTCCATTTGACATATTCGTCATCCAGCTTTGTGTTACCCTACACTTTCTGATCAGGAAAATGAACTTTTTTATGTTGCAAGTTGCAAATGATGTTCTACTTTCAATTTCTCTTCAGTACTGACATCAAAATTTTCTAAACAATATACATATATACATATATATAACAACAATCAAGAAAGTTTATTTTTCCATCTATTTCCTTTTTGGATGTCGCAGGCGTTTGTTTTGCAACAGAAAGGAAATCTGATGGAGCTGGTGGATCCAAAGTTGGGGTCTGAGTTCAACAAGGAAGAGGCAATGAGAATGATTAAGGTAGCTCTACTCTGCACTAATCCATCACCAGCGCTAAGACCTACAATGTCTGCAGTGGTGAGCATGCTTGAGGGCCGAGCCATTGTTCATGAACTGAACATAAATCCGAGTATTTATTGTGATGAAATGAGGTTTAAGTCCTTAAGAGATGAGTCTAATCTGAGTGTTCAACAGAGTTGGTGTGAGACTCAAAGCCTCATTTATTTATCGGATGCAAGAGGGACGACCTCTTCCTCATCGTCTGTCCAGGATTTGTATACAATAAATTTTGATTCTCAATAGTCAAATCATCAGATTCATACTCAAAATCAGATATCTAAAATTAGAACTATGTACATGGCCTTCGCATTCCATTATTTGTACCATTATTAATTATATTAAAATTTGTGGTTGGATATGATTTGATGGGAGTTTCATTCATGCACATCAAACAGAATATTAAAACAAAGCAAAAAAGCAAAATATCAATTAATGTAAAATTTCCTTTATTGCATTAAGTAGGCATATGAAAGAAGATTTACACTTTGATTGATGTCATGAAGTACAAGCTATGATCAACTAACAATAGTGGGTGCATTTCTGTGAGATTGTATAATTTTTATATATATATATAAAATTAAAAACAGTTGCTTTTTGAAGGGTCTGATGTCATAATGCTTAGTAACCTGGGAACATTGGTGGAGGTGGAGATGAGTATTGGGAGCCGAAGTTTGGTGGCAAAACAAAGTCATCTACTGGAGGGGGTGATGAGACAACAGGAGGAGGAGGTGAAAGAGAAGGAGAAGGTGGTGGAGGGGAGTTTTCTGGAGGGGGTGGAGACTGGGTGGGTGGTGGTGGTGATTGGACTGGAGGTGGTGGTGAGTAGATTGGTGCTGGTGGTGGTGGAGAGTTGACTGGGGGTGGTGGAGAGTGAACTGGAGGTGGAGGAGATTGTACTGGTGGTGGGGGCGAGTTGATTGGTGGTGGAGGAGAGTGGACTGGTGGTGGTGGAAAGTGAACTGGTGGTGGAGGTGAATGCACTGGTGGAGGAGGCGAGTGAACTGGCGGTGGGGGTGAGTTGACTGGGGGTGGTGGAGAGTGGACTGGCGGTGGGGGTGAGTTGACTAGGGGTGGTGGAGAGTGGACTGGCGGTGGGGTGAGTTGACTGGTGGTGGAGGAGAGTGGACTGGGGAGGTGGAGATTGGACTGGCGGTGGGGTGAGTTGACTGGGGTGGAGGTGAGTTGACTGGTGGTGAAGGAGAGTGGACTGGGGAGGTGGAGATTGGACTGGCAGTGGGGTGAGTTGACTGGCGGAGGAGAGTGGACTGGGGTGGTGGAGAGTGGACTGGGGTGGGGTGAGTTGACGGGTGGTGGAGGAGAGTGGACTGGGGTGGTGGAGAGTGGACTAGTGGTGGGGTGAGTTAACTGGTGGTGGAGGAGAGTGGACTGGGGTGGTGGAGAGTGGACTAGTAGTGGGGGTGAGTTGAATGGTGGTGGAGGAGAGTGGACTGGGGGAGGTGGAGATTGGACTGGAGGTGGAGGTGAATGCACTGGTGGAGGAGGTGAATGGACTAGTGGAGGGGGTGAGTTGACTGGTGGTGGTGGAGAATGAACTGGTGGAGGAGGTGAGTGAACAGGTGGTGGTGGAGAGTGGACCAGTGGAGGAGGCGATTGGACTGGTGGTGGGAGCGAGGAGATTGGTGGTGGTGGTGGAGAGTTGATTAGTGGTGGAGGAGAGTGAATTGATGGTGGTGGTGGTGAGTAGACTGGGGGTGGAGGAGAGTGAACTGGAACAATAGGACTTTGCCCGGTGGGTGAAGCCGGCAGTGGAGGAGAGTGGACTGGTGGTGGGGATGAGTTCACAGGTGGTGAGTGTGGGATAGTAGGACTTTGCCCTGTGGGTGCTGGAGATGGTGATGTTGCTACGGGTGGTGGTGGAAGGGAGTTGATTGGGGGTGGCAGTGAGTTAGGTCGAATTGGAACAATGGGACTTTGCCCTATGGGTGCTGGCGATGGTGGTGTTATTACGGGTGGTGCAGGAGAGTGGGCAGGTGGTGGGGGTGAGTTGATTGGGGGTGGTGGTGAGTCGGGGTGAATTGGAACAATAGGACTTTGTCGTGTGGGTGCGGGCGATGGCGATGTTGCTACGGGTGGTGGAGGAGAGTGGACAGGTGGTGGAGGTGAGTTGATTGGGGGTGGTGGTGAGTCGGGGTGAATTGGAACAATAGGACTTTGTCGTGTGGGTGCGGGCGATGGCGATGTTGCTACGGGTGGTGGAGGAGAGTGGACAGGTGGTGGGGGTGAGTTGACTGGAGGTGGTGGTGAGTCGGGTCGAATTGGAACGATGGGACTTTGTCGTGTGGGTGTGGGTGTGGGCGATAGCGGTGTTGCTACGGGTGGTGGAAGAAAGTGGACAGGTGGTGGGGGTGAGTTGACTGGTGGTGGTGGAGAGTGAATTGGTGGTGAGTGAGGGCGAATCGGAACAATAGGACTTTGCCTTGTGGGTGTGGGTGGGGGTGGTGATGGTGCTACAACCACTTGAGGGGGGCTAGCAACTGGTTCTGGAGTCTCTGGAACTGGCTCCGGAGATGGCTCTGGTTTAGGTAGTTGTGGCTCTAGTGTGGGAGTTTCTTCTTGGGCCGGTTGTTCTTGGGGTGGTTCCTCTTTGGGAGGCTGTTGTTTGGGTGGCTCCTCCTTGGGTGCAGGCGAAGAAGGTTTTGAAGGTCCTGGTCCAGCTCCGCACTTTGCCCTGCCACAATCCACTGGCTTGTTCACCACAACTTGACATTGTTTTGCTGACTTCTGCTTAGGCCTATCTGGTAAGCAGTTGCTTGTGTCATCAAACAGTGTGTCCATCCGAGAAGATGGCACACATTTCTGATCCTCGCCGTTGAAGTAGTTGTAGGAAAACGTAAAATTTCCCAAGCTAGGTAACTTGCAGAGACTCTCGGGAACAAACCCAGTTAGCATGTTGTGTGCAATGTTCAACTCCTCCACCTTCTCAAGGCCTTTGAAAGTCTTGGACAGGAGCCCACTCAATGTGTTTGAACTAACATCAAACACAGTCACGTTTGAGAGGTACCCAATTTCAGGAGGTAAACACTCAGCAAACTTGTTGTGGGAGAAGATGGCCTCATTTAAATTGTTTACCATCTTTCCAATGCTATTAGGGATGCAGCCCTCGAGATGATTGTTTGCGACCACGAGAACAGAGATGGGGGAGTTGCCCAGAGTGTCAGGGATGGTGGATGTGAACCTGTTGTTGTTCAAGAACAGGGCATCCAATTCCTTGTTGAAGAGCTCAGGAGGCAATTTCCCCTCAAAGCCATTGAACCGGAGGTCAAGGTACTTGAGGTTTGGAATTTGCAGGACCACCTCTGGGAACGATCCCACAAAGCGGTTGTTGCTAACGTCGAGCTCGTGGAGAAGAGTTAGCCTAGCAAAGCTCTTAGGGATGATACCACAGAACCTGTTCGTGTTGATGTGGAACACGGCAATGTCACTCAACATGCCTAATTCAACAGGAAGGTACCCTGCAATGTCTGCGTGGTTGATGTCAATGCCAGCCACAACCTCTAACTGTGGGTCATCAAGAGCCGGGGCACAAAATACTCCAGTGTAAGCACAAACATTAGCACCAACCCAGTTCTCAGTAGTTTTAAGAGGGTCTGAGTATATGGCCTTTTTCCAAGCTTGAAGTGCAACGTATGCACTTCTAAGCCTGGGATGTGGAAACTTTAAGTTCAACTCAACTTCATATTCATGGTCGCCGCGCAGGTCATAGCTTGCATGAAAATGTAGGAGCTGGCGATGGGCAACGAAGGACGCTTCAGCATCAGTTAGAGCAGAAGAGAAAGATGAGAAGGAGGAGAAGAGAAAAAAGAAAACTAGAAAATAGGCAGCCTTCATTGTTTGGGTTATTAGGCCCAAGGCTGATGAGGAGGAGAGGGGGAGCAAGGGAGAATATATTGAGAGGAAAGGTCTGTTTGGTTGGTTTATTTGAGAGGCTGTGCAAGAATTTCTCTGCAGGATTTGCAAACTTGAGTTGTGTGCCTCTCTGGCTCTTTAAAATTAGGCAACGCATATTTAGTTGGATTGTTGTACAGTATGTTAAGGAAGGCAAATCTTATTAACTAATCCATCTCACCAACACTAAGACCAACAATGTATGTCTGCTTAAAGGCAATTAGAATATTTAAAGTATACCTCTAATTCCATCCCTAGCACTAAGCCTTGTTCATGTATTAAATCCTCAACTGCATTTATTTGATTCATTCATGTTTTTCTTTATATGAAAAAATAAGATTAAGTGCAAATTTGTTCATCATTTTAAACCAAGGTGTAGCATACTAGCATTACCCCTCCATCCAAATTGTGACATGTACTAATCAAGTTCCCTTCATAAATAATACAATATTATGCTCCTGCACTAAGTTTTTATTCTTCTAATAGAATCATTTTTCTATTTTTATCCTCAAACCTATTTTATCTAATTTTAAAAAATCATGTAATTTTTTTTATTAATGTACAAATCACATGAATAATTTAGATTTGATGGGTTTGTATTTTTGGGTCCAAAAGGAAATGTAAAACTTTTATTTTTTAAAAAAAAAGAAGAAGAAGAAAAGTAAATCTAGTTTTGTTTACACAGTAATTAACCTAATATAGAACAAAATTATGTAAAAAGAGACAGACTAGAGAGAGAGGGCCTCGTCTTCTTCGCAATTCGCCTTGATTTTCTGTCAAAATACCAGGAAGATAACTTTTTTCTCTTTAAACAAACAAACACTCACTCTTTTTACCGCCAAATTACCCACAAGGAGAAGAAAAAGTATTCACCTTTCCCTTCAAACAAACACCTAGGCCCCGTTTGGTTCATGAAATAGATTTAAGGGGAAATCATTTCCCATGTCATTTCCCAAGGAATAGGAATGAAAGATTCATTTCCCACATTTGGTAATGTTGGGAAAATAACCGGGAGATTTCACTTTGTTTCCTTTTCCATGTTTGTTTTGAGTAGGAATGAAAAACAAAGTTCGTATAATTTTCCAATTACACCTATATTAAATCAAATAAAAAAAGAATGTATTTAATGATATGTTGTAATTATAAATTGTTCATAGGGACAAAATAGTCATGAAAATTGTGCATTGAATGTTGGCTCATGTTTGTACCATATCTGACCACCCACCCACGTCGTGACATGTGGAACACCGTCAGCCATGACCACTCAACCGGGCCATACCGAATGTGCGTTCGCACGCATCGATTGGGGTCGACACGCACCATCATTCCCTTCGCTAACCTTCGCATGGTCTATCGAGCAACCAACCATCACGTCAATCCATTTCGTCGATTATCTCAAAACTTCTGCTGGAACCGCCGAGCACGTGTCGATCTCCGAAGACACTCTCACGAGTCCCACATCGAAACTAAGTGCTAAGAGCATCACAAATGCTCTCTATAAATAGAGCCCTTTGGCCCAGCCAAGCAGTAAGACTTTCTGACTTGACTAGTGCTTCCACTATTAATAGAATTGCTCTTAGTTATTAACTTTGGCATCGGAGTGCCTTTGGCAGGTACCACACCAGTATCCCCTCCTCGGCTCGGATCCGACCCCGCCAAACCTTCGGACATCACGAAGAAGGTTATTCCAATCCTCAACCATCAGCACACTTGTAAGTTAGCCTAAACTCTTATCTGCTCAGATTTAGCGCGACAGATTGGCGCTGTCTGTGGGAAATTGATTGACAATCAGCCCATATCTCCCTTTTAATCGAAACTATGAACCCGCTTCGCCTCGTGGCCGACGGTCCCATCCTCGGCCTCGCCGACCGAGAGAACCTCGCTATGCCACCCGGCACACCCGAGTGGAAACTCTGTCGGCAAAACACCTGGAAGACAGGATGGAAGCCCTACGGGAAATGATCGGGATGCGGAGCACAACAATATCCTCTCCTCCAAATGGGACGACACCGTAAACACTTCACGAGCAACAATCACGTTCAACCTAATGCAGGACGGTTTGGAACAAACCACGCAGCTTCGGCGAAACGATCAGAAGAGCGTACCAAGGCCTAACGATCGACGGTGGAAAGTAGTTAGCTCGAGGCGAACCATCCGCCTCCAAGATCGTGCCGACTCAGCAGAACACCGGGAATACCAAGTCTACTCGACCGCCGCGGCAGAATCAACGGCCGACGACGGGAATGGCGGACATCACCGATTCTCGCCCACGCAAAGCTCAACGATCGGCATCCGACGTCATGGGACCAAAATCTCCCTTCGACGGAGGTACGACATGATCGGCCTAGAGAAAGCAGACGAATCCGACTACATTCCGACCTCCTGCACGACACTCTCACACTAGTCGACGACATCCGGATCGGCGGAAGGAACGATCGGAGGCGAGAACATCCGACGCCGGGCCATGAGGCATAAGGACACGAGGGTCGCCTCCCAACCGCCCCCAAACGGCAGAACCCTTCGGGACCGACCTCCCTCCTACCGACCTTACAATCCGCCTCCTCCTTCAAAAAGTTAATCGGATCGAGGAAGAGCAGAATCAGATCTGGACACCAACCTGGGGAAAGGTACAATTGGGACCATTCACTAGTCGAATCCGATCCTACCGACCTGAAAAAGAGGTACAGGCCCTCCGAATCTTATTCTACTCGGGAGTGGAAGACCCCGTCACCCACATTCACACATTTCAATAGGCCTTGGGTTGCAAGGGACTCACCGATGAAGGCCAATGCCTGTTGTTCCTATCTACCTTGGCCGGGCAGCTCAATTGGTTTTATCACCGGAACCAGTGTACGGTAGACTCTTTTGACCAGTTAAAACAAATTTTCCTCAATCATTTTATGATACAGACCGATCGTCTATACTCTGCCGACAACCTCTACACCATTTGGCAAGGAGACAGTGAGCCCATTCGAGAGTATGCAGCCAGATTCAGCCACGAGTATCCTCGGTGCCCATAAACCGACGATCGGGCAGCCTTCGGCGCCTTCAAAAGTGGCCTCCGAGCCTTCCAATTTCGCTACCTAGTGCACAGCAGCAATTGGACCACCTATGGCGAACTCATGAAGCAGGCATCCATTCACGCCAAGGCCAAACACTTTAACTCTAAAGGAATGCCTTCGGAATCTTCTGGCCAAACGGCAAGCACAAGTCAGCCTTCGGCATCCACCTATGACCATTTCCGCCACACCGAACACTAATCAAGCTTCCTACCTAGACACCCGTGCTCGCACCTTGCACAACGGGAGATAAGCGAAGGATTTGTTCCGAGTCGGCATGACGGAGGAAAACGCAATAAGGGTCGGTGGCGAGACTTCCAAAGTACCAAAAGCGACCGACCGCCAGAGGTCTTCACCATTCTTAACTCAACCTACGAACATGTCTTCAAGGCCGAAAATCAGATAATTCCAAAGCCAAGCCTTCGGAAGCTCCCTGGGCAAGTCGACGAGGATACATGAGTTTTGCCGATACCACCAATACAACGGCCACGATCTGAGTCTGCATAGCCCTCCAGAAGGATCGTTGAAAAACGATCAATGAGGGCAAACTAGACTAGTATCTAAGTGCACAATCGGGTCCCAAACACCAGGGCAATCGGCAGATCAACATGATCGCGGCGGTACACCAATCGCCGATCGCAGCCATCGGTCCGTCAAGAGTTACGTCACGTGCCGTTCGGCACCGCAGTCCTCACCTCACCAAGAGCGCAACAGCAAAATTCGGCGGATTCGGATGGGAACCCATCACCTTTTCCGAAGAAGAAGAGAAGGGCATCATCTTTCCCCATTTCGATCCCATGATCATTTGAGCAGACATTGCCGATTTCGACGTAGGCCGAATCCTCATCGACATCGGAAGCTCGGTCAACGTACTCTTTGCCGATGCTTTCAACGGCCTCGGAATCGACCATCAAAGCCTCAACAAGGAGATCACTCCCCTTCTAAGCTTATCGGGCGATGTGGTCGAGCCTATCGGAAGCATCCAACTTCCCCTTACCGTCGGCTCCGGCTGAAGGGCATTCATCTACACTCACTTCCGGTAGTCAACTGTCCACCACATACAACACCATCATCAGCAGGCCCGCCCTCACCCGAATGAAAGCCATTTTGTCACCACATATACTGCTGCTTAAATTCCCAACACACTCGTGAGTCGGTCGCAGGGGACCAATTGAGCGCACGGGTATGCTACGTGTCATCCACGGCGAATCAAGAACCCAGCGCCGGGCAAAGGCCGCCAAAACACCGGTCGTCACCCGCCAAGTATGCCGAATGGCAAAGGAGGGACCGAATGCCCGATGACCCCGGGCGACAACGTCACGCCGCAAGCTCAACCTACCGAAGAGCTCGAGACGATCTCCATCTCCAACACGAGGATCGGCGGTGCGAATCGGCACTTCCTCGTTCGTCTCTCGAACCGACTTCATTACCTTTCTAAGGGCCATTCAAGTTTTACGGTCTTACAGCGATATGCAGGATCTCCGGGACGTCATCACCACAAGCTCAAGATCTCCCTTCTTTCAAGCCGGTCCGGCGAAGAGACGATCCTATGACGCCGAACGATACGAGGCCATGAAGACCGGTGGACAAGCTTCAGCGATCAACTTTATCCGCGAAGTCACCTACCCCATTTGGCTCGCCAACTCGGTCTTGGTGAAGAAATCGGCGGTGCTCGCGAATGTGCCGGACTACACCAATCTGAATAAAGCATGTCCGAAGGATAGCTTCCCACTACCAAGAATTGACCAAGCCCGGTGGGACGCCACGGTGGCCATGAGCTCCTCGGCTTCATGGACGCCTACTTCAGCTACAACCAGATTTTCATGCATCCTATGGATCGTGAGATACGGCATTCATTACCGACAAAGGGCTTTATTGCTACAATGTCATGCCATTCGGCCTGAAGAATGCTGGAGCTACATACCAGTGATCTGGTCAACAAAATCTTTGTCGAACTCATTGGCACTTCGATGGAAGTCTACGTGGACGATATGCTAGTCAAAAGTCGGACCGCCAACAATCATCTTCGAAACCTCTCACTCATGTTCGGCAAGCTAAAAAAATACAACATGCGCCTGAACCGAGCAAATACACCTTCGGTGTCTCTTCCGTAAATTCACGGACTTCATGATCAGCCAAAGGGGATTGAAGCCAACCCCAAGAAGATCCGAGCGCTCATCGATATGCGAGTGCCGAGGACGAAGAAGGAGGTTCGAGCCTCACAGCCGAAGTCGCCGCCTTGGCCCGTTTCATATCCAAGGCCACATGCGCCTTTTCTTCAAAGCTCTCAAAGGGAGCAGACGGCAGTCAATTGGACTTCGAATGCGACCGGCGTTCAATATTTGAAAGCCTACATGAGCAGAGCCCTCTGCTGTCCACCTCTTCGGAGAAGATCTCACCATCTATCTATCGGTCTGATCACCCGAGCTCCCTACTCATCCGTCGACCAAACGACATTGAGCTCCTCATCTTTTATATGAGTCATGCATTACACGGGACGCAGAGCAACGACGCCTAACTTGAAGCGGTTGGCCTACGCGCTCGCCCTCTCAGCGCTCAGCGGTACGCCTAACTTGAGCGGTTGGCCTCGCGCTCGTCCTCTCAGCGCCCAAACTTCGCCCTACTTTCGGTGCTCACGGCATCGGACGTATTAACTAATCAACCCTACGGCGGTCTTGCGAAGCGAGACATCGGGACGATCGATCGATGGGTCATCGAGCTTAGCGAGTTCGACATCGGTATCACCCTCGGCCTTCCGAAAAAGGACAGGCCATGACCGATTTCATTTTAGAACTCACACTTCCAACCAACAACGGTCAACCGATCAACCCTATCACGACGCCACCTTTGGCATCTGTAGATTCGCCTTCGACCGACAATACGTTCGATCACAACAACACTCACTGGACATTGTACGTGGACGGCTCATCCAATCGGCAGGGCAGCGGCGTAGGCCTAGTCCTCAAGACTCCGGATGACACCACAATCGAATATGCTATCCGCTTTCAATTTCGTGCTTCCAACAACGAGGCCGAATACGAGGCGCTCTTGGCGGGCCTTCGGCTTGCCTAAAGCTCAAAGTGCCGAATGATGATGATATGTAGTGACTCGGCTCGTTGTCAACCGGTAATCACCGTCGCAGCAAAAAGACGAACACATGGCTGCATATCTAGCGCAGACCCGCCGATTGCTCAAACAGTTCAAAACCTACTACATCCTCCGGTCCCGGATCCGAGAACAGACCACGCCGATGCTCTCTCGAGGCTCGCTTTGGCAATCGACGATCGTGTCGGACGCCACGTCCCCACAGAGGTTCTCGCTCGGCGGAGCTCGGCCAAAGCCGATGTCAACACCGTCCTTCATGACCCTAGTTGGATGGACCCGATCCGCGCCGACCTCACCGACAGCACCCTACCAATTGACAAGGCTAAAGCAAAGGCGTATGACGACGATCGGCTTACTACCTTCATTGCAAGGCATCCTCTATCGGCGCAACTACTCCTGCCGTTCTTTGAGATGTGTTGCACCACAACAAGGAGACTACATCCTGCGTGAGATACACGAAGGCGCTTGCGGTGACCATTCGGGATCCCGACAAGGCTATTATTGGCCAACTCTCCACTCTGACGCCACCAAGATTGTGCAAAGGTGCGATCCGTGCTAACGTTTCGGATCTATACCGGCGCTGGTGAACCACTCGGTTCGATGACTAGCTGGCCATTCGCCCAATGGGGCTCGACCACATGGGCCCAATGCCGCAAGGCACGGGTCACTAATTCGCGATCGACACGATCGATTACTTTACCAAATGGATCGAGGCCGAAGCCCTCACAACAATAACGGCAGCTATGATCGAACACTTTTCATGGAAAAACATCCTATGCCGATTCGGCCTACCAAACGCCATCGTGATGGACAACGGCAAACAATTCGATGCTCACGGCATCTCTACTCCCAGTTTAACATCAGCATTTTCTTTGCATCTTCGGCACATCCGCAATCCAATGGGCAGGTGGAAGCCATCAACAAGATCATCAAGAAAACATTGAAGAAGAAGCTGGGAGCCGCCAATTGGCTTGCTATACTACCAGAAGCATTATGAGCCATCAACACCTCCTACCGAAGGTTAATCGGTGAGACACCGTTCTCCTAGCCTTGCATCGACGCTGTACCGGTAGAGGTATATGCGCCCACATGCCGAACGGCATCTTATGACCACATGCAGAATGAACAACGGCTCGCCTCAACTGGATCTCATTGACGAACGCCGATCGCAAGCACAGCTCCGGAACGCTACTTACAAACAACGAACGGCTTGGTATTATGACTCGCGCGTAAAACACCGATCATTCAAGATATGGGACTGGGTTCTGCGTAAAGTGCCTCTAGCAACGAGAAATCCTACTGAAGGCACTCTCGGCCCTTCATAGGAAGGACTCTATGAAATTGTCAGCATCTGCCGACCCGGCACTTACCGATTACGTGGCTCTGATGGAATGTTGAACATTTAAAATTCTATCACAAGTGATTGGACCTTCGACCACTACACTTTTTGTACAATTTTTATTTCAACAACATGCTTATATTCAGCATACATGCTTCTATTCGGCAACAAAGACAAACAACAACGCTGATTCAAATTAGACTTGGATATAATTAACGCCTCAACCTGGGCCACTGTCTTTACAAAAATTTGCCGAACGGCCTCAATATCCAAAACACTAAACTATATATTACAACAAAGAGACGAGTAGGGCAGCAGTCACGGAATTAGAGGATCAGCCTCGGGCCGCCCGCCCTCATCCTCTCGGCGCTCAACGGCTCGGCAGGGGAGTCGTTTCTTCCTCTTCACCATCCGATTTTGAGCTACTCGAGGAATCGACTTCGGTATCCTCCCCGAGGTACACCTCGACCATCTCCTCGATTACCCTCTCGGGCAACGGCGGCAGATCCAGGACGGTTCGAGTTCACTTTTATCAAGATTGAAGCGTTTGAACCGGCAGATGAGATCCTCGCATTGCTCCTTCACCTCTTTGTCCAACAATGCCACGAACTCCGGCGAGTTTCGATACTCCGCTATGGCTGTTTCTTGGCCTCCTCCAGCTCCGTCGCCCGAGACCGATGCTCAGCCTCCTTCACCGCCTCGCCCTCGCCCTCGCCTCTTGGCATCCATCGCCTCTTTCACCTCCGCCAACCTAGATGATACTCGGTTATCTTGGCAGCATTCTCCTCCGCATGCCGATCCGCATCCTGAAGTAGCTTCCCAGCCTCGGCAATTTTGGCTCGCCTCCTCATACTTCCTCGACGATTCGGCCGCGTTGATAGCCCGCTTCATACCGATCCACATCTCCATGTTAGCCTGCAAACACAAACACAAACGTTAGCACTTTCCCATCAACTCTTGGACAAAACTCGTACGCATACACTTACGGCAGCTTGGAGGTGGAAGGCACGTCAGCTTGTTCGCGCACCGACTTCTTCGGCTGCCCACCCGGAGCTCTATCCGAGCACCGCATGAAGCGCCACAAACGGTACCACCTTCCGAAGGCAAGCGATGTTTACGGCTCCACTTCGGCATCCTCCTCGTTCAACACAAGGACGACCGCTTCCTCGTTTGGCCCCCTTGGCCTCTTTGGTAGAGGGTCACATCGAGGGCACCCTCGATCACCCTTTTCGATCACCGAAGATGGTCCTCCCGGATCAGCTCGGCATCCGCCACCCTTCTCTCTCGCCACCGATCGCTCGACGTGCCCTCCGTGCCGATGCATCCTCGGCTGGCGGGCGGCTTAGTCTTCGGCCTCGGGAACCGATTTTCTTCTTCCGAGGAGCCCACGACTCAAGCCTCCTCCTCGTCGCCGGTCATTGCCTCCCACCAGCCATGCATAAAAAATGGAAGTTAGGCCGATTCAAGATACGCCACAATCACATGACATCATGCAAGCCAAATGGCATTACTTACTTCGCTCTCTTCTTCTTCTTCCTCCTCTTTCCTTCGGAGGTACTCAGCTTGCCGATCGAACCGCCTCTGAATAGGTTCTTGTAGTCTAGCAGGCCTTGTACACACGACCCTCCTCGTATTCTTGACCGAACACGCTCGATCACTTCTATCTCCCTCTTTGTAGCGACCGCCATTTTAACGACATGAAACACATAATACAACCTCCAGCTAGCTTCGGTAAAAAAATAAAAATGGCGCCATTGCTTCCGAACGGCACCCTATGGGCCTATCGACTATCCGAAGGAAGTGGGGATACGCCACTTCATAATCACTCCCGCCGATTCCCAAGCTCCGACGCCAACACCGACACCGACGCTAGGTTTTCTGCGAGGTCGGCACCCGACCACGGTGCTCCTCCGCCCCACCGATGCAGCGGTTTGATCGCACCCACCCGGTCGGCACTCTTCGCCTCGTCACACTATACGATGGGCGAATTGCTCGTAGCTCGGCTCCCCTTCACCGGCTATGCCGAAGGCCGTGATTGTCCCGAGTGTGATCCAAAAATTTGGATTAAACTGCAAGGGCATAGCCAATCGCTACTAGGATCTTTTGTACCGAATGTCTCAGCGGCAGCCTAAGCCCGTGTTTGAAGACATTCGTGAAGAAGACAACCTCCCTTTTCGGATCGCTCAACGATTCCAATGACCTTGGGATCCGCATCTTGACCCATTCCGGAATGTTGTACAAGGCCCGGATCTTTGCCACCTCCGCTTCGGTCAAAACATTCAGCTCTAGGTGGTCCACCCGGAACACAAGGTCCTTCGGCTTCGCCATCGGTATCATTTGTCGGCCGGTGACCACCGTCAAGCACGTCTTCCCTAGGATCGGCAATCGACACCTCGGCCTCGGCCTCTTCCATTCGACGACCAGATGTCGGTGGGTGGGCGTCATCAGCCCCTACTATTTCCACACTTGAAGTGCTCCCCGTATCGGTGGACACCTCCGGCACTTCTCCTACCTCGTCTCCTCGAAGTCGGCACTATCAAGCCATGCGGCCAAGCTCTCCAATGCCAATTCTCCATTAAACGCTCTTGGGCTACGATTATAGTCTGATTCGATGTCTGACATCTACAAACAAAAGCAACGCAAAACTAAACGACATGCTCGAATCAAACCCCCATCTTAGAGCCCAAGAGCTGCTATTCACTTACGCTCCTCTATGTTCTTACATGTTCTTACGTGTTCAACAAATATACAAGCATTTGATTCATGCTAAGCGGAAAAACATTATCATACCTTGTTTTGCACGGTGGTGGAAGTCGCCGGAAATCGCTTTGCCTTCGCAAACACTCACCGGAAATCGCCCCCAACGCCGCAATGCCCTCGTCGGAAATCGCCTCTCACAAGCTCCGTTTGCTTTCAAAACCTCAAGTACCTCCTCTTACCGCCTCTTCCTCAATTTATAGGACGAGCGTAGCCTCGGGAACCAAACGATAAGTCTTCACAGCCTTGCCGACACGTGGCACCCATGCACAAGGGAGCCAAACCGCCCTCGCCTCCCACTTGCGCCTACACTTCGGACATTTCACCTTCTCCCTTTCTTCTCCTTTTTTGAGATAGAGCACAACTTTCACAGATACGGCAGGCACGCACGGGTCGAGTCTTCGTTCAACTCTTGTCCCGAAGCGGCGCACGTGGTCGAAGTTTTCACTCACCTCTCGTCTGAATGGCGACACGCGACCGGTCGAGTCTTCACTCACCTCTCGTGCGAATGGCAGGCGACGGTCGAGTATTCACTCCTCTCGTGCCGAACGGCAGCGCACATGGTCGAATTTTCACTCACATCTCGTGCGAATGGCGAGCACGCCGGTCGAGTCTTCACTCACCTCTCGTGCCGAACGGCAGCGCGACGGGTCGAGTATTCACTCCCCTTTCGTGCGCGTGGTCGAAGTTTTCACTCACCTCTCGTGCGAACGGCAGCACGCACCGGTCGAGTCTTCACTCACCTCTCGTGCGGCGAGCGCCGCGTGGTTGAGTTTTCACTCACCTCTTGTGCCGAAAGGCGAGCACGCACCGGTCGAGTCTTCACCACCTCTCATGCCGAACGGCAGCGGCGACGTGGTCGAGTTTTCACTCACCACTTCCTGCCGGTTCCTTCTAATCTTCACACCAATCTTCACCGGCACAAACAGACGCTGCTCGTTCCCGGTCGAATGTCAAAGCTCAGACACAAGAAAGTCCCCAACCAAGAAGTCCCTCATCGATCGGAAACTTGGGGGACTACTATTTGTACCATATCTGACCGCCCACTCACGTCATGACACATGGAACACCCTCACCGAGACCACTCAACCAGGCCATATTGAATGTGCGTTCGCACGCTGTACCGATTTAGGGGTCGATTACGCACCATCATTCCCTTCGCTAACCTTCGGCATGGTTTGCCTAGCAACCAACCATAACGTCAATCCATTTCGTCAGATTACCTCGTAACTTCCTGGAACTTGTCGAGCACGTGTCGATCTCCGAAGACACTCCCACGAGTCCCACATCGAAACTAAGTGCTAAGAGCATCACAAATGCTCTCTATAAATAGAGCCCCTTGGCCCAGCCAACTTTCTGACTTGACTAGTGCTTCCACTATCAATAGAATTGCTCTTAGTTATTAACTTTGGCATCAGAGTGCCTTCGGCAGGTACCACACCAAGTATCCTCTCCTCGGCTCGGATCCGACCCCCGCTCGAATCTTTGGACATCACGGATGAAGGTCATTCCAATCCTCAACCATCAGCACACTTGTAAGTTAGCCTAAACTCTTATCAGTTCATTTTCCCAAACTTTCCCATGAGTAGGGAAAACAAAACCCAAGTTAAGAGGAGGGCTTCACTTTTTCCTTACTTTCCATGTGTCAGGCAACCATTTTCCATCCTTGGATTTACCAAACATGAGAAAGCAATTGAATTCTCATTCCCAAGCTTTCTTTCCCATGAACCAAACGGGCCCCTAGAGTAACCCTCTTTGCTTGTTGCCCAAACTCAGAGGAGTTTTTTCTCTTCAAACTGACAAACACAGACAACAGTCGCTTCAACTGAGGATCAAGAATTCCTATTAATAGACTATTTTAAAGGTATAGCCGTGCGGCTATACTGTTTTATAAATATAAAAATATATAAAAATATAAAAATATAAAAATAAATTTGAACAATATAGCCGTATGGCTATACACCAAAATAGAATATTTTAAAAATATTGCCATGTGATTTGCAAACTAAGAAAACAATCTCTCCTGACGAAATGTCGTCTGGAGAGGTTTTTAAAAAAAGAATAAATATAAACTTATTATCTTTAGGTCAATAAAATTCTTAAAAACTAATTATTCACTAAGTAAACAATAATTAAAACATAAGTAATTAAAAAAGAGAAATTCAGATTATGGTATTTATAAGACTAGTCTAGAGTATTATCTATTACGGTTAGGCCATTACTAAGGTATAGCTATTGCCCCCTTTTAATTTTTTACTTTTCCAAAGTTATTACTCGTATAAAGATTTAGCATTTTCTCATTTGATACTCGTATTATATATGTACATACATATTTTTTAATAATACTTTCGTTTTTCGTATACGTTTTAAAGACTCGGTATAATAAAAGCAAACGTATAATACACGTATTGTACACATATGAACGTATTTTAATGATTATTTAATATCAAAGAACAAAAAACAAAGTCCACAAAATAATTCAAAACAATTAATTAGTATTTACCAAGTAATTTATGAAATTAGTAAAATATTTAAATATTCACTAAAGAAATAATAATTAAAACATAATTACTAATTAAAGTAATTAAAAAAAGGTTAAGGTATTACTTAATTACATGTATTAAATTAAAGAAGTTGGCCAAAATACAAAAGTAAAGAATATAATTTTATATTTTAAAATATAAACATATAAAAATAATAATAAATAATAAATAATAAAAAAGTATAGCCGCACGGCTATACTCCAAAATAGAACATTTTAAAAACATAGCTGCGCAGCTATACCCGGTGAATAGCAAACTAAGAAAACAACCTCTCCCCAAGTCTTTGATTAATATAATTATTATTAATGAAAGCCAAATCCAAAGCTGGGGCTATAGCCTAGTCCATTAGCCCAACTCTCCAATATTAACCACACTTACAAAACTATCATAGTGCTTTGTTTATAAACACCTTTATAGGAGTGTAGATTTTCGACGTGGGATTTTCACAAAGGGCACCTCAAAAGATAACATATTATGGTCAAAGTTAAACCTTAGAAATTTCATATTATGCTGTCACTTTTAATATAGTAGCTAGGAAACTTGTATCTCTTTGGGGCAAAAATGAAGTAGAAGAAAACAATGACGAAGAAAATGTTCCCAAAAAGAACTCACGTTATGAAATCTACTTTTTAAAAGGTACGGGTTTGCCCAATGTGAAATGACTTGACCCACCTTTCACAATTCAATTTTTGAAAGGACAAAAAGAAAAAAGGGAGACTTTGGAAAAACACAAAAGAGAGAGAAATTTTGTAAAATAAGCCAAAATGGACAAAATTTCCCTTATTTATTTTTGGATTTCCTAAGGAATTCTTTACATTTGCATGTCTTTGATTTGAAAGTTGAGAGGTTTTTCTGTCTTTTTTGAAAAAGCTTTGGCTTTTTCCATAAGTGAAATTTTTTTTTGACTAAAACCTAAATTTACTATGAAGGAAAATATGAAACAAGAAGAAGAAACAAAATAAGAAAACTAGACATTACAAATCATAACGGCTAGATTTTTGTTTCAAATTTTGAATAGAATTCTAAGAGCCCTCATTTTGAAATTTCATTCTTTTTGTCTTCATTTCCTTTCCAAAACTCTTCCACTTTTATCTCTCTCTCTCTCTCTCATCGCCCCATCTTCAAGATCTGTCTGCAACTGATCTTGAATCTTTAATTGTATTAATGGCTCCAACGCCTTCTTCTTCCAAATCCAATCACAGCCACACATCAAGTTACCCCTTTAGGCATATGAAAAGGATTGGATTGGATTGGATTTAATCCTAAATTGGGTGGAAGTGTAAAATCTACAAACTAAGCAAATTTGAGTTGGACTGGATTGTACATGTTGGTTCACTTGGTGTACGAGTTAAGGTTTTATTCTTAAAGATTGAAATTGGTACTCTTTTTTTTTTATTTTTTATTTTATCAAATAGAAACTTCATTAGATAAACTTCAGTTGTACAATCAAAGACGTCAATAAGATATCAAAAATACCAATTCCAAAAGGGCAACAAACTAACATGCTAAAAACACAAGTAATGTGGACAAAACCCGCACTAAAACTACTAGCCCATATCATCATAATTAACCATAAGCCCAAACAAAGCCCACAAACCCAACATAACCAAAACCCTAAAATAATCCATGAGTCTAGACGAACCTTACCACCACCACCTGATGAAGCGATGTCACGGCCACATCCACCATCGCATCCGTAATAGATTTGAGGAAAATATGATTTTCAACGATCTACATGCGCATAAGAGCGAACAAATAAATGAAAACAACAACTTTGCCAAACAACAATTGGGTAATTTGCAGCAACCTTAGTCAAAGACGATGTAGAATCAAATTTAGAGAACATGAGCGACGTCAGGGAGTAGGTTTTGGGAGCAGGATTTGATTGAGAACATAGACTAAAAGGGGTGATGGGGAACTTCAATCTAACCATGGCTCAAAAGAAACCACCACAAGGGGCCTTTTTTTCAAAACGCCATAGTGGACTTATTCACTAACCTAAAAGGAAAAGACGAGAATAGAGGAGGGGGAGGAGGGGCAGTGACGCTTCTTCCTCCTCCCCCCTCTATGGAGTTTTCCTTTAGAACTTATACATGGAGAGAGCGGCTAGGGTTTTGAATTATAGGAACTAGCCTTTTAAGCAAAAAAAGAAAGAAGATAATAACAAGCAAATTGAAATTGGTACTTAGGTGAAGTGAGTAAATTAAAATCCCAATAGATAGATTTAAGACAACAATGATATTGCTCCTAGTAACAATATGACTAGTCAATTACTAGTCATATACCTATGAACAAACAAGCCCAGCACATACTTACCACAAATCAAATGTTAAAACCTTCAAGCCTAAAAGAGAACTATATGACAACCTAGGCATCTCAGAAGGACCCGCCGATCTAGGCATCTCATGTACTAGCAACAACTAGAGTGAAAGGTGTGTGAACATTCATTAGCATTTCAGAGATAACAGATATAGTATGACTAATCATAAAATCAAGAACACAACACCAGAAATGTTCACCCAGAAACCAACCATTGGGAAAAATTGCAGGTCATCACTCCGACCAGGCAATCCACTAAGTGAAGAAGATTATTATAGAAAAAGTAATCACAAGCTCAAACAATCCTAGATCTATTTAGGAAATAAGCACTATCTCCCTGTGCAACCTTATTCTCCGAACTTAGTTGAGCTAGTAGCTTGTCCTTCATGGAAATGGCAGCCAGTCCATCAACTTCTTTACCCCATGGCACCACAACTCAGCTTCGGATCGTAACCGATAAATGAAATAACCGATAAATGAAATATAGATTCTATATCAATTTCTTCAAGAAATCATCCTCTTGAAGAAATCAACAGAGAATCTAGTCTAGCTAGGATGATGAAGTGTTTAAACTAAACCCTAGATGCAAATTTCAAAAACCACAGTATATTTCAAAAACTAATTTTCAAAATCGAATAATAATAATCCAAACCTCACAAAGTAGAGAATGCAAAGTAAAAGTTTTACTCTAAAAAATCTCAATGGGTGAAGTGGATTTCGAAAATGAAGCAAATTTCAAAAGCTATTTGAAAACCTCGTTTCTAGAAGCCATGAACACTCTCAGACAAACCAAAGAGAAAACCAAGTTTTCCAAAATGGTGCAAATGAAAGAGATGAGAGATTAAAACTTTGATATGCAAAGCTATGGTCAGATTTTCTAAAAAAGAAGTAGCTTTCAAAATGAAATATTGAAAACTCATTTCTATGTCGTGAACACTCTCAGACAAACTAAAAAGAAAACCAAGTTTTATAAAATGGTGAAAATGAAAGAGATGATAGATGAAAACTTCGTATTACTGACAAAAGTTTGAGAAATGAAATTTCAATGAAAGCCCAAAAAGAATTCAAGAACCCATGAACTCTACTCTCCAAAAGTAAAACCTACTTTATGCACAATCTCTCACTAGAACTCTCTCTAAAAACGCATATGAAAAATGTAAAATGAGAGATTTGGTGAGTCCATACCAGCCCCAGCCTTTTTGATAGGTCAAAAGGACACTTGGCAACCAATGATTGGACTTATAATAAGCAAAATCACGTGCCTTGGTTAAAAATCCAGTGCTGGAAATATTGGCCTATATGACTGGTCATCTAGACAAATTATTGTGATGCAGATGCTGATTTTCCTAATGATGCCCATTATAAATGAATGCAAAAATTATCTTGGTTTTGTAACCTCAAAAACTCTTCAATGTACTTCAACTTTCTAGCAAATACCCAAGAAGTCCTAATTTCTAAAGATAGCTAAGAAGAATTGCATACATCACAACTAATGATGCATGCAGGAGAACACTATAATGCATGCAATGCATACATAAAGATATTACCTTCACTGAGCTTGATTGCATTGGGTAATTATGAAGTTGATCTCAGCTACAGTAGTCAACTTAGCACTAACTTGAACTAGCCTAAATTCTTTGAGCTTGATCATACATATGAGATTACATGTTTGTTAAGGAAAGCTACAAACATTGGCTAAACAAAACTTAACAAAGATGTATAGAAAAATATTTTGATCATACAAGGAAGTATCGCCTTAATTAAAAACATGCACCAAAGCTGAGTCCCAAATTGATAAAGCAACACATTCAATTAAAAAACAACCAAAAGAAAAATACAAATTATGGAATTATTTGCTGATAATGTCCTTTATTGCATTAAGTAGGCATATGAAAAGCATTTACACTTTGATGTCATGAATTATACAACAAGCTATGGTAAACTAACAAAAGTGGGTGTATTTCTTTGAGATTGTAAATATTTATAAATAAAGTCATGTAGGTTATGAAGGTTGATATCATAATGCTCAGTAGCCCTGGAACATTGGTGGAGGTGGAGATGAGTATTGGGAGCCGAAGGTTGGTGGCAAGACAAAGTCATCTACTGGAGGGGGTGATGAGACTACGAGAGGAGGAGGTGAAGGAGAAGGAGAAGGTGGGGGAGGAGAGTTTTTTGGAGGCGGTGGAGACTGGGTAGGTGGTGGTGGTGATTGGACCTGGAGGTGGCGGTGAGTAGACTGGTGCCGTGGTGGTGGTGGAGAGTGGACTGGTGGTGGAGGAGAGTGGACCGGTGGTGGTGGAGAGTGGAGTCTTGGCGGTGGGGTGATTGGACTGGGGTGGAGGAGAGTGGAATCGTGCCGTGGTGGGGTGATTGACCGGTGGTGGTGGAGAGTGGACTGTGCCGCTTGGTGGTGGTGATTGGACCGGGGTGGTGGAGAGTCGATCAGTGCCGTGGTGGGGTGATTGGACCGGGGTGGTGGAGAGTGGACCGGGGTGGAGGAGAGTGGACCAGTGGTGGTGGAGAGTGGGTGTCTTGGTGGTAGGGGTGATTGGACCGGGGTGGAGGAGAGTGGACCGGTGATGGTGGAGAATGGACTGGAGGTGGGGAGAGTGGGATGGGGTGGGGAGAATGGAGGTGATGGAGGAGAGTGGGTGGTGGTGGTGGAGAATGGACCGTGGGGAGGTGATTGCACCGTGGTGGGGGTGAATTGACTGGTTGTGGGGGTGAATTGATTGGTGGTGGAAGAGAGTGAATTTGTGGAGGAGGAGGGTGGATTGAAACTACAGGACTTTGCCCTGTGGGTTCAGGCGATGGTGGCATTGTTATAGGTGCTGGAGGGGAAGGATGAACTGGAACCCTAGGACTTGTAGTGGTAGGCTCAGGTGGTGATGGTCCTTCTTCAACTATTTCAGGGGGGCTAGCAACTGGTTCGGGAGATGGTTTTGGTGTGGGAGTTTCTTTGGGTGGTTCGTCTTTGGGAGGCTGTTCTTTAGGTGGCTCCTCTTTAGGAGGTGTTTCCTTTGGTTGCTCTTCTTTGGGAGGTTGCTCCTTGGGTGGCTCCTCCTTAGAAGGCTGTTCTTTAGGTGACTCCTCTTTGGGAGGTGCTTCCTTTGGTTGCTCTTCTTTGGGAGGTTGCTCCTTGGGTGGCTCCTCCTTAGAAGGCTGTTCTTTAGGTGACTCCTCTTTGGGAGGTGCTTCCTTTGGTGGCTCTTCTTTAGGAGGTTGCTCCTTGGGTGGCTCCTCTTTAGGAGGCTGTTCTTTGGGTGGTTCCTCCTTAGGAGGCTGTTCTTTGGGTGGTTCCTCCTTGGAAGGTTTTTCCTTTGATGGTTGCTCTTTGGGAGGTTCTTCCTTTGTTGGCTCCTCCTTGGGTGGTTCCTCTTTGGGAGGTTCTTCCTTTGGTGGCTCCTCCTTGGATGGTTCTTCTTTTGGTGGCTCCTCCTTATGAGGTTCTTCCTTTGGTGGTTGCTCTTTGGGAGGTTCTTCCTTTGGTGGCTCCTCCTTGGGTGGTTCTTCCTTCGGTGGTTCCTCTTTGGGAGGTTCTTCCTTTGGTGGCTCCTCCTTGGGTTGTTCGTCTTTTGGTGGCCCCTCCTTGGGAGGTTCTTCCTTTGATGGTTGCTCTTTGGGAGGCTCTTCCTTTGGTGGTTCCTCCTTAGGAGGTTCTTCCTTTGGTGACTGCTCTTTGGGAGGTTCTTCCTTTGGTGGCTCCTCCTTGGATGGTTCTTCCTTTGGTGGCTGCTCCTTGGGTGGTTCCTCCTTTGGTGGCTCCTCTTTGGGTGGTTCCTCCTTTGGTGGCTCCTCCTTGGGTGGTTCCTCCTTTGGTGGCTCCTCCTTGGGTGATTCTTCCTTTGGTGGCTCCTCCTTGGGTGGTTCCTCCTTTGGTGATTCCTCCTTGGGTGATTCTTCCTTTGGTGGCTGCTCCTTGGGTGGTTCCTCCTTTGGTGGCTCCTCTTTGGGTGGTTCCTCCTTTGGTGATTCCTCCTTGGGTGATTCTTCCTTTGGTGGCTCCTCCTTGGGTGGTTCCTCCTTTGGTGACTCCTCCTTGGGTGGTTCCTCCTTTGGTGGCTCCTCCTTGGGAGGTTGTTCCTTGGGTGGCTCCTCTTTTGGAGGTTGTTCCTTTTGTGGCTCCTCTTTGGGGGGTTGTTCCTCCTTGGGAGGTTCTTCTTTAGGGGGTTGTGGTTTGGGTGTAGAAGGTGTTGGAACCAATTCCGGTGATGGTTTTGGTGGTTGTTGCTTAGGTTGTGGAGGAGGTTGTTGCTTAGGTTGTGGAGGAGGTTGTTGTTTAGGTTGTTCTGGCTTTGGTGTCTTTGGCTTCTCAACTGGAGGCTGAGATGGTTTTGATGGTCCTTGTCCACCTCCACACTTTGCCTTACCGCAATCCACTGGTTTGCTAACAACAACTTGACATTCTTTTGCTGACTTTTGTTGAGGCCTATCTGGCAAGCAGTTGCTTATGTCATCAAACACAGCGTTCTTCCGAGAAGACGGTACACATTCTTGGGTCTCACCATTGAAGAAGTTATAAGAGAATGTGAAGTTCACTAAGTTTGGCAATGTGCATATACTCTCGGGAACAAACCCAGTTAGCATGTTGTGTGAAATATCCACCTCCTCCAACTTCTCTAGGCCTTTGAAAGTTTTGGACAAGATCCCACTGAATGTGTTTGATCTAATATCAAACACAGTCACCTTTGAGAGATATCCGATTTCAGGAGGCAAACACCCAGCAAACTTGTTGTTGGACAAGATGATCTCGTTCAAAGTGTTTACCATCTTTCCAATGCTGTTAGGGATGCAGCCCTCAAGATCATTGTTGGCGACCACAAGAACTGAGACAGGGGAGTTACCAAGCGTGTCAGGAATGGTGGATGTGAACCTGTTGTCGTTCAAGAACAGGCCATCCAATTTCTTGTTGAAGAGCTCAGGAGGCAATTTCCCCTCAAAATTATTAAACCTGAGGTCAAGATACTTGAGGTTTGGAATATGCAGGACAACTTCTGGGAACGATCCCACGAATCGGTTGTTGCTAACATCGAACTCGTGGAGAAGAGTTAGCCTAGAGAAGCTCTTGGGGATGATACCACAGAACCTGTTGGAGTTTATGTGGAACAAGGCGATGTCGGTCAACAGGCCTAATTCAACGGGAAGGTATCCTGCAATGTCGGCATGGTTGAGATCAATGCCAGCCACAACCTCTAATTCTGGGTCATCAAGAGCTTTTGCACAGAACACTCCAGTATAAGAGCAGACATTAGCACCAACCCAGTTCTCTGTTGTTTTAAGAGGGTCTGAGTACATGGCCTTTTTCCATGCTTGAAGTGCAATGTATGCACGTCTAAGCCTGGTGTTGGGAAAGTTCAGGTTCAACTCAACCTCAAATTCATAATGATCAGGAAGGTCACCGCCTTCAGGAAGGGCTAACAGCTGTCTACGTGCAATAGAGGACGCTTCGGCATCGGTTAGAGCAGAGGAGAAGGAAGAGAATGAAGAAAAGAAAAGAAAGAAAACTAGGAAGCAACCAGAGGCCTGCATTTTTGGCTTTTCCACTGCCTCCTTGGTTTGGGCCAAGGATGCTGCTTATAGGTGATGGGGAGGAGAGGGTGAATAGGGAGTGTTATATCGAGCGGCAGGGCCAGTTTGGTTTGGTTTGTTTGAGAGGCTGTGCAAAAATTTCTCCGCTGTTTTTGCAATCTCAAGTAATTTGCCCATCTGGCTTGTACAAATTAAGCACCACAAAATTGGTTGGTTACAGCTTTTCTTCATGTTTTTCAAAACAAATCTAAATTTAGGGAAGTTTTGTTTGGCAATGGAAATGCTTAGTAATTTGGTATTTTTTGCCTAAATTTGCTTGTCATGGTTACTAAATGATTGACGGTTGATGACCAGGTCTCCTACCAAATATCAGTAAAGAATTTTGCATGCAGACAGATGGAGATCGCAGAATTTCTCTCATTTGTTTATGGAAAGATCAGTACTTTCGACCACATGAAAATCAGATCTTCTTTTTTTGGTAAATCATGATCAGTACTTTCCGGCCAGCCACCCCAACAAATGTGAAAAAAATGAACATAATAGTAACAGGTCCAACTTGATGGCCTAGTGGGGGTTTTTATGCCCTTCTCATAATTCTCTTTTTCAACTCTCTGTCATGTTCTGTCCACCCAAAAAAAAGGAAAAGACGAAAATCAACTCTTTGTTTATTGAAAAAGGTTTTTGGTTTGGTTAAACTAGTTCCAATTAAAATTGCTTCTTAGATTATAGATTGTAGGAACCGGATTCATTTGCAAGATGTACCTTTCTGTTTTTGTAATTTAGGACATTTTATTATCCCTTCAAAATTCAAGTACTGATTACATATTTGTGTTTTTCTTTCTACATAAACATCAGCTTACATAAATATAACATCGAACTGCAAAGGATTTGTAGATAATTAAGATCATTTACTCTTGCACTCAAGGTCATGTTCGAATTCACATCCCCCAATCACTTGTGTAAAAAACATAAAATTTAATACTTGTGCATAGAATAACCACATAAAATATGCGATTTGGAACATGGCATCATTGGCCTTTTTGTACACAAAGCAAAAGGCAACCAAGACAATACTTAATGTTCAAAGTTATGACCTTCCCCTTGCAGATTTTAAGTGCAAGCAAAAGGAACTTGGGCCACTTGGCTTGGTTTGACTTTTGGGTTGAGTTTGAACTTAAATCCTTGCAAGTCCAGTCAACTCAGAATCCTCTTGATTATTCTATGTCCATACACATATATCCTACATAAACACATTTGCACGCGTTTTTAGCCATTATTGCAGTCAAAGGCTGCCTTTGGCTTTGGTTCAAGAAGAAGAAGCCTCAACAAGAAATGCCCACCAACTCTCTACATAGTCTAAACTTTAGAGCCACCGCAAAACACCAAAACAAAACATAAACATAAACACTTGCTATTTGGGAATACTTTAAAAGAAAGAAAATCAAATGATTCTCCCAGCCAACCACAAGGCACCAACAACGACATCAATTTCTTCTCCTTGTTCTGCTTCCCTTCTTTCCCTTCGCCAGTGAAAGACAAAGACCCTTTTTCTATGGGAACCTCAACCAGAACCTCAAGCTCAGACGCTTTGATCACCACTCTCTCCAACTCAATCCAAGCTCTGGGTCGTGGCTTTGATGTCACTTCCGATACTAGGCTTCTCTACTGCAAAGGGACACCTGGGTCCAGGCTTGTGATTCTTGATGAAGATCAGGCTAAAGATCTTGTTTTGTCTGATGGTGTTGTTGTGCCAAATGTGCCTGTCGATATCGACTGCGTACGTGGCCAGAGGACCACTGAGAAAAATCCTGTCTGCAGCTTCCATGAGGTGCTTTTTGATCCACTTTTGGATTATGGGTTTTTGGTTTATTATGAGTTTAGATTCAAATTCCATGATTTTTTTGGTGTATTTGGGTAACATAGGTTCTTGTTGCTGCTTATGTCACTGCAGAAACTTCAGTTCAGTATTGGGCTTGCTAGGAATTCAGATTTCTTGGTTTTATTTTAGTTGAGTACTAAAAGTTGCTATCTTGGTTTGTTTTAAGCTTTGTAATTCGATGGTGAAGGGTACATGTTGCTTTGCTGGGTTTTCATGGTTTTGGGATTTCATATTTTGTGCCCTGTTGGGCTTTATTCAAGTTTGCTTGTGTCAATTGCTTATATGTGAATCCAGTTATCTTTAGGTACGTCAACACTTGATATGGTTGTTTTCCATGGCATAGTCTGAAAGTTAGAAAAGATCATGTCTTTGTCTTCTTCTGGGCTTCTGAATTGTTTTTCTTCATAGATACTACTTAGTGAGGAAAAAACCTTGAGTATCAGCATTATATGCTAGGTTGTCTTGAATTGTTTGTGATATGCAGAGAATAAATTACTCATCTCTTGCAGAACAATGCACTATGAGCTCGTTAGGCCAAAGTTCTAGTGGATGTTTATCTTCCTTCTTGAGGGTTCAAAACATAAGCAGGTGATAGTAGCAAGTTACAATTGGGAAAATGTTGCATACTTGGACAACAGAGAGATGGCTAAATGAAGAAGAATGGTGTGAATAAGTTATTTGAAATAAACAGTTTGTATAGTTTGCTTAACCAAACCTGTTTAGTTCATTAGAGAATAAAGTTGTCCTGAGATCCTGTGAACATGCTTACACATAAAACTTAAGCTGTTGTGATCTAACAATTTATATTCCAACAGTAACCAAGTTCAGATGTGTATTTTCTTAAATTAGATTTTCCATTTTTGAACTATGTCTTCTGTTTATAGAATCAGTGGTATCTATACCTATGTGGTTACGATTTCATGCATGCATTGGTATTTTGACTTACTTTCTCCTAATTATAGCAAACCATTTTACCTTGTTGTTAAAGTACAATTTTATGATCTTATGCCTTTGATCTTGAAACTCCAGATGGCAGAATACTTCAACAAGAAATCAGGAATATCTGGACGCACTCCCCTTGGAAGCTTTAATGCCATGTTTAATTTCACTGGTTCTTGGCAAGTTGATGCAGCAGCAACCAAATCCCTTGCTATGGTTGGATACTTCATTCCACTATACAAAGTTAAATTAGAAAAAGTGAATTTAGTTTTGCACGAGGAAATCAAGCGTGCTGTTCCTTACTCATGGGATCCTGCGGCCTTGGCAAAGTAAGCAACTATATGTGATAGCAAATCAAAATTCAAACCTGAAAATCCTGTCTGTTTTTTTTTTCTTTTGTAATTCTAATACTCTCAAATATAAATAATAAAAACAATTATCAATAAAGTTGATAGGCTAATTTCAAATTTGAATAACTCAGTTTCCTATCTATATGTAAAACTAATAGATCTTCCAGAGGACGATCTCACTTGTTGGCAGTGCCTGATTACTTAGTCTAATACCTACTTTGAGTCATAGTATGTTCCTACCTTGATCAATGGGTGATAAATGCAAGTAAGAGCTTTCTGATGACAAATTGATTGATTAATTATCAAAACCTGCACATGATAAATGGAGGCACTTGATCCAAAACATTCTGTACTATGTCCAAACATGAATGTAATGACACTAGTAACTGTTTATTGAAACACAAACTAGGTCTGTTCTAACAAGAAGAACAAGATATGCCATCTTTGGATTATGCTGGGTTGTTCATATGGTTACATCTTTTACTGCATGAATTTAGACATGCTCCCCCAGTAATTCATATTGAATTGATTTTAATTTATAATGCTAAACAACAATATCTGGCGATTCATAACTGCTGAGTGTTTCTTAAATAAGGTAACTAGATCAATTTGATCTGTAAAGCACCAGAATTTTGATAGACAGTTTTCTTCTTCTTCTTTTTTCCTCTTGTTCATTATTCAGTTTTATCGAGAGTTTTGGTACCCATATCGTCACATCTGCAACTATTGGGGGAAGAGATGTGGTCTATATCAGGCAGCACCAGTCATCTCCTTTGTCAACATCGGACATTGAGAATTATGTGAAAGACATTGGTGATCATAGGTTTGTGGACTCAAAAAGCCAGTCAACTCCTGGCCCATTAAAATACAAGGACAAGGTTTGTGTCTTAAGCATTTCACAACATATTTTTCCTTCTTATTTTATTATTTTTTTGGTGTGGTTTTACCAAGGAACTTCAATCATCCAGCTCAAACTTTCCACTCATTCTTGAAATAAATTTTGAGTTGTCACTGTTGATTGCTTATTGTATTTGTGTGTGAAGATCCTTAAACTTTGTTTCTCGTTTCAGGATGTTACAGTCATCTTTAGGAGAAGAGGGGGCGATGATCTTGAGCAGAGTCATGTCAAGTGGGCGGAGACTGTACAACTAGCACCAGATGTGATTAACATGACATTTACACCCATTGTTTCTTTGCTTGAAGGAGTGCCTGGAATAAAGCATTTGAGTCGTGCGATTGAGTTATATCTAGAATGTAAGACCCAATCTAAAACTCACTGTTCTAAAAATGTGGCTTTGAATGCAATCTGATATTAGATATATTATTGTAATTATTAACAATATATGGTTGGTTTGAATTATTATACAGAACCTTGTACTTTGTTACATATTAAAAGTATGCTTACCTTTCATTAAAAAAAAAGTATGCTTACCTACGTGACCCCACTGCCCCTCAAAAAAAAAAAAAAAAAAAGGGTGGGTAGACTTACCCACCTATGCACTTTTTGGTTGTAGCACTGCCTGGGCAGCTTTGGGTGATGGTGGGCCAGATGGCATGTCATTGGTATTAAGTAGAAAGATTGTGCTTGTTAGAAAGTCTTCAAAGATTTTAAAAACAATGTCTTTCTTGTGAATTTAAACCTTGTCTATTGCTCATACATACTATTCATTTCTTTATTTTTCTGTTACCTAAACTTGTGAAGTTGTGGAAAGTTTCCCTGACATGCTGATAAGTGGTAACCCAGAAAGAATCTATGAATTGAAATCGCTTCATTCACTATTTTGGGAACAGGGTCTTTTTTAGGTGTTTCTACAACTATGTAGCTCCACCTGTTTGGGCATTACAGGTGTTTTTAACATTTATTATATGTTTGTAATTGTTTTTACCAGATAAGCCACCAATTGAAGATCTGCAATATTTCTTGGATTTTCAAATTGCTCAAGTTTGGGCCCCGGAGCAGAATAATCTGCAACGAAAAGAACCTGTGTGTTCATCCCTTCAGTTCAGCTTGATGGGTCCCAAGCTTTATATCAGTCCAGATCAGGTATTCTTGTTGGTTGTCATTAGTCCTTCAATGACTTTGTTATCAAATTATTGTGTGGGAAAAGAATTGACTCTTTCATTTCCTTCTACATTCCATTTCACTAGGAACCGAATTTCAAACTTTTGAGCTAATAATATTAAGGGGAGAAAAGATAAATACGGAGGATGGTCGTAGCGGAAAGTATGAAAAGCATGTGAATGTTAAATTTAAAAAGCATTGAGGTAACAGAAAATAAGATGGAAAACAGCATCTAGTATTTGGTTTATAACATACATAATTTAAATTAAATTTCTTTGAGACAGTGCTCCAAGATTCAACAGCTAAAACGCTAGGAGTTGACAGAATCTGATTTTATTTATTACAAGAAAAAGACAATCCTGGAACGAAACTTTTCTTCAATAATTTTAGGCCTGTAATGTTAATGTTAAAATATGTTTGTGTGGGCTTTTGGGGGAAGGCGGTAGGCCCTCTTGAGGTTAATTATCAATAAATAAATTTAAGAATCCCTTCACTGCATCTCAACATTTGTCTAACCATAAAGAATGTTTCTGTACGTATATTAAAAAATCTATTGGCCTCGCAGGTAACAGTAGGACGCAAGCCTGTCACTGGGCTTAGACTGAACCTAGAAGGCAGCAAACAGAACCGACTTGCCATACATTTGCAACATCTAGTGTCCCTTCCAAAAATCCTTCAACCCCATTGGGATGCGCACATGGCGATAGGTGCACCCAGGTGGCAAGGTCCTGAGGAGCAAGACAGCCGTTGGTTTGAGCCAATCAAGTGGAAGAACTTCTCCCATGTAAGCACTGCACCAATAGAGCACGTGGAGACTTCTATTGGTGACCTCTCTGGTGTTCACATTGTCACAGGGGGTCAGCTTGGTGTTTGGGATTTTGGTGCCAAAAATGTATTGCACCTCAAGCTCCTCTTCTCCAAAGTACCAGGCTGCACAATTAGGCGGTCTGTTTGGGATCACAGCCCCTCCGCCCCTTCTTCTGCACAGAGATCTGATGGTTCTTCTTCATCACACTCATATTTAAACAACAGAACATCTGATGATAAAAAGGAAGATAGTTCAAGCCATATGGCAAAACTAGCAAAACTAGTGGACTTGACAGAAATGTCAAAAGGACCTCAAGATATTCCAGGTCATTGGTTAGTCACAGGGGCTAAGCTTGGAGTTGACAAGGGAAAGATTGTATTGCGCGTAAAATACTCCTTGCTGAACTACTGATCATTGCCCTTTTGTTTCGGTAATTGTAGGCTTTCCACCAAAATTTGAGTCAGCATTCTTTGCACAGGCAACCCCTGTTCTGTACATTTTGTTATTTTTGTTTCTTAGTCATCGTCAATTGATAGTCACATCATTATTTATCTGAGGGGTTTTCTTCTAGAATTGGTTGGGGATTTTCCTTTTTTCTTTGTTCGTTTTGGAGGACATTGTAAGTTGTTGAATAATTATATACTTCTTTACTTAATATATGAAGTAATTTATTTTCCAGTGACATAAACGCCTGTGTAGGATGATTGACTAGTGGTCTAGCAATGCATATATTCTTTGTCGATGCAATGTTTCGATTTTCATTTCATGTCTGGATGTGCACGCAGCTAGTATTTTATATTTGCTCGAGAACTCATCAAGAAAAGTCTTTTGGTTTAATAAGAAAATATATAATCCCAACTTCATGTTGAATGCAATTTGAACTTTTTGAGCCGAGTTTCGCATGGCTCTTAGAAAACTTGTAGGGAAGTTCTTTGCTTGTGGAAGCACCTGCAATGAGACAATGCTAACTACTGCCCAGTGGTGGAAACTATGTACTTATTATTTTAGACTTCTTTGCTAGTGAAGTATGCAAGTAGCTGCAATAATGAGACAATAGTGACTCAGCCTAGTGATGATGAAAACTATGTATGCACCTAATCACTCAAATTTTGTCGTCTTCTTTTTTTCTACTCTTTTTTGTGTTTTTCAGTGCCATAATTAGTATCTAGTTACCAAACCAGAATTACTCCACCCAAGGAGAGAGAGAAACCAGTATCTTATTACTATAATTGAATGTTGGCTGAGTTTGTAATCTAAACAAGTTTTTAAGCCGAATGGGAAATTTATTGTCTGCATCAACACATACCTGTTGTGAGAGAGATTAGATTATGAATCCGGCTGATCAATTAGTGATGCTTTTCTTTCAAATATTGAAAGAGGTTCTAAGTTCAAATCCACCACCCTTCGTTGATTGAAAAAGAAAATCCGGCCGCAACTGGAGCAGGCAAATTGCTATACGCATTAGGGTTATGTAGCCCCACATCTGACTTAATCATCCACACCCATTATACGTTAATCACAGTATAAAACAGTGTTCGGGTTTGAATTTCTGAGTATAATATTTCGTATACGTAACACAGCGTGAGCCATTCAGATGTCTGTACTGGTATCTGTCAGCTGTATGTTTTAACTTTTGTACAATAACAACATACAAGTCCTTTTTAATGTTGAGCCCACAAACTAAAATGCAAATTAACTTGCATATTTAGGCTGACATTTGCATTAACAAAAGGGTTCTTTAGCTTTCAACCAACCATTCATGTCTACGTGAAAACTATGCTTGCTGTGATGTGAATGATTGCTGCAAAATGAGATTGCAAGATACAGTCATTGAAGAAAGGGGCAGATAGTAAAGTCCAAGTGCAAAGGTCCTCCAAGGGCAAAGACAGATTGGGTGTTCAGATGCTTTTGGAATTGAGTGGACATGCGAACTCTTCTTCTTGTAATGTTTCTCTATGTAACATTTCTAGAATTAGAATTCGAAAGTGCCCAACAATTTGGAATTACACTCAACCCCTTTTGAATACTTCCTCCATATGCCCATCTAGTTTCTTTCCTCTTCATTTTCCTGAGTCGACAAGAAGTATTATCAACCCTGTAAAAAGAACATTCAAGCAACAATTTAGATAATGGAAACTTGACACAAAAATTGGTTAGGCTTTTGGAGTTTGACATTCCCAGGCTATTATTATAAAGCACACGAAAAACGAAATCGAAAGATATTATAGCTGAGGACGAGAGTCTAATCTCGTCATGTGTATGAGTAAGATACACTTACCACTAGAGCTACAAGTTCTCACATTTCGTATATCCTTAATTGAAAAATTGAAACACATTTTTTTCTAAGCACCAATAAGATTATTTTATTATATTCTATAGAAGTACATGTTAAATGGGTAGCTCTCATTCTGCTGTCCTTGTTCATGTTTCCTCTTGGACAATCCTTGACAACGTCTTGGGAATCTCTTACACATGAAGTCGGCAATGATATGGCAAAACATGCACCAACATTCCAACAAATTAAAGGGCATTATGGGCATGACAATTGGTCGTTACATAACTTCCCCCATTAGCCTCACGTCCTTCTATGTGAAGCCTTATATATACAAACCTCAGTTTCAATTAGCTTCTCAACCATTTTCTCAAATACACATCGTAGCCTCTTCTCTTAAGCACCAGAGATCACAGCATATCCTTGTAGCTAGATCGATGGTAATTTCAGAGCAGTTTATTTCAGTTCAAGTTCCTCAAAAAAACTTAACAAATTCATGGGATTATCTTATTTTTCAATTAACATAAATTCTTCTGTACTCTGCAGGATAAACTTGAGCTTGTTGAAGGGAAGGTGGATTGGAAGGGAAGGTCGGCTGTGAAATATAAACATGGAGGAATGAGAACTGCTGTGCTCATACTAGGTACTCTTTTAGCACACACACATCATGATCACCTTTATACTGGTTTACTAGTTAATTTACCATTTTGGGTTCCGTATATACATGTTGCAGCAACATTTGGTTTTGAGAACATGGCAACTTTTGCCCTGGCTGTGAACTTGGTTACATACTTCAATGGGGTCATGCACTTTGAACTAGCAGATGCAGCTAACCAGCTTACCAACTACATGGGAACTGGTTATATTCTCTCCATTATCGTGGCCATCCTTGCAGACACCTTCTTTGGCAGATTCAAAACTCTTCTCACTTCCGGATGCTTCGAGTTTGTGGTATGTCAAATTAGTCCTCATCACAAATTGAATTGGGTTTTGTAACTGGATGGTGTTTGATGGATATAATGAATGTTGCAAAATTTTCTTTCAGGGACTAGCATTACTAACTGTGCAAGCTCACTACCCCAAACTGAGGCCGCCACTCTGTAATGTGTTTGATCCAACTGCTATGTGTGAGAAAGTTGGTGGTGGAAATGCTGCACTGCTTTTTATTGCTCTCTACATCTTGGCTGCCGGGGCTGCTGGGATCAAGGCCACATTGCCATCACATGGTGCTGATCAGTTTGATGAAAAAGACCCAAGAGAGGCAAGGCAGATGTCCAGTTTCTTCAACTTGCTGTTGCTGGCAGTGTGCTTGGGTGGTGCAGTCAGTTTGACACTAATTGTGTGGATCCAAGATAATAGAGGATGGGATTGGGGCTTCGGGTTCTCCACAATTGCCATGTTCTTGGGTGTGGTCATCTTTTTCGCAGGATTGCCTTTGTACCGGATACAACCTATCAAAGGAACTAGTGCCATAGTTGAAATTATACAGGTTTGTTTCCTTTTTAACCCTGTAAAATTTAGTTCCAAGACTTAGGTAATTAACAAAGAGTAAGTAATCTAGTCATGCCTTTCCATGGATAAATTTTTTGGTGGAGGAGGACATATACGCTCTTTTCTCACAATCATCCATTCACTTGAACGGCACGTACGATGTGTTGATGTGAAAAAGAGGATGTATATGACTGTCTCACCCTAAAGTTTTTGCTTTCAATGGACTAAAAAAGAAAAGATCCCTCTTTGGAGGTTAAGGAAAGATATGGTTTTTTATAAGTTAATCCAAATTAATATCATAGAATAGATTGACTAAGTCATTAAGATGTAGTGTATGTTTTGTTTTCTTTTGGCGCTTAGATATAGGGAATCTAAGAAGGAGACGGCTCAAGGAAGATCCTTAAATGGATACTTCCAAATATACACTGTTCCTTCAGATCAACTCGTTAACTAGTTGACGTCTTGCTCATGTCCTTTCAGGTGTATGTTGCAGCCATCCGTAACAGAAACCTTAGCCTTCCTGAGGACCCTGCAGATTTGTATGAGATTAACAAAGACAAGGAAGCTGCTCTTGAAGAAGAATTTCTACCTCACAGATCCATTTTCAGGTACCTTATCATTTTTTTACCAAAACACATGACCTTCTACATTCGAAGAGTGGCAAAATTAAGCATGTCATATTTCCGGCATGTTATGTTATCAAAATGTGAATCAAATGCGCACATTCAAATATTATCTTGATTCATAATCTCACAACATAATATATCAAATTGAATTTCTGTTCAGATTTTTGGACAAAGCAGCCATCCAACCATCAACAACAGGGCAAGTTGATGAACAGCAGCCTCCAAACCCATGGAAGCTCTGCAGAGTGACCCAAGTGGAAAATGCAAAAATCATACTAGGCATGGTCCCTATATTCGGCTGCACAATTATAATGACCCTTTGCCTGGCTCAGCTCCAAACCTTCTCAATCCAACAGGGCCTCACCATGGACACAAGCATCACCAAATCCTTCAAAATCCCACCGGCCTCACTCTCCATCATCCCAGTTCTGTTCCTGATCATAATAATCCCTGTCTACGATCGCATCTTTGTGCCGATAGCAAGCAAAATTACTGGCATACCCTCCGGCATAACCCACCTGCAGCGCGTAGGGGTAGGGCTAATCCTGTCCTGTGTCTCCATGGCTGTGGCTGGCATCATGGAAGTGAAGAGAAAAGATGTGGCAAGAGACCACAACATGCTGCTGGCAAGGCCAGTGCTTCAGCCACTGCCCATCAGCACATTCTGGCTCTCTTTCCAGTACTTCATATTTGGAATTGCAGACTTGTTCACTTATGTGGGGCTTCTTGAGTTTTTCTACTCAGAGGCGCCTATGGGCTTGAAATCTATCTCAACTTGCTTTCTGTGGAGCTCCATGGCACTTGGGTATTTTTTCAGCACCATATTGGTGAAGATTGTGAATGGTGCAACAAAGGATGTGACAAGAAGTGGAGGTTGGTTGGCTGGGAACAACATCAACTTGAACCACTTGAATCTTTTCTATTGGTTGCTTTCTTTCATGAGCTTGATCAACTTCATTGTCTATGTGTTTGTTGCTAAGAGGTACAAGTACAGGCCTGGGAGCCCCATCCTGCTCTCAAAACAGAACAAGAAAATTGAGGAATGACTTCTCATCCTCATCACCAGGATCCAAGAAGAAATACTAAATGTATGTTGTTAATTTAATGTAATAATGTCGTGTGAAAAGTTGGATAGTTTCAATATGATGATTTAGCCCTAGCACGTTTGCTTTCCTTTCCAGCTACTACTTGTTGTGTTCATCCTAATGAAAATCATGATGAGTTTCCATTATTCCCACATTTTCCAACTTAATTTGATTGCCTTAATTTAATTTTCATTGTTATAAGAGGTTTCAGAATACAAAGTGAAAAACAAGAACCAAACGAACTGGACAGATGTCACTGTAGCCACTTACAAGTTCAACTCAACCTCAAATCATCTACATTTGGCAACCTCAACTCACAACCCTCAGCCACCTCACACCTCCCCCATGCAACATGCATGTCCACGTGGAAGCCTCACAACACACCACGTATTCCCATTCCTTTATCAATTCTCTCTCCTTGGAATCCTTCTGATCACATATGTGAAAGTATTTACAACCAGAGAGTCTACACTTGCACTGATCATAGTCACAGAGAAAGACGTCGTTCGAGATGGCTTCAAGTGACAAGACACCGACTCCGAACCCGGCCTTCCAGGGCGACCATCCGACGCCGCCGGGAAAGCCGATGACGATGGGGCAACACGTGTTGGACAAAGGAGCGGAGATGATGCAGTCCCTGAAGCCGGTGAACCAGATGAGCCAGCACGTGTGCACCTTCGCCCTCTACAGCCACGACATGACACGTCAGATCGAGACCCACCACTACGTCACCCGCCTCAACCAGGACTTCCTCCAGTGCGCCGTCTACGACTCCGACGACTCCCACGCCCGACTCATCGGTAAAGATATAAAAGCTTCACTGAAACGACGTTGTTTCGGAAAGGCTTAATTAACTTCCAAGTTGTGGTATTTTTGCAGGTGTGGAGTATGTGGTGTCTGATAGGATATTTGAGACTCTGGCTCCGGATGAGCAAAAGCTGTGGCATTCCCATGCTTATGAGATCAAAGCAGGCCTCTGGGTCAACCCTCGGATCCCCGATATGATTGACCAGCCTGAGCTCAAGAATTTGACCAAAACTTATGGCAAATTCTGGTGCACATGGCAGGTTGATCGAGGTAAATAAAATAGAAACGGAAAAAAGAGCCTCTTGCACGCAGCGCTTAATTAGTAATTAATTAAACAAAATTTGGTAGATGTGTGTGTGTGTGTTTTAAACATAAATTAAATTAATTGCTTTGATTTATTATTAGGTGATCGGCTTCCACTGGGGGCGCCGGCGCTGATGATGTCGCCCCAAGCGGTGAACTTGGGGATGGTGAAGCCGGAGCTGGTGCAGAAGAGGGATGACAAGTACAACATATCAACGGATGCTTTGAGGGTGTCGAGGGTGGAGATAGCCGAGCCGGAGTGGAGTAATCCGCAGGCGGATTACTGGAAGCAGCATGGCAAGGGTTTCGTCGTTGACGTCAAGCACACTGAGATGAAGAAAATCGCACCCTTTCCTTAAATCGGCATGCATGCATCATTTAGATAGCCATAAGACCTTAAATTAAATGTACAAATTGTGTTTTGGGTTGTGTTTAATTTAGCTACCTGTAACTTTGTGTATCAATATTTATGTTAAATAGCTTGTTTATATATCTGAATTGTATAATATTCCACCTAATTAATTAGATGGAAGGTTGAAATCGTTTTGTTGTTCAAGCTGCTACACGTATGAACACCAAATATTTAGAGGACAAATGAAGTTGGATCACACTTCGCACTCTCTTCACAATTCTAGAAGGTTTATGTTATGTTCTGGAGGATGGAGAAATATAATAACTAATGTCAAATCCTGGCTAGTTAATTAACTATTTAGTAATTTCTTCATGTTGAGAGTAACTATTTAATTGCTTTCTAAAACCTCTTTGGACAGCCCTTCCCTAGATCAATCTATGCAAACTATTTAAACGCATTTGATCGATCTAAATCTAATGGATCTAATGACACGCATTTAAAAGAATACAAAATACAAACTATTAGATTGATCTAAATCTAATGGATCTAATGACTTTAATAAGTTCACGTCAGCAAACTTGTATTAAATTTCAAATTAATTAGTTACATTTTATTATTTTAAACTAATTAATTACACCTTATTATTTTCCAGCAAGCCGCAATTGCATTCGTGCCCAATTTAAAGTGTCAATTTGGTCTGGGTACGGATCAGTTCGGAACAGTAGAAGACTCTTTCGTTAATCAAACTAAAGACTTCGGTAGATCATTTTCTCTTCCGTTAACCAAATCAAAGACTTCAGCAGACTTCGGATCGGTTAACTTAATATTCAGTTCGGATTGATTTGGCACGCCAGTAGTACCATAATAAAAACATACTAATAAAAATACAATTTATAATACTTTCATATAACATAAGTTCTTGAACAAATACACCAAATTATCCTTGTAAAATATAAAAATCCAATAGTCTAATTCATCCAAGTATGAAATCAAATAACTCAGTCACTATATTATTCAATATATACTCAAGATGTACCGGGAGTCACTTGTGTTTGTTGTTTGAATATTTGAGTGTTATTTTTACTGAATTATCTACATTTATGTAAATGATTTTGACATTTGTTCCGTGCGTTGGGTTCTTTAGTTTTTCATGTTGAATCCAACCATATTAAGAACAAAAAATTTGGATCAACGGTTCGAAAGTTACAGATAAAAAACAGGACAAAGATCGAAACTGGAAAACATAGGAAATTCATAAATTCCTGTAACATCCCACATTGACCAACGGAGAGGGGGTGATGTGCCTTATATATACATGCCCACCTCCATCTAGCACGAGGCATTTTGAGAGCTCACTGACTTTGAAGTCATGGGAAGTTAAGCAAGTTTGGGTTAGAGCAATCCCAAGATAGGTGACCCCAAAAATAAAACTGTGAGGGCAAAGAGGGGGCCAAAGCGGATAATATTGTCTTACGGTGGAGCCGATCTTGGGATGTGACAATTCCTCTCTAACCAAAAAGTGCTACAGTACCCGGGTGATAAAGCAGTGATACAAAACCATGAGAATAGAATACGGTGCCTCCAAATCTTTATTATTTATTAGCCACTCCATTTCATTATAACGAAAGACTTTATTCTTATTCATAGGAAATGCATGATTTAGCTTGCAACATGTTGAACTTCTAGTACTGTAGAGAAAAGAGAATCGAACTTGAATACAAGATAACGGATTTTATGATCTAACTCACACCCGCCACTTCAGTATATTTGATTTTTGTATTATTCCTGCACAGTTGCACAGCAAACTTTTCTTTTCTTTTTATCTTTTTCTAAAAGACTTATCGTTACACCTCCTTCAATTATTTTTTTACCTTTTTTCTAATAATATTAAATTAAAAAATTAAATTAAAAAAAATTAAAACTACTGACCCAAGAGTTTATTCGTTCTTTATATTTTTGGACCGACTCAAAAGTCTATTAATTAATGTCGAATGATACTCGAGAATATTCTATTTATTTGATGATGATATGACACCGGAAAAATATGAAATGAAAAATTACCCTTAAATTGAATCCCAAAATCCCCATAACCAGCGTTGGACTCTTGGGCTCATCTCTCCTCCTCTTCATTCAATCCTTCTCATTTCCCATGGCGAACCCAGAAGAACCAAAATCTACTTCTCCGGCGGAGAACAACATGTATTCAGTGTGGGCCCTCCCTCCGGATGACGTGGCGCCCAGGCTGAAGAGGCTGATGCAGTGCCTCCGGGACGATTTCAGTGGGCCCGAGTTCGAGCCCCACATCACCGTTGTGGGGGCCATCAGCCTGACCCCTGAGGACGCCCTCAACAAGTTCAAATCGGCTTCTCGGGGCCTCAAAGCCTACGATGCCAAAGTTGATTGTGTGGCTACCGGCGGCACTTTATTTTACCAGTGTGTTTTTCTCCTCATAAATCCAACCCCTCAGGTATTTTTGTTAATTTCTATTTTCTCTTTTACAATTTTATATGGATTTATAATTATGTTGTGATTTTATTTTTTCTCAGGTGGTGGAAACTAGTGCACACTGCTGTGGCCATTTCGGTTTCAATAGCTCCACTCGTAAGTTCTAAAACACTATAATTTCTTTTATTTTATTCGGGTTAGCTTCTGCCAATTTTCTTCTCTGTTAATTAAAATTGATCAAATATTAAGTTGTAAAAGCATATGTTATTATCGATTGAGATGAGCGATAAGATACTTAACTCATGTATATATTAGACAGGTGTATATGTTACTACATTTTGATGGCATTTCTCAAGATTACATATTTTTCCGATATATTAGCTTTTGTAGGTTGCCCATTTGATGTTTAACAAACATATAGATCATTGCCCAGTTCATATAAGCCAATCTTGTTATGGTTCTGAAAATTTGAAGCAACATATTTTGATGGACCAACCAAAAGTATTGTTCTTGTTTTAGAATTAATGATTGTGCTGTTGCATGGGATGGGGTGTGGTTTTGTGGTGCAGCTTATTTCCCACACTTGAGCCTCCTTTACGCGGACCTGACAGAAGAAGAGAAGAAGAAAGCTCAAGAAAAAGCCAACAGTCTTGATGAGAGCATTGGCAGCCTGAGCTTCCCGGTAACTCGCCTTGCATTGTACAAAACCGACACCGGAGATAAAACTCTCAAATCATGGGAGAAGATTGCTGAGTGCACCCTTGAAGCCAACTAGTTCTCTTCTCTTAGTGCACGTTTATAGGCTTATAACTTATGGCCTCCCTGTCATATGTTTTAAATAAACGCTTGGTTTGGAACGTGTGTGTTCCTTCTTTTTTCTATGAGACTCTAAGCACGAGCCTTTTGACATTAATTTAATGGGATTTCCGGCTAAGTTACCATTTCTCCGATCCAATCCAAATGAGATTAAACTAAATCGAGATAAGAGTGTTTGATTACCCTAATCAAACCTATCCCAATGATACAAAGGGTAGTTGTTGCCTCCTTTTCTTTCTTATTTTTCGTTTTCTTTGGGCCAATGAAACCACTCGATTAATAGAACGGAAACTTACAAAACGGCCCAAGTTCCTGTTGCCCTTTTGTTATGGGCCAATGGAACTACTCTAAAGCAAAATTAAAAAAGGCCCGAGTCCTCGTTTCCTTTGATGAAAAACCCGAAAAGAAAAAAGGGAGTTTCACTAAAACACTCAAAATGGAGGTTGAAATTATAAAAAAACCCAACACCCAAAACACTTTATAAACACACCCAAAACCCATCATTATACACACTCAAAACCCATTTATAAACACACCCAAAAAGTTGACTTTGGGGTTAATTTTGGGTGTGTTTATATGTTTAAATAGTGCTTGGGTTTTTTTATAAATACATGTCTAAGATTGGGTTTATTTATAAATTTGTAAAGAAAAAAAGAGTTGCAGTGAAGAGAAGAAATGGTGATGGGAGGTCTGGTTTGAGAAAGTCAACGAGATGACAAATGGCAGAGAAAGAAATGCAGTGAGAATGTAGCTTATAGATGATAAGCGACAGCCTCCATGTGATCTTATCCATAATCACAGGAGTCAAATGAAAAAATTAATCGAAACCCATTACTTTTGTCACTTGTCAACGGCAGCCAACCTCATTTCTGTGGATAATCATGACTTGCAAAACTCACCGGAGGGAGGACTCTCTCTCTCTCAAAATTCCCATCCCAAAGCTTGCCTTTTTATTATTATAATAATTAATTATTCTTAATTTTAATTTACTGATTAATGGTTCGTTGAACAAAGCCAACAAGAAGAAAGTTTTAATTTTAGTTTGTGAACCCACTTGCCATTAATTGGGTGGGGCTTGTGCTAAGCACAATGAACTCACCATCACAAGTGGCAGCCGTCGGCCTAGCCAATGCCAACATCATCTCATCTTCTCTCTTTCTTTCCTTTTTTGTTTCTTCTTCTTGCAACAAAACAGTTCACCATTTGGACACAGACGCAAATTGATGACCAAAACAGGATTTTTTGGAAATTGGGACCAGACTAGACTTGGTTTTTCTTCATCTTCCGAACAAAGCTTGAAACCGATGCGTGGTACAATGTTATGCTAATCCTATGCCTAGATAAACACGTGCGGGAATAATGCAAATACGACGTCGTTGTCAGCATGTTCATTTGGTCTCCAAGATAATTCTACCTCCTTGTTAATCGATAAGAGAAAAATCGTTGGGCTAAAAAAAGGAAAAAAAATGTTGTTTTTGGGGAAAAAAAAGAAATTGAATATTTAGCTTGACTCCTTATAAGCCATAATAAGATTTTTCAACTTTCAAATGCGTGATATTTCTTTATTTCATCAACCATTCCACATATGTGACGATTTTTTAATTTGAGACATTTCTTCACATTTTCACACTATTTGTCTGTGTATCAATGGTGTCAAGACTGTCGCTTTGTATGAAAAAAACCAAAAAAATCTTCGCAAAAGTAATACTTTTTATTTGGAGGCCAAATAGAAAAATAATTCCCTTCAGTGTCGGACCATGACATTGACAGTTCACACACTTCACGCGCCAACGATCCCAAGGGGGTGGCTGACATCCACATATCGACCAGTTCGTTGGTGGCGCAGTGACCGCACCCGCTCACGTTAGCTGAATCCTTCTTAACATGCACCCCCTTGGCGTTCCGTCGACGTTTCCCTCCACGCGCTTCCAACAAGTGAAACAAACCTAAGGATACAAATATAAAACGGAAATTGTGAACGTTACTACCAAAAACACTTTCCCAACGAAACCGTCGCGTATATAGCAAAAAATTTGCAAATAGAGAAAGCACTTCAGCTGCTACTGTCTACAGCTCAGCGAAGGAAATTTGTGCTTGTCTGAGAAGCTAACAATGGATGTGAAAACGACGCCGCTGAGGTTCACTTTGGGGAAGCAGTCGTCGTTGGCGCCGGAGTGTGAATGGGAGGAGCTCGTGGGCGAGGGGGAGGATGATCCGGAGGGGATCGATCCCCGAGTGAAGCTCATGTATTTGGCCAATGAAGCCGATTTGGATGGGGTCAAGGAGCTGTTGGACTCCGGGATCGATGTGAATTTCAAGGACATCGATGATCGGACGGCTCTCCATGTCGCCGCGTGTCAGGGCCTCACCGACGTCGTTTCGCTACTGCTCGAGCGCGGTGCTGACGTTGACCCCAAAGACCGATGGGGAAGCACCGTAAGTAAAAACTCAATTTCCAATGTGAAGAACTGTAAATTTGGGGGAAATAAATGTGCTAATTGGTGATAATGTTGCTTGAACAGCCTCTTGCAGATGCTATATACTATAAGCATAACGATGTGATCAAGCTTTTGGAGAAGCGTGGGGCAAAGCCTCTGGTACTTTCTGAATTTGTGGATGCGTACTTGGTTGATTTGAAACTTTCATTGCTTATTATATGAGTGTTCTTGCTTAGCTGATCTGGGTTTGTTTGGTTTGTTGATAATGTGCTTGTTATATATCTGAAGTTTATGGCTTTCATTTTCAGATGGCTCCCATGCACGTTAGGTATGCCAGAGAAGTCCCAGAATATGAAATTGATCCCAAAGAACTTGACTTTACCGACAGTGTTGAAATAACCAAGGTAAGGTTTTTTTTTTCCTTTCCCATGACATTGATTATGGTATTGTCATTTCTTGTTTTCTCTGTTATCTTGGAACTGTCCTTGCATTTTGTAATGAATGTTTAAAGCCAATTTTTTATGTTATCATCTTGTCTCGTTTTTTTTTCTTTTTCTTTTTATTGATTTCTGTTTCAAGTCCCGAAGAAAACTACAGGTTCCCACCTCCCTGCTATTTTAACTAGAACCTTTTTTTTTTTTTTTTGTTGGACTGTCTAAGAAACTTTCGATTAGTTGTTTAATTGGTGTTGTGCCTCTTTTAATATTTTGAAACCATTATCCTCTTCATCTTGCATCAGTAACTGCCTATTGTCTTGTCACTCGCCTTCATTTGTATATGTTAAAATGTTGTGGCCCAGGGAACATACCGTATAGCATCCTGGCGAGGAATACAGGTTGCTGTGAAAAGGCTGGGGGAGGAAGTGCTTGTTGATGAGGATAAAGTGTGGGTTGTTCATAAACTACTGATGGTTTTTCCAATTCACTATTTCCTTGCTTTACGCTCTTTGAATTTATAGGTCAATTTGGTGTTTCTTCAGGAAGGCATTCAGGGATGAGCTTGAATTTCTTCAAAAGATTAGACATCCGAACGTAGTCCAATTTTTGGGTGCAGTGACTCAAAGCAGTCCAATGATGATTGTCACAGAATATTTGCCTAAGGTTTTTCCCATTCCTTTGATTTTTTAATATGGGATATTGTTACATGATTAAATCTCTCATGGCTGTTTCCTGAATTATCATTCCCTTTCTTTTTTTTTTTCTCTATTCTGTGCTTATATTTGGCCCTCTTACTCTTTGCCTTGTATTTGTTGTCATTGTATCTCTCTGTATTGTGAAATAGTAGGCGGGATGAGCATATTTCATAATGTTTACTTGTAAAAGTTGAAGTTCTAATTTTATAGTGTGAAGTGCAATGTTTGAGGTGCTTATTTACTCTTCCATTACCATCCTCTTTGGTCTATGTCAGTGTCCAAATTTGGTTTTAGGATTCCGTTGACTATTGGAGAATCAAATAGGCATGATGTCATTGTTGACATGGTTGTGTGAAACAATAATACTCGTAAAGCTTTTTACTTTGTTCAGTTGGCATTCCTCCTCCAAGGTGCATGGAGAGAAAAATTGGAGAGGATAATATTCAGTTTAAAAACAAGCACATATAAAGATTTTTATTGTGATCCATAATTCTGTATTTTAATTGCAGGGAGACCTTTGTGCATTTTTGAAAAGAAAAGGAGCATTAAGGCCAACTACAGCTGTAAGATTTGCACTTGATATTGCAAGGTCTGGTACTGCTTTGAATTGGTCTTGATAATCAGATTCCAAATATCTTTGGCTAACAAATTATCTATTTTATTTATTTATAAATTAACAATTTGGGTATGGGACAGATGACATTTATAATTGAAATTATTTGTTAATCATTTTCCTGTGAATGTCGGAATAGATTACTCAAAGTGGGAAAGAAATTTAATTTAATTTTCCCACTCAAGGTCTAAATTTTGATTTCATTGGCAAATATCACTGAAAATTTTGTTTTACTATGAACTACCTATCAAGAATACTCATCCCTGAGGTCAATAACTAACATGATATTTTGGAGTGCCAAAAGGCACGTATAGCCTAAATCATTCCAACTCCTGAAATTGTCCTTTGCTGCAACCTTTAAAAGCTGGTACAACTATTTAGTTTTCCAGAATTTTTCTTTTTAGAAGTTGTGATGCTTGGATGCTCTGCATACAAGATTCATCAGATTTGTAGGCGCAAGATCTTATCTTCATTTTTATGATTTATAAGTAAGAAATTATATACTAATTTGATTATTCTATAATACATACTTCAAAAGAAGAGAGAAAGATCATGTATTGTTGCTTGGATACTTTTCCTCACTACATTATCTTTGGATATCTTGCAGGGGAATGAGTTATTTGCATGAGAATAAGCCAGAAGCAATAATTCATCGTGATCTTGAGCCTTCGTAAGTTTCTTGTCCTTCTTCATTTCAGTTATTTTTTTTATGGCAAGAATTGAACCCAAGACAATCCAATACCCATTCCGCTTAGCACTTACGTGAGGCAAAGCCCAAGTGGTCTTTTCCCCCTTCTCTTTCCGCATTTTACGTGATCTATCCCTTGAAGAAGCATATGCCCATATTAGCACTAAAATTTTAAAAGCATGAATCGTTATTTTGCATAATAGTGTGAAACGGTTGGCGTTTTATTTTTATGTTTCTCACGAGTAAGATAACAGGAATATATTGCGGGATGATTCTGGACACCTGAAAGTTGCGGATTTTGGAGTTAGCAAGTTGTTGACAGTTAAAGAGGATAAACCTTTGATTTGCCAAGACACTTCATGTGAGTATTTGTCCATTGTAGTTAATATGTTGCATTGATCCTAGCCGAAATAATATGTATAGGGTTGTATGCATTTGTAGTTTCATTGGAAAAGGGAATTTTTTTTTTTGGGGGGTGCTATTTTAAGGTGGATATAGCAGTCCTTTATGCTGTAAATCTACATGCCATCAGATTAGTATTTAGTTTCTGAGTGGAATATGTTAATTGGCATTGACAGGTCGATACATAGCTCCTGAGGTTTCCAAGAATGAAGAATATGATACCAAAGTAGATGTATTCTCTTTTGCTCTAATTCTACAAGAGGTAAATATGGCTCAATTTTTAATCCTTGACCGACAATATTTATGAAGTTATTGCTATGCCATCATAGTGTGTACCCCCGTTCTAAGTGAACTTTCTTTTTTAATGAGTTATTATTGAAGAGCATAATATTAAATGCTTTGTGGATATACCAAGTTATCACTACCTGATTTGGTTTATTTTGAAGAAGATGAGAATTTCTTGACATGACCAATCAGTTGATTTATTGGGCTTCATTAGTGACTTTCTAAGGTGCTGTATTGTAGATGATAGAAGGCTGCCCACCATTTTCTGCCAAGCATGATAAGGAAGTTCCAAAAGCATATGTTGAAAAAGAGCGCCCGCCGTTTAGAGCTCCACACAAGCTTTATGGACATGGTCTGAGAGAGTAAGTGCTATATGTTTCTAAGAACAACTTTCCCAGATGTTGTCAATTAAGATTAGTGTTCAGTCTCTGTTTTCTTTTCTTTATTTTGGTCAAAACAACATCTCCGTTTATATCCTGGAAAATACTGAATACTTGTGGTATTCTGTCATGACTGCTGGTGTTTTATCTTGAAAATGCAATTGCCAGCTATTTGTTAACTTCTTTACCAATCTGTTTTGTGTAGTTCTTCCTCAGAGAACTAGCTAATGTAGCATATGACTTTTGGGATGCTAATCAAAATTCATATTCCTTCAGAAAATATGATTTTTTTTCCTTATACTTCTGTGTTGTTAGGCTCATAGAAATGTAGCTGATCTTGTAAATGTGATACCCGCTCACAGGTTGATTGAGGAGTGCTGGAATGAGAATCCAGCTAAAAGACCAGCTTTTAGGCAAATAATATTGAGGCTGGAATCTATTCATAACTCTCTTGGTCATAAAAGGCGTTGGAAGGTGCTCTCTCTCTCTCTCTCTCTCTCTCTCTGTGTGTAAATGTTGATATTATTATGGTGTACAAAATGTAAACTTTGTGCAGAATATATCACAATAGTATCAATCAAACTATCTTTCTGGATATACATTTTAGCAAACTAATTCAAGAAGCTGAGTACTGGAGGGAACTTTAGATTTGGTCCATCTAATGTTGTTGAATGGCTGTAAAGCCCGAAAGGCTGTTACTAAGTTAATTGATGTAGTTAGTCAGGGCATCGTGTATGGTGGTTTTCTATTTACTTTGTTTGCTTGTGCGTTTCTGCATGACTAGTTAGTTATATATAGCTGAGCTTTCCTTTCCCTCCACGCAACAAGTACAGGTTAGACCGTTGAAATGCTTTCAAAACATAGAAGCCATGTTAAGGAAAGATCGCTCCGGTCGGGGCAGCAGAAGTCGTTCATCACGTTCTACCAGCAGCATATAAAATGGAAATCTTTTCTGCATTTGTCTTAACAGCCAGTAGAAGTTGCTATTTCCAGCTTGGTGACAGAAAGAAAGTTATCAAAGCAGCAGAGCATGGTTGTTCCTTGTGTGTGTAATTCACTAATTAGTCATTCAATTTGAATGCTTCCAAATTTTTTTGACTCTCCCTTTGATATCCTGGGCTGAGAATCATCTCGTGTATAACATGTTTTGCATATAAGTACATTTTATCTGTAATCATAATATTTGTTTCCAATAATTTTTTTTCCTTTGCATCCCGGTGAGTCGTGTGAACTTCATGCTGATGCCGAACTTTTGAATTTGTAAGATAAATCCTTGTAAACTGTATGTAACCTTTGGATGAATGATATTGTTTGACTTGATTTATGTTGATGCCATTGTCAACAAGATTTAAGGGCAGGAAGCAAAGAACTGGTAGAGGCAACCTATAACACGCCCCATGCCACACAGAATCAGAGAGATAAGATGATACTTGAATCACAGATTACTCATTATGCAAAGTGTTGAAAACAGAGAGACGTTGATGGCCTACAGCCACATGCAGATTGGAGCCTACTTTCCCCAAGTACCCCAACATAAGTTGGGTGCCTTTTGGCTTTGCATGTATTGAGGTCACAAATTCGTTTGCTTGTACAACAGAATCTCTTCGTTTTTGTGGTTGGTCGTGTTACTCTATGTTTAACCAAAATCTTTTGAGAAACAGCTTAGTATTGGACTCATATTCTCATTATGGGGTCAAACTAGCCATTGCACCTAATTATGACTTAATTAGGCAAAAAGAAAGAGCCTAAGCAACTGGTTAGACTGAATTAACTTTTGAATGACTTGATTGACCAACTTAACGAACTCAAATAAGTATCCACATAACTAACCAGTTAGACCAAATTACGTCTAGTTAGTGAAGAATGCGAGGATCTTTTGGAAGGTGTGACAAATTGGTGTTAGTTATTTATTACTTTGTTTTATTTTATTAAAATTCAAAACTTATTATTATTATTGTTATATATTTAATAGTAATAGTTATTTATTTTAAAAGTCATATTTGTTGACTCAATAGACGTGACTCTATAAAAAAGTGTCTGGAGTCTTATAAATAAAGAACTCCTCATTCATAACAGAGTACGAACAATTCTCTGTTACTCTCATCCTCCATATCTAAATCACACTCATCATTATCCATCTCCTACAATTCTCTTTATCTATTTCCTGGGCAATCGATCAACACTTGGCATACCCGTCTGCCGTTGGCGTGCATAACGGACCAGACATCCTGTGAGGTCTTTGGGTTGTATCTTGGAGTTGTAGACACCGCCATAACCTGCATGTAGGAAGGCGTCTACAGCTTTAGGACAGCGGTTATCGTGCCTCTCTTGGGTTCACAGGCCAGACTTTCTTTTTCCTTTAATCTACCTATTATTAATTGTGATTTCTTTTAATTGGATATATTTAATCTGTTTATATTTACACAAATCTGCATTTATATTTAACAATTGGAAGATAACTTGCGACTCTTAATTGCCATAATTGGGGTTTTCTTTTTCTTATATTAAAGTTGGGTTCAAGCAACATATTCCTATAAAATATGGTTCAAGCACAGAGGCTCGGGATCCCTTGTTGGACAAACATGAAATTCTAAATTAAAAAGATGGGGTTTTAACTTAAATGGTTCTCAAACTTATACCTGAGTTGCATTTTGATTCCTCAACTAAATTATTCGTTCAAATGGTCTACCAACTCCTTATTATTTAGCGAATTGGTCTCTAGGCGGGTCCCGTTTTAAAAAATAATAAATAGTATAGCCGACCGGCTATACCACGATTTTTATTATATAAAAATAGTATAGCCGACGGCTATACTATTTTGACATGTGGGCGACATGCTAGGCGGTTTTTATTTATTTTAGAAATATTATAGCCGTGCAGCTATCAAATACAGCCGTGCGGCTATACTCTGATTTTTATTCTTTACATTTTAAATAGTATCGCGACTATAACCATTATTTATTTATTTATTTGAAAAAATACTATAGCTGTTCGGCTTTACTGTTTTGACACGTGGTGCATAGTATTCCCGAGCGGCTAGACCCTTTTTTTTAAATTTTTTTAAGAAATAGTATAGCCGTGCGGCTGTACACGTTTAAAAATAGCCATGTCCTCATCTTGAATCCTCATGGTGAAGTGACTGATCGTCTTGCCGTTGAACTGGCACCGCAAGGTGCATATATCATACGGGTTGATTGGAGAGGTTTTTTTGTTCTTAAGATTTCTTTTTCTATTTTTATGTTTTTTTTTAAACTTCGAAAAATGTTATTTATCATTTTATATAATGAATTTTAAGATTTTTTTTAAAAAATGAGCTATGAAAAAAACGCATATACTCTTTCTGTACCCCTGACGTGCCATTCACATGATTAAAACTCACGAAAAATGTAATGGTTGACCAATTCACCGAATAATAAAGAGTTTGTGGATCATTTGAATGAATAATTTAGTTGAGAGACCAAAATGCAACTCTGGTATAAATTTAAAGACCATTTGAGTTAAAAACCTTTAAAAGGATATATATATATAAAGGAGACCAACAAGTAAAGAAGGAGATCAGTGATTTCAAATTTATTATTATCAAAATTTGATACAATGTTAGATAATCACTTGATTCTAGAGACTCAAATTGCCTTTAAAAAGTGTAGGAATAATGTATGTCACTTGATCCCAAGGGTCTTAAAATTTGACAGTGGGAAAAAACATGTATTCCTTCTCAGTTTTGTGTTTTGGGTACTAGTAGAAGCTTCCACGGTTGCAACTTGCAACTCAATACCTTTGAAACAAAGTGACCATGGAATTGGAAATTGAAATACTAGTTGTACTTGCAGACCACCCAAAAGAAAAAAGAAGATAAAATGAATCATGATTGGTTTTTGAACTGTGGTTTCATAAAGAAAAAACAAAATTACTAGTTATGATTACATGTCTCCTTCATTGGAACAGGGGTAGTGACATTGCAATCTCACGAGATCTATATTCCATGGAGAATACAAGAAACTAAAATCTAATGCAAAAAAACTATCTAATTTTGCAGGAATCCGGACCATCCATAACCCTTTTTTACTGGGTTTCACATAAAAAAGAGAGTACTTAAGAGTTAAAACATTAAAATCAAGTTCCCAATCTGGAAAATTTCAAATGTGAAAGGTAAATCTTGTGCTTGGCTATTTCTATTTTGGCATGGGTCGTATGGCAGGCAATAGACATGCACCAGAACACAGATATTCCTCCATACACAAAAGCTACATCTTGGTGATGGGTACTTATTAATACTTACAAATTAAACTAACTTGGGTTAATTTGAGACAAGGAAGAATAATTAAGATTGATTAGGACAAGGCCTGCCAAGTTTAGCTCAGGCATTTTCTTTGTTTTAACTTGTTGTTGGGGGGAAAAAGCAAATTCTGAGATTACTTAATTGCGAGTTGACAATGAGTTAATACCCTAATTATATTGCTTTGTGTAGAACTAGATGGCATAGTATTCGTTATCATATTGCAAGGACTTGGGATGATCCAATTTGTTTGGTCACATAAGGAAGTAAGAGAGAAGGGGGCAAGGAGAAAGTTGAATGCTATACGTGATGTACAAGTCATATGAAATTCAGTGGAAGCCTATCATTTCTTTACATGCTCTAATTTTGTTGCTTTAAAATCAATATATCATAAATATTTGCAGGCTTAGCCAAGTTGGCTAGAGCGAATGTGCTTCCCTCGCATTAGTTTAGATTAGATTAAAGTAGCATATGAAAGAACCACCACATAGTCTAAGGGCGTATTAATGTAAAATTGAACCAGAAAAAGGCGCTCATGCGTGTGCAAGAGACTAGTGTATATATATATATACATTACAGTAAGTTGAGAATATAATGGGGATAGGATCCTCTAAGCTTCCCATCACAATCGGATTAGCATTGGAGTGGTTGTGGCTAATGACGTGAACCTTTAGTCATAAGCCTTTGAAAAGGACCACAACCACAAATTCAACATAACCTTTCACTCTCTTTCTCTTTCAATTACATTCCTATTTGGGTGACTAAAGGCTTTGCTTTCATGATTGGAAAACAAAAACAAAAACAAAAACAAAGGCAATGGTTATCAAAGAAAACCCTAATATTTTTGCTCGAGTTATAAACTATCCTCCATCCAAAATATCTCTATTTCTTAAGGGCATGCATTAAGCTGCAAGCTAGTATTATGTGCTTCTAACATCAGAGAGTATTTAAAAAGGATAACAGGTCCATGTCCATGAATTATGACCTTTACACTGGGAGGCAAGTAAATTCTACCACTGTTAAGGAAGAAATAACAATTCTGCCAGTGACGCAGACGTGGACTTAGCTAGAGCAGATATACTCCCCACTTTGCACTCAAGTTCGAATTCTACCACTGTTTGGGGTTCTACCCCGCTATTCTACAACTACAAACCGTCGCAAGACTAGAAAACAAAGCATAGAAGGTCTCCTTTTCTCCCACGGCTAATTGTTCCTAAGGTCAATGGTATCATATACATTGAACATTGCTAGCTGCCATGTAGCAGGAGAGGTTCTCACCATCCACCTAGCTAATTGAGATAAGCTTTTGTAACCATTTTTGGTAAGCTTTTGGAAGAGTGACCCATTCTATACTAAATGTGTCACTTAAAGTTGTACAAAGCAACCGTAATTAGGTGGAAATTCACGGGACCAAATAATTTTTATTTTATTTTATAATAATTATAATTGGGACTTTGAACTTTAAGATGAGTATATGAATCTCTTGGTCTAACTGGTTAGCGATGGAATGCTCTTATATGTATATATATATTTCTAGAAGCTTAATTAGAACGAGCTGTAATTTGTTCACGAATTAAGAAAACCCATAAAAACCACACAAACAAAAGCAATGAATAAAGAAGGTGACTACTGCAATGGACTATGAGATGCATTTATGGTCTTAGGTCTTGCATTGAAGACATGCACCTTCAATGGCACTCTCAGCATCATTTGAAAGAAATGTATATTGTTGCTTTTTTTGTGGTCCCTTTTCCAGAGAATATATATTAAAATCATAAGACTTTGGGGCTTGTACTTGGAATTACTTTTCAACATTAATTTCAGTGTTTAATTATGTAGTAATTAACTTAATTAGTGTAGGTTTACAAATATATGTTAAGTAGAACTTACCACTAAAGTGGTATTATAAAGGTTATCATCTATGAACTAAACTAGTTCCTTTCCCTTCTTAGCTAAACAATTCAAAGCTGCCTAGTTTCTGGATTTGCAATGGCTTGACAGTGTTTTCGTGAAACATATAGCTAGTATATGATGAAAACTAATGAGAATATTTTTGAGCCGTTAGGAAATTCCTAGGGTCCTATCAAACTAAATTTGGGAATTTCATAACACCAAATTCACTTTTGTTTTCCTTTCTGCTGAAATTTGTTTTCACAATAGAAGAATGTGTTCATATATAGGTTAGCTATAGTGTTCCTTTTCGTAGGCCAATGTCAACAAAGGGCTATATATAAAGTTTCCTTTTTACCAGTCTCTTCGGTTTTCATTTTTTCTTCCTACACCCCTAGTTTGCACGATTCATTTACATTCGAAGAATCACGAAATTAGGAATAGGATAGGTCGTGAGTTCGATCTCGATCAAGGGTCTAATTTACTGAAAACTCTTTTTTAACATTTACCATGTGTGGATGTATATGTATGTGAGCAAGGATTTATGGTACCAGTTGCCCTCAATGTGGTCCTCGTTGTAGATACGGGGGAGATTTTCTTGTTGTGAAGCTAAAGACTTTTGACCTATGAGGACATGGATAATTACCATGGCCTTTCTATATTATAACTAAGCAAATTCAGACATGGCGAAATGATTTAAAAAGTTGTATTGGAACATTTTGAGAAAGTTCATACACATGATATCTACAGAGGAAGAAGAAAAATTATATGATATATATATATATATATCTAATCGAATCACGGCATTTGATTGAGTATGATATTGATGTTTCAATAAAGGTTGATGATATATATATGGCATCACCACAGTAAAATATGTACAAGAGACGAGAAGAAACATACCAAAAGTTTACCTTATTGATTTTAAAACAAATTCTAACATTACAAGTAATCTTTTGGTTAATTAGTGTATGCCACATTAGCATGTCACGTGATGTTACGGTCACATACAATAATTTCTTGAACATTACTCTCTCGATCCTCTTAGTTTTATACATGTACTAGTCATTTTCACTCATATTTTCTATTGAAAATCTTTGTGTCATTGAATCATCTTCTTCTTCTAATTTGAAAATCAAGGTTGTGATTTTCTACGAAAATATGGTAGAGCTTGCCAAAACTTACATCATTCCAACCCTATTTAAAGTACGTCTCCATATATGATTTGTCAAAATGAGGCATATCGTTTTACACGGCATGGTCCTCTTGTATAGGTCGAGAATGATGGCATATATCAAAGGTTAATATTAATTTGCTTACAGGGAAACACAAGTACAATCATTCTTAATTTCACAATTCTCGATTCAAATCAACACAAGTCTCTAGCTTTTCAATGAGATTTGGACTTATGATCTCCTTTCATCCAACGGGCGACTATATTTCAACTCGATCTCACAATGACTTTTGACTTTCGAGAACAAAAATCTCAAGTTCACATCTACTTTCAATGCCTTACCTTCATGCTTGAAATATATAAAGGTATACTAGGAACCAAAAATTCACACTCTAATCAAACATATGAAATTAAAACAATTAGCTAGTGTGGGAATACAAGCGCCTGAGTTAAGTGTACAAGTATGAAGCAGATTGTACTTATGTGGCAACATTAAGAGAAAGATGGATGATTGTGTTTTTGCCAATGGTAGAGCATGGCCAACATTACACATTTCCTCGGCAGCTTGTTTGCAATAAGGTGGGTAAAGGAAAAGTGACATGTCCTCTACATACAAACCATGAGTGACATGGCATAACAAACCAAATAGAACCCCACCAGTACACAGGTGGGCGCTGCCTCTTTTGCTAGGTCGAATCAGATATCAAATGTTGTGTCCCCCATATCTTAAGGTTCAAATTAATTAGTATATGAGTGCGTGCACGATGAGATGGTAAAGTCATAATAAAAAGACAAACGTGGGTTTGGCTTTTGAATTACGGCAGTGAATCCGCATCCTTGCATCGAATCTCTCCTCTTATAAATTAGATTGATTTGTAGTAGTTTAGACTACTGCTTGTATCAAACAAACAACAACAACAAAATAACACAACGAAAAAAGAAAACAGAGCAAGAGCTACAATACACTACATATATCAAGACTATATTGCTCAGCAAGATTATAGAGCTGCATATATAGCTAGACATATGGCAGACAGAGTTATATATATATATATATATATAGAGAGAGAGAGAGAGAGAGAGAGAGAGAGTTCAAATAAGCTTATGAACGACATTTACTAGCATATCAAATCCTTTTCTGTTTGGTAAAACCTTGACCTTTTGTTATCTTAGTCTAAGGCGTAGAAAAAGTCATATATTAAGCATGCCATATTTAGAAACTAATTCAACTAATTACTAGAAATGACAACAAATGAAAGGTAAAGTTATAGTCAGCAGTAGTGAAGTCCCACCGACCTATGTCCTTTACATAAAAAATAACAATTATTCATTTCATTAAATAAATAAAAACCAATACTTCATAAGTAAAAGTAATTAAAAAAAGTCAGAGCAAATAAAAAACAAAAACAAAATAAATGGGAAAATTTTCCTCAAATTTTTGCTCCTATATTTACTATTTATACACACAAAAAAAAAATTATTATAAAGATTTTAACCTAAAGGCAGGTGTTCTGGCTTCGCTAGCTGCCTAGCCCAACGTCTCATTCACCACATTAATAATCGCTTTCAGAAAGTACCTTCTCTCTCTCTCTCTCTCTCTCTCTCTCTCTCTCTCTCTCTCAGGTAAGAAAATACATTTGATAATTAAATAATTAATATAATGATTTTTTTTTTTTGGCGAATTAATAAAATGAATGGTTGATAGAGTCTGAATCATTCCCATTTCCCATTTAGCATCTCTTTTGCTTCATCTCCAATACATACTTTAAAATTTTAAAAAAAAGAATCTGCATATAATTAATAATATCTAAAAAATTGCAGAGTAAAAATTGAAGTGGTTTGGGAAATGTCATTTATTCCTTTATAAATAGCCACCTCTTAGCCCACCTCGCTTCCATTTTCTGCATATCTTCTTGTTTAGATTTGTGAGAAAGAAAAAGAGCTAAGAAAACCCAAAAGGTAGAAACCTCTGTTTCTGTCCTTAATTATCACCATCCATGATCTTTTCTTTGTTTTCTTACCATGTCATTAAGCAAAATACTCAAACATTATCTCATGAATCATCTTCAGTTGCCTCACTTCTTTTAGTCCCATCAATCTTTTTGGCTTCTCAGCCAGATTTATTTAATTACCAGCTGTTTCTGTTTGGTCCCCAAGAATCCAAAAGAAAAGTTAACAATTCAAAACTTAGTTCTGTTCAGTTCACAATTTCTTGAACTTGGGGATGCTAGCTTAATTAGCTACCTAGCTAGAGCTAGCTAGTTGTTGTTGTAGTAGTAGTATTGCACCAAGTTTTCATTTCATATGTTTCTTGCTTCAACTTTTTTGTTCATGATCAAGTAGATAGAGAGTAACTGAAGTACTGGGTCTTTTAACTAATTAGCTCCTTGATTGATCTCTTTGTGCTTGATTCAGCTTGCAACTATGGCCTATGAAAACAAATCCATGTCTCTGGACTCTCCCCAAAGAAAATTGGGTAGGGGAAAGATCGAGATCAAACGGATCGAAAACACAACGAACCGTCAAGTCACCTTCTGCAAAAGGCGCAATGGGTTGCTCAAGAAGGCCTATGAACTCTCTGTACTTTGTGATGCAGAGGTTGCTCTCATAGTCTTCTCTAACCGCGGCCGACTTTATGAGTATGCCAACAACAGGTATTGCTTTTAATTTCCTTCTTTTATTTCTTTTCGATTTCTTACTGAAGGCTCTTAAAATTTCTTTCAGCCCAAGTTTTCTAATGTAGTTTTAGTTTTCCTTTTAAAAGCCCCTTTTTTTTTCGGATGTTCTTCTTAAAGTTGGTTTTTTGTGTGCAAAATTTGGCTACAAATTTTGCATTTTTAAGAAGCAATTGGTGTTTCTGTGTTCAAGACTTTTGCTTCTGTAGTAGATCTTTGGGTGGATTTAAGCAGGAAAACATAATCATTGTAATGGTCCTCAGTTGAGTTGAGATTGAGTTCTCTCTCTCTATCTCTCTAACTTATAAGATTCACTTGTCTTTCTTTCTTATCTTTTGTTTTTTTCCATGTATGTGCTTTTAATGGGTATTTTTATTAATTTTTCTTTTCTGTTTATGATCATTTTCTTAGCTCTTGGTTTGGTGCAAACATAGATCTGGTCTAATAGATAGGAAAAGAAGCATATCATGGATGTAAATAGCAACAAGTAGTGGTTTTGGGAATGTATGCAGGCCTCTGAGATCAGCTCCTTACCTCCCTCCATTGTTGTTAATTTTCTGCTGTTCTCTCTCTCTCTCTCTCTCTCTCTCTCTCTCTCTCTCTCTCTCTCTGCATGACTCTATGTCATCTATTAGGCTAAGAAGGCCTACAACACACAAGCTGTCATGCCCCCATTAGCCCAACCTCCAATCTCCTTGACACTTCCTAAATACCACGTCAGTTATGGACACCAGGAAAACAAAAGTACAATTCAATATATAAAATAAAAATGACAAGACCTTCTCTGAAAAAAGCACATACTAGGGTTCCAATACACCCAGATGGGTTTTGCTTGAAATATGTTAGTCTCCCTTGTACACCCAAATCAGGCCACAACCACTCATACCCAGAAGAGTTTTCCCCTAACCTCCCTTAAAATTTCCCAAATCTCACTTTCTTTTCGTGGAATATTCCACATAACCAAATTAGGGTTCATTAGGAACTACACTGGGTAATCAATTAGTCCAAAATCTTTTAGTGGGTAACCCTTAAATCGAGTAAAGGAGACATTTTTCCATAGCCAATCAAAACCCAAGTGTCAAAATGTCTTCTTTTTTCTCAATTTCACATTTCTTTGGAAATGGGTGAGGTCTGGTTAGGGTTAGGTGTTGGGTTCTTTTGTTTGTCTCGGTTAATAGAATCTTTGGTCACGTCACACACGATTTTTCGGTTCTTGACTTCTGACAAAAGAGCTTTATGTCATTATTCCTACACTGGGCTCTCTTCTCTTTTCTCAGTTTCTTCAACCCTAAATTTTAACCTTTCTGGTCAAATTATTATTATTATTATTATTTTCCTACCTGGGTTTTATCACAAAGGTAAATTCTTTTATGAATTATTTTTCCAAATTATTGCTCTTGAAGTGAAAGAGAGTATGTATGAGATCATAGCTCAAGTGGGTCATCATGAAGATGTCACTGCTGGGCATTGGAGAATGGCCTTTGCATTTGCTCAAGATCTTGCATAGATATATTTATGCAAGTTCTTAGTGTGGGAGAGATATAAGTGAGCAGAGACAACGTACGACAACTGCAAGCCAATGGGAGAGTTCTGAGCATTTGGCTTATATGTCGCTGCCTGCTCTGCTAAAACAGACGGCTTTGATGTTCTCAGAGTTTCAGACAGAAAATATCAAATTTTATATTAATATATTTACTTTCACTTCTTTAAAGTATAAATAAACCCGAATTTTTAATTGCTTGTGAATTACTCGAGGTGGGTAATAGGGTAAACTTGAGGCCAATGTCCCTTGTGTAATGAGTGGCAAGAGTTATGGCCTGTAATATGGTTGAACCAATCATATTGGGGAGCTGCGCCATCGTGGCACAGGCAACCAATCACAAGGTCGAGGATTTTAAGGTATCAGATGCCATAGGAAAGAGTGAACTCTTGGGTTGTGTTTTCATAATAATAAATTCATTCAATTTTTTATTATGATATTGATATGTGGTTTTGCATCACATCCGTCATTTGAGACTGATTGACTAGGTCAGCAGGTCTAACTCAGACAACTGAGTTTTCGTTTTGATCTTAAGGAAACTGAGATGTTTTATCATGCATTATTTAGGTTCAGTTAACTGAAAGAGTTAGTTTAATTTGACCGTTAGTCTTTGCCTAATATTGAGGTTAACCATAATCCCAACTTAACTCAGTAGCATTATTTGCCCTTAATGTATATCAATAGCATATGTACCTAGGAAAAAGAATTAAGGGGAGGCAAAAGGCTAGAGCTTGGGAAAAGAAATTCCAATTTATATCACTGCAGGTAGAATCTGAGTCAGAATTTCTGCTGTGGATAGAAGACTTCATCCTCCTAGAGAGGATAATAAGCTGATGAAAGTAACAAGCATCATGCTTTGTTCAATTTCAAGCATGCCTTTTGTGGAAACAACTTTAATTACCATTTATAAATAGTTCAATGAATGTTTCTTTCTCTGTATCTGTGTCTCTCTCCCTTTTCCCAACACAGGAAATTTGGCTTTGGTTGGAAACCCCCTTTACATGATATGTTTTTCAGTAAACCGACATGCACATCAGAAGTTTATGTCTAGTCTAATTAACATACACAAGAAGCTAGTTATGAAGAGAGCTCCACTATTAATTGCGTAGCCTAATAGTATTTGGATCCTGCTTAATTAGTTGATAAGCAATTGACACAATTGTAAGTATCATGAAATGGGACCACTATAATGCATCTATCCATTACTTTGGATGAGCAAAGCTAGTAAGTTTCTTCTTTATATTTCTACAAGATGTTATATTGCTATTATTTAAGGGGTAAAAGCAAATATTTCAAATTTGAAAAAGAAAAAAAAAAAAAAAAAGGAATGTAAAATATCCATTACTTCCAGGAAGATTACTATTTTTTTTTTTTTTTTGGGTACAAGTGATAGTCTACGTACCTAAAGGGGAGGGAGATTTCTCACACATAGTACACACACAACTAAGATGCCATGGGGATTCGAATTTGAAACCTCTTATAAGTCAATGTCTTTTTCCATAGGCTAAACCCCATTGACAGGAAGGATACTACTTAAGGCAATAGAAAATCGTAACATCTTATGGTTTAGAAAAGAACTAGTGGCATCATGATGGTTCATATATTACTCCTTGGTAATTAAAGTCACTAACTAGATAATTAATTCATCACAGCAACCATAGGCTCCCACACCATGTTCATAAAGTTTTAGAATTTTATGTCCCCTAAAAGTTTATTAATATTTTGCTCTTTAATCCCATAGTTCCTCTTTAGGAAGAAAGTAGTGAGGAACTTATTTCAAGAATCTTGTTGTTGAAAGTTTGATGAAATAAGCCACATAAATAGAAACAATCCTTTGCTAGGTAGCTTTTCTCATGGTAAGAAACTTTACACTCAAAAACTTCTTTGTCTATTAAAGTTCATCTTATACACTCAAATTCTGAATACATTATCTGAAAACTTTTCAGTTTTTGGAGATTATTTAAATATTTGATATGTTTAAGCAATGCTATAAATGCAGCCTACTTATAGCATTTGAGGATTTGGTACATATTTAACTTGGTGTTCTTCCTTGAGCACTAGTCTCATGCATATTGGTTGGACTACATGTCTAATATTAGGTGTATATATCCATGTATCAATAGATGGCATTCTTTTGTGGTAACTAGTAGTGTTATGTATTCTTACTTTCTAGTCTTTTATAGATTCATATATTAATGCTATGATTGCATACCATGCAGTGTTAAAGAAACAATTGAGAGGTACAAGAAGGCATGCGCAGAGTCTACAAATACCGGATCTGTTTCCGAAGCTAGTACTCAGGTATTATTTACTCTGATGACAGATACTTGACAGAAAAGTTTGGAGTACGATTTTAAAAGTGAGATTAGCTCTTTCTGGTCTCCGGATTTCATTATCATATACTTTCTCCTCTAAGGGTGTGAATATTGAACTACTGATTAGAAATTGGTTTCAGTTATGTAGATCATGAACAAAACCAATCCATGACTAAGACAAGTCTTGTTTTCCTTTTGTAATTTTGGATCTCTTTAGTCTCATCATAATCATTTCCAATATCAATCCTGGAATTTGGATGAGCCATATAAATCCAGTTGTTCTTTTCATTCTATTACAACCAAAAATACCGGTAAAGCTAAAGCTTTTAGTTGAATGCCTTGGTAAGAAGTTAATATATTAATTGATAGAATTGCTTTACATATATGAGCCCTAATTTATAATAATTGTATATATTACATATATATTACACACACACACACATACACTTATGTGGAATATATATATATATATATATATAATTGGTAAAGCACTAAGAATGAATTTTTAATGCATGCTTCATAACTAGTAAAGCAGTGTTTATTGATTTTGATCATATTTTCAATGAGACGTTTTAACCATTGATTTATGGATGTAATTCGCAGTACTACCAACAAGAAGCTGCGAAACTGCGCGCTCAGATAGGGAATTTGCAGAACTCAAGCAGGTAATCTTAAAGGGATCAATTTCAACCCTAGTTACCAAAAGCTTTCCCAGATCCCAGATTTTCAAATTGGCAGCCTTTTCTTTGACAGGCATATGATGGGCGAGTCATTGAGTTCTATGAATATGAAAGACCTGAAGAATCTGGAGAGTAAACTAGAGAAAGGAATCAACAGAATCAGATCCAAGAAGGTATCTCTTCTATATTTATGATGGATTTTTGCGATCTGAATTATTTACTTGTATTTTGATAGCTTTTGCATAGACATTGACAAGTTTTTCCTTTTCTGTTTTCATATATTTCTTTCCTATTAATCTTTGATCCTCTCTCTCAGAATGAGCTCTTGTTTGCCGAAATTGAGTACATGCAGAAAAGGGTACCACTCTTTGACTCTTCCTCATTTATAAAGTTGCATTCTCTTATATGCATTACTACATTTCTCGTCATATTTGAAAAGTTTGTTGAGTATCACTGCCCAATGCATGTTTACCAACTTATCAAGTAAACAATTTACTTACATGCATGTACTGGTATGTTTGATCTATTGTAAATGGGTTCACGATCATATGCATTTGGAGACTGTAGGCTGGCATCAAATTGTCTTTATCAACTGAGTGCATGCATGTTAGAAGCTAGTGTTAAAAGTTATCACTTGTTTGCTGAATGTTTAATTTGGTCAGAAGTTCTCATGAAAACTTGATTGAAGCTTAAAATTTCTGGTTAAGCTTTCTTAAATTTTCTTTTGATTTTTAACAAAACCTCTCTTAACCATTTTGTTGTCATTAGGTAATGTTCAATATGGTTCTTTTAGCTTCTATAAGTTGACTAACAGTGAATTCTTTACATGTTACCATAAAATGGTATATGAGGTAACCAGAAGTTGCACTCACACTGCTCAAAATCATTCATATAAGTTTTGTTCTGTTAATGAAACTAATTTTTCTTGGTTTTCATTGACATTATAATGCACCTAGCAGGAAATTGACTTGCATAACAACAACCAGCTCCTACGAGCAAAGGTGATCCCTCTCTCTCTCTCTCTCTCCCTCTCTAGAAAAATATGCATGTGATGTGCGCTCGCGTGTGTATTGTATTTGTGTTTGTGTTAGTAGTATGTAGTACGTAATTAGTAGTGATTCATGGGGCTTGTGAATGGGATATATAGATAGCTGAGAATGAGAGGAGCCAGCAAAACATAAATGTGATGGCTGGAGGGGGAAGTTATGAGATCATGCAGTCTCAGCCATATGACTCTCGGAACTATTTTCAAGTGAATGCATTACAGCCCAATCATCAGTACAATTCACGCCAAGATCCGATGGCCCTTCAATTAGTGTAAGTACGCATATATCCCAAATTATCAACCTCATAACAAATTACCATTCACATTGTAATTTGACTGCACATATATTAGATGCAAGCACCATTACATGCATCCCTTCAAACAGTTTCCTTTTACATTCCTGTGCAGTTAATGTGCTTGGACGACCGTCGTCTCTGCCGAATTAATTTTCTATGGTGGGTATGTAAAGACACCAGATGATGATAGCTACGGGCACTTTGTCAAGTAGTAGGAAGCATAAATCATCAACTTGGCTCTGTGGAAGACGTTGGTACCTAGTACATTAGTAGAAGGGGATTTCTTTGTCTGTATTTTAAATATGTGCCTGCAGCAATGTGTACTACTAAAAACTCTGTGAGTGACGTTACACTAACAAGTTCCTCCAACTCTCATGTGATTGAATATTTTATAATGTTGGTTTGAACATCTATTATTATATGTCTCATACATCCAAGCGTACATATAGTATATTAATTTCTCTCTCTCTCTCTCTCTCTCTCTCTCTCTCTCTCTCTCTATATATATATATATATATATATATATATATATGGTTGATGTTTCTGTTTGCCATATGAAATTTTTATTTGCCTGGCTCTAGAGCCCAACAATGATCATAGACTAAGCTGAACTAGGTGACTGATATCCATGGGATAAGTGTCCGATGGGTCTTGAGACCTGTATGCTCTTCCTGCACTGGCTATATTGGCGGCCTCAGTCGGATGGAATGAGTCCCATAATGCATAGTCACTTCTATTCTGGCATACAGGTTGGAAAGGATTGCATAGCCCAAGTTCATTTACTGCACAGCAGCTAATGTTCGGAACCTTGAAATCTGAAATCAACAAAACAAATTTATGTCACTTTTAGTACTCTTTCAGAAAATACAGCTAGGAATTTTAGTTTGTGCGACCCCATCATATATCTCTCTCCTCATCTAACAGTGGATCTCACGTACATATTTACGAGAGAAATGTCGCATATGACAGGATCACAGCAGAAAAGAGAGGCACAAAAGTGTAACCAAGTACCAGCAGGACGTGACACTGAAGAAGCGTTAACATAGATGAATTGTGCATCTTCCAGATCGGCGTTGAGCTTGTCCACCAAAGCTCTAAGCTTTTCATTAAAAGGTTCTGTTGCATTGCCTATTGGTGCCACTCCAACCAAGGCCACCTTCCTTGCACCATACCTATACAAAGTCTTCAATCAAAACCAACATCAAACAAATAAGTCCTTTTCGAGTAGGTCTCTCAAAGTCGACGATAAAGATTAGTAAACTAAACAAGTGCTTGGTATTAATTAAATAATTAATAACTAATAATTACCATAATTTGTTGAGAATATTGTTCAATAAGAACTGAAGCATATTGCTCAAGTGTATATATTCGACTGGTGTTAAAATACTGAGTCTGGAAGTAATTGTTAATGTAATCGTTGTTGCCGATTCCCATAAAATAAAAGCACTTGTTTAAATACTTGAGAGCTAATGCTTTATGTCGCAGAATGGAAGCAATGCGCAAGACTGTAACATGGTGATTTCGTAACTGCTGATCTAAGTTGACATTAACACCCTGCATATATATAGAGGACAGAAATTAAGTTTTCATATAAATTGTTTAATTAATTAATACTAATATTAACTTTGCAGATATATATATATATATAAATATATAAGTCATGTTAATTTGGTGTGATTAGTTACCATCTCAGTGCCAGATTCAGCTCGAATTCCTGCAGCGCCAGATGCGTAATTCAGACCTCTAAGTATGACCAGGCCCCAAGTAGTTGCAAATGGTGGGATGGGTTTCTTAAAACCCAGAAGTTCAGCTGTAATGTGTAAAGTAACCAAAAAAAAAAAATTGTCCTAATTAATTATAGCCTCCATGTGTTGTGTGCATATCTTACCAACATACTTAATTATAACAAAATTAAGGGGAATATTTTCTTGCTAGATGTTTTGGAACATTGATCACATGTGGCCTAAATTTATAATATGACAACATAACTCTGAACTTTCGTGCGGTCTAGCCACCTTGTGAATTTGGACCCTGAATCGAAGTTTAAAGCATACGTCATCCTCAACTTAATCGTATCAATAGTAAATATTAGATCAACAAACTACAAATTCCTCTTTGTGACATGTATAGTTCCTAAGCTATAGAGAGATATGAACAATGTACTTAAAAGAAATTCAGAGAGAGAGAGAGAGAGAGAGAGAGAGAGAGAGAGAAGCGAGACCAAGTATATCAACTGAGGTTCTGCCATTGCAAAATCTTCCTGTTGCTCCAATGGGAAAATCAACCCCATAGGGAAGGTAATTCACTTTAGCCAAGGTCGGGAGGTAGTTATTATTGCCACTGTCGACCAACGAATCACCAAAAATGAAGAAACATGGTACTTGCGGCGCTTCTCCATAAACACAAGAATATTGTGATAATAATATTGAAACCACCAAAACACCAAGTATCATCTTGAACCATCTAACACCCATCTCATAATTTGTTGCCATTGGTTATCAAAGAATATATATAGCCCTAGCTACTAACACTGAAAAGAAAAGTGAACAAAGAAAGAGACGTATTGATTATGAAAACAAAGATGTGGAAGGCCAGAACGGAGCGCATGCAGAGGGAATGTCTATATAGTGAGAGGATTGAATTAATGGGTCTTGTTTTTGTTTTATTTTTATTTAATACTGTGAAGATTGAGTTTGGTCGAATGAATATGTGTCGTGGGGGCCAAGCAGTTTGGTTCACACAAATACAATGAAGCCCTCATCTTGCATAGAATGCTCACGATGAGAAACTGATTAACAGACTTGGCGGATTACAATCCCAGTGGGATCTAATACTAACTAATTAATGACACCAAAAGTATTCCAAATTTTTATTCATCAAATGATGAGCATATGATAGTATCTAATTATTTGTTAAAAATACAAGATTCAGATTTTTCTAGAATTACTGTATTATACACGATCATTGATCTTGCAACTAAAGGTTCGTAGTACTTCTCTTTCCAATATTTGGAACAGTTCTCAAATTCGACTCCCTTCCGCATTGATAAAAAAAAGAAAGTAAAAACAGAAATGAATGGCCGTAAATAAGGTGGCATGGGCAAAGGCATGGCACGAGAGAGGGTACTCTTCTTAGACTTTGCTCATCATTTATAAAATTATGCTCTGTTATCCACATTATATATATTTTTCACAACAAGTGTTTGAAAAGTTCGTTTGTGTATCAAATTTTTCAATGTTAACCAACTTAAGCAGTTCATATTCTGATATGTTTCTAAGATTGGGGACTAAGAGATGTGTGCTTTCTAAAATTACTCTATTATCTCACAGATGAATTTTCTTGGGAACCAAATTAAGCAAATGAATGGTGTGCTTGGTTGGGGACTAACAGATGGCATGGGCAAAGGCAAAGGCCTAAGGCATGGGAGTATAAGGGGTACTCTTCTTAGACTTTAGCTCATTCCTGAAATTACTTGAAATCTTACACACATTATATCGATTTTTCACAACATATATTTGATCGATCAAATTCTCAAAATGTTTTACCTTGTTAGAAATATTTTACGTGTTTAGCATCAATTGTAGTCTTTATGAACTGAGTCCTCGTGGGAATTTAATTTGCTTCAAAATCTCATGAGTTAAGTTCTCTTAAATTTTGCTCTTGCTTTTTACGGCACTTTGATGTCATCGATTCTCTGTAGCTTGGATATTTCTCTTCTAGGCAAGAGTTAAGGCAGTCCTGCTTGATGACTTTGTACATGTACAAAGAGCTTCACCGGCTAATGTTTTTAAATTGTTTTTCAAATTCATCAAGTATCCGCCTGGATTGTTTTTAAATTATTTCAATGAATCAATTGTTTTCATTCCACCATGGTTCATATTCAACAGAAATTCTTCAAATTTTGTGATATTATTAAAACAAAAGTATTTTAATAACAAAAAATGGGAGCTCAGTTAGATAAACACAATTAAGCAAAACATCAATTTCGTATATAACATCAAAACGATACATCATACAAGTATTAGGAAGAAATACAAATACACCCAAGTACAAAGTATTAGGAAGAAATACAAATACACCCAAGTACAAAAGGGTACTTTAACAAAACCAATATCTAATTAGGACTCCGTCCACTGATATGAACACAATTGATTTAGGAAAATGATTTTTCCACTCCTCTTTTCTCCACTTACACTCCCTTTTGCTTTTTAATACTTTTTAATTAATTTTGTTCTTTTGTGTTCTTTATATTTCCTATTCTACCCTCACCCTACATTAATATTTTGATATGGGTACTCAATCAATAAGAGTGAACAAAATCCAGGCTTTTGGATTCCCCTATAGACTTAAAATGCCGAAATATTTATATGAGAAGAATTCTTTTACTTTCTTTTTATTTTTTCTTTCTTTTCAATCCCTGATTGACCCAAAATAAATGAAGATATGAAATAATCTCATATGGAACAAAGAGAACTCCCTTAATGTGAATTTGAAACTAATAGTCTCAAACTCAATTTCATTTTCTTATTCATGTCCACAAGTTCATAAATAAAAAATTTCATTCAATATCTGTTTTCCAAATGGTTATGACGGCGAAGAGAGGGAGAAGAGGGAGAGGAACATGAAAAAATAAAATGTAAAAATGTGTAGTTAGATGCATTTTTGTTTCTTTGTGGCCACCTAAAATTTGTTTCCTTCAAAAAAACAAAAAAACTACGGCAAGGTTTATTCGTGGGGCATGAGTGTTTGTAGGTGGACCATGTAATTTTGTCTAGACAAATATACAGTATTAATTATTTCTTACTCGATTAAAGGAAAAAAAACTGAAAATAGAGGGAAAGCTGGAAAATTAAATATAAAGAAAAATAAATAATATAAAATGAAATAAAAATAAATTAATATAGGATAAGGGTAGAAAAGGAAAGAGAAAGAGAAAGAACAAAAAAGAACAAAATTTATTAAAAAAATATTAAATAGCAAAAGGGAGTATAAGTGGAGAAAAAAGGAAAGGGAAAATCAGCTCCCTTGATTTAAAAGTCTTTGACCTCCTTCATATATATATATATATATATATATATATTTAAATAGGTGTGCGAAGCCTCACTTGATGGGTCTTTAAAATAATAATTTATTCATCCTAAAGGAAAAAAAAAAAAAAAAAAAAAACATTTGTGCCCTATTACTTTCCATCTGAAATTTATGTCCTTGGCTACTAGAACTCCATGGTTATAGCCTAAGTTTAGCTAGGTGACCAATATTCATTGGGTAAGTGTCAGACGGGTTAGAAGAATTGTATGCTCGTCTTGCAGTGACTAAATTGGCCATCTCAGTAGGATGGAATAAGTCCCAGAACATATGCTCGCTCCTATTCTTGCATGGAGCTGCGGAAGGAACACATTGACCTATTTCATTTACTGGACAACAATTAACGTCCGAAACCTTCAATCCTGAAATCAAACAAAACAAATTAATTAATGTCACTTTTATTCTTTCTGAAACCATCATATAGCTAGGAAATTAATTTGTATATACAAGCTGAGCTGGTCATATATGACCTATTTTTCACATCATATAGATAGATATTATGTGAAAACGTCACACATGACCTAACCGGCTCATGGCACTCGAAAACATTGAAATTAAAAGAAATCATAGCACAAAGAGAGTCCACAAACCAGTTGTTGTCCGATCCGCTGAACTTCCAGACATTCCATAAGTGTTAATATAGATGAATTTTGCATCTGTGAGATTGGTGTTGAGCTGATCGACGAGAGACTTAAGCTTTTCGTTGAAAAATTGAACTGCATCGTTCATTTTATCCACGCACGCAGACCCATTTGTTCCAGTCGAAATTGAATATGGGGCGCAGCCTACTTGTCCCAATCCAACCAAGGCCACCTTCCTTGCTCCATACATGTACAAAGTCTTTATAACAAATAAGTCTTGTGTTATAAATTTAGTATAGATATAGTTGCTTTCAAAGTCTCAAAGACTAATTAAACAAGTGCATGGTGTTAATTAATTGCTAACCTTTATTTGGCGAGAATATTGTTTGATGACAAGTGTAGCATATTGTTCAGGGGTATATTTGGTACTGGTGGGATAAAACTTGGGCTGGAAGTAATTGTTCATGTAGTCATTGCTACCCATTCCAACTGAATATAAGCACTTGTTTAAATAGTGCTTATTAGATGATTGTTTATGCCCCATCACAGAAGCAATGTGCTTGACTGTAGCTTTGTGATTCAGCAGCTGCTTATTCAAGTTGACATTAGCCCCCTGCAAAAGGAGAAAATTATATATACAGATCAATTTGCTTAATTATATAATTAAGTTGTGTAAATTATTTAACTCTTGATTAATTACCATATGGGTGCCAGTTTCATCTCGCAGTCCTGCTGAGCCAGATGCATAATTCAGACCTCTAACCATGTCCTTGGGCCGCCTGGTAGTTGCAAAGCATGGGATGGGGTTCTCAAAACCCAAAAGTTCAGCTGTGATGTAAAGATCCATGTTCTAATTTTAGCCTCATTTTGTGAATGCCTTGCAAACGTATATATTTATTATTAATTAATATGTATAGATATCTATACTACTCACATAAAAGAATAAAATACAATATGCATAACCCCCCGGCCTCAAATTTATACGTAAAATCATCTACAAACCATGGATATAAGGTAAATTTACGTATATCAAGGTTCTAGTTAAAGTTAGTCGTGAGTTTACAGCTCACTAGTTCCAATCTGGGGATCATTAAAGCCAAATGTAATGCACTATACCAATACATGATAACATAAAACATGTACAATTCTCATAGTATGCAGTGCATAGAAAGAAAAGACCTATTATATCAACGAAGGTTCGACCGTTGGTAAATCTTCCCGTTGGTCCCTTTGGAAAATCAATTCCATAAGGCAGGTAATTGGCTTTAGCCGGGGTCTTGAGGTGGTTGTTGTTGCCATTATCCGCCAATGAATCACCAAAAATGAAAAAACAAGGCACTTGCGATTCTCCATGAACACAAGATTGTGATATGAAAACCACCAAAACAACAATCATCAACGTCCATATTACTGTGTCATTCGTCGCCATTATCAAAGAATTGTAAGCTGCTAATTATAAGGATTAGAAAGAAAGGGATTGTAAACTTTGGGTTTTTTTTAGTGTTTTTCTTTTTCTATTAAATACTTGGGATGTTCGTGAGGCCGAACATGTTGTGCTCTTGACCACACAAATACAATGAAAAACTTACTAATTAGAGACACAAAGACTTGTTTGAGTCAATTTCGTTACAAAAAGAGTGGTGATTTCCCCACTCTTATTTCTCCTATTTTATCCACTTACACTCCTTTTTTATAACTAAAAAAGGAGTGTAAGTGGATAAAATAGGAGTGGGGAAAATCATTACCCTACAAAAAAATTAACCCTAAGTAAAACTCGCCATAATAACAGAATGGAGGTTATAGTTCTTTTCCTCTGTTTTTTCAGAAACCAAAGAAAATAGATAATGGTCGTTATTGACTAATTAGGGCTACCATGGTAAATGGGTTTTAATTACAATAGTGATTAATAGTGAAAAGTTGAAACTGATAACATAATTACAAATTCATTATTATTTCAAATAAAATTTTGACCATCTACTTGTTTGGCATATGATCTGTTGAAACTAATCTATACATATCATTTTATAATTGGATAACATTGTTGATATTTCATGAACTTAAGGTATGAACATAACACTGCAAAATTTCTCAAAAAAAGTGTTGCAGATTCGGTTGATCTATCTTTTTTATTTAAAATTAAAACAAATTAAGGTTATTAACAAGCATGAAGTGAGAGCATAGCTAGGAGGAGCCCGAGTCATTCTATAGTAAGGGCCTTATATATTGTAACACCCCGACCCCAAATTTATCCCATGTTTAATTAATTTAAATGGAATTGAGAAATTACCCGTGGGATAGGGGTATTTTAGTCATTTTCTTACCCGAAACGAATTTGGGAATTCCGGTTGTACCGTTGCGTAGAGCACGGTGAGATGAGTCCGTAGACACGTAGTGGGCTCGAATCGGAGTTGTAACGAGAGAGATATGGTCAGAAGAAGCTCAGTGGCATAATCGTAAATATTTGGAAATTGGATTTTTGGTTAAAAGACGGAAATGCCCCCGTCTGTCTCTCTCTCTCTCTCCCGCGCGTCTCCCTCTCTCTCTCCTCGGTTTCGCGACGGCTGGAACAGCCGGCCACGTTTTGGCCGGCCGTGCTCTCGTCCGGCCACCAAAGTCGACGGGGCCGGTACCAAAATGACCGGGCCGCCGTCCTCTTCCTACCCCAGCCGGGTCTCGCCGCCAGCCGCCGGGATTTCGCCGGAAAATCGAAGAAAACCGCCCGGTTTCGCCCGAAACTTCGCCGGCTTCGTTCTCCGTCGTCCGGCCGCCATTTTTGGCAATCAAGGTATGGAAATTCATCCCTTCTGCATGATCTAGCTGATGGTTGGGTAGGATTTCATAAATTTTGAGGCTAAGTAGCTCGATCTACGATTTGGAATTCGGCCGGTTTTGCGATCGCGATTCCGGCCACTTCCGGTCAGTTTTTGGGGTATGTCCAAGAACAAAAGTGACTCCAAATTAGGTGTATTACCTAGGGTAGGAGTCTTGGCTCACGATTTGGAGGTTTTCCGGCGATGCGATATCGCTTTAGACACCCACGCGCTGCCGGCGCGTGTGGCGGCGCGTGGGCACTGTAGCTGAGGGGCATTCTTGTCCCATTGTGATCCTCTCGATGTCACGAGCGCGTAGGTGTGCTCGGATCTCATTTTGGATACCGTTAGGGTTCCGAACGGATATCGCATATTGCGTATTTTCCGGGTTCGCTAGGTTTGGACCGTTGGATGGTCCTGAAATTATTATATGTTGATCTAGGTATTACCAGGATCGTGTAGGATTCGACGGATCGTAAAATGGAGTCCCGGATACTCCGAAAATGCCAACCCTAGGGTTAGGGTTTTAGCGACCGTCCGATCGTGCGATCGTGAGCGATCCGACCGTCCGATCTGGACCAAACTTGCAGGACGTGTGTCCTAGAGCCTGTAGAACCTATAGGAACTTTCGGATCGGAATTTGGAGGTCGTGGGCCCCGCGGGCCCGTTTGACCAAGTTTGGGTAGTTTGACCCTGGGTGGACCGCTAGACTTTCTTTGTAGTTCTACCATCCCAGGAGGGCTAGAATGACCTTAGTGACAGGTCTCGAGCGTTGTTGAGTGAAACGGAGACCGTGAGCTTAAGATTTTAATTAGTGAAATTAAATGGGGGAGTTTACGGTATGCTTTATTTGTGGAGGTTTATATAAGTTTAGAATTTATATGTTATATAATTAATTGTGTGGATGTTTAAAAGTAAATAAAGCGATCGAATGTTAGCTTACAGTGCTATACGCACTACCCCACGTACCCCATATTGTGATCATGTTGAGGGTGGTGAGAATGTAGCAGCCCGGTGTGAGGTCGCACGCGTCTTTGGATTAGCCCATACGTGGCGGGTGCGTCCCGGACGTATGAGGAGATATGGTTGTGTGAGGGGTGAGAATGTAGCCCGGTGTGAGGTCGCACGCGTCTTTGGATTAGCCGGCGTGTTGGCAGACCCACGTGGCCGGTGCGTCCCGACGTATGAGGAGATATGGTTGTGTGAGGTGGTGAGAATGTAGCCAGGCCCGGTGGGAGGTCGCCGCGCGTCTTTGGATTAGCCGGCGTGTTGCACCCCATACGTGGCGGGTGCGTCCGGCGTATGAGGAGATATGGTTGTGTGAGGTGGTGAGAATGTAGCCCGGTGGGAGGTCGCCGCGCGTCTTTGGATTAGCCGCGTGTTGACCCATACGTGGCCGGTGCGCCCGACGTATGAGGAGATATGGTTGTGTGAGGGTGGTGAGAATGTAGCGTGCCCGGTGAGGTCGCACGCGTCTTTGGATTAGCCGCGTGTTGAGCCCCATACGAGGCCGGATGCGTCCCGTCGTATGAAGGGTGATACTGTGATTGTGACTGATGGGTTGGGATGGATAAATATTAGAATGTATGTATTTGTGTGGTGGTAATGGTTTATTTGATATTAGTAGCCAGGATAGATATGAAAGAGCTACGTGTGGCTTGATCCCTTAGTAGGGTACGTAGGCAGCCTGAAGTTACTAGGTGCAGCCACATATTAGACCCCACTTAGGTGGTCTTATTGGGATTGGTTTGGACCTCTTTGTTGGTTCCAAAACTTGGTTGAATTGAGGCTTGTCCTGGGGACTAAGTGAGTGAAGGTGCGCGTGAGTAGATTTTGAAGTTGTTATATGCATGTTTGATGCATTAAGTTATTTTAAGAACTTTGTGGGCAGTTCTGCTAGAAGCATTTGAAGGCCGGAGGCCATTTAGGTAAATTGCATGAGATTTTATTGTGCATGCTGCCGGTTGGGTTATAAAATGCGTTCTTTGCAGGTGGAAATTTTGGGAATGTTCAATTTATAGGGGAGACTCACAAATTTCGGCAGAAAGTCTCGTGCCCTTAATCCTCTATGGCAAATGAGGACGTAGATTTAAGGAGTGAACCCGCATGGGGTGATGCCGGTCTCCGCAGGTTTCTCGGGTTCGGGAAATTGGGACGGGTCCTGTCATATATGGCCTTTAGGTGAAGTCATATCTCTTAACTATTAATCAAGCTAATCAATTTAATCCAGCGACTAAGAAATAGGGCTTCATCTAAGGACCATATATAAAGCCCACACTATAGAATTCTTGGGAGGAGCGCATAGCATGGCATCTACACAAACTTGCTTAAGACAAGTCCTTAATAAATGAGTTGGGTCAGTCCATGACTAGGTTTGAGTCAGCCCATGGTCTGCTGAGTTCTGCTAAAGCCCATAAAACCCATGGGTAATGTATTGTTCATCAAAAGGAGAGTTCCAATTGACCCCAAAAAAAAAGGATTTCCAATCAAATTTTCTTCCAACTTAAATGAAACATTTTTGTTTTTATGTAGGGGGAATTGAATTTAGTATATCGAGTGCAGGGGATAAATGCTCTTAACTACGTAAACTACAAAATCCTTATACTTATAACTAAAAAGCTAGACGAATATGATGCATGCGACAATTCATTTAACCAAATTTGGATTAGTACATTATGGAAGTTGTTATTCCAAATCAACCGAGACTAAAAAATGTTATGCAACCAAAAGGCGCCGCACACCATATAAAGATTCCTGCAAATAACAATTTATTGATCAGATTATGTGGGGAAGGTCAATTTCTTTGTGAAGTTTATTTGCATGACTTCTCATAAAAGCTCCATGATTATAACCTAAGCTGAACGAGGTGACTGATATCCATTGGGTAAGCATCGGACGGATCAAAAGCAGTGTAAGTTCTTATTGCAGTGATCTGGTTCAAGGCCTCAGTAGGATGAAATCCATCCCAAAACACATACTCACTCCTATTTTGGCATGGAGTTTGGCCAGCAGCACATTGACCAATATTGTTCACTGGGCAGCACCCAACATTCACAACCTTAAATCCTGAAATTAATTAACAAAATAATTAATCACCTCATAATAATATGATGCATGGAAAATAGAGATTGGTCCCAAGAAATAATGTGTACGTATGTACCAGCAGCTGCAGGGTCGCCTGAACCCATCCCAAAGCTGTTGACATAGATGAATTTTGCATCTCTCAGATTGGCGTTGAGCTGATCGACCAGAGATACAAGCTTTTGGTTAAACATTTGGGCCGCAGTGTTCAATTTATCAACACATGCAGACCCATTTGTTCCAAATGTTGAAATCGCATTTGGGGTGCAGCCTATAAGTCCCAGCCCAACCAAGGCCACCTTCCTTGCTCCATACTTGTCGTACAAAGTCTTCCAAAACCAATAAATTTAATTAATTAATTGTTTGTTCAAGTCACAAAGACATATGGAAAATTAATTAGTAACTAATTACCATTCTTTGGCGAGAATATTGTTCAATAAGAACTGTGGTGTATTGTTCAAGGGTGTACATGCGACTGGTGGGATAAAATTGAGGCTTGAAGTAATTGTTAATGTAATCATTGTTGCCCATTCCAACTGAATACAAGCATTTGTTTAAATACTGCAAAGCTGATTGTTTACTTCCGAGTATGGAAGCAATGCGCATGGCTGTAACTTGGTGATTAAGTAATTGCTGATCTAAGCTGATATGACCACCCTGCAAGGAGAAAATATATAATTTGATATGTTATAACTTATTTAATTAAGCTGATTTGCAATTATATTAGTTTTAGTTACCAACTGGGAGCCAGTTTCGACTCGAATTCCTGCTGCGCCAGATGCATAATTCAGTCCTTTTAAAATGTCTGGACCCTTATTGCTAGTTGCAAATGGTGGGATGAGATTCTCAAAACCCAGAAGTTGAGCTGTAAATATATATATATATATATATATATATATGTGAAGTATTACAGAACAATGTATGGACAAAGACATAAAAGAAATTTAGAAAGGGAGAGGAAATATATAAGACCTAATATGTCAACGGTGGTCCGGCCGTTGCAAAACCTTCCGGTTGGTCCAGTGAGAAAATCAATCCCGTATGGCTGGTAGTTCACTTTGGCTCTGGTGAGGAGGTTGTTATTATTGCCATTATCGGCCAATGAATCACCAAAAATGAAAAAACAAGGAACTTGTGGTGCTCCATGAATTGGATCCACCAAAACGACGACCATCATGAACAATATTGTTGGCACTTTTGCCATTATGGAAATTATAACACTGAAAGGGGAGGAGGAAGTATACAAATTAAGAAGTGAAGAAAATGGAGACACAGAAGGGGGACTATTTATAGAGAGAGGGGATTGGAAATGTTACATGCATATGTGAAGCCAAATGGGCAATTAGAGGGCTCCTCAAACTATATAGTCAAGATTGGTAGCTTTGCCCTTTTTTTTAATTTAAATGTCACCGACAAAAATACAAGAAAACTTTCCATAATAACGCTTATTTTATTTTATTTTGGTCAAAACCATAATAACGCTTACGATCAATGAGAAATTAACAGGGTAAAGGGTTGTGGATGAATTTTTTATTTATTTTTGGGCAACCAGAGATGGCATGGGCAAAGGATTTTATTCCCAATATTCTCCCATAGGGTATGGATATGATTTGAGTCAAGATTGGCAAAGATATTGAAGCTAGCTCTATCCAACTTCAATCATGTCTAAAAGAGGGACATGATGATGTCTACATGCAAATTATTTTTGACAAGTTTTACAAAAGCACGTGTGATATAGAAATCAAATTGGCCTACCTAAAGTGCTCATTGTTTGACGTTTGATATTGCTTTTTGTAAGTCAAAGTACTTCCTCAAGTATAAAAAGTTGAAACTAATTCATGACATCAAATGCATCCTTTTAAATTAGATTTTCACCGATCACAGATCGATAGTGATAGTTTGTAAAAGAAAGAAAGAAAAAAAAAAGATTTTGACCACTTCTTCTACTTGTTGAGATATGGTCACTTTTGAAACTTTATCAAACGAAGGTGACAATAAAATATTAATCCCATGTCAGCAGGGGCGGATCTATTAAGGCACAAGGAGGTGCAGCTGCACCTCCCTTCGCCGGAAAAACCATTGTAGGTGCTTCAAATTGCCCTTTTGCTTAACTGGTGTACAGATTACCTTATTTCCATTTTCAACATTTAAATAAATGTCTTTGTCTTTTTACTTTTATTTATTTTTATATTACTCCATTTACTTAAGTTTACAATGTAAATAAGGAAGTACCCCCTATTTGGATTCAAATAAAAATACTAGAAAATCCAATTCCCACCAAATAAAAATATGAAAATTCGGTTTTAGTGCAAAATACGATTTAGGCTAAAAATGATGGCTCATTAAGTCAATATATACTTCATACTAAAATCCCATAAAATCAAGTTTTCTTATTTGATGTATAAGGAATAAAAGCCGCCAAAAATTATCTTGAGAAAATGATTATTCCGAAAAACCATTTTCATACTTAGTCAATATTGCACCTCTGCTAAAAAATTTCTGGATCCGCCAATGCATGTCAGGTAACAATTCATTGATCAGATTCTATGGGGAAGATTAATTTCCCAGTGAACTTTATTTGCTTGGCTTCTAGGGCTACATGCATGATGATAGACTAAGCTGAACAAGGTGACTGATATCCAACGGATAAGTGTCGGACGGATCAACCTCGATGTATGTTCTTCTTGCAGTGATTTGATTCAAAGCCTCAGTAGGATGAAATCCGTCCCAGAACGCATACTCACTCCTATTCTGGCATGGAGTTTGGCCAGCAGCACATTGACCCAAATTATTCACTGGGCAGCACCCAACATTCACAACCTCGAAACCTGAAAACGAACAAAAAGAATTAATTAATTTGTTAATTAATGTCACTTGTATTAATTAAGCATGGTTAATTAGTCCCAAGAATTAATTTATTTGTACCAGCAGCTGCTGGGTCCCCTGAAGCCATTCCAAAGCTGTTGACATAGATGAATTTTGCATCGGTCAGATTGGTGTTTAGCTGATTGACTAGAGCTAAAAGCTTTTGGTTAAAAAGTTGGACCGCACTGTTCATATTATTCACACATGCGGACCCTTTTGTGCCAAATGTTGACATTGCATTTGGGGTGCAGCCAATTGGTCCCAATCCAATCAAGGCCACCTTCCTCGCTCCATTCTTGTACAAGCTCTGTTAAAACAATATGAAACAAATTAACAATAAATTTTCAATTAAATATGATAATATAGTCTTTTAAAGCCAAATTAATAATTACTAACCGCTATTTGACAAGAATATTTATCAATAAGAACTGTGGCGTACTGTTCAGGATTATATATGCGACTGGTGTCATAATATTGAGGCAGGAAATAGTTGTTTATGTAGTCATTGCTGCCCATTCCCACTGAATATAAGCATTTGTTTAAATACTGCAAAGCCGATTGGTTATTTCCAAGTGTGGAAGCAATGCGTGAGACTGTGACTTGGTGATTTTGTAGCTGCTGATCTAAGCTGATACGAGCACCCTGCATGGAGGTTAATTTTTTTTAATTAGCTAGGGTTTGAATGTATATAATAAGTCATGTTATTGTGATTAATTAGTAATTACGTACCACTTGGAAGCCAGTTTCTGCTCGAATTCCTGCCGAGCCTGATGCGTAGTTCAGACCTTTTAAAATGTCTGGGCCTCTAGTAGCTCCAAATGATGGGATGGGGTTCTCAAAACCCAACAGTTGAGCTGTAATGTAAACATGTCATGGTAATTAGCCTCATTCCTGCATGCTTGCAACCGTACTTATAATACGGTCCACTTTTTATTTAAGTAAAACTGGTTCTAAATACGTGCTATCATCTGCAAACCACACGTATCAAGTAAACTTAAATATTTTGTAACCGTAAAAGTTTAAACCTAACACGACCTAGAAAACATATATGCTCATGCTCAAACCAATAAGCAAACAAAACAAGAGGAGAATATATGTGAACAAACAACAATTATAGCGAGCACGTTAAATTAAAGAGATTCAGAAAAGAGTGATGCAATACAAGACCTAGTATGTCAACTGTGGTCCGGCCATTGCAAAATCTTCCCGTCGGTCCTGTTGGAAAATCAATCCCGTAAGGTTGGTAGTTGGCGTTAGCAAAGCTCAGGAGGTTGTTATTATTGCCATTATCAGCCAATGAATCACCAAAAATGAAAAAACAAGGTACTTGTGGTGCTCCATTAACAAGACGAGATTGCGAAATTGAAACCACCAAAACAAGAATCAGGATGAACCCTAATGCTATCGCTTTTGCCATTATGAAATTATAGCAAAGCAAAGGAGGCAGGAGAGAGCGTTTATGGAGGGGAGCCAGTTTTGTCCTTTTAAATGAGATTTTGACCATCGGCTTGTTTCAGATATCAGTTTTGTAACCCATCAAAAGAATGTGCTGTGGAGGTTTTGATTGATTGATTACTAATTGGTCAACTCAGACTTGCCAGTTCATGGTTCGTTAACTACATTCTTATTTTATTTTTTAAGAGAAACAGAAATACCTAAGCTATTGACGTGCAAGCTTTCAGCATGTACCGACCCGACCCAACAACTTGTTCACTCGGGTAAGCCCTTTAAAATGGGCCAAAATGGAAAAGAGATCATGAACGAGTTCATCCCATGCATAGGTTTTGAGCCAGCCCATGGTCCATTGACTTTTGCTAAAGTCCATCTAAAGCCCTAGAACTTCTTCTTTTTTGAGAGAAATATTAATCAAATAGCTAGGTACTACCAATAACCAAACTCACTTTTTTTTTTCTTTTTCAATTGTTGGGAGGGAAGATTTGAACTTAATATCGTGTCCAAAATCGGAAAATGAAGTACCATTAGATCAAAAGTTAGTTGGTAAAACCCAACTTATCAACGGAAAAAATGCATATGATATGTGACAATTACATTCTTATCTAGCAACAAACATATTTGTTGCTTGGATGAAGAAAAGATTTCACATGAATTTTATTTGCAAGGATTCTAGGCTTCTAGGTAACTAGATCGCTGAGACTTGAGGCTCAAGCTGTAGCTGAACTAAGTGACTGATATCCATTGGATAAGTGTCTGAAGCGTTATAAGCTGAGTAGGTTCTGCTGGCAGTGATTAAATTGGAGGCCTCACTAGGATGAAATCCGTCCCAGAAAACATAATCAGTCCTATTCTGGCATGGAGTTTTGTTAGGAGCACATTGACCATATTGATCCACTTCACAGCACCCAGCATCCAAAACCTTGAACCCTGAAATTATAAAACCAAAACCAAAACAAAAACAAATATTCAATTTCATACTCTCTTTTTTTTCTTTTTCCGAGGTTAAAAAGGGGAGGGGGTTTATCACACACACTGACAAGGTACCCTGGGGGTTTGAATCTCAGACCACTAGGCTAGACCCCGTTGGCTTCAATTCCATACTTAATATAGCAGAAAAAAAAAAAAAACAGAAAAAGGAGAGAGATTCAGAATTGAATTATATGTACCAACTAATGTAGGGTCCCCTGAGCCCATTTCATAGCTGTTGACATAGATGAATTTTGAATCAGTAAAATTGGTGTTGAGCTCATCCACAAGAGCCACAAGCTTTTGATTAAATTGTTGGGATGCATTGTTCAATTTTTCCACACAAGAAGATCCATTGGTGCCATAGGTCTTAATTGCATCTGGGGTGCAGCCAATTAGCCCCAGGCCAACCAAAGAAACCTTCCTTGCTCCATACATGCGCAACCTCTTTCAAAACATAATACATCAAGCAAATGAATCAAATTTTGTTGTTGTTTTGGTTGTTTCAATCAAATTCATTTAATCTCAATGAAATTTGGAAAAACAATTCATGCATTTACTAACCAGTATTTGCTGGGTGTATTGTTTGATAAGAACTTCTGCATATTCCTCAAGGGTATATTCTTTACTGGTCTGGTAATACTGAGGCAGGAAGTAATTGTTAATGTAGTCATTGCTGCCCATCCCAACTGAATATAAGCACTTGTTTAAGTGCTTTTTGGCTAAGCTTCTCTTCCCAAGTATGTCGATAATTCGCAAGACTGTGGTTCTGTGATTCTTCAGCTGTTCTCCCATGCTGATACGTGCACCCTGCAAGAGCAAATTTTTAAGTGCTTGATAATTAGACACTGGAAATTAACCTGTCAAATGCAAAAGTTAATCAAGTGATTTAAGTATATACCAACTGCCTCCCACTTTCTTTTCGAATTCCTGCTGCACCAGATGCATAATTCACACCTTTAACTATTTCAGAGCCATTGGCATAAGCAAATGGTGGAATGTAGTTTTCAAATCCCAGAAGCTCAGCTGTAATGAGAAAATGTTCAATTAGCACAAACCAGTCTTGTGTTTATATCTTTTAAACACAATTAAAGGACCCCAAAATGCGAGAAACACTTGTGTGGAACGGGGATATTACTGTTTTGCACTTGGCATACCATGATTGGCTACCCTTTTGAAAACAGAACATAAACTACAAAGTAAACAATCTTATCTCAAAGCAATTTGCATATTGAAGCAAAAACGAAATAAGAAGATGAAGGTAAAAAAGAGGTCCAGACCAAGCACATCAACTATGTTTCGGCCATTGCAGAACCTTCCTGTTGGGCCCTGAGGAAAGTCAACGCCATAGGGACTGTAGTTGACTTTGGCAAATGTGGGAAGCAAGTTGTTGTTGCCATTATCAGACACAGAGTCTCCAAATATGAAAAAGCAGGGCACCTGTGGCTCTCTCACCTGTGGCTTTCCCTGAACAAAATGTTGAGTGTTCAACACCAAATATAGAGCAGTTGCTACCAACAATAGTTTCATGCCACAAGCCATTTTGAACGCAGAAAGCAGAAGAAGGAATTTGGAAAAATTATTTTAAGTCAAGATTAAGGAATGGAAAAGAATGAGGCAGAAAACGAAAGCCAGAGTGGCTACTTTTATAGGCTAGGATAATGGAACTGTCAGACTAAGAACCAACTGCATTATGAAAAGGCTTAATACCACAAATGGTGGTAAAAATCAGTCGTGTAGTTTTTATTGTTTTTAAATTACCCAAATGAAGAGTATGATCATTTGGCGCTTATTGCACGCAATTATGGAGACCCAATAATGAAATAGGTACAAAATAATACTTTTGCACGTGACGCGACGCATACATGAACTTCACCTTACACAAAATTGACGAAAATTGAAGATTTGACAGAACACCACAAGCAAAATTGCCTAAACCACATAGGCAATTTTAAGCCTTATGCCTAAATTGACATTATCAAGTTAGGTAAGAATAAATAACAAGCCTTGCTGTGTCTTGTTGGCAGAAAGAATCTAAATAGTTTTCTTGACAAACGGTAGCTGCAAGAGAAAGTAGCTGCCACATGCAGTGATATTAGAAAACAAAAAAAGAAGTAAATCTTCACATGCTTCCTAGACTTCTAATTGGAATGTCCTTTTTCACACCAAAATATCACATGCATTCGATACTATACGCTAGAGAAATAATCGAATTTTTGGTAGGGTATGACACTTCCAAATTTCTTTCCACACCAGGCTCGAGATGTTATGTGATGTGTGAGAATTTCCTCCAACTAGCGCTCTATGTATTGAATGTAGTGTGTGGTATCCTGATTTAACTGAATGAACTCCATTGGATGTCGAAGGCCAAATCATATGATCAGGTTGCCTAGAGACCCCAATTGGCAGAGCACGAATTCTTTTTTTTTTTTTTTTCAAAATTAATGTATTTACTAACATTGTCCAACCGCCAAGAGCTGCTAAATTAACTCCGACATCAATTGAGGAGCATGGGTTGGAACAAGACCAATAGGAGCAATAATGACTCCAATCTGAGTGACCCAATTATGAGACCAAATGTTGGTGCTTTCACCATTCATAATAAGCCTTCTAGCTTTACTCATAACAGCATCTTTGCCACCTAAAATGCTCGACCAGATCCAAGAGGATCTACTTCCCAGCCAGCAAAGCATCCTTGAAGTCACAACCAGAATAGTATCCGGTTTCAAGAACCGCACCCATAAAGCGTACGGGTTGTTGACTACACTGCAGTATATGCAAGTACTAGTAAATACATATGTGGCTCTGATTTATGCTGATTACATAAAAGAAAGTGAATTATTAGCTCTTATTATTAAAATAGTTTTCACGTTTCCCACATTGCCTGGTGCCTGTAGCCAAAACTAACAGGACGACAAACGATCCATAAAAGCATGCCCTACTTATCTTTGCAGCGAGCAGGCAAAATAACAGTCTTTCCAGCGTCTGCCGGATGCATGAAAGCTCCACGAATATACAATGAAATATCTTATTTTGTCTTCTCACACTCCAAAACCCTAGCTAGTAATAATGTCACTCTGAATCCAACCCTAGCTACCATTATATATATATATATATGGTCAGAATCCCGGGACACATTTTGACACACATTTTAGATCATTGGATTTAAACACTGAACGGTTGAGATTGGATCTGATTTATACACATTTTTTTAATTTTTTTAAAACAAAACGAATATCTTTGGAAATATAATGTGTGTCAAAAAGTTAATCTAAAAGTAAAAAGTTGTGGCTTACATAAATGTTATTGTAGGATATTTTGAACAAAAAAGTTTGAATTATTCTGTGTAAAAACGTGAACGGTGTGCCAAGAAATTTTTTCAAAAGAAAAGACAAGTGATTGTCTTTCGACAATGACATGATGGTGGGGATGACGCTGTGATATTGCAATTCACCTATTCAACCTACATCTATATACTGTATATATATGTTCTCTCTGTTTTTTTGTAGGGAAAAAAAGTTAGAAAATAATTGAGACAAGGTCGGTGCCGTACGTCCATTCAAACTCATATTCACAGCCAAACAAACTCATTTTCGTATTGATATAATTTAAACCTTTCAGTACACAAGAAGAAGAAGATCACAAATTTGATGAACATCTCAAAATTCTAAAGACCAAACACGATCACTGCAACAAAGAATACCATGACGTAATGCATGATATATATAATATATGTTTTTTATATATAGTAGCTAAGTTATTTTTCTCATTTGAATCTTATGGTGCATGCATGATTATATGTCACTGCAACCATTGATTCAAAATGTGCAGGAGGAGGATTTGATTAAAGCAGAGCGAGCCGGCGAATATCGACAGGGTAAGCGTCCGAGGCACGAACAGCGCTGTATGCTCTCCTTGCTACGACGTTGTTTCCGGCCTCAGTTGGATGAAATGCATCCCAAAACAGATACTCATTCCTATTTTGGCATGGAGTTTGGAGAGGAAGACATGTAATTTGGCCATTGTTCCTCCCTACCCCACAGCACCCTGCGTTTGTAACTCTAAATCCTGAAATCAAAACAAACAAAGAAAAAAAGAACGTTCCAATCGCGTCACATAATTGTTCTCCTAAAAGTTAAAAAGTGAAAATAAAAATTACCACTAAGTTTTAAGTAATATTTGTTTTTGTGACAAATGTACCTTTAATTGATTCTGTAAAAATTAACGAAAAAGCGAGATGTGACCAAGCTACTTCATTACTTAACTGGTTATGTGACCGCTTTTTCGTTAATTTGAACGGAATGAACTAAAAGAAGAAGATCAAATACGGTAGAAATGTCACAAAATAAAACAGCAGTTGTATTTTGAAGTTGAATAAAAGAGGGGGTTTTGTAATTAGCCCTTGTATTTACCATATTGTGCAGGGCTGGTTATTATGTCCTGGAAAATGCCATAAGAGTCTACGAAGATAACTCTTGCATCTGATAGGTTAGTGTTGAATTCATTGGCAAGTGCCTTCAGCTTGCTATTGAAAATTTGGTTTGCGGAGTTAATTTTTTCTACGCATGACGCACCATCTGGGCTATTTTGGGCCAATTCATTTGGACTGCATCCTATTTGACCAATTCCAAACAACACAATCTTCCTTGCTCCATAATTGTACAAAATCTATACAACACACGCCAATCAGCATTCAACAATTAAAAGTATAATTCTTGTAAAGAAAACCAAATAATGGAAACTGGCTGTGTATAGGTATATATGTATGTATGTATAATGTATGCATGCACACGAAACAAGTACCCAAGTACATACGCATCTACAACTGTATACATAAATAGAACTCGACCCCAAGAAGGCCCAAATATCAACTCAAAGATGGGCCTGGTGAGAGAATAAGTTAAGGCCCATTTTAAACATGGGCAAGATTTGGGCTCATAGTTATCAAATTCATATGAGATTAATAAGAAATGTTCCTTCATCAAATTGTCAGACAATATAAGATGTAAGATGCAACCATGAAAATGTTTTTGATGAACCTAAATGCACAAAAAATGAATGGAATGGGGAGAAAGACTAACCCTTAGTTGTTGGCTGTAATCTTGGATAAGAGAAGTAGCATATTCCTCGGGAGTAAATTGGTTGCCGGTGGAGTAAAATTGTGGCATGAAATAGTTGTTGAGGTAATCATTGCTGCCTAACCCAACTGAGTATATGCATTTACCCAGATAATTTGCAGCTTGGTCCTCATCGCCAAGGAAGTTTACAACTTGGGACACTACGTTCTGGTAATTCTTTACCTGACCACTAAATGTAATCCGGCCTCCCTGCAACATTCAAAAACATGATTAGAATATAATTAACATTATAAACACATGCATAATTATGTTTTAGTGAATATATGTGTCATGAAAAAGGTTGTAATTACCAATTGACGTCCAGTTTCCTCTCTAATCCCAGCAGCTGCAGATGCAAAGTTTACTCCTTTGAGTATATCTTGGCCTCTAGCAGTTGCATATGGTGGAATATAATCATCAAAACCCAAAAGCTCAGCTGCAGATAATTTGAAGGACACTTGATCATCAGTACATGTATCATATAGAGTTATGCTGAATTTTACTGTTTTGGTTTTTTACGTTTTACACAAGCAGATTTCTTTTCCTGATCTTGAATTATGTGACCATGTAGTTTATTTTTGGGATTTCTGGGTTTTTTAGAAAGCAACAGATGAAAGGCTCAGAGAAATAAATTTCAGTCTTAAATGTCATAAATGAGGGAGGCAGACGGGTTGAGACCTACTGTAGCATTCTTTATTGTTATTTTATTTTCAAAGAAATGAATAGGAGAGGCATGGTACTTTAACAAATGGTCCCTCAGAATGCAGATGATAATCATAAAGGCTGCATGCATCCAAAATCCAAGACACACAGAGAAGTCTTAGTTTCAAAATCCCATTACCAAAACGCTTAACTACTTCCTAGAGCATGATTAGATGAGGCAACTGAAGAGATTACGTGATCATTAACAAGTTAGCAGAAAATGATATTATGGAGAGAGAGAGAGAGAGAGAGAGAGAGAGAGAGAGAAGGGCGGTGGGAGCTTACCAACAACATCAACAGTGGTTTTGCCGTTGGAAAATCTTCCAGTAGGTCCACCAAAGTCGATCCCATAAGGCAAATAATCAGCTCTGGCTAAGGACTGAAGCTGGTTATTATTGCCATTATCGACCAAAGAGTCTCCAAATATGAAGTAGCAAGGCACTTGTGGTGCAGCTCTAGCCCCAATATTGCACCACAAGTTCAACGCCAAAACCACAACCATACACACCGCCCACATTTTGTTCACCATTGGCCCAAATTTAGCAATAAAAAATTGAGGACAGCAAGGAATGAAAATGACCAAGAAGATGGAAAGGTAGATATGAATATGATGTGCGTGTGAGGAACTTAAAAGCAAGGTGCATGAGTATATATAATAGTGGGAGGCCAGCCAAAGCAAATGAGATTGGATATGTCGACATAGCTTTTACAGTTGAGAGAGTTAGTTCGATGCATTAATTTCACGCGGATATAATGTGAGACTGTCTATGGCAAAGGCCAGCTCTGACACCTCTCTCTCTCCTCTCTGCTATCTGCTCTGAATTCTCATAAGTTTTTGAATTCCAATAACTTATTGCTCTTGCATTTCATCACAGTGTTGTAACTAATCTCAATGACATTCAATCTGTAATTAATCAGCAAGGCACCACTGGCTTTCCATGCAAATTTGTGTAGTTCCTAGGACCCTAGCTAAATTTAGACACCATTAGCTTCTAGCGAGGTTTGTTCTCTAACCTATTTTTACCAATGGTGAAGGTGAGCCACTGACAACAGAAATTGGAGACCAATTTGGACGTTGAAAGGGACCACCATATATGTTCATCAATGACATTGATAAACTAAATGATAAATAATTAATGTTTAATCCTAAATGAGTATGTAACTAATTATATGTGCAGCACCCTTGCATCCAAATTCGAGTATCTCTTTCATAGTTTAGGTTATAATTTAGAGTAGTTTAGACTATCATTTGTATCAAAGAAATTAATTCAATGTGCACAGTCAATCTTCTAGAGCTCTGTGGCCCTCTGAGACAGTCTTTCTGTCCATCGTTTACTTTGGCTCATCACCAATTAGTGCATTGCAGAGCTGATGAAGCAAATTGAGAGAGAGAGAGAGAGAGAGAGAGAGAGAGAGAGAGAGAGAGAGCGCGCGCCCGCTACGTATTATGATCTTTGAAAAATGGTCATGGGGAAGAGATCACTTCAAGGGCTGAGATTCAAGACTACAGTGACCTAATTGAATGCTGTGCAGAGAGCAAAGAAGCTGTCGAGCATTGACATTGGTGTTGAACATGTTATACAAAAATGTACCAACCCACATGCCATTTAATGTGGGAGGGTGGCCAAATTAAATGTTTTGGGGGACCAAGTCATTGCATACCGTGTAAAGAAAAAAGCCTTTACCACCATCTCCCTATAACAAGATCAAGAAGAAATAACAAACGCAGTTGGTAAGAAAAGATGTCTCTGCTAGCTAAGTTGTCATTGACTTATGGCGTCGGTGGTTTCCTTTTCATGTGGAGGAGAAGACAAACAAATGAACAATGTAGTGAAAGCCAACTACAAAAGAAGCAAACCCAGCTACTCAAAACATGAGGAGCAGTATGAATCTAACTTCTTTTTTCGGCCAAAACAGTAAACACCTAACTACAAATAAGCCGAGTAACCCCAAAAACAGGTCCTTTATTAAATTTAAACCCACAAAAGAGAAGCAAACCATAGTGAAATTAGAAAGGGATATTCATGATGCAGATATCGTCAGTCAACTGGAGTTTGGACACGTTTTTCTGGTCAACTTGAAGGGGTTGAGTCAAACCTTTTTAAGCTCTCTTTTGTTTGGGTTTTAAAGTCAACCTTTTTAAGTTGACTCAGAAGGGAAAGAAAGGTGGCATAAGTTGAAAGCCCTCACCTCCATAGAAACCAACTATTTTTATCATGATTTTTCTCATCAATCCACAATGGTCCCGGAGCAGTTGGCATATATAGGTGTGCACCGCAAAGCTATCAAAGACATTATAAATCTGCTTTAATACAGGGCCTAAAAAAAAGGAAAAAAAAGAAAGAAAGAACTTGTATGATCGCTTTATCTTTTCAGCAAATTCATTCATTCTATCTCACACTCTTTATAGTGAATCAGAGCCGGGGCATTGCCCCTCTTTTTGTAACAATGCCTCCGTGCGATTTAGGCGAAAGATATCGTCAAGTTGGGAGTTTGGTTGTGAATTTGTGTAAGTAAAAAAATTTGTCTATTTCTTGTTGTTGTAAGTATGAATTACTGTTTGTTTAACACATTTTGTTATTCTAAAACTTGCTTGTAGGCTGTAGCTTGGGACAAATAGCTAAATCTTGAAATAGTAAACAAGATCAGAATTTGAATGAGAGCAGCACCAGTCCAAGACCTCATTTCATTGCTAAAACTTAATACGTCAAATGGAACTATGGGCTAATCTCAGAAGGGATAAGATGAGGAAATGATAGCATTAAAAATCCCGTGATATTTGGCACTAAGAAAAGAGTTTTTGGTCGAAAGGAGTGACACAATTGAAGAAAGGTGGTTGAGGCAGACATTACTTAGCTCATCACAACATCACTATCAAATATTTGTCTTGAGAGACTTGAATTTCGTCACCCACCACATGACCTATTTATGAGCAACGGGTCACTATTCTCCTATTACGGCCAGGATATATCCAGCAAAATCAACTCAACTGTCTTCTTCAAATCTTCTATTGATTACCAAAAGATAGGTTTTGGGGAACCCTGGGTCCAGAGGCACTCACACTGTCTCATCATATGTTGGCTATGCTTGCTACGCCAGGATTGATAAGCACTGCTAAACTCTCCATATCTAAAAGTGAAAACACATGCCAATGGGATCTAGCCCAATGAAAAATGGTCTTAACTTGCAGACTAGAGGTTTCAGGTTTGAATGGCATCATAGTTGTGCATGTGTAAGTACTTTAAACTATCGCTTGTACTCAAAACAAAAACAAAAACAAAAAAGTGAAAACACATAGCGCCTACCTGGCTCGTATTTTTTCAGGAAGCACTTGAATTCTTATTAATAAATAAGTTTCTAGCAAAAACGCTTCTGATTAGATGAGTGAAAGCTGTAAATAAAGGAATATTCAAGCAAATCCTATATAGTTATTATATATGTATTATATATATATATATATATATATATATATATGAATTGCAGAACTACCAAATTTAACCATAGGGCTCTTAATCTCAAGCAATTCCTAGATAGTGATTATCCTTAGTAACCCTCCTGATCCGACGTGACAAAAGAAGTTCAGATACTTCATGTTCCTCTAATGTTTCTCCTCCGTTGCCTAATAACATCATCAAGGCGCTTCTTTCGTTGCCTGCTTATCTGAATGAAGAAACATCCAAAAATCAGTTATCCAGGACAAAATATTATCTATTACATTTACAAGATCAAACAAAGAGGTAGCTTCTGGAGTTCTAAAGAAACATAAAACTTACAAAAATTAATGGCAAGTGAGACACAATTTTCTATTAAAGAAAACACAGCATTTGAATTCACACATAACTCTTGTTCAAGCCGGGAATTCAAATCTCAAAAAAGGTTCATAATGGAATCAAACCAAACATAAGTTTTCTGATCTGTTTTCGAACGGCTTTTTTGACCTGTTTAATTATTAATGTCACACTTGAGAGACCAATAAAAGTTGCATGATAGCATTAACAAACTTACCCTCATGCTTTCAATACTCCCCCTGATCTGACGTGACAATTGAAATAGAGACATAATTCTGTTATCCTCCTCAACTTGCTCATAATCATGATCAGGTTCTTCCCTATCAGCGCTCAGATTATCTATATTCGAGATAGATGATGAGTCTGTGATACCCTCAAGTTCCATAATTAATTCATGATGATGCTGCTTCTCATGAGCCTTCATCTGCATGCATCACGCCAGAATCTAGTTAACATCAATCAGGGACAAATAATGCTGTCATATGATCACATCATAAAATAAAATAGCAGAAATTTAAAACCTGCCTACCTTCTTCCACTTTTCCTTTGCAGCTTTTGCTTCTGCTTCTGCTGGGTTAATAACACCTTCGGTCTCGAAAGAGTCATTGTCAACAAAAGGTGACAAGTGTGGAGGAGGATCCCTGTTAAAAAGAGCACTAAATCAATCATCTTACAAGTCATGAACTTTTATTAGCCAATAGAGAAATGAAAAACACAGCTAGGAAAGGAAGCAGACCATAGAAAATGAGTCTTATAACCAGTCATTTCATCATGGTGCAAGGCAGAGAGATTAACAACACATGCAAATAAGAAAAATTGTCCTTCATGATTACCTTCCCACCAAATAATCCCCAGTTGGTAAAATGATCCGAGCATTTACACAATCATAAACCCACTGTGGGTGAACATATTCTCTACCACAGATCTTCCCATCCTGCCTTGGCCTGTCAATAATCTGCAGAACACACAAGCAGTCTAGCTGTCAGAATTGTCATACTAAAGACCGATTTTGGTTTTTTCTTTTTTCTTTTTTGGCAAGAGACAGTACATACATGTTTTCCGAGTGTGATGTCTTAACAAATCAATGACTCGGCATAAAGATATTGTAGCAGAATACCTGATGGGTGATGCTGTCATCATCTTCCTCAAAGGGAGCCCCATCTCCTTGCCAGGAAACAATTCCACCGAAAGCAGGTATGACAAAAAGCAGAGAATCTCTGTAAACCTGAACATAGATAAATTACACGCACAAGTTATTCTACTGCCGATCAACTAAAAGAAAGAAATAGCATGAGAAAATTGAGTGACACATATTAAAGGTAAGAAAATAAGTTTCAAAAAAGAAAAAAAAAATTATGATTCTGAAATCTCTGATGTAAGACTTTAGGACTTACCTCACGGTTCAAGAAAAATTTCATATCTTTGAAGAGTTTCTTGCACTCCCTCGTATCATTATCCTCTTCATCCTCGCCTGGAACATCCTCCACAAGGTGCATCAATGCACCAGGTTCACTTGAGGAGAGTTGATTCTGAAGTTGGGCAAGTCTTAGTTCAGACTCATCCACCAAAGGCCCAATCTGCTGGCTCTCAACTTTCCCAGATCCAGACAAACTTGAATATTGGCTATCCCACGCAGAGGATCGAGAGTTTGCATCGAAATACCTTGATAGAGCATAATGATCTACAATCAAACTAAATCATACTCATGCTCCATTAACACACAAAAGATCCACAACTCAACATTGCCAAGAGAGAAGATAAGGACCTCGTAGCTTCTCTTAAGCAACTAGTAAAAATGCATTGCATACCTGCTGCTAAAGCTTCCAATCGAGGATCAAGAATGGGTGGATACTTCACATTTATTGAATGATATAAATGACAATTCGCAAAGGCAAGAAGAGCCTGCACCGAGTGAGCAAAAACTTCTTATAAGAAAAGGAAAGAATAAGCTTGATGAATATTACAACTCGTGTATGATCAAGATGATCAAGTAATCGGTTCATTGGAAGGAAAGCAAAAGAAGCTGCTTAATGGATACCAAATAACATTTACGGCTAGCACATATACTGATTGAAGAAAAAACTAAAATAGAAGAATAAAAGAATGAAACCTCGTAAAACTCCAAAAAGTTTAGCATGATATTGAAGTCATCATCATCCGTCACAACTTGCTGCAAAGGGTGAGGAGCCAACCATGTGACCTTTTGCCCTTTGACCTCGGCCTGCATCGACAAACAACACAACGCTACCGTATAAATCCTCCCTACCCGAAAGATGCCACAGTTAAACATTTAAAGAAGCAGTGATATATATACAGTATGCTGCTGCACCTGATAATATATGCCTTTAACAGACACAAAGACTTTACGCAATCTATGAGTACGGGATATGTAAGCTTGCCATTCATGAGCCAACCTGGAGAAAAAAATGAAAACAACAAAAGGCCTAAGATAATCAGACTCGGAAACATGAACTGGTGCATGGAATGATGCTGTTCAACATAATTGTTATTTCATATGCTCCAAATCCAGCCTCACCTCCGACAGTTATGGATGCGTTTCACTTCAATACAGCCCTCAATAGCAGGTAAGGCGGCAAAGAGGTGAACCATTGTGAGACAGTCATCCAAATCTCTAAGAGCATCAAGGAATTTCGGATACCTGCAATTCATGGAACATAACAATTACATACAATGAGAGAGAACGAAGCAAAATGAGCATACTTTTTATTTATTTTGAATAAGAATAATTAAAAGTTAACCTCTGCAAAACAATTTTGTCTAATTTGTAAGCAGGACTTCTTTGTCTGAGAAGAGTAGCACGATCCGGGTTCTTCTTGGCCTCGGCTTTCTTTACTTTGTGTTGATAAGCCCTGATCTCTCTCAAGCGCTCGAGTAATGGTTCATGTTGGATGTATGAAACATCCTTTAAGTGATAATAAGTATGGTGATTTCCTTTCACCTTCTTCTTTGGCTCCCGAGGGAATATCCCCTTCAGAATACATACTTTCCTAAAATTTGCATGCATAGCCATAAAAATCATCATGAAATACTATTGCGTAATATGTACAAGACCGGAAAATTATTTTCTTATTGATTTCCAACAAATATATGCGGAAGTTACATATAAACTGATATGAGAATGAACGAATATACGAATTACAAGTTTAATCTGTCCTTGATCTGAAGGTAGGTATATATGGGGAAGGGAAGATGGAGAGAAAGAGAGACAGACCTGAAGAGGGGTAGACTGACTTGAAGTTGCTTGATGGCTTTTGACCTGGTGATGAACCTTGCAGCATTACCTTGGTTTTTCTTGCCCTGAAAGAAGATACGAAAAGAAAATTAAGCAGCTGCATGCGCGCGTCTAAGCGTTAGTGAATAGTGATTGATGATATAGCCGAACAACTTATCGAAGAGATTTTAGAACTTACGGGAGGCCTGTAGTGCTTCACCATGGCTGGCTGTGGAAGGAAACTCTGAGAGAGAGAGAGAGAGAGAGAGAGAGAGAGAGTTAGGGTTTTAAGCGGAGGGGAGCGGGCCGGGTCGGGTCTTCAGGGTTTTAAGCGGACAGGAGCCGGCCGGGTCTTCTTGGTACGCAAGTTAACATTCGTTTGCTTTGTTGGTTATTGGCCCAATTATGCGGACCTTAATCATAGTATTTTAGCATGAACTTTAGCCTCACAGCAACCGTTAGTATGGCTCAGACTGAACATTAATAAATGGCAGGCACAATTCTACTCGAGTGGGATTTTGGATATATGGCTCAGACTGAAAAAAATAATTTGGCCTAAGTTAGGAAGGGGAAAAGGAAACTCACACACACGGGTATTATTGAGGCTTGAACTTATGACCACTTAGAAGCACACCAAAGACATGAGCCAATCCAACTAACACCACAATGGTGCTCAAACTAAACATTAGTTTTCATCAAAAAAAATTTCCTTTGACAGGAATTTTGGATGATTCATTTTTCCTTTTTATGGCTTGCTAGCAGTCTTTTGCTTCATTGGTTACCTTGTTGGGTGCTTACAGAGAGGAACTTGACCGTACAGTGCTGCCAAATTTGATTACCGTAATGATCACCTCTGCTTTGTGTGTTATGTTACTGTATTTACGGCCTTAGTTTGATTCTGGCCTTCACTTTTCACAGATAAGTTATAAGCTGGCAAAAATTGCAGCTGATGCTGTGCCCGAGCTGCTGGATCTCATTAATCAATTCTTTATTGGCCTTTTCCAGTAGTCTGCAGAGTAAGCTTGTCTGATGATAGTGAAGTTGGGCTGGAGCAAAATGTTTAACACTCCCAAACTACCCACAAAATTTTCATTTATGCCAAGATTTGAACAAGAAAGAAAGGAAGAAAGAAAACAAATTTACTACATCTAGTTATTTCAAACACATTCAATCTTATTTCGTTCTTGTTTTTATAATAGCAAATTTACCATTTTTGTCAAATTCATCCATCCAAATGTAACCTAAGATTAAGTGGGGTGGGCAAGTACAACGTTCAAAAAATGCGTTCCTTTTTTAATACGGAAACGAAAGTCACAAAGCAAAACCTCCACGACAAGAAAGCCCAAAGAGGTCAAATTAGAAAGGAGATACAACTGAGAGGGCAAAACTATGTTCCCAAACAACAGAAGTCGAGAGGCCATGACCCACATTAGCTACAACATCTGCAGCGAAATTATCCTCCCTAAAAAATGTGTTAGTGATGTGGTAAAAAAAAATGGTGAATTTTCCATATGGAGATAACACTATAATTATTCATTATTTCTAAAATAAAGGAGCTTTTCATTTCAAGTTCATCAAACATACAAGAAGAAAATACAAATAACCCAACAGACAAAAAATTTAATGGTCGTTTTCTTTTGTGTGTAGTAAAAGGATTACAAATTAACTACATATATGTCATAAATCTTGGTGCATGGTAGAGGAACCGTATTGTAATCCCAAATCCTTGAGAATTTGGATCAAACCTTTGAAATCATTGGTGCCCAATTCAAGAAAATCCTTCAACAGCTCCCCCTCCTTCACTTCGTTTTGCACTGCCTTGACCAATTCTCTCAGCGTTCCCTGCCACCACAATCCCCAAACCCAAAAATAATTCATTATGAAAAAAAGAAGAGGAAAAAGTATTTGGTAATAAGTGAAACGGTGCGTACCGAGTGATAGAACACCGTGAGGAGCCTACGGAGCAGCGAATTTGAGACTCTGAGGACACTTTGGTAATTCTGTCCCACCCAAGCGGCTCTCTCCGAGTCCGATTCCTTTCGACCCAACTCACCCAGCCACCTGAGCAATTCGTTCGCGTCCGAAACGCCGCCGTATACCTCCGAATAGGGCAACTCCCTCCATGCGTAGTTCTTCATGTAGTCCCAGGCCGCCGACCACATGAACCCCCACCCGCCCACGAGTCCCCCTTCCAGCTTCGCCGCGACGAGCCTGGCCCGGTCAGCCCCCGAAACGTCGCCACGTGCCTGGCGGAGGTTGGCCACTCGCGTCATGAGCGAGTGGGAGAGGGAGAAGAGGGTTCGTTACTGCGAGTAGGCGAACTGACTGTGAGGGCTGCGCGGTTGTCAGGAGGAGGACGGTGAGGAAGAGAAGGGTTGGATGCGACGGTGTCGTTTTCGCCATGTTGGGTTTTTGGAGTTTCGGTGAGCGACTTGATCGACGGTTGAGAATGTTCGAGACTTTGAATTCCGTTGTATCTGAAGTGGACGGAAGAGAACGAAGAAAGGCCGGTAGGTCCCCACCGGTGGTGGAGTGGACGCCCCAGGTACAATCTGAAGGGCGGGTTGTGGGCTGGTGATGAGCCCAAAGGAAAGTTACATTATTGGGCTTTGTGGAGATGGAAAAAAAAAAAGTAATTTTGATAGTAGATAACAAATTGAAGATAGTATAACTATTTTACATTATTTACAACAAAAATATTATGTGCGGCGTTAACGCCATACCGACACGTGATGTTACTATGTTATCAAATTGACTCGAATTTTAATTAGTAGGTGGTAAGTGTGGTTACACTTTAAGAGAAAATATGTAACACCACGTTAACATTCCCCTACGTAGTTTTTTTAATTTATAGATGAACATTCACATACATAGTTTACTTCGATTATTTTTAACCATTTATTTAAGCATCATCACCGAAGAATTTCTCAATTTTTCATTGTCGACTAACGCGTGGTTTCAGGTATATTCAACCATTTATTTTTCTCTTAACTTGTAAATTCTCATTACGTCAGTCAATGTTGTCATGTTGGTATGGTTCACAACACAACCAACAGAATATGCGATATGGATCTGGATGAGGATATCCCCACCAACTTTTCCGTTCTATGTTTTTGTGGTTGAGTTGATTTTGTTTTGGAAATATCGTGTTGATGATTCAAGTTCACAAAGTGAAGGGGGTTGACTTGGTTGCCAATGAACTACTTTTGGAGTTGGATTGGATTTATATGTTGTGGTCCATATGGTAGAATTTTACGTTATAATAATTTTGTTTTTTTTAAATGATTGTTAATGAAAGGGACTTGTACCTCAAGTGATTCAGAGTAATTACTCTTCTATCTGAGTTTATGTATAAGAATACTCCTATTCCGATATCGCTTATATAAACAAATAAATAAAAGATCATTAATAATTGTAAAGCCTTGAAAGCGATTGAAATTTGGACACTCAAAGACGATAATAACAATAATCATTTTTTTAATGTTACTATCGTCGGTTTTGTAATTTGTATAATAAGAACAAAAAGAATATCTAAAATCATTACAGGCCAAACGCTTATGGCTAAGTTTTTTTTTTTGCACCCCAAGTACGCACTTATGTGTACTACTACTACCGCTAATTGAAAAGTTTATGATAATGACCTAAGATATTAGATGTATTGACTATTCACACGTGGAACTTGTGAGATTTGCTACCTGCATTCCGTGAACAGTGAAACCAGACCAAAAGATTTTAGAGGTTCTAATATTTTCTTGGAATATTATCCTTTGTATTTAAAAAATCACATTTAATTTACGCTCTTATGTTATTATTTTATTTCAAAGAAATTTTGAAAAAAAGGAGTGGATGATGACTATTTTAGAGTACGATAACATCTTCCTTCATATACTTTAAACTATTACCTTAATTTCTGCATTAAATCAAGAGATGAAATGTACCCAAAAAAAAAATAAAGCTATATTCACATAGAAACATAGTTCACTGCTAAGTCCTAACTCCTAAGCTGCACATATATATAACATGGTTCATCTGCAGTGCACTGCATGGCCAAACCAAAGACAAAACAAAACAAAAACAATCTATGTCTCTGCTCTGCCTCTTTTCCTTTTCGTTTCGGTGACTAGAGCTATATATGGATAATCTTCATCACAATCGGATTGATTTTTGAGATTTTTCTGCATCTTTTGGTGTGACCACAGCCACCCCCCAAAATATCGGTTGCCCAACTTGCTCCCACGTTTATATCCACTTGGCCTCTCTCCTCTGCTTTTTTCAAAAACGCTTCTCAACAACAACAACCAAAAAAAGCAGGGTAAGGGTCACTCTAACATTTTCGTCTTGAATGCGAGAGAGATTCACACTATCTGAATCCAACTGAGATCTGCATTCTGCATAACTCTCCGGTCAGACTCCTCTATTGGGTTTCTTCCATTTTCTATTTTATTTCGTAAAGTTTTTGTCTTTCCTGGAATTGTTGCGTTGTTTTTTTATCCCAGGATTCTTGGCTTGTGTTTTTTTATTATATGCACCATTGTGTAATTTTGACGGAATTTTATTTTTGTCGTGACATGCGCCCTTAATTTGATCATGCGATTTTTTTCTTTCTTTCTTTCTTTTTTAAGTGATATTTTATTGTGGGCATTTTTGTTTTTGTTTGTTACTTGAGTTTATTTACTGTGCAGAAACATAACAATCATATTCGTGTTATCACTTTAGCTGGGATCAAGAGTCTTTTATCTCTGCAATTTCTTGGACTCTGGATAATGTCTATAGTTTAACTCATCTTATTTTATTTCCTTTTACCATTTTGATTTCACTGTCCACTGATATTCACTGAAGTGTCAATTCCTTTACAGTATCTGAATTACTGCAGTATCCTCCTGCTGCTAAATTGTTATTACTTGGTTCATAATTGTTGTGCACAAAACTATATTGAAGATTATTTTAAGTTAGGGAGACAATAGAACATAACTATGGCAAGCACTTTCATCCATTGCAGTATTTGAAATGAGTGGTTGAATATAGAAAATGTGCTCGAAAATAGGTACTACAGAAGAAAGATGATTGCTTGTGCTTGCATATATGCATGTTGTTTGTGAGACTTACACACTTAACAAATATGTTGCATCAATTTGAGTGCTTTCAGTTTTAGTTGTATCTGTGTTGAAGTGATTTGAGTATGAATAAATGATCAGCTAGAAACGTTTGTCGTATGAGAGCTGATATACAACATGAATGAGTAGATGAATATGGTAGGAATCACCTATAACAATTTGCAAATTGCTTGCAGCCTTCTCTGCAGGACAAGCATATGCCAGGAAACAATTATAACTGCAATCCTTCCACACCCAGAAGTAGATTGGAAAGGCTTCTCAGGGAAAGAGAGCTAAGGAGATCAAACCGCTTTTTGCATCCAATTGAAGATGGAAACAGACAGGCAGAACTCTTAGGGAATGATAATTTTTTGACTGAGGGTGAAAATTTTGGTCTATCTAGTGAGGAAGATTTTCCTGAAGGGGTTGCTGCGGCAAAAGCTTTTGCCGATGGATGTGAATGGAAAGAGGGACGGACTCCTAAGCAACGTTTATTGGTGGTGGCTAACAGGTTACCTGTCTCTGCAGTTAGGAAGGGTGAGGACTCATGGCAGCTTGAGATGAGTGTAGGAGGGCTAGTCAGTGCACTTTTAGGTAAATGATAATAATCATCTGGTCTTATCCTTCTTGTTTTCAGTGCATGCTGTCCTTTTTATTTTATTTGCGTTCTTTTTAGTACCTTAAAGAGCTTACTTTAGGTTTACAGATAATAGTGTTTGCACCATTTTTCTTTCCTTCATTTGTTTAATGCATGTGTTAAATTCCATAATGGCATAAATCAAACGTTATATTAAGCTTTGTTGTTTTCTTGAAGGCGTGAAGGAGTTTGATGCAAGATGGATTGGTTGGGCTGGTGTAAATGTACCTGATGGTGTTGGACAAAAAGCACTGACTAAAGCTTTAGCTGAAAAGGTTCAAAACTCTTGATCTCCTCTTGAAATTTTCATAGAATTCAAGCTAGTAAGCTGGCCATCTATAATGTCACCTCTGCCCCCTTCCCACATACCTCATAACACGGACACACTGGCATGTTGCACACACACACACACACACACACAGACATACAAGCTGTTTGATTATGCATCAAGGAAGAAAAACTTTAATTTATTTATTGCAGAGGTGCATCCCAGTGTTTCTTGACGAAGAAATTGTTCATCAATATTACAATGGTTATTGTAACAACATCTTGTGGCCACTTTTCCATTATCTTGGACTTCCACAAGAAGACCGCCTTGCAACCACCCGAAGTTTCCAATCTCAGTTTGATGCATATAAGAAGGCAAACCAAATGTTTGCTGATGTTGTACACAAACACTACCTGGATGGAGATGTTGTTTGGTGCCACGATTACCACCTCATGTTTCTTCCTAAATGCCTAAAAGAACATAACAACAAAATGAAAGTTGGTTGGTTTCTCCACACACCTTTTCCTTCCTCAGAAATACATAGGACACTGCCATCTCGATCAGAATTGTTGCGATCTGTTCTTGCTGCTGATTTGGTTGGGTAAGACATGTATTTTCCACAAAAGTATTTCAAAATGTTTGTCACATTTTATTATTACTTCTTCTGCATAATATCTCATACAATTAATTAGTTACTTATGTGATACTTGAGGTTTTATACCTATAGTTCTTCAGATTTCCTCCAGTTTTGAAATTGGAAATAATAGAATTGTTGCAATGGTGACATCCAAGGCCTCGTGTTAAGTTTCTCAAAGAGCTTGATCCAAGCTGTAACTTACGATTACATTGCACATACCCTTCCTAAGATTTCACAGTTAATTGAAGTGTTTTCCTATTGTCAGGCACCCCAATTTTATCTACTTTAATACTGAAAATTCAATAGCCCTTAATTTGCATAGTGAATAAATTTTAAGCAGCCTAGTTTTTGCCTGCTTATGAACAGATTACGCTGTCATTACACAATAAAATTCTGTCAGTATTCTGTTGTGAAATGTGTTCTGTATGGTATAATATTATGTTATGTCTGAAGACCAAGCCAGTTTTGATGGGCGGATTTTTCAACTTCCAGTTTCCATACCTATGATTATGCAAGGCATTTCGTTAGTGCTTGCACTCGTATTCTTGGTTTAGAGGGGACACCTGAAGGAGTAGAGGATCAAGGAAAGCTCACTCGCGTGGCTGCGGTATGTATAAGCTTTCACTTTTTCATTTTCCAGATGGTTATCTGTTAGCCTGGTTAATCTGATGTTTTATCAGCATATAAAATTTTATCAATATGAACTCTCCATCAATCATCCTTATGACACCCCTTTTTTACCCCCTTGAAACTATAGTTTCCAATTGGGATAGACTCAGATCGCTTCATTCGAGCTCTAGAACTCCCTCAAGTCCAGGAGCACATGAAAGAACTGAAAGAAAGATTTGCTGGCAGAAAGGTAAGAACTACTACATTTTCCCTTAAAATTTAAAACCACGATTTCGTTATTTTGCTGATTTTAATTGAACTGCATCCTATGCCATTATATCTTAACTTCTACATTAAACTTATCATGTAAGGCATACTTATGAAACACACCCATTGTTCACCCTAGTTCTTGTGCCTTGTGCTTAATGAGTGTGTCCTCTGTTCATGGTTCTACACATGACCAAATGAGTTTGTTCTGTGCCAATGGTTTCAATTCTGAGTCCATGGCCTTCCTTTACGAGCTTGCATTGCCCATGTGCATTTCATTTTCAAATACTTAAATTGTTCCAGTCAACTACTGACAGGTAATGTTGGGCGTTGATCGTCTTGATATGATTAAGGGGATTCCTCAAAAGATTTTGGCATTTGAAAAATTTCTAGAGGAAAATTTGAACTGGCGTGATAAAGTGGTCTTGCTGCAAATTGCTGTACCGACAAGAACAGACGTTCCTGAGTGTAGGTTCCTTCTCAATATATTTGAAGCCTTAAGTTGGTATTTATTCATTTATGGTGTTCCATATTTATTCTATTCAATTGTACTACTTGCTTCATAGGGAAGTTGGACAGTTAATGGATCATATTACCATGTAATATTGTTCTTTATTATTATAATTTCTAGATTAGTGCAGAAGTACTGAATTTCTAATTACTGTCTGTAAAATAAATAGTATTCAGATTAATCTGTTACTGTGGTACAACCTTCTGCAACTTAGAGCATGAATTTTACGATGCATGTGTATTAACAGTTCTTTCATTATTTTCTAGGTTTGTTTGCCCATTTGGCCTGCTGTATATGTATTATCTTAAAAGTCTTTAGTTATTACAGGAGTATGTAGGACGGTCAGACAAAAATATGTACATTAAGAATTCAGAGTATATCTTTCAATAAGCTTTCTACAACTTAAATGCACTAACTTGTGTGAATATCAAGTGGATGGAACTTATATACAAATTGTTGCATTTCTACTCATCAATTTTCGGTTTGATCTCCTTTTTTCCTTATAACTTGTCCTTCCGTTGATAGTCCTACGATGAAAATTCAAATTCAATATCACCTTGAAGAATCTGATATGCGTTTATGCTATGTGTTTGTCACAGATCAAAAGCTAACAAGCCAGGTTCATGAGATTGTTGGACGCATTAATGGGAGGTTTGGAACTCTTACTGCTGTTCCAATACATCATCTGGTTTGTATTTATCTTGTTTACTTCCAATTTTATATCTGTAAAGTATCTTTCACAATAGTAGATATAGAATGGAACAAGAGATTTTGTTGATTGGCTGTGTGGGATTGAATTATGAATTGTCTAAGTTGGCTTGTCAGTTCCAGAAATTCATGAAGCTGTGTGGGAGATGTGAAGCTAAAATTAGACTACCATCATGTTAATGATTGAGACTTTGGCTCATTTTCTCATAAATTTCCTCTTTCAACTTGCGTTCTTAACTCGTATCGTATGTGAAGACTTCTAAAGCATCTTCTTCTTTATTTACAGGATCGATCTCTTGACTTTCACGCATTATGTGCACTATACGCTGTTACTGGTACTCATTTTTGTGCCGTAACACTCACTGCATTAATCATTGTTGTCTTTAATGATTAATAAATTTTCTGAAGTCTTGCCTCTTTTGACAAACCACTGGATAATCTTTGTTTACCCCAATATGAGGTGGCCGAGGCATTTAAAGTGTTAAATGAAATAATACTTCTTCAATTTCTAGCCAACAAAAATAAAAATGCACTGTATGCTGATATTGATAATGGAAGAAATCATTTGATTGTCAAGATAACATTGTACATCTAAACTGTTAATTGGAATCTATCAGTGTTCAGTTACTGATAGTTGAAGTGTAGCAATTCCTCCAAAATGGATGCACTGCATGCATGTTCTTCTGGATCCGACTTTGAAATGGAGAGGGTTGATTACAGGGCGCACTATCTATCTAAATGTGGGTGGCCTATGTAGGACCAGGCGCCCAGGGCATGGATGGTGTGTATTAACAACTGGCCGTCTCCATTTCTGTAGAAGGGGAAACACCTTTCCCTGCCGTCTCTATTTAGGAAAAATATGATTTTATGTTTTGCTTTATCCAAACTTTAGGTTGTCATGCTTTAACATGGTTTATGTACTTCGACTTTGCACTGGTAATATTCCTTTATTTCTTTGACTACTATTTTCAGATGTAGCCCTTGTTACATCTTTAAGGGATGGAATGAATCTTGTGAGCTATGAGTTTGTTGCTTGCCAAGCTTCCAAGAAAGGAGTTCTCATCCTAAGTGAGGTAACTTAAAATCCCGTCATTCAGTTTTTATTATATTGTTCCAGATGAAACCCAGAAAAAAAAAAAAAAAAAAAAAAACACTTGAGAGAGAGAGAGAGAGAGATCCATATGGCTTCTTCCAGTAAAAGCTAGATCGTTTCAAGGTTTCCAGAAACTAGGCAAATGTGACCTTAAATGTCGGTAAGCAATATGATGGTGGATAAAAGGATTAAATCCTGTTTCAGGGGTTTGTAGAAGTATTACCTTACTTTGACGTTTGCTGTTTGGAAGCAGGAAGAAGAACTTTAGTGGTGTCTTAGCTTCTCTTTTGACCCATCACAATAAAATCTTCTAATTGTATGGATACAAGATTTATCAAGTTGTAGTCACTAACCATTACAGTCATAGTTGTTTAAGTGCAATTTCTGTTCTGATCGTTCTGTTCATTTCTAGTTTGCAGGTGCAGCACAGTCACTTGGTGCAGGGGCTATATTAGTGAACCCGTGGAATGTCACAGAAGTAGCTGCTTCCATAGGTTATGCTTTAAATATGCCAGCTGATGAAAGAGAAAAGCGTCACCATCATAACTTCATGCATGTAACAACTCACACGTCTCAGGAGTGGGCTGCAACCTTTGTAAGGTGTTGATCAAATCATGGTGCTGTAATATATATATAGATTGTTATACTATAACTTATGTTCTTGTATTTTCCTTTTAGAGCTAATTGTGAAAACACTAGATAAGAAAAGTGATTAAAGGGCAATAGATGTTTAATTAAAAAATAGTTATTCTGCAATTACATAGCTTTTCCACTCTATTTCTTTCCCCGTTTCTTCAAGTTCATGCTTAATGGTGAATTTGTCATTTATGTAGCGAACTCAATGACACAATTGTCGAAGCTCAACTAAGGACGAGACAAGTTCCTCCTTTACTTCCAATCCAAGTAGCAGTTGATCGTTATTTGCAATCCAGCAATCGATTACTTATACTGGTATGCTCTCAATGCTTTTTTTCTTCTTTTTCATTACTGGAAGTTGAATTTGTTATTTAGAACGTGGAAATTAAGTAGGACATGTCATGACATAAATGTATATTCAAGACTCTTTTGTGGGCAACTCTTTATTGGAGCTACTTGATTTTTACTTGCACAAGTACAAGTAGTTGAAACAATGTCAGAATAACATTATTTTCAATGAGTTAAAACATCTGTCAATTTTACTAACTCAAAATTACCCTACAAGCTTGTGCTTGCCCCCCTTTTGCTTATATGTGAAAACAAGCAAGTTTTTACAAATCTACTCCAATTTAAAATGGTTGTAGCAATTAATGATTTGGATTGCGGAAGGGGTCTCTAGGCCCAAATTTAGATTATCTTCTTCATCTTCATCGTCACTGTGTTTCCATTGCAGGGATTCAATGCCACTTTGACTGAACCAAAGGACACCCTCGGGAGAAGGGGTGGTCAAATTAGAGAAATGGAACTTAAATTGCATCCAGATCTCAAGGAACCCTTGAAAAAGCTTTGTGATGACTCAAAGACAACAATTGTTGTCCTCAGCGGAAGTGACAGAAGCGTCTTGGATGATGTACCGTTACCTTCTTCAGCAATTCTTTGTTTCCGGCCCCTTGCTTGTTATACTTTTGGACTAACAGCTTGCTTTGCAGAACTTCGGTGACTACAACATGTGGCTGGCAGCAGAAAACGGGATGTTCCTACGTCTTACAATGGGAGAATGGATGACAACAATGCCAGAAAATTTAAATATGGATTGGGTCGACAGCGTAAAGGTTCATATAGCAATTATATAACAGTCTTCATTGCCTTCGGAATGAATTTCATTTGTAAATTGAAATTTCTAACATTTGTTCTGGATTTCAGCATGTTTTTGAGTATTTTACTGAGAGAACGCCGCGGTCTCATTTTGAGCTTCGTGAAACTTCACTTGTATGGAACTACAAGTATGCAGGTAGCAGAGTCGTTGTCTTTCTTTTTATTATTGTTTTTTTATTTTGGTTAAATCTGTGATACTGCTACATTTTTGTTTCCTCCATTATAAACTTATTGCCACCATTTCTATAATATTAGACATTGAGTTTGGAAGGCTCCAAGCAAGAGATCTGCTGCAGCATCTGTGGACAGGCCCAATCTCAAATGCATCTGTTGATGTCGTCCAAGGTGGTCGATCCGTGGAGGTCCGAGCAGTTGGTGTTACAAAGGTACATGCATTTTAATTAGATGGGAGTCCTATTTCCATATTTTAGATCAACCTGGTGGTCCTGTTTGTTGATCCTATGTGTTGCTTCCATGTATTTTCAGGGTGCAGCGATTGATCGTATTTTAGGAGAAATAGTCCATAACAAAGGCATGAAAGCACCAATTGATTATGTCCTTTGTATTGGGCACTTCCTACCAAAGGTCCGGTTCTTCTTGACTTATTGACCTAATCATCATTTTTGTCATAAAATTTTTAATAGTTGAAGAGTTTGTCACCCACTTGGATTCGTTGCTTTAGGACGAAGATGTCTACACATTTTTTGAACCAGAGCTTCCTTCAGAGGCACCACCAACTGTTCCTAGACCTACGCCAGCCAATCCTGCCATGACATATGTGCCAAGGATTTCCACAACTAAAAGTGGTTCCAGAGCAGCTCGCCTTAAGAAACAACGGTCCTTGTCAACTTTGGAAAAGAGAGCTACGGTTCATGGAATTGGGAATGCTTGGAGGCCAACACTAATGCGTGATAAAATGTCTCTGCATGAAGGTTCTTCAGTGCTTGACCTCAAGGGTGACAATTACTTCTCTTGTGCTGTTGGACGAAAGAGATCGAGTGCACGATATCTCCTTGGATCATCGGATGACGTTGTCACTCTCTTGAAAGCGCTGGCTGAGGGTTCATAACGGAGTTCATCATATGACAGCCTAATTCCAATGCTGCTCAAGCCAAAAGGTGCAGAACCAAGCATTGAGATCCAGATAGCATGGTTTTGCTGTGACATTAGTTGCAAGATTTTTTTCACAATACACACCAATTTCTTCCCCTACAATTTCCAACTCGACTAGCTAGACGGGTTTTGAGATCCACAAAACATTGCTTCTGTACCTAGAAGAAAACAAGATATTGCACATATAAATATTCAGATTATTCATTAAATTTGAACAAAGCTGAAAAGAAGAAATAATAAATTGATATGGTTCCTGTCACATTAATCCAAATTTTGCAACTATGCTTCTTGTTTGATTAGCTATCATACTTTAGCAGGCTGGCATAGCCTATAGATCAGGCTCTGTTTTTCTTATCTTATTTTCTCTGGCTTTTGAAGCCAAGTCTTTTTTTCCCCAAATATTAAGTCCAACTTTAATTTGGCAGCTTTCCCATATACCATGAACCCCTATAGCTTATGGGTAATTAGCTATAAACATAGAGAAGGTCTCACGTTTCAACCAAGTAGCAAAGCAAAGCAGTGATCAAGAGCTGATATAATCAAGGACCACAATCCCATAGTGGAGCAGCCCACCATTTGACACTCTTGAAATGGACGTACCATGTCTTTCTCATGCTCGCATATAATATAGGTCATCCATACGAGCAGATTTCAAAGAGAAGTGAAATCTTAGAAGTCATTCGGCATAAACATCTTGTAGGATGCACCTGACATTGTATTTCAATGATCCAAACCGTCCATATATATATATGAAGTTGGAAAATTCTATGATTTTCAAACTTTGGAAAAAAAAGTTATAACAAGGTGAGTGGTGGCAAGAAGAAACGTGAGATGCAAGGGATTGCCAATTCTCAGATAGGAGGGCATGGGAGAATTATTTGTTTGTAATTGACAATGCTGCTCGTTGTAAGCATGGGCCAATTGGGTACAATGATCCAGGCAAATCCATCGGCTGTGCATGATTTTGGGTTCCTTTTGAGCCCACAAATATATATTTTTCTTGAGACTTATATACACCAAGTGGAGCTCCCCCTCTCCAAGGCCTAAGCACCCTCTACACAAATATATTTTACTTTAAAATTTGCTTGTATTATTTTTGTGACTGAAAAATTATTTGGACCCACGAAGAAAATTCTTTTTCCTATCGATTATGATTGCTATACTTTAAACCAGATTAAGCTCAATGATGACATAGTGAACAGTTAATATGTTCATGTTGCAAAAAGAACAAGTTCTTTGATTGAAAAGGTTTTACCCTTTTGTCTTTGTCTTCATCTAATGTTTCGAATATTATTCTCTGTAGGAAATTTTAATCCGACCTTGAATTAAGAGAAGTAAGTTTGAAACATAATTTTTTGTTGTTGCAGAGAACCAAATACAAAATCACATACTTTTGTGCCACACATATGACACACACAACAACCAGACCTTAAAAAAAGGGCACAACCCAACGAATTTTCACGGAGAAACCTGCAAATCTATCCAACCATATTGGTGTATGAATTTATAGGACCTCCATCTTGCTCGAAGTCATTGAAATCGATACAATTAGATTCGATTGGATTGGATTAGTTTGGAAGTTTGGATGGATAGATTCGTTTAAACACTTGTAAGATGTAATTAGCAGTTTTGGTAGGAGTCAAACTTCTTTTGTTTTTTGTTTATTCTTGATAATGACTAATGAGGGGCTCTACGTTACATACTAATATAGTCAACTAATCCTGTAAAGAAAGAAGAGTCCAGTATAAAGTAAACACTGCAGATGAGTGTTAGTAGGAAACATTTATCTATAATATAATTCCATATGTATACAAAATTTCATATAGGTCCCTACTCTAAAAATGAGGGACCTTTCGATATAGAGATAAGAATTTGGTTTTAGATTCTTTTAACTTATATATAAGCACTTATGATCAGTCCAGGATTGTGTGCACTACAATCTTCAACAGTACCAATGAAGACATTTTTCATCTTCTCTCTCCTTCTCCTTCCTCTCTTAGCCTCATGTGCAGAACAAAAACAGGTCATTCTTCTTTTGGCTATGGAATTCTGTTTTTGCTCCATTTTATATTCATCTTTTTCCTTTGCAATTCTTATAGTGGTGGAGTTTGGTTATGACAGGTCTACATAGTGTACTTTGGTGAGCACAGTGGAGAAAAAGCTCTGCATGAAATTGAGGACACACATCACTCATATTTGCTCTCTGTGAAAGAAACAGCGGAAGAAGCCAGAGCTTCTCTGCTTTACAGCTACAAGCACAGCATCAATGGCTTTGCAGCAGTGCTCACTCAAGATGAAGCTTCCCAGTTATCTGGTAAACCAAACGAATCAAAATCCCATTCAGGATTTGCTTAATTAAAAAGAAAAACCCTTCTTCTCTCTCTGTTTCTAATACTGCAGAAATTAATGGTAAGTGCAGAGTTGGAAGAAGTTGTTTCTGTGTGGGCTAGCCACCCAAAAAAGTACTCTATGCACACCACAAGGTCATGGAAGTTTGTAGGCATAATGGAAGAGGAAGAGAGGCATTGGACAAGCAACAAGATGGGAGGAGACTTCTTATCCAAAGCCAGATTTGGCAAGGACATCATAGTTGGGGTTCTTGACAGTGGTAAAGAAACTAAAAAAAAAACATCAATATAATCAAACAATTTCATATTTGACTTCTGTTGTCCAATGACTATTTTCACATGTGAGTTCCTTTGTATTTGTGTGTCTGGGAAGCACACAAACTTGTGTGATAGAGTGATAATACTGTTTTGCTATCCCGGCATGCCAGGTGAAAAAGTTATTACACGTGGCACACTGTGATTGGCCGCGAATAACAAAACAGTGTTATCCCTATTCTACACAAGCGTTTCCCAGTGAAAAGAGGGTACCATTGGGTGCATGTGATGATGATGTGATTGATATTATGATCAGGTGTCTGGCCAGAATCAAAGAGCTTTAGTGATGAAGGAATGGGACCCATTCCAAAATCATGGAAGGGAATCTGCCAATCTGGACCTGGTTTCAATTCATCTCACTGTAACAGGTGGGTTTGTTAAATTTAATTGTTAATTTCCTTCCATCTACTTTCTTTGATATGTAGCCATTTTTCTGTATAGCTAATTGTGTCAGCCATTTAGGCAATTAGATTTACATGTGAGGTGATTTTAATTCCATAACATATGGCTAACTTTGCGCTTTGAAACACATATTTAACTTCAAACTATTTTAATTTCATGGGGGTCCATGTGGTCTTCTATGTTTTTTCTCTCTCTTGTCTTGAGGAAATATTTCTCCAGCTACCACTTAATTTTCTGACTTGGTGATTCTAGTGTGGTAAGATTTTTACCCTAGAAGCCTAGCTAGATCTAGACCTAGACCCCACCACACTAGAGAACATGAGATGGGTCAAGAAGGAACCCAGAGTATTGCATGCCTTCCAAGTTCCAATCTTTTGACTTGGAAAATTTACACAAAATGAAAAATGCCATAAAAAATAACTCAAATCTTTTGACTTTGAATGAGGGAGGGTTGTTCATGATTTTTTTATTTCCTGGATATTTTGACAGAAATGGGTTCTGCAGAAGTGTAAGTTTTGGGAATGTAAATGAAATGAGAACCTTTGCTGATACCAAAGGAATTAGAGTTTTAACCACTGATTAGATTAAAAAATATATCCTTCTTTATATAACAAATTATAAAATTAGTTTATGTCCAAAGAAATCAGGATATCAGTAGATTTTCTGTTGGCCTGGCTGGCATGCATGTTCATCTTGTACCCTTCCTTCCACTGCATGAAAGAAGCATTTTCCAGTGACTTGCATAATTGATAGATACTTGTCTGGGATAATTGAAAATAAATTTTTTAAAGTATTTCTGGCCCTGCATAATTAATAAATATTTCTGGCCACTTGACTTGCATAATTGACAAATAGTTATCTGGGATTATTGAAAACTGAAATTTTAAAAGTATTTCTGGGCCTGCATCCATGATCCCTTGCTTGTTTGTTTCAATCAAACAAATAACTTGTTTAATTCTATTTTGGATGCTTTTGTTTCACATCTTGTGAACTTTTGGCTGGTGCCCTGTGACCATGGACTTCCAGGCATTTGCCTAGCCTATAGAGGGGATTGGAAAGTGACCCTAAAACCAATATGGACCCCATGCCAGTTTCCAATTATTTATGCACAGTTCTCAAACTATTTTTCTTCTCAGAGAAAGAAACCACTTCAATTGGGCAGTTCAGTGGTGTTTGCTCACTTCTGTTATCTCAACTTTATATGAGTAATGCTACTTGATTACACATTGTAGTTTTCATAAGTTTCACTCTCATCTTTATATTTTCAATTGCATCATATTTAATTCATGTAGTTTCCAAATTGTTTTAATTCGAGAAGATCCCTCAATTATTAGTAATTTCGTGTACAGATGTCCTTGAATTGAAACAATTTACAAATTATAAACTATAGTGACCAAATTAAACTCTAGGGAACGAACATATTGGCCTAACCCGCATTTCTATTTTTTTGACTTATCGTTAGACAGTCATAGTTTGTAGCCAATAATGTGTTACACTTGTTACTTATAAGAAAGACCCATTAGTATAATTATTTCTAACAATTTTAACTGGGAATTTCATTGTGGAACTAGCTGAAATAATCAAACATTGTGCTTAAAATCACAAGTATATGACACATAGTTTACCCTTGATGACTTGTTTTGCAGGAAGCTCATAGGAGCTCGCTACTACCTCAAAGGATTCGAGCACAACTACGGCCCTCTAAATGCCTCAGAGGACTACCAATCACCACGTGACATGGATGGCCATGGCACACACACAAGCTCCACCGTAGCAGGACGGCTCGTTCCCAACGCCTCGGCCATGGGGGGTTTTGCCCGTGGCACTGCCTCTGGCGGTGCCCCATTGGCACACCTTGCCATATACAAAGTGTGCTGGGCAATACCAGGCCAGTCCAAGGCTGATGGCAACACATGCTTTGAAGAAGACATGTTTGCAGCCATTGATGATGCCATAGGCGATGGTGTTGATGTACTGAGCATATCAATTGGCACAAGTCACCTGTCAATTACACAAGTGATGGCATTTCTCTTGGAGCATTGCATGCTACTAAGAAGAACATTGTGGTGGCATGTAGTGCTGGGAACTCTGGCCCTGCCCCAGCTACATTGTCAAATCCAGCTCCATGGGTCATCACAGTTGGTGCTAGTAGCCTCGACCGGGCATTTGTCTCACCTGTTGTGCTTGGAAATGGAATCAGACTTAAGGTAATTAAAAGAGCACATATTTTTTAAAGATAATTTGGTTTGGTTTTGCTCCTAAAATTTTAAGCAAAACAAAAATGGTAGTTCTGAAAATGTTTTGAATCAACATTCAGGGAGAAACAGTGACCCCAAGCAAGCTGGAAGAGAATAACATGTACCCTTTAGTGTATGCTGCAGATGTCATCAACACTGGTGTGCCCAAAGATATGGCAGGGTAAAGTTTACTCTATGATTTATAATTTAATTAATTAATTTATGTGTTTCTTGAGAGATGATTAGTAGTCACTTTATTGTTTTGATTAGCTAATTAATGACTTGTAAAACCCAATGTGGCTGCAGACAATGCCTTCCAGGCTCTCTCTCACCTGAGAAGGTTAAGGGGAAGATAGTGTTGTGCATGAGAGGTAGTGGGATGAGAGTTGGAAAAGGCATGGAAGTGAAAAGGGCAGGGGGTGTTGGTTTTATCTTAGGCAACAGTGCAGCAAATGGGATTGAAATTGCATGTGATGCTCATGTTCTTCCTGCCACTTCAGTGCTTCATAAAGATGCTAACAGAATTCTACAATACATCAAGTCTACCAAGCATCCAATTGCAACTATTATACCAGCAAGGACAGTCTTGCATACAAAGCCAGCTCCATTCATGGCTTCCTTCAGTAGCAGAGGCCCCAACGTCATTGACCCTAACATTCTGAAGGTAAATTTTGTGACTTTTTTTTGCAGTGATTATAGCCTTGTTCTAATGGTTTTTAAACTTATACTCTCTTCCTTCACCCGAGCAGCCGGATATCACAGCTCCGGGACTGAATATATTGGCAGCATGGAGTGAGGCTGATCCACCTTCCAAGTTGAATGGTATCGATCACCGAGTTGCTCAGTATAATATCTACTCTGGAACTTCAATGTCTTGCCCTCATGTAGCAGCTGCAGCAGCACTTCTCAAAGCAATCCACCCTAGTTGGAGCAGTGCTGCCATAAGATCTGCTCTCATGACCACAGGTAAAATTAAATACTAGAACATTTTGGAGGCATGACAGGACACTTGATCAAAGAAACCGGTTTGTGTTTGATCACAATTGTTTGCATCGCATTGTCATGACCCAAGATCTCCAACTTTTATCGTTTGCCTTGCAGCTGAGATAAGAAACAACTTGGATATGCCATTGAATGATGAATCAGGCAATGCTGCTACTCCCTTTGCATATGGCTCTGGCCACTTTCGTCCCACCAAGGCAGCAGACCCTGGCCTTGTGTACGATGCTTCATACAGAGACTACCTTCTGTACATGTGCAGCATAGGAGGATTCAAGGACGTCGACCCGAAATTCAAGTGTCCAAGATCACCACCCACAGCAACCAACCTGAACTACCCTTCCATTGCAATCTCCAAACTCAATAGCGCCATCACCATTAAGAGGACAGTCACAAATGTTGGAGCGGGCAAAGGCATTTACTTCTTTACTTCCAAACCGCCTCTGGGAATCTCGGTTAAGGCCTCCCCGAGCATGCTGTTCTTTGATCATGTTGGCCAGAAGAAGAGCTTCACAATAACAGTAAAAGCAAGAAAAGAGATGCTTAGCGAGCATGACAAGGATGAGTATGTCTTTGGGTGGTACACATGGACTGATGGACTCCATACTGTAAGGAGTCCCATTGCAGTGTCTTTAGCTTAACAAATCTTCCTGTGGCCACTTTCATCTCTTTTAGATTTTGATTCATGTCATAGGAACACAAAAATAGAGATAGGGGTTGCGGGAGCAAGGGGCTTTTACGGAATATTTTCTCCATGGAGTCTCAATCCTATTTCACCCTTTTTTTAGGTATAACTAACTGAATAATAAGAAAACTCTAAAGGATGAAGAACTCTGATAACAAGAGTTTATGTTAACAACACCCTGTATCAAAACCGTAATTTAAATATGCAACAATGGCTGCATCTAAAGAAAATTATCTACTTACATAAAAAGATTCAGGGGGAAATTACTCAAATGGTCCTCAAACTTATACCCAATTTACATTTTGGTACCTCAATTAAATTATTCGTTCAAATGGTCCATTAACTCTATATTAATCGCTCCATTGATCCTACCGTTACATTATGTTAATGTTGCCGTCAAATGTAAGGGTAAAACCGTCCATAACCGTCCTATGTTTCCCAAATAAGTGATAAAGTGGTGATAAAATTGTGATAAAGTGGTGATACATAGGTGATAAAGTTGTGATACATAGGTGATAAAATAGTGATACATAAGTGATACAGTGGTGATAAAGGGGTGATACATAGGTCAAAAGTCTTATTTACCTACACAAATGTAGCATGCGCTGCTCGCATAACTAAATTTAACAGAAAATGTAACGATAGGACCAAAGCGCCGATTAATAAAGAGTTAGTGGACCATTTGAATGAATAATTTAGTTTATTGACCAAAATGTAAATCGGATACAAATTTGAGGACAATTTGAGTAATTTACCTAAAGATCCAGATATGCTCATCTCATAAAGTTATCATTACTTCAAATGGATGCATACAGAATCGTCGATCTTACAACGGAATTTTATCTTTAGCATGTAGCAATGAATCTTACCCTATATTTGTACATATCTTCATCTATGGGTAAAAAAATGGAGAAAATGAAAAATGAAAAACAGATATCACGATGAGATTGTGCATCCTCAAGTCAATGCCAGCAAGTCCATTTCAGTTGCTTAAGTTGTCATCTTCGTCCCATGCATTAGTTCTCACTTTAACCCTTTCACCCTTAAAGTGAATGTACTTCCATTTACACTGGTATCTTCTTAAAACAAGTGTTTTGTTCTCTTCTTGGCCTATTTCCTTAAAAGCACGTGCCACCCTCCTGACAGTATCTTCATCTGGTTTTACACACAGCTCCTCCATGTCTGCAAATACCTGAATTTCTCAGGAAGCGATTTAAATCTTAGTATTAAGATGATATTTCCTATTCATCTTCAACTTATGACATTTTTCCAGAATACTGTACAATATACCTTACCATGAAAAAAACAAAAACACAAAAAGGTGGAAATGCTAGTGGGGTGGTATTGCATTACCTCTATTATCTTATTTTGCTTGTCATGATGATCATACAAAGATATCATCCTAGAAAACAGCCGCTTTGAGATAGAGCGTGTATGCGTGTGCAGAATCATGTTCCACAGTGATTCAGCCTCATCTACCCTCTGATCCATATCAAATGCCAGCAGAAGGGTGTCATATGTTCCCATTGTTGCTCCTTGGCCTTTGCTCAACATCCACTTTGCCACCTAACCAGCACTAAGGATTAGCCATCTAAATGCATCCATCCATTTGCCTTATTATGGGGCCTTACTTAAACTTTTGCTAATCAAACAAGTTAATCTATATACAAAAAATTATATCCCTAAAACCATTAGAACAGTTAAAAATGAGAAGACCCAGCAACTAATAAGGCTGGTTAAAGAAAAAAGATCCTAAGAAGGCTTAGAGAGGCTAATCCGAAGCCACCTCAAGGCGTCCTCTGTGTTTTCATGTTAAGTGGATTTGTCACGTTTAGTTCTCCGATTGAACATGGATAAGTTATATTCCACACGCAATGATACCATAAAGGAATTATGCACATTAAGTCTCAAATTGAACCAAGCTAATTTGTATACTACATGCAAGGACACTAGAAAAAGTGAATTTTCCACTTGTTTGACAGTTACATGAATTCTCTAGAAAACATTTATTAGATAACAGGGGTCATTAAGAGCAGGTTGCACCTGAAGTAAAGCAGTACCAATTCTACACAATCCGAAGTACAGTCTAAAGAAGCCATACCTGAATTACACGCACCCATTGACTCCTCTTCCTTAGGATTCTCAAGGCCTTAACCGCTGCAATCAATGGAAACTCAGTCTCCCAAGCTGTCCATTTATCTAATGCTCCATAAACTGTCTCTTTCTCATTAGGTAGACCGGAGACCTGTCATTTCAATGTTAATGAAGAAAAAACAGCACAGCAACAGGATCTCAAACATTTTATCTAAAATCTGGAACTTTGAGAAAAAACATGGTATACATCCCCATACAAACAATAAACGTGTTTTATAAGGTTATAAAGCTTGAAAGAGAAAAGGCAAGATTCAGAAACTTAAGAAAAGGGAAAGAAGACTAACAATTCTGACGAGATTGAGTGCCTTTTGCCCAGACCCAGCCGAGTCTCTTTTCTGCCATAAGTGGTGCTCTTTCCTTCCCACCTTCTTGATTGTTTTCCTACATTTCATGCAAAGTACATCCTTTTGAAGCATTATGACAACCTAAAGGCCAATGACTACATAAACGACATTTCGTAAATAGCTATAGATGTCAGTTCATACTAAAACAAAGTGCAGCCAAGCATTTGAACGAAAAAGCAGTGTCTTGAAGCATTTGAATTTTTACATTGAAAAGCACATATTATAGTTAATTATAAAGAAAGACAGAAAACTTACTTCTCAATTGCTTTTGGACTGGTTAGAGGTTGTCTACTTTGCTTGAAGGAGCACTTGACGTTGAATGCATTTATAGACACCGTTTGATGTAGAGAATTTCTCTAGGAGAAAAAGAAAGATAAGGAGATGAAGACTGTTAAATGAAAACTTCCAAGTTTTAGAAATCAAGCGGGAAAGTAAATGCATGACAATTTTGTTCTTGCCTTCCTTAACAATGAGGTCAACAAATTGAGTTACCTTCCACAAGAGAGAAGTTCTACAATTAGAAAAGCCAAACCCCAATGGCAAAGCTGCTTCAGTTGTCTTCATCTAATGAGTCAGCCAAGAAGTGAAATTAAATACCCAAGTAGAATAAGGTAGAGTTGGAAAGAAATGTGACAAATTATGAATAAGGTTGCTCAGTTGTTCACCTGATCAATTCCTGGTAAGGGGAACTGAAAACAAGTAGAATTTCCGGAACTCACAAACATTCGTCTTCTCTTCTTTAATTTTCAATATTTTGAGCAGTTCACATCAGTCTCCTCTCCTTTGTCACAATACAGTTTCCCACTGTGAAACAAATTCTCAGTAACCCCATTAAATTGTTGCACCCATACGGATACAGGTGCGGCAAGACGAAACCCACCCAACCAAATGAATCTGAGATGGAGATGGCGACGGCGCTGGGTGCGAAATGGGTATATTCAGAAAGAAGCTTAGAGAGCATCAAGAACTCACCAAACTTGAAGATGAAGCTGAATATTTGGTGCATAAACATAAAATTCGGTTCAATTGATAGCAAATAGAAGAGTGCACATACCTTGGGGATTTGAAAAATCTGGGTTTTAAGCTTCAGAAGCTGTGGAGGTCATAAGTTACAGAGGCAAGGACACAGAGAGAGAGAGAGAGAGAGAGAGAGAGAGGTGGAACTTCCATGTGGATTGGATTTGTCATTTGTGTGGGCTAATATGAGTTTGGGCCTGGACTTAGATATACCGCACTGAGGCTGTTAGTCTGCCTAAGCAGATTTTCTTTTCTTTTCTTTTTATTTTATCAGAAAAACAAATCACAACAAAGAGTAAAACCAAATTATATTGTATTGTATTGTAAATGATCAATCTTTGTAACTAATCCTTTGTGAGTAATTTGCTGACATTACAAAACTGGTTTCTCTATTGGAACCTTAAAACTTGCTGCATTTCCAAGTCTCTTCATCAAGTCAGGTAATTTCGTCACCAACGTGAACTTTGTTCCTCCTTCCTCCACCGCCCTCCAGCTTTCTGATAACCATCACCACCGTGAAATCTCGACATCTTATATCTTGAGTTCTGGCGCCAACTGCCATCATTTACATCCGACTTGAAATTTCCCCAAGAAACTCCATGATCACCTCTTCCACAAATAACTAGTCTTCCTTGAACCATACTTCCATTCATCACGTGAGCAATTATTCTCCCACTTGTAACAAGTGTTGCTGCCCCATCCTTCACCCATTGCTGCAGCTTTGCTCTGATGACCAGAAGCAGGCTCCCAAGGATTTTCATGAACATTTTCTTTATTTTTGAGATCCTCTTCGGAGTCACCCCATGTGCACGCAACCGTCTCATTTGAGACCGTCTGATGAAGGCCAATAATGACAACATCCTTAGGATCTAGGGTTTGACCATGATCATAGTAGTAGGGTTTAGGTTCCCTGCTCCTTTCCAAGTCCAAAATCACCTCAGGATCAATGTTGGACGAGTTCCAATCTACCTCATCAATATAAGCGTCAGGATCCGGCAAAGATATGTTGCAAGGAAGGCCGTTGATCTCCGCCCAGAACCGGCTTTTCGCATCTTTTAATCCCTCCTCGCCAGCAGAATCGTTCCATTGAACAATGTTTTTGTGGAGAGACAGCATGGACTTCTTTGTTTCTACGAGTTTTCCCCATGGAACTGAGCCAGCCCTCATACAGAATTGCTTTTCCCAGTCAGGCACGCTCACGCTGTGATCTTGTCGCTTTCTCTTCTTCTGTAATGAACTCCAATGATTCTTCCACGGTTGAGAATAGTAACCACTGTAGTCACCACCTTCACCTTGTTGTCTTCTCCAACACATAATTGAAACCCTAAGAAATACAAAGCACACAACAACAAAACGAAAACCAAAGATTTTTTGTGCTTGCAGAAAAAACAAGGACCAACTGAGTTTAATCACAAGTCGTAGAGTGAAGCAAAAGATTGTGTGACACTATTATATATATATATTATATATATATATATAGACCTGGTAATCCTGCAAGAATTAGGAAAATAAGCTTTCCTAATTCTGGTAGGAAAAACCTTATGTATTTTAACGATAATTCATCATAATCCTACAAGAACTAGGAAATGCTTTTTTTTTTCTTTCCTAATTCTTGTAGGAAAAACCATAAACCTTAAGGCACTATATTTTAACCATAATTCATTCATAATCTTACAAGAATTAGGTTTTAATAGTTCTTTTAGGAAAAAGCTTAAGGCACTATATATTCTAGTTAACATAACATCATACAATCAAAATATTCAAGAACTACTTGTCCAATATAATTCTCTCAAATCGTAAACCCGTCAAGACCGAGAGGAACAGTCAGTGACTGAGAAGTGAGAAGATGGACAGAGAATGGGGTTCAAAGCCGGGCAGCGGTGGCGCCGCCTCAGCCCAAAACGAAGCCATCGACCGCAAAGAGCGTCTCCGAAGACTCGCCCTCGAGACCGTCGACCTTGCCAAAGACCCCTACTTCATGCTCAACCACCTCGGAAGCTACGAGTGCAAGCTTTGCTTGACACTGCACAAGAACGAGGGCAATTACTTGGCCCACACGCAAGGAAAGCGCCATCAGACTAACTTGGCACAGCGAGCTGCTCGTGAGGCCAAAGAAGCTCCTCCTGCTCCTCAGCCCCTGCAGCCTCAAAAGCGCAAAGGGAACGTCCGAAAGTCTGTCAAAATTGGTAGGCCTGGTTACCGAGTGACGAAGCAGTTTGATGAAGAATCAAAGCAGAGGTCTCTTCTGTTCCAGATTGAATATCCTGAGATTGAATTTAATGCGAAGCCACGGCATCGTTTTATGTCATCTTATGAGCAGAGAGTTCAATCTGTGGACAAAAGATACCAGTATCTTCTCTTTGCAGCCGAACCCTACGACACAATTGCTTTTAGGGTTCCTAGCACAGAGATTGACAAAACCACTCCCAATAAGTTTTTCTCAAATTGGGATCCAGACTCTAAAATGTTCACATTGCAGATATATTTCAAAACTAAGGCACACGAACAAACCACAACCTCCTCTGCAGCCAATCGTCCAGGAGTTTAATAGTTTAAATTATCTTGGACCGGCACACGTGCTCCCACGTCACACTCGAACTGATTATTGAGCCTTAGTTACATCTTTTAGTTGTTATATATGTTCCTATTGTGTTTCATTTTGTTTCCCTTATAAACATTGATGTTAGTTTCGACCGAAAAAAAAACATTGATGTTAGTATTGAAATTGAGAAGATATGTATGTGGATTTTTGCAACTTTTCTTGTGCCAATTTCTTGTCGAATGTTTTTTTTTTTTTGGTGCCAAAAAATAAGTTCTCAAACGGTGGATTGGATTTATAATTTATGTGGGCTATATATTATTATGGACATTTAGCAGCTGTCCAGAGTAAGCCAGACGGATTGGGCTTGAACATCCTATATGTTTACCCAAACAAATTTTTCAACCCAAAAAACAAAACAACAAATAAATTCCATGTTTTGTGGGAATTTAGTGGTCGTTTGGGAGTGATTTTGGATTGACCTATCCATAATCACTCCCAAACGAGCCCTTAATCGCTTGGAGAAAATGTCTTCAAAGTTCCTAGTTTTCTTGGACTAATGGCTTGCTTTTTAAAAACGATCCAATGTTATGATGTGAACGCATTATATTACGTGTGTTGGACATAACTGGAGTGAATCACATGCAGCTTATATGATATAAGGTTTCGTAGAATATCAGCCAGACCAAAACATAATGTATGTCCATTGTTATACCTCGTCATATCTTTGTACATCTATATTACCATAACTCTAAGGAAAGAATAAAAACAAATGCCACTCAACATTTTTTATTTTTTATTTCACATTAATTCACGCCACTTAACATTTCTTTCTTACACTTTTTTGAAAAAACCTTTCACATTGAGAGGCGATAACATTCTAAACGGATGTTAGGACTGCTTCAAACCACTACATTAGTGTATCCTTCTTAAACTTTTGTTTGACAAAAATGACAGATTTTGAATCGCATTATTAGAGATGAGATTGAAGTCGTATTCATTCATTTATTAGAGATGAGATTGAATAACGTACATATAAAAATATCTATCGACCAGTACCAAACCTTATGCTTAACTAGTCGTTTTCACTAAAAAGAGTTATGTACGTTTATCTAACTAAGGCATTCGAAGCTTTCTCAATGGTGTAAAGGGTTTTTTTTTTTTTCTAGTGGACCACATTTCCCCTATCCCTATGGTTTTTGCATTGCTTGTTTGTTTGCTTATTGCTCTCGTTTTTTTCATAATATTGTTTTGGTTAAATCACCTCACATTATATAGTTTTGGTTATAAGCACTTTAGATTAATATGTTATAGAATTTATTTTATCAGAAGTTGGATTAAAATGTGTCTCATTCATTCTTATCGTATGTTCATAACTCCATTTCCTATTTTAAATACTGAAATGCAAATCTTGATTTAAGCACTTTGCTCAAATTTGATAATTTAACACAAGGGGACTCGAACTTGCGTATGAGATAGCGGATTCACTGTTGTAGACAAGTAGCCTACCTCACTTGTGCAAGGTTGGCTAACAATATTTGATTAAAATGATGAAAACTTACTCTATATCAAGGGGAATATGCCCTCAAAAGTCCACCTTCTCCCTTTTCACAAGCTAACAACAATAGTTTTTTCTTCCCATCTCTCTGGTCATCGTTAATGGGTTTTGTTTGGTTCCAAAACATCAACACCAAGACTTACCACTTTAGAAGTCCTAAAAAAGATTGCTTCACCCAATTATTACACGAAAACAACGGCGGGAACGTGGCACCCCAAGCACAAATCATTGAGATTCCGCCTCGTGTAGCTTGTGCCTGTGTGGCTGGTGATGTCATCTCCCACGTGTCGCTCCTCCACTGGCTTGTCGTATTTGAAATCATTCTTCTCTTATTACGGATAAATTAGGTGGACCTCAACTCACGCTCTCGGGAACCGGGAGATGGGCCCCACTCTCAAGCGCGGGATGAGCCGTCTGATGCGCCGAGCTGGCTGATCCTTAGCTTTACACCGACGCCTTTACCACCTCCCAATCATTGATGAATATTTCTCTCAACAAGTCACCACCGCGTGTTGGTTACTTACTACAAGCAACTCGGCTCGGCTTGTCCAGTGGCTTGTTATGTTTATAACTCTTTTTTCTTTTCTTTTTTCCCACAGAAATACATTACAAATTAAATCCTCTTGATTTTGCCCACAGAAATACATTACAAAGTAAAATCTAGTAATTATATTCATAGGAAAACTACTAAACCAAATACTAGAGTCATTATACATATGTCATTTCGTAGCTAATTAATCAGCAATCATATTAGTTTATCGGAGCTCTCGTTAATTATCTTTCACAGTGGATCTTAAATTCCTTTTTCTTTTCCCTGTGGATTTTCTCTTCTTCTTTTTTTGGCTGGAATTTGAACCTGGACGCTTATTTGATCTTGATGCAATTATGTTTCACCATCAATTTTTGTTTCTGCTGGGTCGTGGTAAAATTGCGGAGCTCCAATAAATTCAAAATTTAATAGAAAAGTGACATTTATTTTCCTAAATCATATTTCTGTATCTAGCTATGAATTTTTATTATTTATGACTCATGTTTATTTTCCAATGCTTCTGAAACAGCCTGTGCTTTGTAACCATTTCCCAAAAAAGAAAATTTGAGCTTAGAATTAAATATTGAGATATTTTTGGATAATCAGATACGAAATTAATGAGGATGACAACATAACACAAATTTTCTCCACCGTGTTGCTAAGCATTGACATCATTCTGATTTCTATCCAATAGAAATTATTTTTACAAATCCAGCAAAATATTCCACATATTTCTGTGTCTCATTTCCATTTATATAAACAGATATTTTTAATTTTTAATTTTAATTTTGACATACCGAAAAGGATGTCAATTGACCAAGCGTGCACAGTTACTCAAGTCCTTGCATCCGTATTTGGAACAAAAAGTAGAAAGCTACCCAGATTTTGACCCCAAAAATGAAAAGTAGAAAACGCAACCCAAACCACACCAAGTCAAATATGTAGTTAGCCAAGAGGAGAGAAGAGCCGTGAGATAATGAAAACAGGGAGGAAGCCAGAAAAGCTGATACATAATCAAGCTAGCTTATTAGGGTGGTAAGTCCGCGCTCTTGCACGCACTCTTGCATTTATGTTTAAATTTTCTTCTCGTGCAAGGAGTTTGTAGCTCAAGTTAGTTGATTGTGCTTACATCCAATGTTTGTGTTTAATTGTCCACCCCTTTCATATTGCTTGTATAAAAAAAAACAAAATTAAAAGAGATAATTAAATTAAATTAATAATTTATTGAAATAAAGAAAGAGGGTGGCGGGGGCCGCACTCAAAGCCTTTAGACAGTGACGCCATCTGACAACACTATAACGATCAAAGTGTACTCGCTACGATTTTCATTTCCTCCCTCCCTCCCTCCATCCCTCCCCCCCTCTATAAATATACAAATAAATCCCATCAAATCGCCGAACTTGTCAGGAAAACCCAACTTTCATTTCACTTTCAATTTGATATCAAATTTCTCCAAAACCCTCAGCTCTATGGCTCTGGCTATGGTCGACTACGAGTTCCAAGAATCGGAGGTCATCTTCTCCGACAATCACGAATTCGAAAGCTGCTTGGATTTCCGGCATCGTCTTCACCACCACAGCAAGTCCAATTTTACCAATAAGAAGAAGGCAATGGGGAATAATATTAGTAATGATAATAGCAAGTCGGTGCCGGTGAAAATCCCAAACAACGCTTTCGACCGGTTCGGCAGCGCCGACGACGAAAGCGACGGCGATAATTACAGGGAGGAGGAATGGGACGAGGGAGAAATGGTGCCGCCGCATGTGATAGTACGGCGTCGTATTGCGGGGAAGATGGCGTTCTCGGTGTGCACGGGGAACGGGCGGACGCTTAAAGGAAGGGATTTGAGTCAAGTCCGGAATTCGATTCTCAGAATGACCGGCTTCTTGGAAGCTTAATAAATTAATTAATTAAATTGTAATTTCGAATTAGAAATATTCGTTTCTTTAATTATTTTCATTAGATGAGAAAAATAGGGGGGGAAAGCAAATTACAAAGGTTCTTCCGTGTCAAATGTCAATTACTGTGAATTTGTTGGGTTCTCTTTTAAATCTAAAAGATCATTGTTCATTCTGAAAAACAATTGAAAATTCTTGTGGAGCTTCAATATTTTGATTTTTTATTTGTCGCGGGCAGCTTAAGGATTTTGTTAGCTAACAGCAGCTTGACATTGCAAGTTGGCCAGGAAGTGTTGTGGGTTTTGTTCATGTATGGAGATATGGTGGAGTGCAGAAGGGTGAGCAATGCACCGCCCCTTCTACACTCTGTCTGCCCGAGTGAGGAGGTTTGTCTGGTATTGGCAGACCTCAACATCACCAGCCTGGTTTCGGTGAGAATTTAAGAGAGAGAGAGAGGTGTTTGGTAGCGGTCATGAAAATATATGTTATCACTTTTGTTTCTTTCGCAGTTTATTTATTATTTTTTGATATAAGCGATAATGAAGGAGGAAAGATTTGAACACAAGATCTTTACCCTCCGTTTGGATGAAGGAATTGAAAATTACATAGAGTTTTAAAATGATAGAATTTATATTTCCATCATTTCAATTTCTGGCAATTGAAGATTTCAATGTTTAAATTTATGTATGTCGAATTGTGTAAATGACAGAATTTTGTAAATGACACTATGAAAATTGGAAAATGACACCTATTTTGGTGGAAATTAAACTCGGGAATTTGATGCCCCAATTTCCACACGTCATTTAATAAATTGCGTGCTTAAATTGCCAAACAAGAGAATTGTTAATTTATCCTCTTAAATTCCATACTTTGAACTAAATTCTGAGTTATTTTCCCACATCTAAACAGAGGGTTAACTATTTGAGTTTTTTTTTTGTGTGAATAGAATTCAAACACGCTGAGTCTAGAAGAACTGATATTAACCAATTGAGCTACATAATTTGTATGAAAATATGGAAAGAGTTAAACAATAGGCTGGCTAGAGAGGGGGATTGACTTGTTCAGATCCTCCCATAATTCGTTTCCCACAATTGACTAATCAAAATATTATAAATAAAAACAGAATACAAAGTTTAGAGTCAGTCTTCTCGTCCTTGCAATGAAAATAACCCCATTATATACATGAATATATACGTGTGATCTAGTCACTCAACTGGATAAAAGGAGAGAAATTTTTGTTCCGTACTGTTTTTTTTCAAACCAATAAATTTTTTTTTTTTTTGGTTACGTACCTTGCACAGTTTATGACAACAAGCATAGTCAATTGAGTTCTACTTTAAAAAAAAAAAAAAAAAGTAAAAACCAAAGAACGTGTGAACCTAAAATTACATAATTCACAACTCTTTGCCATGTTGTTATTTTTAATTACACCATTTATTTGACCACACAACAAATGGCCAGATTAATTAGCGTGACAGAAATAAAAGTATGAAACTTATTCCCAGAATTGGATTGATTCAAACCCTTCCGTATTGTTCGCATGCATAGTTGGTGGTTGTGATGATGAGCATGTGAGTCTAGCCTTTAAGAATGAGGAGCAAGGGGTCCCTCCCCATGGTCTCATCCACTTCTCCAAAACTCAAATATCTTATCAAGCACAAAAGTAGAGCAGCCCCCACCATGGCCATGAAAGCTCTGTGCTCAGCCGAGCTTGTTCCCTACCTATACGACCCTGCAGTCCATGTGTTTCAACGATCAGCCCCCAATATTATTACATTATTATTATTCAAATCAATACCTCATGTTCAATAATACATAGTAATCACCTATGTCTTTATTTGATTGGAGAAGGTGTCAAGCTAAACGCAGATAGATGCGAGAACGATGTATTGATTGTGATCAATTTGATATCTAAAAACCATCAAATTAATAATATGACATGACATGCTCGATGACTAAAATTGAAAAGGAAAACAAGATCAAACGATTTCTTTATTTGACATAAAAGGAAATTGTAAAGAAGGTCCTCTAGAAAACATTTTACGAGCTACCAATGTAATGGTACCTACAATTTTCATATGACCCAAGATTATTTCGAAAAGAAAAAATGATTACTCGATAGTATTATATATTGATCTCAATTAAATTTTTTAAAAAAGGTTGTACTAATGATTCGAATCCGACTAACAATATTGGCATGACACCGTGGCCACGTGTGCATCACAGCATCAGAGACACATGGATGGTTGAGATCAGCATATGTCAGAAGAAACCTGACAGTGTCAGCTCATGAACCAATGATGCCGATCACATCAGAGCCACAGATTCTTAAAATCATAACCAAATCAGATATCACAGTGGCTGTCGGGGCTTGCTTTCCCAAGGAAACTAAATATTAATAATGGTGCTTGAGTTCGTTAACGTGTAGGTTTTGTTCCTTAGCTTCATGGCATCCAAACTTCAAAAACCGACAAATTATAATGGAGTCCAGAAAAAGGGATTTATTATGGAATTAAAAAACGGCATGGGATGGGAGGCAGAGAAGTTAAGCAAATTCTGCAGATGCTCTCTTTAAAATAATAATAAAATTCTTGATGACTTGAACACTTGAGCAAATCCAAGTACTAATTAAACAAAGTGTTTGGATAAATTGAGCAAAATGAGTGGTTGTTGGGATGCAAATGGTTCCTTTATCTTCTAAAAAGTTGTCAAACTTAGTTAGGTAGAAACTCTACTTAATTAAAATAGACACCAAGTTAATCTTTGGGGCACGTTCGAGTCAACGTATATTTGATGGTACACAAGCAATATTTTATGAGACTTGAGAGCAATACGCAACAGAAGTTGTTTTTGTGTATTTGTCCAAATGGAAGAACAAAGGTGCTAAATGCTAATATAGTAGCAAAACTGACATTAATTGACCATACTGGTGTTTTCTTTAATATGCTTTAGTACAAACACTTTCATATGATTTTTGCCCTAAATAACTATGAATATGTGCAATCATAAATAAACGTGCATGAAGTAAATTCGAATGTTTTAAACATGCCCGAAGAAGGTTTGAGTTGTGGACGCGTATGTCTAAATGTACAACTCTAGAGGCTATGACAATGACTTGCAGTTTTCCTTTTACAAAAAGAAATCTTGCATTCCATTTCCATTAATGGCATGAATGAAAGAGTGGAAGAGAAAAGCACAAACCCAACTTGCAGATATATATATATATATATATATATAATCAGATTGAGTGCCCTTAATCATTTGGATATGGTGCTTTTTCAAGTGTACAAGAATGCTTAATCTGCCTGCCTTATCCTTGGTAATAGGGTTCTTGTTGCTATCAGCTAAAAGAAGAAAGTATAAATGTGGTAATGGTCACTTGCATTGAGATGAAGAAGAAAGTGACAATATACAACACTCTAGAGAGAGGATTACGTGTGGTCAAGAGTTAAATTTCCCCAAGGTTTGCGCTACTCGTTACACCTAGAGAGAACTAAAAGAAAGCAACGACTCTAGGAAATAATAATAAATAAATATTTGTCCTCCTTTAGGTGGCATGGATTATGACAAATCTTATTGCTAATTACGCAAAGTAAAACTTTAGGGGAGATTCTCCAATAAGTATTTTATGTTAAAGATTGATTACATACTTTTAATCTTGATTATTGGATTGCATTCATTAAATGTGTTGATAGTCTCATAAATGCAATCCAACAACCGAAATTAGAAGTATGTAACTAATTCTTAACTTAAATACTTATTGGAGAATATCTCGTAAGTAATAAACACCTTGTGTGATCTTTTTTAGTAGAAATCAGTCAAGCTATGGCCTAGAATACTAGGCAAGCATCTCTACACATTTTGTTGGTATAAACTCAGTTGGGGGTGTTTTTGTTTAAAAAGAGATGCTTAGTTCGAAGCAAAAACACACACTCCTTATATTATACAAAGGATAGTACAAAACTGTCGATCTTTAACTCAAACGTGAATATCAGTAAACAAAAGCGTCATCAAGCAGCTTCTCACTCTGGACGCAATGATGCTGCAATCGGAGAGAGCTTTGTATAAATGACAATGCAAGAACAACAAACAGTGATATTTAAACTTATGCAGGTCGCGCTGCTGATGGCAGATCAAGCAAGGGGGTCCTGCCAAGGAAGTTAATAAAAAAACTACCAAAGAACAAAAATGGCAGATAAGCAAACACAAAATCAAGTTGAAGTTGCCCGCACACCAGTCATTAGGGAAGATTTGGCTTCAGAGCAATTGATGCAAGTGAAAAACTGGTTGCTAATTGCTCATCCACACAGTGTTGCTTTAAACTGGTCTAAAACAGCGTTTGCGAGGTGCTGTGGAAGTCTTCCGGGTATTTGATACGTATTCAAATTGGCTAAAGTCAACAGCAACAGTTGACCTGCAATAAATAAAGATCAAGTCATTCATGGTGATAATGTAGCAGTAGAAGAAGGCAATATAAGCTTTGAAAATCTTACCTATTGGTACCAGTGTTTTGGACATCTTTCAGAGGAGCACGAAGACCACTTGCTCGAGAACCAGACGACGAATATCTAAACGATGATATTACTGAAACAAATTTTTCCATCGACTTCTCTGCTATGTCAGAATACCGGCCTAAATGGGAAATGTTGGATCCAAATTTCCCTTCTTCAGTTTTTGTGCCTGTAAATGTTTCGTTTAGGCTAGATGCACAATTACCTAAATGGAAGTAACAAAAACACAATATCAATATCCTTGATCAATGATATAGGTCAGTTTCATTGACCTCTTAATTTAAACTGATGAGGCAACAAATATTAGCTCATATGAACACATTCATAGGTCAATAAAAAACTGATTTATCAAAATAACCTAAATGAAAGAAACAATACAAAACAAAAATCAATATCCTTGATCAATGAACACATTCATAGGTCAATAAAATAAAATAGATTTATCAAAATAGAGAGCTCAGTTTTTCTAAGTTTCCACTAGCACTTACCATCATCGGGAAGGCATGCACTGATACACAATTGCTTGGGTTTCACGTTTTCCTGAAGGAGTTAAGACAACGATTTTATAAGAAAAACAATCATAAACACATACTTTGAGCATAAAATCAAAAGAGAAAGAAAAACACATACCACTTCAACGCTATCTCCTGGGGAGGTCTTCCTTTTCATAACTTTGCCATTGAAATAGCTATTCTCGAAATGAGCACTCTCTGGAACAGCATTCTTGTCCAAAGCAATACCATCCTCTAGCAAGCGTTTCTCTTGTTTATCTTCCTGGTCATTTTCATTGATTGACTTGTCCTTAAAATAAGAACTCCTTACAATGACCTTTCTGTTCTCCGTTCTTGTCTTACCGCCCTCAACTGTGTCTGGGACATTCTTGCATTCACGCTCCTTTAGCAGTGTTAGACAAGGTTTATGAATTGAATGTCTGGGTTGTTGCAACAATGTACTTTCTGGACTTCTTCTCATGCCTACCATGTCTTTCAATGTCAGGAACATAAAATTCAAGTGAGTTGTAAGTACTAGTGGTGAGTGGAAAATTATAACTGGACCCATGAAGTAATCTAGGGGAAATTATATCCTTACCAAGAGTTTGAGCTTCTAATACATCACGGACATCAGTGTCAAAGCTATCTTCTACCTAGACAAGACAAGGATAATTTATTACATCACAGAACTGGGTAAAGGCAGCTGATTAATAAGTGGTGCTTGATTGAAAATTATCATGTTCACCCCTTCAAGAAACTCACTGAATCACTGGGAAGCACATTGCCCGTGTTTTCAGAGTTGAGGGATGACTCTAAGCAGCTTGCTTTACAAGAAGGATCATCCAAGGAGGCATTTTCATCAGGACTGAGAGAAGAATCATCAAATGCACTTGGAGAATCAGGTGACACCCGCGGGGCTCTGAATTTTCTCTTTGCTTCAAGAGAGGCAAAGCCTGTTGGTTGTTAAAGAAAAATTACAGAACTCGAACCCAAACACAATAACAGCTATGACAAACGCAACACTACAACCATATGTAAGAGCTGTTGGTGCTTCCAGAACTGCATTCTAATTATCTTAGCTATTCTATTATATCTATCTAATTATTGCTTTTGAATTTATACAAACCCATCATAAACACCTTAAACATACATATATGAGCAGTACATGGTGCAAAGGACAACAGAAAGTTTGCCTAATATGCTGCAAAAAAATCCAAAAAGAAAAGGAAGACAAAAAGAAAAAGTTGCAGGAAAATAAATATTTCCATACGGATTATTTAGTTGCCCTTTAATCAAACTTAGAAATAAGGGGTTCAAAGGATACAAAAGTATTTAGTCAGGAGATTATTCTGCACAGGCAAATCTAGCTTTTTCTTTATCCTTCCAAGATTGACATTTTTAGGTTCAGAAATTCTGTCAGCACTAATGTTCCCTTCCTGTTGATGCAAAGAATATGAAAAATAGATTTAATCACAAACACTCTTTCTGATAAAGATATAACAAAATAGAATTGCAAAAACTCAATTGAAAGAAGAGTTCTATGCAAAACTTATTCGATTCGACTTCATCATGTTGTATCGTACTAAACATTACAGATCAGAATAAGCAAAAACACATGCCTCAAATCTTATGCAAAGAAGAAAACTCAATCAGGGAAAAGAAACCTTTTAGAAATTGTATAGAGGATACCTGGAATGGCATTTTGGTAAATGGATCAATATCACCTTCTGCTATACCTTTAGCTATATGTTGTGGTATCGATGTATCTCATATTAAGGTATAATCTTAAGCATTGAAATTAATTGAATGGAAGTAATGACTCAGTCCAAAAAAAAAAAAGTAATGAAATGATTAACTTAGATGAAAAATACAAAGGATATGGTCCTAAGAAGTCCAAATCATCCCCAACATCATCCGATATATCAGACAAAGATACAATATCTTGAGAAGCAACATCATAAACGCGCTGATGCTGGAAGGTCAATATTGCTTTCTTGAATGATTCTTCATAAAAGGAAGGAACTGATACAGTGCTGTACTTTAGGTGCTTAATTACCTGAATTGGAAAGCCACCGGTCACTTTATAACAGAGTTATTCAAAATGTTCAAACCAAAAAAGTAAATTAAAATAAAAGGATAATTTCTAAGCAATCAAATAATGTCAGTCTGCATTCCAAAAATGTATACAGTTACTAGGGTGCATGAATGATAAACTTCACCTTGTCATAACTTGTGAACTTTTTAATGAGTGCATGAGCCCTTTTCAGGCCCATTCCAGGTAATGATGGCAAATAGTCACAACCACTCAGAATACACATCTCCAGAAGCATCTGTTTTGTGAATCCTGCAAAACTCAAGTCCTTGTTCTGATGCAGCATGGAATACTGAAACTCAACTCCTTGCCCAAACTTGTCCATTTTAAAGATAATCTGGATTAAAGAAAGGATTTATAGTATCACCCAAATAGTAAGTTTCTAATGGTAAAGAAAAAAAGGTGGTCTGTGCTATAGAGATAACTCACTCTGGGACATCCAAATGGTATAAGATCTGAGTCCTCAGTGATAACAGCTTCTACCTGTTTGCTGACAGCCAAGAAAGTCATTTGAGCATCTGCCTCATAAGGAGCCACAACATAACATACATTCTCCTGCTTTAACACCTTCAAGGAGCAACATTGTCAACAAAAGAGGAGATTAAATTCAAAATCGCTAAGAAGAAAAACAAACCTTTTTGAATATCTGATACTTTAAAGAGCTAGTGTTTCCTTATTTGAAAAACTAATCTTTTATAACCCAAAATTGCCTTTTTTTTACCTGGATTAGCTCATGTGCAATTGAAGGTGAAATGTCAACAGCTTTTTGGTAGCACTCATAAGCAGCAGCTGAGTTTCCATTAGACTCATGCTCAATGGCACGTGCAAGATTTTCCTTTCGCACCCTGCGTTAGAAGAATACAAAGCAGGTCCTAGTTGAGGTATCCATGAATCACACTAACCACTAAAAGGTGAACACCGGTCCCTTATGTGTTGGATCTATTAAACTGATAATGATACAAGAGAAAGATCAGTAGCTCCACCTCATATTGCAGAGACAAACCAATCACACGTTAAAGATAGGAAGCTTTCCAAATGTAGTAGAAATGACATAGACAGGGAAGTTTTTGGCTGAAACGGTTGAGCTGATAGATGTAATGCCATACACAGGGGCAATGAAAGGATGACTAATAAGAAGTTGAGTTGAACATATCTGCCCATATAATCCCTTGGATACATAGACATAAACCTATGCACTAATTGTTTATCTCTAAGCATGCACAAACACGAGAATTTAAAAGTTTCTCGAGGATTTAGACAACATCCTAAATAATTGATCAAGACATAAAGCTAATAGTAAATATCTGAAACTAGTGAAAAAATAAATGGCATAAAGGATTCATACAACCTACTCCAAAGTAGCTGAAGTGACTATGATCACTTAAGTAAATACCAAATAAGATATGGATTACTTCATATTGATCCCTTGGCTATATGGATTACTTCATACTAATCCCTTGGCTTCATTAATTTGTTGAATAATTTGACTTCATATTGATCACTTAAGTAAAGAGACCAAAAAAGATATGGATTACAAGTGGAATTAAAATAAAAAGAGATACCGGCATACCTTCCACGCTTGTTCTCTTGTTCAAGCTTCATTGGTAGAAGACCACCATCAAATACAAGAATGGGTTTAACACCATAATGCCGCAGCAGGTTTACTCTATGCATGCAATAGTCAATGTGCCTAAAATGGGAATGAAATGCACAGGAATCACATATAACAAATAGTACTACAATCTACTCGCGACTACATAATCAATTGCACTGAACTTAAAGACGCTTTGTCATAATAAATTATTGCATCTTTGAATCCTAATTTTGTAATTTAACTTTGGAATCATAAAAACACAGAACATAAAGAAATGCAAGTAGCTTCTTGTCAGTGAACATCATATGAGGGAAATATCTTTAATTCTTGGTGGAATATACTGTTCAATACGTAGTGGTTTAACAAAGTTAGTGCTTTTCTTTTGTCAAACTGACCTTTCCTAAGTACATTTTCAGTTTACAACAAAAAAACAAAAGACTGAAAAGTGTGACAGTGGGTTTCTAAAAAGAAAAAATGGTTCATCTTTACAAACCCATTTTGTCCATTCTTATAAGGTCACTGGCAAATTCTGGTTCTTTTAAGGTTTAATTCTTCAAATTGGTGAAATATAAATAAAAATCATTTTTTTAGAACCAGTAACAACTCAACAAGAAGACCCATCATGATTCATGGAAAATGCATCAGGATGATTGAACCAAGACAACTCAACATCAAATTTGCATCAAAATGGTCAAAGCAATAAGGACCCATTATCCCATTTCCATAAAATTATCGAAATTTTCAGCTACTCTATGTCACAGATGATCAACAAACAAAAACCCATCATCCCAATTCGACTAATTCCGTTAAAAAAACGAGACCTGGAGGTGGGTACTCCTTTGCATAGCTCTTTGCTGCAGGACAAGGCACCTTTGTGAAGCCAAGAATAGGTATCAACCGCCACGCAAGAGCCGTTCAAGTCCTTGATGTGGATGGGCACCATTATCGATTTCAATAGCGGCAATAGCCCTTGTATCCCCATCTTCCTCCTCCTCAAAGCGCTAGAATCGGTATGAGGCGATGAGCTCTGTTCAAATGGGCTTCATCTGAGGGGGTTTACTGGGAAAACTAAAGGGTTATGAAGGGAGTGAGAGAGTGACCCCAAAAGGAAAAGGAAAATGGCGGGAAATATATTGGTGCATGTTTGGTTCCCGGTAATCACGCTTTGTTTGGCGGGGAGGAGTTTTGTGTTTTTTCTATGAGGCAAAAAGAAGTTATTTTAAGTATTTTTAAGAGTATAGTGTTCAAATTTTTATTGTTAAAAAACTTAAGAAATTATTAATAAAAGGGAAATTCAATAAACATCATTTACCAAGGAGAAATGCAATTGATCCAACCCTATAGGTTTCTTTCCCTCCAATATTTAAAAAATAAATAAAAAATTATGATCGATACATACACTAACCAAAAAGTTGCTAAAAAAATTCACATTCTAAACCCAATGTGGTCGGCAGGAATTGTAGCCCAAAAGGCCAAGAAATAACAGTGGCCCAAATAAGAGAAATTCTTGTGTCCATCTTGCAATTTAAACATCACTTTAGCCAAAAATAGTACAAATTGATGAAGAATCCCTGTTATAACATCTCTATGGTGCCCAATGGAGTCTAGGGGTTTGAGGTTCAAACCCTCGTGACATCTTTGTTGTATTGTATGTATGCGTGAAACTCATTTTCCCTGTAGTTTAGATTATCACTTATACTAAAAAATAATATATCTATATGGTGAACATTCATTGATTGATCACAATTGCTCCATTTTTCTGCTTTTAGTGTTCATAAAAAACTATAACAATTCATTTATTTGATCGCTATTTGTCAAGTATTCAGTGAATGGAACAATCACATGGCAACAAGTTAAACAAGCCAATCCTCTCCGAACGAAACCTGAAATGCTGTATTTCTTACTTAGTATCCATGTCGTGTCTTTGACTCATTCTGCATGTCATATGATATCTTTCTGTTGATACGTTCTAACGAAAACAACAACAGGCAAGGAAAGATAAGCAAACTAATTGAAATTAGATGAAAATTATTGTTATTAAAAAAAATTTAAAAATAAAAATAAGAAAGAAGAAGAAGGAGCCGTGATCAATTACAACAATGAGTCCAGTTGGCCCTGTCGTGACAGCTATAATAAACTTCATGTTGAGAGGTCCATTTTGTTTCCTTATACATAAGTTTCAGGTGTGAGCACTTATATTCCAATATTCTTGATCAAAAAAACCCATAGCCCACCAAAACCTTCTGCATATTCCAATATTCATGGGATATTTAATTTAAAATATTTATTATATATAACACGTGATTATAACCACGTATATGCATAAGAGACAAGAAAAAAACATTCATGATTTCAATGGTCCCAAATTCTGTAAAAATCAAACCCAATCGATGATTGATAGTGAGGGATGAGCCCACTTGAAGTTTATGTTTATCTAAGAGCCACAAAAAGCCGTATGCGGTATGACGTCTCCTAGCGAGCTATTATCTCCTTCTGCCAATCAGTTTTCAAGTTATGGAAGTTGTATCAGAAGAATGGCAGTGAAAAATCAATGGTTGGAAATTCATGTTCGGATTATTAGATTAACGTAATCCCAATTTCTAATATTTACCCTATTTGGAAATCCCTCTTGGCTTTATCAGAAATTTACAAGTTTAACATAATTGGATGATTATTAGATTAACATAATCCCAAATAGTTGGTAGTAAATAATGACTGGTGCCAGTTTTCCGGTAACAAGTATGTAATTAATAAAACGCCTCCCCTTTTGGACCATTAATGTACAAAGCTACAAGATTGAGAGAGAGAGAGAGAGAGAGAGAGAGAGAGAGAGCTTCTGTTTGGTGTTGCGTAGCAGCCAGTGAAGTTGTGCATAGATTTTCTAATCTCTGGTTTTGATCATTCATAGATCGATGTTGTCAACTGGGTTGTCTTCTGTTTATTCAGGTTTCAGTACTGCAGCCGGCATTGCTGGTACCCTTCTTCACTTTGACTCCATATCTGCTCCAATATGCTTCTTTCATTGTATATATATGCTTATAACTTCTTTCAATATATGATTCAGGTATAGTTTTCTGTGTGTTTTTTGTTTCGGGAAGCAAAACCATGAATTATATTGAATGACTTTATATAATACTGTTGTGGATCAAGAACTTTACCTTGATTGAAGGCTTTTGAATTGTTAATTTAAGATGAAAATTCATATGTTGTTTAAGATGCATGTATAGGAATCAGCTTGGATAGCAAGTGTATGGTTTTGCTTAGCATTTTCTAAATTTAGTTAAGGAAAAAGAAATCTTCATCAAATATGTTTTTATGAGTTCTAAGAAACATTCTAACACACATCTCTGTCAACTGCAGGGAATATCTTTGCCTTCGTGTTGTTTGTGTCACCATTGTAAGTTGCTCAAAAAGTTTATGAGAAAAAAATGGAAATTTATGAAATTATGCACTTCCCCACTGATTATATATGAATCTTTTTATGTTTTCCAGGCCAACATTCAAGAGAATCATTAGAAACAAGTCAACAGAACAATTCTCTGGATTGCCTTACATATATGCCCTTTTGAATTGCTTGATATGTCTTTGGTATGGCATGCCTGTAGTGAAGACTGGTATTATATTGGTGGCCACAGTCAATTCATTTGGGGCTGTTTTCCAGTTAGTCTACTTGTGCATTTTCATTACGTACGCTGAAAGAGCAACTAAGGTTATCATCTCTCCTCAATAGACCTGCACTTCTATTGAAATCCCTTTTACAACTCTGCATGACTGTCTGCTGTTCCTTAAAATGTTCATTGCAGCTGAGGATGTTGGGATTGTTAGGGGCAGTTGCTGTTATATTTGCGCTCGTTGTCTTCATGAGCTTAGGAATTTTAGAGTATGATGACAGGCAAACGTTCGTTGGATATTTGAGTGTCGCTTCACTTATTTCAATGTTTGCTTCGCCGCTGTTTATCATAGTAAGTTCGTGTGGAATAATTCTCACTCAGATTGCTTTGAGACAGTGCAATTTCTTGTCACTGATGTGGTTTCTCATATACCCTTTTGCAGAAACTGGTTATCAAAACAAGGAGTGTCGAATTCATGCCATTTAATCTCTCTTTTGCAACTTTCTTGATGAGTCTCTCTTTCTCTGCCTATGGAATATTCAAGGAAGACCCCTTCCTTTATGTAAGTCTTCTGTTTTCTGCTGCAAGATCTTAACATGCCAATCCAAATTCCATCAGCTATTATATCACTCTAAGCAGAAAACCACATCACGCTTTTATTACTTATTGACTTGTGTTTATCTGTCCTCAAATGATATTTTGGATGCAGATCCCAAATGGTATTGGAACAATTTTAGGCCTTGTCCAGTTGGCTCTCTACTCCTACTATCACAAGATATCTGGAGAAGACTCAAGAGAACCATTGACAGTTTCATATGTGTGAAACTTACCGGCCTAATACTCAATACAGTAAAAGTCAAGTGCCAAGTATTTCTTTCAGCTGTATAGACTAGAGGATATGGCAATCGGTATTTACGCAGTGGCCGGAAAGGGGTATTCATTTTGTCCATATCATGGCATATGAAACAGTTAATTGGAAAAGGGCCATTTCCAACAATCATTGTTGTTTAAAGCGTTATAGCGAAAGAGCAGTATCAGATTTTGTTGAAGTTTTACCAAAAGGAAACTGATAAGTTGATGCAGAACCTTGTGCTGTTTAAAGCGGTTTACGTTTTGCTTGGTTGGTACTTGTTATACAGTGCTGCAGATGGTTCCCATTCTAGAATTGCACCAAATGTGGATCCACTTTCTTCTTGTAAGGTTTGGATGACTAGCTTATATTCAAAGGCCTGCCACCATTTTGGAGCAAGAGCATTTTCTCCATCTCTGTTTTCTTGCCTCTCAAGTTCAAGCAAGTAGATTGCTTGAATGAAGCATGTCATTATCTTTGCTTCCTTCCTGTATGAAGCACAAAAAGCTAGTTATTCAACGTCCCAACGAATTCTTTAAATATTCTTGTATATTTCTCACAGGCCTTGAGTTTTATAGGGTAAAATTCCTATTTGACTATTATTTTCTTCTTTTGTGTGGCAATCACGTTGACTTGAATTTTGGGAGACACAACCAGTGATATAAGCAGATTTGTTAAACCTTTGTTTTCTTTATACTTCTGTAATCAACAAACACAAAACCTTGTAGCTACTGTGGTAACAATCACACCATGTTATTTAGGAAATTAAAAAGGCATTAAAAGTTGTTTATCTATGGACAATTAAAAAGGGAACATAGAGCTGAATTGGGTGGGTTCATATCTTGAGTTGGGTCTGTTAACCTTCCATGCTCCTCCAGATAGTATTGGGTCTTTTCTTAGTGAAGATTTACTTGGAGTATGTAGGCCTCGAATCATTGTTTAGTTTCTCTGTTGGGCGTTAGCAATGTTTCTTCACAAAAAAAAAAAAAGAAAAAAAAAAGATGAACATAGAAAATAGATTTGAAGCTCAAGTGGATAATAATAGCGTTTACTCTTGCACCCGATATTCTTGTATATAACAATTTTTTGTAATTATTTTTTAAGTTTTTAAAATTATGTAATTTTTAAAAAATTCTTTTTATTGGGAATATGAGTCTGTTTAGAGGTGATACGGATTGAGAGCCATACAAAAGCCCAACTCTGAAATTAGGCCAGCAGGCCCAAACCCAATCTACCTTGAAAATAAGAAAATCTATGACTAATAAAAAGCCCATCCCATCAAGTATAAAATCGGACGCTTACCACTCTGATACCCTCTAGGGTTCTTACTACGATTGTTGTGTTCCTGCTCAGTTTTGTATCGGCGCCGCTTCCTTCACCATGGTATCTCTCTCTTCCCTCTTCCCTCTGCCCTCTTCTCTCTCACAGACATAGGTGTAATCGGGTTCTCTTAATGTTTGATTAGGATCTGTTTGTTTTAAATGGTGTATGTGAGAAAATCAAACATCAATTTTGATTCTATGGTTTGTGGTTTTTCTTTTCATTTTGTGTTTTTTTATTCCTTTAGCTTAAACTTCAATGTTGTTTTGTTTTTATGGGTTGAAGTTGGTATTGAAGATAGCTTAGGGTTATATGGTGCAACTTGACATCTGAAAATGAACTGATCTTATTGGGATGTGCAACTGTTAAACTTGCTAAGTTCTTATCACACAAAACAATTATTTTGTTATTCACAGAGATTTGTTATTGATTTGGTTCTTACGCTGCTCAATGTGAATAGGGTTTTTATCAGATGGCATAATCTCATTCTGTTTGTAATTAGTTTCTTATGCTGCTTGCTATAACTGGGTTTTCTCCAAATTGCTTAGTCCATATTTTATTTGGATTTTCTGTTTGAAGTATTTGAACATGGATCATAACTCATGGTGTAATGTTTCAGGTGAACGTTCCAAAGACAAAGAAGACTTACTGCAAGAGCAAGGAGTGCAAGAAGCACACCTTGCACAAGGTTACACAATACAAGACAGGCAAGGCTAGTATTGCTGCTCAGGGGAAGCGTCGTTACGATCGCAAGCAGTCTGGTTATGGTGGTCAGACCAAACCAGTCTTCCACAAGAAGGTATAAGCCAAATTCTTGGTTCCAAGAGCTTATTTTATCGCTTATTCGCTTCGGTCAGATTTATTTTGTCTTGTGTCTTGTTATTAGTTTTTAAATTTGATGCATGTTTAACCTCGATGTCTCTAAACAGGCAAAGACCACGAAGAAGATTGTCCTGAGGCTCCAATGCCAGGGCTGCAAACATGTGTCCCAGCACCCAATCAAGGTTAGTGTTATGGTGTAAATTGTTGCTTTTGGTTTCTACCCAAGATTTTTGATAACGATTAAGTAACCCAATCTCTTGTTTTTCTGCAGAGATGCAAGCACTTTGAAATTGGTGGAGACAAGAAGGGGAAGGGAACATCTCTGTTTTAAATGCATTATTTTGCTTGTACTTTTGTGCTGCACTTCTATTTTGTTGGAGCTTTTAAGCAAGTATGGAGATTTGTTCAAGTTTTTGTTAGTTTACTTTAAACATCAAAGTGTTTGTGGCACTTTTTCTGTTATCAGTTGAGAATTGAGATTAGAGTTCCAATACAGCGTTCACCGTTGTCACTAATTTATATGTTTCAATTTGCATCTTTAGCACTAGATGTTTTGTTTCAGTTTATTTCGCTAATATCAGTTGGGGTTGTCTGATTGTGATTATGGGGTTGGCATTCAATCAGCCGAACCTAGATGGTCCATTGCGGTTTGGTTCGGTTTACCATCAAAACTTGTGAGCGGTCTCAAAATTGAACCAAATTGTAATGGTGGATTTTGTTTTTTAGATTATGACCCAATACTTGTTGTAAAGGGGTCAGTTGGGGGTTGGCATTGAATCAGCCAAACCTGAAGGGTCCATTGCGGTTTGGTTCGGTTTTACCATCAAAAGTTGAACGGTCTCAAAACTGAACCAAATCGCAATGTTTGATTTTGGTTTTTAGATTATGACCCAATACTGGTTGTAAAGGGTGAATGTACGCCGATTGCTAAACTCTTTAACCCTTGAGAGTGCTCATTTACCTGATCGACCTTCTGTGATGCTTTTTTTAATTATTTTATTTTACAAATTTTGGCTGATCATTAGGATTAAATTGTATAATCTTTAGCCTTTAAATAATTATTCATCTAACAAATTAAATGGACACTAATTCACCGTTTATTCATCCACCCTCTATGTATCTATGTTTTCGTAATGTTTTTTTTCGAACCGATAAAAAAAATCTCTCTCGAACCATTCGAATTTTGTTCATGTATTTTAGAGCGTATATCCAAGAGACTATTTAAACAGATTCTACAAAGTTAAATTTTGAGTTTATCTCTCATTATTGCGGTTTCATTTCACTTAGAACTGGTTTAAAACCCACCATTTCACTTATTTGAACTGAAATTTTTTTTTGTCTAAAACCTAAAAAACCTTAAATTTATGTACATAACACATGGAAATAAAATATGATAAATTAGGCTCTCTTGGAATTTCACAAAACCAAATCCCAGAGAGGAAAGGAAACAAAGGGTAAAAATGTAATTTTACACAGTGCATAAAAAGGGAAAGAAAGAATCTTGTAAATATCGCTTAGAAAGATCCAATTCCATCCAATCCAAATCTACGCGTAAAATATATTTTTAAAAAAATAGAAAAAAGCTTAGCTGTTTTGGGGTCGAGTAAAAAGAGAAAAACCCTAAGCCCCTACCACCTCACTGTGCTCTCTTCCTTTCTTTTCATTCCCACGCTCCCTCTCTCTCTGAACCCTAGTCTCTTCCTCATATCGCATACCCACGACCACGAGGGGGCTTTTAAGCCCTCTCGCTCTCACTGCGTCGCTCTCTACGCACAATCAGTCGGTGGTCATCTAGCTCTCTCCCTTCGATCAATTTCGGTGAGTTCGTCTTCTACACTTATCTCACGATTTTCTCACTTTGTTTTTTCAAGTTTTTAGTCGTCGTCTTCATCTGGGTTTCCTGACTTGTTACTTTGTAGTCTTGGGTTTTTCTTTATCTGGCGTTTTCATGAATCTGTGTGTGGATCTCGTGATTTTATGTTTTTGGGTTTTTTTCTAATTTCGTTGTGTTTGGGACCTAATTAAAGTGTGTCAAGAGCATGATTTTTGGTACTTGGGGGTAGTTTAAAAATTAGCCATTGTTATGCCGATATGTTGCTTGGTTAATTTGTTATTTAACTTCTGGAAATCCTTTTTATGTACTTATGCAGATACAATCCTTTAGGGTAATTATTATAGTCGGAGTAGTTGAATTGAATTTTTATGATGTCACACAGTCAGAATCACCACAGGCCCCTCAATTTATTCAGTATGTTATTGGGGAAAAAAAACTGGAAAGTGGGCTATCTACATACTAGGTGTTTTGTTAATTTTATTTTTTAATTTTTTACTGTAAAAGTATTACGCAGTACACTTCTTGTGCATTGATAGCACTATTTGTTGCTTAATTTTTGCGAACTTTTTTTTCTGCAGAGGGTGGTGTGTTTTTTTACCTGTGTTGTGAGAGGACACTGGTTTTCTCAGAGTTATTGGGTATTAGGGAAGCCATAATTTTTTTCCTAAGAACTTGAAATTCGGGCTTTGTCCATCTTGAATCGACACAGTTTGTTAGTATGATTGCCACTAAAACCATGCTATCAAGCAACAAGCTGAAGATTAAATTTGCCTGCAAAAGAATTGAAGCTGATCTTGGCAAAAAAATAGAAGCTGATCCTCAGAAACGCTCGTGTGACTTTGGGCATCAAGCGTCACTTAATGAGGTCAGCTCAATGGCAAAACCTTCTTTCCCAGGTTCTAAGAAGCGTGCAGCGCCAGAAGTTCTCGAATCTCAGAAAGAGAAGAAGCTGAAGATGGATCGTAGTGTGACGTTGCAGTGTTCAACGATTCTGAAAACACTGATAACTCATAAGGATGGTTGGGCTTTCAGTAAACCAGTTGATCCCTTGTCTCTAAACATTCCCGATTACTTTCATATTATCTCTCATCCCATGGATTTGGGCACGATAAAATCAAAGCTGGAGAAAAATATGTATCGCAACACTGAAGAGTTTGCAGCTGATGTCAGACTGACTTTTTCTAATGCCATGGTCTACAATCCTCCTGCCAATATTTTTCATCAGATGGCAAAAAACCTGAATAAGATTTTTGAGATGAGATGGGGTCTTTTAGGGGGGAAATTGAATCATGGAAGCTCAAAGGTTGAACCAGGGAAATCATCGAGTGGTCAAATTAAGAAAATAACTTATACAAGGCAGAATCCCGATAGAACTCCTCCCTTTCATAATATGTCGGTGACCAAGAGGTCCATGCCTTCCGAAGAGAAGGTCAGAGTTCATGTTGATACAAGGCAGAATCCCAGTAGAACTCCTCCCTTTCATAATATGTCGGTGACCAAGAGGTCCATGCCTTCCGAAGAGAAGGTCAGTGTTCATGTTGATGCGAGTGATGGTGAGGTAAGTAAGAAATTGTGATTTTCTTTTGCTTACAAAGATGTTTACTGGATTGGTGCAAAAACGTAAAATTTTCATTTCCTATTCTAGATTAGTAGTTATGCCATGGAAGTAGTTTGCATTTCCTTTTCTGTCAGAGTAATGTATATTTTGTTTACAGGCAGAGCTTTCCAAAACAGTGCAGCATTGCACTCCCATATTGTTAGTAAAGAACTCTAATAGAGGTATGAAAGAAAAACAAGCTTCAGGCTTAAGTTTCTGCTTTATGGATATCTATGCGTGCTAATTCAGTGTGTCATACAGGCACTGATACTGGCAGTAGACAAGCTTCAGGCTCTATGAATGCAAAGCAGCCATCAAGCCCGGTTGGCAGAAAATGTGGTTCATGTGGCAACCTTGCATGTCAATGTGGGCTTCCTTGTGACTCAATGGGCAGAGATCATCGTTTGTCTAACCCCAATGCATTCAAACTGGTATGCATGACAATATTTCTTTTAATGTCCTTGAGAGTTTAAGTTAGAGTTTTATGTTATTTTAGCAGTAATTGAAACTTCTTATTCAATTCTAGGATTGTCAAGCAAAAAGCTTGTCAACATCCCATATGAGCAAGTCAGATCCAGAATCTGATGGTGAGATGACGCAACAATTTGTTATATTATGATATTTAACCAGTTATTTTAGTGATCTGAGTACTGGATTGGTGTTGGAAATAATATGAAGGGGCTGTAAGTGCTTTGGATGATGAAAACGTTTGTCCCAGCCCTCAGCTTACAACTCCAGTAACGGATGCTGCTTCTGGAGAAGGTAGGTTTATGCACCAGCAATGCCAAAATTAAGTTGTAGCATCGTCCATTTTGACATATGTGGACTTCTTAAATTGGTGTTCTTACTGAATTGTTTCAGAATGGAAAACTTCTCTTTTTGATGTTCCACTATCACCAAAAAGAGCTCTCCGTGCTGCAATGCTAAAGAGCCGCTTTGCAGACACTATTTGGAAAGCTCAACAAGAAAAACTCCTGGATCAAGTAAGCTTCATTTTTTGACAAGATCATGCAAGGCTAGTTGGATACTGAGTGAGAAGGTTTCCATGCAATTTTATTAATTTACTTGTTTTTCGTTCTTACATCCAGGGTGGTAGATGTGATCCAATGAAGATGCGACAGGAAAAAGCAAGATTGGAGAGGAGGCAGCATGAAGGTAAAGCTGGCTTTGTTTCTTCCTTTATTCTTTGCCATCATTTTGGGTTTAGAAGATTCTTAATTTTGTAAGAATGCAACCAATAATTATACTATATCAGGTTAGCTTCATGTGTGCAATGTGAAAGTGTACGATTTTTCAGTTAAGGGCTTGTCTGCGTGGCAAACACTAGCTTTGTGTTCTTTTCAGTGTTCTTGATTTGTACCAAAACGTTTTTTGGTCATTTAGGTGGATAACAATTCTAACTGTTCACCCTTTTCAAGGCCAAATTGAATATTTTATCTCTTTTCTTTCTTTTTTGTTTTGGCCATATTGACTCTTGGTCTCCAAGTCCTAGTGTTTTGGCCATGTTGAATCTAGCTCTCCAGTCCTAGTGTTTGATAACAAAATTCATGGATCTTGATGTTGAAGTTTGTTGCAATATCATGATTATCATGATTATATTGTTAAAGCATTACACTGCATGACTCATCAATAAAATCTCCTGCTGCACCTACCTTATATTAATTGATGATCTTAAACTTTACCATACTACAGAGAAGGCAAGGATTGAAGCTGAAATAAGAGCTGCTGAAGCCGCCACACGAATGAGGGCTGAGATTGAGTTGAAGCAGCAACGGAAGAGAAAAAGAGAAGAAGCTCGAATTGCACTTGAGAAGGTTTACCTTTGTTTTTCATATTTACAACTTCTTGCGTGAATGTCATCTCTTTTGGTGCCTTTGTGGTCTTAATTGGTTGAGTGTCCTTATCCAGATGCAAAGAACGGTTGAGATTGATCCAAACTTGAAGATCCTAGAGGAACTTGAAAGATTAACTGGATTCTCTCCATCCACTCCCCTTCTCAACTGTAAGGGTCGGTCTGGGGCATTTGGGGGAGCGCACCTCCGATCGCCTTTGGAACAGTTAGGTTTGTTTATAAAGGCTGAATATTCAGGAGATGAGGATGATGATGAGTCAATTCTGAACGAGGATGGGGAGGAAGGGGAGATTGTTTGATGCACTACGTGTTGGTCCCTTACTAATTGTATGTGTTCTGTTTTTCCAGCTCAAGATGTTTTGTATCAGTCTATCGAGAGGGAAAAGAGACCATTGTAAATAATTTTTTACTTTTTTCTTTTTTCTGGTAGTGGGGATATACGAGTATATATAATAGACAACAATATTATAGTTCTCTCTTAAAGAACGAAGAAGAAAGTGTCTGATCAGTTTTCTCTTACTCTACTTACTCTTTCCTCTGTCTGCGCTGCTCTAATCAAATGTGTACTTTTTTACCTGTTGATGAGTAAGTTTCCTTTGGTGAGCGGGAAATAGAGAAAAAAATATTTGAAAGAAATTAGGAAAGTTTGTTTTTTGAAAGAAATATTGAAATTAAGGGCTGTTTGGAGAGTCGGTTTTGGTAAGTAATCTTTGTGAACTTTTGACTTTAAAAGCAATGGCCACACTCATGCTGAGAGCGAGAGAGAGAGAGATTTTCACATTTAATTCTCATTCAAAAGTTTGGTTTCTGTCTTGTGGATTTTTCTCTGTTTGAACAATTTGGCTATTTTATGAGCTTGCATGTCTTTTATAGGTCAGCCATGGTATCAATAACTAGACCATTGTGGACATTTTATCTCTGAAGGCATTTTTTTTCAGCGTCCCAAAAACCATCAAATTGATCTTCTCTGGGCCACCAGCTAAGGTTCATTTTGGTAAGAACCTAAGAGGATGTAATTTTAGACCCAACTGAAATCCCAATGTTGTATGCTCTCTGAAAATGGTGCTGTAGATGTAATTACTTGTTAGTAAACAAAGGAGTATATTATGAAACGCAATTAGTTTTTTTGAAGGCTTTGGGAAGATGAATCGCAATTTAATTGGTGGATTATAAAGATTAAAACTTGATAGGATTCACAACTTTTCAAGCCAATGTTCTAACCTATTCGTATAAAAATAACAATTTAATTTCGCCCTTTAGGGTACCCTACAATTTTTTTTTCAATGATCGAAATCATATATTTTTTAGGTCTTCATTCATAGATCATCATTACAAAAAATTTGACAAATCGGAAATCGTTTCGACATCCAATTGTGTCTTATAAAATCAATGAACACGGTGCTTCAAGAAAATACTAAAATTTCAATAACTCAATTGAGTGGTCAAATGATATCGGATGCAAGTGATTTTTTGTAGAGATGATCTTTGAATGAGTATCTACAAAATAGACGGTTTGGATTAGTGAAATACAATCCGTAGTAGGGCCTACAAGGGGTGTCCCTCAAATAAGCTTATTTGAGGATCCCTTAATGGAAGCTCTATGTGTGTGTATATATATATATATATATATATATATATATATACGTTTGTCGTCCCCTGAAAAAGGGTTTGAAGTCGCAAAGACCACAGTGCGAACTGGATTTAATAATACCACGTACATTTGTCAAAAGAAAATAACTTACTCAGATGAGTAGGAGCAATAACTTAATCAGACCACTTCAAGATGCAAGCAAAACATTTTGTAGAAATGTAAACCGCTCATATCCATTGTACATCTTAAAATGTAAATTTGACAAAAAGTCTAAAATCTGTAATTGTGAACCAGAAGTTACTCTGCATCTCAGCATAGAATGCTGTTGCAGTTAGAAAGCATTAAGCACTAGCAAAGAACAATATACACATCAGACTACGTATTTATTTTTGGCACTTCTCTCATGTCTCATTGCATCCTCCTGCCAAAACAAACCAGAGCAGGGCATTATTAGTGAGGCCCTCAACAAGAATTGAGTAAAACAACAAATAATGTACATAAGAAACAAAATCCTTACATGAAATATGAACCCTATAGTTTCATTGTAATCCAGAAACCCCTTCCACTGTTTCCCAATGCTCAGCTGCAGCAAGAAAGTGGATATGAGACATCTTTGAAATTTTGTTATTATAATGAAACTCATTACTGTAAATAAAATAAAAAAAGGTTGATGAAATGTCACTGTGCCATGTTTTCAAAGCAAGTGCCTTGTCCCCATTCTTTGGTTTTTGGAGTAGGTAATAAGTTCGCCTAAATGATTAAGTAATGTACAAAATAGATTACAAAACCACTGGTCTTAGCGGCCAAGTGTCCGCTGAACCACTATGGGTGGCGACATATTTGTTGCAACATATTTGTGGAAAGGGAGAAACACAAATTCATCAACTTAATCAATTCTTCTTCTTCTTTTTTCCTTGCAACCAGGATCACTAAAGCAACATAAACAAAATGCACAGCTATAAATAAATAGCAAGTCTGTCCTCACGCTAAAGCAACATAGATAAAAACTGTGATGCTGTAAAGTACTATCTAAGGAATACAAAACCTTTTGAAGGTTTCAAGTATGTGCTATGTCTTCATACAATATACGATATACAGGGAGTCTAGCAGCAATTACCTGAGCAGCTTCATTTATTGCATTCTTCGTCCAAATAGATATCTTTTCTTGCCTATTTCTGACGTTGACAACTGCTCCACAAATTTCATCTCCATGATCAAACTGTTCTCCTATCATTCCTAGCAACTAGTACCAGCAGATACAGACAATTAGGCCACACAAAAATATCAATCAACCTCGAATAACAATTGCAGTTTAGTCCATACCGTATACAGCCAAGAAGTATCAGATTTCCCTTTAGGAAAAGTTACAGTCCACTTCCCTCCATTAGCACACACAGGATCCTCCCACTTTGGCTCAATTTTATATTTGAAACAATGGAAGTCCGTGCCAATAGCCAACTTGCTTGGATGACGTATATTATTGTAAATGCTGAATGCAAAACAGATTTTATGAGCACATGTGAGAATCATTACCAGGAAAAAATTAACAGAGGTAAACAACAAGCACGAGCACTGGATACAGTTTATTCAAATAACAACTTTGGAATAAGTTTTGTCCTCATAGAAGGGCCCAAAGAAAGTGTTTACACGTTCAGCTCAGCAGCTCAAACCCCTCAACAGGGGCACACATCTAATGATGACCAAGTATTTTTGTCACACAGTAATATAACCATGATTGCATAATTAACAATGCATGGATCGAATGCATCCATACTGATACAAATCAAAGCATCCCAAAGACCTATGGAAGCACCTTCTAGGAAGCAAATTCAATGAAAGATGATCTCATTATTATGAATTACGATAAATCCAAATCACGAATAAACAGGAAACCTCTAAAATCCCATTTAAAACTAAAAGACTAGCAAGACTGGAAACCAAGGAAATAGGTACAACACCAGGTTGAATACAAGACTTTCAGGGCTAATACTATGAATAGCTAATCCTGTCAGCATGCGTTGATGTAAGATGGACATATGCTTAAAATGCAAGATCGGCAAATCTTATTCTAAATCAATCAAAGAGCTAGAGAGACAAACAACCCAAATCCAAACAAACACCAACAAAATATTTATCTCAAACAGAACCAAGTTACAAGTTCACAAAAAGGATAATAAAAGAAGAGAAAAGGTTGCAGTTACTGAGAAACTGTAGGAACGAAAAATTTGGACTTTCACAGTAGAGAAAGCAAACCACTATAAACCGCAAAGCTGTGTCACCTTAAACTTAAATGTTTTAACATTGCCTTTTCCATAATTGTTTTCTACTCTCGTCAATTCAATAGTTTCCCATTTCTTGGTCACCAATCAACATGAACCACGAAACGTGTCAAGTCCTTTCCTTTTCCAGAAATCCCCATTTCCCAAAAAAACCAAATCCAACAAAAAGATAATCACAAGAGACCCCAAGTCACAAACTACAACCAACACACACAAAACGGAAAAGATTAAATCTCGCCAACCAAACAAACTTAAATAAAGAAAACAAGAAATTAAGGAAGATTTCAAAATCAAACATAATGAAGCTAAAATTAAAAAGAAATGAGACCTCCAGAACTCCTCGACGGTACTGAAGGTATAGATCGGGCGAATGGAACTCCCCCAATCCTCTTGCTTAGTCTTAGCGGACTTTGCTGCGGGGCTATCGAACCAGAAGGTCCATGAGTGCTCCAGAGCATGAGACTGTGGCGCTATTCCTTTCGATGGCTTCGACGCCGATTCTTCGTCGCCCACGATCTCTCCTTCTTCGGGCTCATCGTCCTCTTCCCTTGGTTTAGGGTTCGTCTCGGTCTTGGCCTGATCTTCTGAAGCTGAAGTCTTGAGTGCGTCTTCGACCACCATTTTTAGGGCTTGCTTGGATTGGCTCAGTTTCTTGCTCGCTTTTCTTTCTTGGCGTTTCGTTTTGTGTTTTCTCAGTAAAACACTTGCCTTTCGATGGCTCGGTAACTCTCTTATCTTATTTACACAGCAGCGCTCAGGCATCGTGTTTCGCCACGTGCTTTAAGTTCTAACGGATGACACGTGTTAAACCATCACGTGATCAGTAGCTCAGGTTGTGGGCTTTGGGCCCACAGCTCAAATCCAAAATTAAGTAAAGTCCAAAAAGGCCCAAACTTCTGAGGAGAATGGGCTACATAAATGTATTCATGTTAATTTTTTAATTTATTCATATTTTATATCTATTTATATTTTTATAAATTTTTTATAAATTTGTTATTCTTTTTTGTGAAGCTAATTGGTTCTATATAGGTCTCTATTACAGTACATTTTCTTCAAGGGAATGAGGATTTCTCACACACACATTACCAAGGTGCTGTGGGAATTTCTCATACATGCGCATACACACTATTCTCGAGTTTGGTTATGTTTTATTTCAACTCGACAATATGCGTGAAACAATTGTGAACATGTGGGGCATGGATAGCCCGTTATAATACCATATTAGAATGTGAGCAAGATCTTGTAAGGTAAATTGCTAATGGATGAGGATGGTCAAGATCTTTTAAGCTCCTAAGCTAAGCTTATATCGAAAGCGTATGTACATTAATGGTTTCTAGTATATAAAAAGATACACGATAATTCATCACTTAGAACAACCACACATTTCATATTTCCTTTCATACAAAGGATTATACACAATATACAAAATAGGGAGCTAGCCAGTGTTTGAAACATTGGCAATGTACTATAATCAAATACTCCACACATAACATACCATCTGTCTGTGACATAGATTGACATGTTTTTATTGAAGCTATAGCGTTGATGTCATATATACAAAAGGAACGCTAAGCACATGCTGCCGTGCATTAATTATATGCACAACTTTATTCCCACACCATGCAGCGATATATATTTACACAATATTATATATATATATATATATATATGATTTGATCATATGGATCGATCGATCGGCCATATATTAGTCAAGGGTTTTAGATTTTCATTTGATCCAAGTATGACTTTCCATCAAGCTTATAGCGGGAGAAGAAATCATTGACGTACTTCTCCATCCCAACCCTTTTGAAGAGTGGTGGGTTTTCTGGGGTTATCAAGCTTCTCGCAGGCCCAATCTCTGCCTCAAACTTAGGGTTTATGAACATTGCAACTGACAACCTTTCCTTCTCTGAATTCACCATTGCCCTGTGCTCAATGCTGTGGTACACTCCATTGCTCAGAATCTACAAACACTTACACACCTTCAATACATATAGATAGTAATAAATTAATCTTTATTATTATTATTTTTCATACTATAGTGTAATTTATGTCTTATGGTCAAACACATATGATTTATAAAATATAAGGATGCAAGGCATTTGTAACTCGAGTGACTAAAAACAATTATCCCTCTTGTGTTCGAATCCCATTTTCAGGAGAGGGAGGACTTGTGCCCAAATGCACTTTAACTATTAGTTGGGGTTTCTACAAACTTTGACTATAGACGTTCAATATGCCACCTTTGCTTTAGTTATTTTCCTCTTTAAATAATTATTTTGGTCGATCGATCGGTAGAAGAAAGAAGGATGAGGAAGATAAGAATACGACAAACCTCAAAGCTGTCCCCTACATTCACAACAAAGGCATCTTTTTGGAAGTTGACAGGCATCCAAACCCCATCTTTTTTGATTTGGAGACCATCAACTCCATTAAGCTGGTTGAGGATGGTGATCCCAGTTGCATCTGAGTGAGGTGAGAGCCCCATCACCTGCTCTGGTTGCGGGCATGGAGGATAGTATGTCATCCTCACTGACCGCATCCCATCGTCAAACGTCTCCTCTATCTCTCTCATCTCTATCTTCAGAGCCTTCCCCATAAACCCAAGAAGTCTCATGGCCAGCTGATCCAGTTCCAGCAAGTATGAATCCAAGGTATTCCTGGCACATGCCCTTAAAAAGTCAACTCAAAGAATCAAAAGTTTAAGTGCATGTGTACTTGATGTATACACATGGAGATATAAATATATAACTTTTCTCGGATATCTGAGCGTTTAATGTGAGAGAAAGATTGTGTATATACGAGATCTTTTAGTGTGTGTGTGAGAGAGTACCTGAGGGATGAAGGGAGCTCTGGGAAGAGATAAGGCTTTCTTCGATGAATAGGGTTGGTTATCATGTAGACCCTGTCACCCCAGTCAAGCTTTTGGTCTTTGGTGTTGACTACGGATCCATAGCCTTCAACTTCACCTGGCCTGATCTTATATTTCATTTTCTCTTCCAAGGGAAGCTTAAAGAATTCTTTAATCTCATGCTTCAGCTTCTCCAACAGCGTAGGGCTAACTCCATGGTTCACCAACTGTAGAAAAAATTACAACATGCAAGATTGATTATTATATATATTTCACTCCAACTCTATTGCCATTAATGAGACATATAAATATATACCAAATATATAAGAATTTAAGTGTATACCAGGGTCTAAGAAATTTGAGATACTTCGAATACAGACCTCAAAGATGCCCCAGTCTTTGCAAGTTGAGTGCAGTTTTTCCAGTTGATCTGCAAAGTCTGAGGCTTCTGCCTTAACTAATTTGGTCATGTCAATGGAGGGGATGGATGGGAAGGTGCCCTTATGACCATCAAAGAGAGATGAGGCTGGTTCTTGTTCCACGGTACGAACATAACATTCTGGGACTGAAGTGAGGGGCTGTTTGGTGATTTCCAGGACGCTCAAGAGTGAATTGGAGCTCTCAAAGCCTGCTGGTAGCTGCGATACTGATGCCATTTCTTATTTCTTATATGATTAGTGATTGCTCAAGTGTAAATTTATGGCTACCTGTGCACTATGTTTATATAGGCAGAAAATGGATGGCAAAACCGTAAATATACTAGGTTTAGGCTCATATTTCTATCTGCAGGATTTTCAGGCAGACATATGTTAATTTACATCTCCTCTTCTTTCATGCATGTTGCTGTTGTACTCCTGTCCTGCTACACAAAGCAGTACTATAATATAGTAATTATATGGAGATCAATTGACAATATATTTGGAACACAAAATTACAGTAATATTTCTCTCTACAGTTTCACCTATATACTTTAACTTAAGTTTGTGATTAATTAACACTTTTATATTGACACAATTTTTGGGCCATTAGATTACTCTACTTTCAAATGGATTATATGATAGCTTTTTTATATAAAAAAAATTAAAAAATAAAAGTAAATATTTTCTTGATAAATTTATCTCAATAAATTTTTTTCTCTCTCTTTCCTCTTCCTCTTTACAACACGTTCTCTACTATCTCTCTCTCTCGTCAAACCAAAAAAAAAACCATCTTGCTCTACTATCTCTCTCTCATCAAACTTTTAAAAAAAAAACCATCTTGCTCTTCACTGTTTCTTTCTTTCCGTTTATCTCTTCAATTTTTTTGCTTCAGCTGCTCAAACCCTTGTGTCTTGATATTCTAATGAAATCCTACATATTAGGTGAAAAGTCCCAATTTTTACTTTGTTTTCTGTCTTTTTTCTTTGATAAAAAAATGCCAAGTTGGCTTACCTTTCAACAAGCTTGGATCTTATGGTGAAGAAGAATGATACCCAAGTAATATTTTGAATTTGCACAAACTTCCTTACTGCTACTATCTGTAAGACTTGAGAAATGGTGGTAAAATTGATTCGTATAACTTCAATTTACCAGTTTCTTTTTACAAGACCAGGGCAATATTATGTGTTAAGGTTTTTAATGGCTTGGTTCAAAGTCGAAAGCAAAGATTAAAATCCATAAATCCTAAACCCAAAGATTTAGAAACATTAACAAAAATTTGAAACCCATTGATATGAATAACTTCATTTCTAGAGACGTACCTATTCTTGTAGTTAAATAGAATGAAAGAAAGAGAGAAAGAACAAGAAGGTTTTTTGTTTGTTTGTTTGTTTGTTTTTTTTTTTTTTTTGGTCTGATAAAAGAAAGAGTTAGTAGAGAACGTGATGGGGAAGAGAAAGAGGAGAGGAAGAAAAAAAAAACTTTGGTGAGAAATTTACCAAGCCGACAGAAAATAGAGAGAAGAGAGAGAAAAATATTTTAATTTATTTTTTATGTCAAAAATCCATGTCATATTTAATTTTATCATTGAAAGTGGAGTAATCTAATGGCCCAAAAATTGTGTCAAAAATATAGTGTCAATGGATCCGACCCCATATATATATATATATATATATATATATTATGTCAAAATAGAAGTATCTAGAAGGAAGATGTGTAAAGTGTAGTGATATTAAAACTTCAAAGATTGAAAGTGAGAGGATATGCATTTGATGAGTAATTTTTTCAGGAAGGAATAATGCACTTTGCTTCTTCTAAAAAATAGAAGCATATATGTTCATGAATCCATTGATGAACTCAAGTATTCAACCACCCAGATGAGATAATATATCCATTAAGGATTTTAAGAGATCGATCTAATCAATGTCAAATTTTGTTATGAAAAAAAAAGTACAAACGTTCGCTTTTGTTTTTGTCAAATTTAGACCCAAAAATAGTACAGAAATGGTTGGAAAGGTCATTTTGAGTGCATTTCCAGTATCCCATAAAATTCGTGGGTGCAAAATCGATTTCTGGGCTTCGTGAAAATTTGATGAATGCCTTAAAATTGCAGGGAACAATCCTTTTAGGTGACAGCTGATATGTGCTGAACAGTAGTATATAAATCTTTTACAGAAGAATAATGTTGCGGCCATTTTATAATAGCTTGACACTTTCCATGAATCTTTATATCATTTGAAAAATATGTAACATACTCTGAATAAACTATTTAGATGACTTTTGACCAAATTGGCATACATGTTTCATCATTATGGTTAATTAGCTGGTGATCAGTTACTCTGGTCTAGCAGCACTCATGAATCATGAAACCAAACTTTATTATCATCAGTTCACTTATCTCTTTGCAATATAATCTAGGAAAACAAATTTGTACATGGGAGGGATGGACCGTTGTGTCTTCCATACGGAGGTAGCTTCGATACCATATTAGAATGTTAGCATCCAACTCAAACCCAAGTGACAATGAGTAGAGAGCTCGAGATCTTTAACACTATCATTACAACTCAGAACACCTTGAAAAAGATTGCATACATCTAAAATCAATGAGAATCATTTTTCCTTAGGTGTACTCCACTGTTCTTCTACTGATCAACACTATCTATATCATATGTGTCAAAAACAATTATATGCACAATTCTCTACATTTAAAAACAAGTTTTGAGGTTGCGTAATGGATCCTAATGGATGTTTCTTTCGATCAGAACTTACGGAATGAATTGTTTAAGATGCTAAATAAAAAAAACGTGCCTAATGATCCATTTTTTTCCTATAAAAGCTGATACCTGTAATTTGACTCTTGATCTCTCATGTAATAGTTTACGGCAAACTGGATACACGTCGTCTGACTATGAGTACCAATCGAATATTAATTCATTGTTTAGTATTTTAAGAGCACGTTTCTGATTAAGACAAGCTAATCATGAATTCATTGGGCGGACATATTCAATTCACTTAAATAATGGGAACGATCGTCATCAATGATGGAAAATTTTCGGCCCGTCATCTTGATATGCATGCATACATACATACACATACCATGCATGGATGCATGCTAATAAGGATGATGGTTGAGTGACATTAACTCCTGGTCCTGGAAAGTAATTATAATGGTTGTTAGTCAAGGCATTAGTCATAACCAACTATAATATAGAACTGATGATCAAAGTTACTACATAAAGTAGTAAACAAAGAAAATCCAATTAGAAGTGGTAAATCTATTAATGGAATCTATTTTTTAGGTGAAATCTACACGTGCTTTGACTAATTTGTGTTGATACAAACCATATTAATGGTGGTAATGATGATCTGATATATCTTCACGGCAAGCTAACTAATAACCCACTACTTGATTAATTATAGCAGGACTCGTTCAAAATTCGTACGCACGGCATGATGGAAAATTTATGTTGGTTTTGACATATTATACGACAAAAGATTTAAGTCTTCTGCGTACAAGGTTAGAGTAGAGGAGGCCTTAGGCATAACCAGGGAAGGCGAAGGCGAAGGCGACAGCCTCTAGACCTGCACAACATACGCTTGAAAGATTACACTATGACATGATATCAAAGTCTATCTAAAGAAGTTACAGCATAAGTTATTATCTGTATTCAACCATTGAATTCATATTAATTTCATTACATTCAAGGTCAGGTCACTACTATATTGTGGGCGATAGCCATTTTTATATGCCTCTTCCTTTTGGATAGCCTGAAGGGGCACATAGAATATTTGCTCATGGTGGACAAATCTTTTTGTTTTTGTTTTTTTATAGTACAAATGATAGTCTAAACTAAATGGGATGATGATTTTTCGCACATATAATTATGATGTCGTGGAGAATTCGAACCAGAAACCTCTTGCTTGCAAGTCAAGATATTTTTCACTGGACAAATCTAGAAGGTAATACTGTCAGGGTAATTAATTATTTGATAATTGACTAAAGTAAAGCTGATGCAATTCTAAACTAACCTCATTCAAAGCATTTTTGACTTAGTATACGAATTCTTACTATATGCATGTATCCTAGAATTGGTCAAACCATGTGGAGGATTTGAAATGTCATTGGCAGAAAACACAAAAACGAAACAAAAATCTTGATCACAGAGATCATATATATATATATGAAAATCTTGGACTTGAACGGTCAAATGGTGGTGGGAGTGTGAGATCATAGTATAAACCGTTGGGTTAATAGATTCAGATTCAGACCAAATAAAAGATATTGTTGGATACCTGTGGTTTAATATGGAAGATTAAATGAGATAATACATTTGAATAAGAATTATATTCCAATTTGACAAGCTTCATGATGAGATAATGCATCTCTAAATTTTATATTTATAACTTTTCCTTAATATTTTACTTATTGGCGAAAACAGTGTATCTGTCATTTACACGTGATTCGATACCCTTCTTGTTACGTTAGAGTCAGTGGCGGAGCCACTCCTAGACTTGGAGTGGCCCTGGCCCCCCCATATTTTTACCACTCTTCTATTATATTATATATAATATATAGAATTCGTAATAAACAACTTAGAATTTAAGTTAAAATGTCCTCTAAAACAAATTAGATATAACTTAATTAGAAATATTTAGCTCTAAACATGTAAGTATTGAATATTTAAGTGTTTTATATACTTATATTTTCTATTTTCTATTTCGGCCCTCCTAACTTTACAATTCTAGCTCCGCCCCTGGTTAGAGTAGTTTAATATCGCATGGACAAAAAGTTTGTTTGCAACTGGCATGATTAGGCCCTTCAACTTAGTAATAGTTAAACTTGGCAGCTAGCCTAATATGATCAATTCAATGTTTAGAGGCATGAAAATGGGACATTAGACGATGAGAAATAAGTGGTGGGCGTGCCTCAACTTTAATTGGCCTTGATATTTATTTAGGTCAAGTCCTTACAATAACCAAACAATGGCAGAAATTCCAGATTAAGACTTTGAAGCGCAACAGTCGAACCCCACTTTCTGAAAAGAAAAGAATATAAAGCAGCACTCGGAGCATTGGTTCTTTTGGATAGGCATGGAGAGGAAGGATCAGGTTACAGTATTATCGTAGCTATTTCAAACCCCACAAGAAAAACAAAAGACAACTGAAAGTTACATATATATAAGAAAAAGAAAAAGAAAACAAGATTGGATCATCTGACTTGGGCGTTCCAAACTTCATTGATTAGGAAAAGGCGACATATGGGACTTACAAGGCAGCAGCCCAACAGATAAGTTACAAGACAGAAGCTCAGGCAGAAACCTAAAAGCCCATAAGTGAGCATGTATATGTGGTTTGGCCCTGCGCGTATATAGCCTAGCCTATCCTTTGACTCAAAGTCCAATGACGTAAGGCGTGTTTGGGAGTATTTCTGGAATGACTAAAAGCACTTTTTGACAATTAAAAGCGTTTCTGACATTGTTTAGTATAGAAGTTCAGAAAGCAATTTTAGGGAGAAGCACTGCCAAATGATTTTCCAAGAAGCACTCAAATTTTTTATAATAAAAACGCTTTTATTAAAAGCGCTTATAAACAGAACTTCCTAAAATAAAGTGCCGAAACGAGCCCTAACTTTAAAAGGATACTTTGTAGTGTGAAACAATGCAAGTTATGCAACTCACGTGCATTCTCGATTTTGGGGTTGCTTAGCTCAAATCTGAAGTGATCTCCCTATCCTCCCCTTTTTTCGAAGCTCTAAGGAATATTTGACCAAAATGAAAAAAGCTCTCTAGAAGGAATATGGAATTTCCTTTCTAAGAAAACGCAGCCAAATAATGCAATTATATAATTAAAATTGCCACCAAAATGCATGCTTTGCTTAAAAGCTTCAGGCGATCGCTCTAATAACGGATTAATTAGTGGAGAAAAGTAAAACCCAGCAACCTATACTTTAGTTAAGAGCCGTGTTAGCGACAATAAAACTCATTTGCATCAACGACTAACTAACAATTATGCATCAACAACTAACAGCTGTCGCATATGAGAATTCCACCCCAACTCAGTACCAATTGGGAAGAGAAAAAAGGTTATTAATTTTTCTTCACACCCATAAATTTGAAGCAAAGCCATATCCTTTTTATACCATTGCATAATGCCAACACATGGCCGGTCGCAACTTTCAGATAGAGCCAGCTCATTCTCTTCTGTACTGCTTCGGTGACTTCTTTTGTGTTCTAAAACCACACGCGTCCCTTACACAATCTCTCTAATCTACATCTCTCTAATATATACTATATATATAATCTACACAAACAGAAACATATATACATCTGATTCATCTATCACATATTATTCCTCGGACCCCATTAGCCCAGATATATAGCCAGAAAAAGACATTAACACACACACTTCTTTATATATCTAAGCTGCTCTCTCCACTCAGATACTCAAAAAAACACCCAAACTTATCAAACATGGCTCCAAACTTGATCTTGATCTCTCTCTTTCTCTGTTCTTTTATGGCTGCCTCTTCAGCTGGCAACTTCTACCAAGATTTTGACCTAATATGGGGTGACCATCGTGCAAAAATACTCAGTGGAGGCAGCCTTCTGACGCTTTCACTGGACCAGGCCTCTGGCTCTGGCTTCCAATCCAAGAGACAATACCTCTTTGGCAGAATCGACATGCAGCTCAAGCTTGTTGCTGGAAACTCTGCAGGAACCGTCACCGCTTACTATGTGAGTTTGTTTATTAGCCAAAACAAAGATTACCCTTTTCAATTAGTGTTTAATAAAGCAGTAAAACAACTTATTAATGAGTGATTGTGGAACTTGTGATTGTGTTTTCACTTTTGGGACCCTTTGCAGTTGTCTTCAGAAGGGCCAAACCGCGATGAGATTGATTTTGAGTTCCTGGGGAACTTGAGTGGAGACCCTTATGTTGTGCACACAAATGTGTACACTCAAGGTAAAGCGGACAGAGAGCAACAATTCTACCTCTGGTTCGACCCAACAAAAGATTTTCACACCTACTCTTTTCTTTGGAACCCTCAGCGTATAATGTAAGACAGTTGCATATCATTACTAAATAAAGAGAATCACATTGTGGATCACATCTTAGTTAGTTCCTCCTTTTTCTAATAACATGCTAATTACTTTCACATTTGTCAATCACATCTCTATCAGATTCTCGTTCTTACATACTATCGCATTGTTGATCACATCTCTAGCATTTTCTCCATTTTATAATGACGTGCTAATTGCTACCCTTTTTGGCATTTTCAATGCAGATTCTTAGTGGACAATATCCCCATAAGAGTGTTCGACAATGGAGAATCGTATGGGGTTCCATTTCCCAAGAGGCAACCCATGAAGCTATACTCAAGCCTGTGGAACGCAGACCAATGGGCTACAAAAGGTGGCCTAGTGAAAACCGACTGGTCCAAAGCTCCTTTCACAGCCTTCTACAGAAACTTCAAAGCCAATGCTTGTGTTTGGTCAAAGGGCTCATCTTCATGTGCAAGTAATAAAAATAATGCTTGGCAGACTCAAGGGCTGGATGCAAATAGTCGTAGAAGACTGAGGTGGGTTCAAAAGTACTTCATGATTTACAACTATTGCTCTGATCTGAAGCGATTTCCTCAGGGTCGTCCAAGGGAGTGCAGGCGTTCTAGGTTCTAAGTTCTAGACAGGGTTGTAGGTTATTTTGTAATATAATTCACAGTACGTAAAACAGAGTATTTCCACTGCACAGTCTAAAATGGCATGTGGCTTTCTGCATGTAAAATAAAACGACAATAAAACTTGAAATTGCAGCAGAAAAGTATATTATCCAAAAAAATATTAAAATTCTATTTATTACAAACTATGCTACACGGACCAACTGGCTTCATTCCCCACTTCCAAACCCTCTTATGTATTTCAAATACATAAACCCAACAGTACCTTAAAAGAAGGAAAATCTTTCATGTACAATGTTGGAAGGGAGCACATTCCTTGGAGCAACCATCTCTGTCTCTGAACCTACAACTGATCAAATACAACAAGTATAAGTGAAACAGAACTCCAAAGAACCAGCAACACACGACCTAAAAATTTGATGGTTGTTTATTTGTCAGCAAACCATAGTGAGAATGCATTGCACTCAAGCAAAAGGTTTTGAGGTATCCCACGAGTACAGTTCAAGTAATGGCACACCAGTGGAGATTATTGCTTAGGCCCAAGAATAAACCAAAAACAGAACCAAACAAGTTCAAAACATTGACCCCATTCTATTAGGCCCAAATAACCAGCCACTTAGGAAATACAAAGAAAGAAGGCATCAATAAATATGTCAGAAAATTGTATACAAGCAATATTCTACTTTAATTTTATCTAAACTATGCGGAGGGGGATTCGAACTCGGGTGAAGTGTAGAGTGGGGAGCACATCCACTCTAGCCAACTTGGCTAAGCCCATGTCTCCCAACTGTTATGTTATGGCTTGAATCATCTCTCTTACTTGTACTATTTTCCCCTTGATCATGGCATATTGCATCAATAAGGTACAGATGCATGTGCCCCTGTACCTTAAGCCCACTCCAACAATAAGATACAAATGCATGGGCTTTCATATCAACAAGGTACATATGAATAGTCATTTATACAGATATATGTCTACAGGTCTCAATATTGAAAGGCTAAATGTGCCTCTAAGCTCACCTTGAGAATTTTCAGAATTTGAAATCCATAATTAACATAGACAAAAATTACATTGACATCTACTAGCCCTTGTCCTTAAACTTTTAGAACTGAACCAAAACCACAGATTAATTTGATAATCGTCGTACATACATTTGCAAAAGATAACCGAAGTGGTTGCAACAGATATCCGTAAAATTTTCATACTAACTCTTCATGTTACTTCTTTCTTAGAACACAAAGGAACACCCCACATGTGTGCAACATCTCACAATCTCCCTTCCCCCGCTCTCCCTCTCTCTCCTCGTCCTCGTGATATCATCCCCATCTAGAATACTATAACACATGGGAGAGTATGACTTTGGAGACACATCTGTCTCTCTTCCTCTAAACTAATTACCTCAATGGTCAAAGTTTCTCACCTAATTTTAGGATTGTATTGAATTCCTAAGGGAAAAGGGTGTATCCTAAAGGAGGTTGATGCAATTAAAAGAAGCCCACATGATCCCACATGATCTTTATCTCTTAAATTCCTAAAAACTCACAATTTCGAGGGAACAAAATGAGCTGAACTAAACTGAATACCAGTGTAGAGGGGAAAGTGAAAATCAGCATTGTCATATGAAGCTAGAAAAATGAGGAGTGAAATTTGAACATAAGAAGAAAAAAAAAATTAAAAGACTATTCTTCTGTCTGTATCAAAGAACCCTACAATGTATGTCTAATGAAATCTGATCACTAAATTTATAAATTGACAAAAACATAACAGCCCACTATCAACAAACCATGCATTTTCTCAATCACCTTGTAAGGCCTAACAAAATAACCAAAAAAAGGGAAATGGGCTTTTATAGCAAACATTCAGCTCAATAAACAGAGAGATTAAAAGAGAAAGCTAAAGAAGGTACCTTTTTTGAACCAGGCAAGTCTCAGACGAGTGCAGTAGAATATTATGGTGAAGGCCATGGTCAAGGTGGGTTTGGGAGTGAGAAGCAGAAGACATGTTTAAACCCTAGTCTCTGGTAGAACAAAGAGAGAGGGGAAATGTGGTTTCTATGAAGAAGAGAAAGAAGAAAAAAGTGGCGTTTTTGTGGGTTTTAAGAGAAGGGAGGGTGAGAGAAGAATGGGCTTCCATAGCACGATTCCAGAGGCAGACAGTGAAGTTTGGGGGGGTTTGCTTTGCCTGGTTTGGTTTGGTTTGGTTTGATAACGAGTAATGCTTTGTTTATGTGTACTTTTTTAGTTCGCGAATCCGAGGTATTTAGTTTTGGTTTGAAAATGAAAGTAGAGAGAACAAACCCAGCCCCGCGCTTTACACTTTTAGACCGATGCTTCACAATAACTTCGTTTCTTCCTTCGTGGGAATAATCAACCAAATTACACTAACACCACTGTGATTATAGGCGTTGTTACAATTGAAAAAACCAAAATAAAAACCAACTTTGAACTCATTTGCCCAATGGCGGATTCGAGTAGGTGGAACTTACTTGATGATTAAAATAATATAAATAACAAAATTGATATTGCATTCATCATCCATCAAATAAGGGAAAAAAAAAAATCAAATGCATTTTGATTAAAAATAAAATTAATAATAATTAATACATGTAAAAACAATTAGCATCTATTTCTAAAAAAATCTAGGCTGTAGTATACAAGAAATTGGGCAAGGGTGTACAAAAAAGTTGGGTGTCCAAATAATTTTACCCAGTATAAAATAATTATAAAGTCCAATAGCACACATATCTAATCACGTGACTGTCACTTTTGTCCCTTCCTCCTCTTTCTATCCCCTCCCTTTTTTTTTTTCTCTTTTCCCTTGGCTTGTTGATTCTCTCTCTCTTTTCTTCGTCCCCTTCTATTTTCCTTGGTCTTATTGCTTCATATCTATCTATTTTTATTTTCAGACAATTTTCGTGCCTACCCAAAACATGGCTAGATCTGTCAATGCATTTGCCACTTCATTCAAAACCTTATTGCAATGTGTCATTCATAACATAATGCAATCTATTTTTTCATCTTCAAAATTGTGTGTATCACACCACATGTTCCTTCTTGAAGAGTATGTTTGATGTTCAAGATGTCGTGGCACACTATTTTTCAAGAGTCACATGTGACTCACACATCACTTTTTAGACGGTAAAATCGACAGAACTAACCATATGTCACATACTGACATATTTTTTTTGTTTTCTTGTTTCCATAAGAGACCCAAGCTAATTACTAACAACATCCCAATTAAAAAAGCATGAAAGGATTTGTCCTTAAAATCCCAGGAAATTTTAATTAAGGTAGAAAATTAACTCAACCTTTTGTTTTCAAGTGGAAAATTACAACAATGCGTATGTGGTATGAGTGTAAATTCCCTTTCCATAAAAATAAATAAATTTTGTTTAATAAATTTAATATTTCCCATAATTCATGTAACAACACACGTGCTGATAAATACAGGCCCGGAAATCTACCGAAATCAAAACTCTTGTTGGGGCCCATCGCATTCATAGAGTCCTCATGCGATGCCGGGCCAGGCCCTAGGAAAGCTGTGACGCCACTTATATTGGGCTTGGTATAACTAACCCAAATCTAACCAAACCAAAAGAAAGGGAAGGGATTTTTTTTTCTCTCTCTATTTAAACCCCATAATACTCATTTCTGTTTAGAACCAAAAATGTTGACAAAAATTAATTCCTCTATTAATGTTGGCTGCCGACAGCCCCACTAATTTTTGGATGTGTTAACTATAGCTATATAGTGTATTGTGCAACTTAAATTTACCCTAATGATGCCAAGGTCTAGCCCAATGGAAAAATGCATTGACTTGTAGATCGAGGTCTCAAGTTTGAGCCCCCATGACATATTGGTTGTGTATGTGAAAATCTCTCTCCCTTATAGTTCATACTATCAATTAATGGTACCATTCTTTTAACACGTACGATCGAAGATAATTCATAAATAAAAAAAAGGCATAAAAGCATAATGTTCACACATAATTATGGAGCACGTATCTATTGGTGCATGCAATGAGAAATGATAGCACCGCAATGATGACCTATTGTTAGAAAAAGAAAAAAAAATCAAAAGTTCTAGGGTTCCCTTTATATTTTTTATGAGCAAAAGTTTAGGGGAGGGAGAGGCTAACCTTCCCAACCTAGGGTTAGGGCAAATTCCAGATTCTTTTTGGATTTATAAAGTACCCACTAACATGAAACTTCTGGCAACGAAACTCAAATACACACAAAGTACAAGGATCTTAGAGCATCTCCAAATGATATGTCAAATATCAAACATCAAATTTAAATTTGATGGTTGATGTAGCAATTTGACATCTTACATGGCTTTACACTCTACCCGATATGTCAAATTACATTATTATTTTTATTACATTTTAGTGTTGATTTATTTTTAATTAAAAATACAAAATAAAAAAAAATTCATTTGACATCTTGCTTTTGGGATGTCAAAAATAACATCTCAACCTCCAACCTTCATTCCACATCAGTTTTGACACATCGGTTGGAGTAATATGAGATGTTATTTCTAGCCATTAAATCTAGTGGTTAAATATCTATGTAGCACTTTTGACACATTAGTTGGATATGCTCTTATTAATTGAATCAACCCGTGTTGGCCTAAGATTCCCTTTATTTATTTATTTAATTTCTCTTATTAACGAAGTTGTAGTTGAATTAATCTCTACATCGATTTTTAGTTTTAGAGCATCTCCAAGGGAGATGTCAAATACCAAACATCAAATTTAAATTTGATGACTGATGTGACAATTTGACATCTTAGAGCATCTCCAACCGATATGTCAAAAGTGCCACATAGACATTTAACGGCTAGAAATAACATCTCACATCACTCCAACCGATGTGTCAAAGCTAATGTGGAATGAAGGTTGAAGGTTGAGATGTTATTTTTGACATCCCAAAAGCAAGATGTCAAATGAATATTTTATTATTTTTTATTTTATTTTCTTTTTAATTAAAAATAAATCAACACTAAAATGTAATAAAATAATAATTTAATTTGACATATCGGGTGAAGTGTAAAGGATGTCAAATTGCCACACCAGCCATCAAATTTAAATTTAATGTTTGATATTTGACATCTCCCTTGGAGATGCTCTCTTTACACTCCACCTGATATGTCAAATTAAATTATTATTTTATTACATTTTAGGGTTGATTCATTTTTAGTTAAAAATAAAAGAAAAGAAAAAATAATAAAATATTCATTTGACATCTTACTTTTGGGATGTCAAAAATAACATCTCAACTTCCAGCCTTCATTCCACATCAGCTTTGACACATTGGTTTGAGTGATATGAGATTAAATGTCTATATTACACATTTGACACATCGGTTAGATATGCCCTTATAATATCATTTTTAAGTGGCAATTAATAACCTCTTTTTCTCTTCTAATATTTCGCTTTCAATTCTGGTGCGAAGTTTGACTTACACCCAATAAAAATGAAATGGACCAAAGGCTACTTTATGATATAGAAGCAGCTATTTATTATTTGGATTTTTTTGGTTTAGGGGGTTGGGGGGTGTTCTCGTGGACCAACTACAAACTCTTCGGAGAGCCAAGTGTGTGTCAATAATGTTCGACAGCAAAAATCTTTCTTCTAAACTTTTGTAGGTAAATGATGTACAAGATGACATATACAATATTTTTATTAGTTACATAATGTGGTCGTATATGAGATTTGAATTCAGAATGAGAACAAAAACGATAAATAAATAATCCTTAATCTTCTTAAAATATGAACTTGAGAATCTTTTTAACGAAATGAAAACTAAATGTCGTTAGACTAAATAGCCATAAACACTTATTATAGTGTTAATTAATTCTGACAAGTGTGTATGGCTTCGTGGCTGAGTTTCTTTCTCTTGTTGTTTCTTCACTCTTTCCCTTGTCTCTCAACCACTTAAGCTCATTTCAACAAAATCTGGTACTTGGTTTTTAGCTTTTTGTCACATCAATAGTTGGATTTTCCTAATCAAAGTGGTGTTTAATCTCAACTGTTTTTTTATTTTATTTATTAAACTCAATTTAAATGGAAACGATAAGAGTTTCTCACCTTAAACAACCTTTTTAGTCAAAAATGAATTTTTATTAAATTAAATTGAGGAAAGAGAAAAGGGAAAGTTGAACAAAAAAAAAGGCATAGAGGCATAGTGTGAGGAAGAGATAAATTAACGCAGCCGCTGATTAGTAGGACTCTAATATATGAAAACATAGAAGTCCGTAAACCACTTGTCCTCGTGCAACTCCACCTCTCCTCCTCCTCCCTCCTACTTCCAAAAAAAACCACGTACCACTCACATATCTCCTCATTAGATAACAACAAAGCAGAGCTAGAGAGAGAGAGAGAGAGAGAGAGAGAGAGAGAGAGCCTGGCCATGGAAGGAGGAGAGGTTGATGGAAAAGGTAAAGGAGATCAAGACAACCAAAAAGTTGCCTTCTATAAGCTCTTCATGTTTGCAAATCGATTGGACATTGTTTTGATGATAGTGGGGTCGATATGTGCCGTAGGCAATGGACTCTCACAGCCTGTCATGGCGCTTGTCTTTGGCAATCTCATCAACACCTTTGGTGCCACAGATCCTGCCGATATCGTCCCCATGGTTTCTAAGGTACATGCATTATTCATATATTATACATTTTTTTGCATCGACCCAAGAACAAGAACAAGAACAATATTTCTCTGTGTATATAAAAGAAAATCAAGATTCTTATTGGTTTTTTCCTTTTTCTTCTTTGGGTTGTTTGCTGATCTTTTTCTTTTTCTGGCATTAATTGTTGTTGTTATGGTTTTGCGGTGAGTCTTAATCACATGAAGCCAAAAAGCATGGTTACAAAGTCTGAATACATTACCTAATTTCATCTTCATTTCGTTTTGCCAGTTGGTGGTGTTGTTGATGGAAGCCATTGAAAACACCATATATACGTGTCAAACAAAACACAATTCATGAGCTTCCTTTATCATGCAAACACTACATCCCAATTTTGAAATTTGTCCTCCTTGTATCTTTTTTTTTCCAGGTGTCACTAAAGTTTGTGTATTTGGCTATTGGCACTGGCATTGCAGCATTTATACGTAAGTGTGTGAATTATCTTTAATTAATTCAATGTACGCAGTTGTTTGGATTCATTAAATTTTACCATTCTGCGATGAAATATTGCAGAGGTTGCATGTTGGATGGTGACAGGAGAAAGACAAGCAGCTCGAATTCGAGGCTTGTACTTGAAAACAATACTAAGGCAGGACATTGCCTTCTTTGACACTGAAACTAACACTGGAGAGATCATTGGGAGGATGTCAGGGGACACCATTCTCATTCAAGATGCAATGGGGGAAAAGGTGCTACTCCACTTAAAGTCTTGATTTTCATGTCTAAACATCTAGCAGGTTTTCTTAACTATGATTAATTTGTTAATAATTTGTTTATTTATGGCAGGTGGGGAAGTTCATACAACTTCTTTCAACTTTTATTGGTGGCTTTGTGATTGCTTCTGTCAGAGGGTGGCAGCTCACCCTTGTCTTGCTGTCCTGCATCCCTGCAATTGTCCTTGCAGGTGGAGCTATGTCAATGATCGTTTCGAAAATGTCAACCCGCGGACAGTGTGCTTATGCAGAAGCTGGCAATGTAGTAGAACAAACAGTTGGATCCATTAGAACAGTAAGGCCTTGACGTTTGTCTCTTTTAACTCACCAGAGTAAATAATTTAGCTGCATTGTGCATGTCTTGATTGATCTTTGATAAACAAAATTACTATGCAAGGTTGCATCTTTCACCGGGGAGAAGAGAGCAATAGACAAATACAACCAGAAGATAAAAATTGCCTACAATACCATGGTTCAACAAGGGTTAGCCACAGGAATTGGACTTGGAACATTAATGCTTATTATCTTTTGCACTTATGGGCTTGCCATATGGTATGGATCCAAAATGATCATAAAAAATGGATACAATGGAGGCCAAGTCATCAATGTTATATTTGCAATCATGACCGGTGGAATGTAAGTATACCATCTGCCCCGATTCAACGATACAATAGCATGATAATGTACATTGTTTAGAGTATATCTGAGATTTCTCAATCTGACACATTTTGTTCTGGCTTGTTGGCATAGATCTCTGGGTCAGACATCACCATCTTTGAATGCATTTGCATCAGGGAAAGCTGCTGCATATAAAATGCTCGAGACCATCAAACGTACTCCGAAGATCGATCCCTATGATACTAGTGGAATTGTATTGGAAGATATTAAAGGTGAGGTTGAACTCAAAGACGTGGATTTCAGGTACCCTGCCAGGCCAGATGTGCAGATCTTTGCTGGGTTCACATTGCATGTTCCAAGTGGAACAACCACTGCTTTGGTTGGGCAGAGTGGAAGTGGGAAGTCAACAGTAATCGGCCTAGTAGAAAGGTTTTATGATCCAGAAGCTGGTCAAGTACTTATAGATGGTGTGGACTTGAAGAAGTTGCAGCTTAAATCGATACGGGAGAAGATTGGGCTGGTTAGTCAGGAACCTAATCTCTTTACAACAACTATAAGGGAGAACATAGCATATGGGAAGGAGAATGCAACTGAGGAGGAGATCAGAAGAGCAACTGAGCTTGCAAATGCAGCAAGGTTCATTGATAAGCTTCCCCAGGTAACCCCACTTTTTTTTTTATGCAGTCTTTCATGCTCATAATAAAGTTCAGGTCTATCAACCATGTGCTTTGTCTACTTTGACATTTTTCTTGTTTAGAGATTGATGTATGTGATGGAAAATTCTGTATTTTCTTCACAGGGTCTTGACACGATGGTAGGTGAGCATGGAACATCTCTATCCGGTGGGCAAAAACAAAGAATTGCAATTGCAAGAGCCATTTTAAAGAACCCAAGAATACTTCTGCTTGATGAAGCAACAAGCGCCCTGGATGCTGAATCCGAAAAGATTGTTCAAGATGCACTGGTGAACTTGATGTTAAATAGGACAACCATAGTTGTTGCACATCGTTTGACAACTATTAGGAATGCTGATTGCATAGCAGTGGTGCATAGAGGGAAAATTGTGGAAAAAGGTAAGGCCATGCCCGCACTATGATTTTGAATTTACACCAAAACTTGTTCCCCCAGATAACATTGTCATTGATTTGATTATAGGGACTCATGAAGAGTTGACCAAAGATCCAGAAGGGGCTTACAGCCAACTCATTCGCCTGCAAGAAGGAGCTCATGTGGAAAATGATGCACAAACCTCTGATATGGACGAAATCATTACCAGTTTAGATATAGATAGGACTATGCTCAGTTCTGGGAGCCGGAGATCATCAATGGGGAGATCTTTAAGCAGAGGTTCCTCAGGTAGCCGCCGTTCTTTCACTATTGGCTTTGGTATTCCTGGTCCACATAATATCCAAGAGGCTGAAGTAGGAGATGAGGAGAATCATGAAAGAACTAAGGCTGATCTTGAAAAGCGTAAAATAGTTTCCATAAGAAGGCTGGCCACCCTGAACAAACCTGAGGTTCCAGTTTTGCTGCTTGGAGCCATTGCTGCAGCAGGGCATGGAGTACTTTTCCCTGTCTTTGGCTTACTACTTTCTAAAGCCATTAAGATGTTCTACGAACCCCATAATGAGCTACGCATGGACTCCAAAAAGTGGGCAGGAGTGTATGTAGGTATGGGTTGCCTTTCTCTGGTTGTGATTCCGGTGCAGAATTTCTTCTTCGGAGTTGCAGGTGGGAAATTGATAGAGCGGATTCGTTCCTTGACATTCGAGAAGGTTGTGTACCAGCAAATCAGTTGGTTTGACGACCCTGCAAATTCAAGGTGCGTTAAAAAAAACAAGTAATTTTTATGAGCTTTTAACTATTAATATTCAAACTGAAATCTTTTGTGCTTCCAGTGGTGCCATTGGTGCAAGGTTATCTTCTGATGCTTCAACTCTCAAGAGTCTTGTTGGTGATGCCTTAGCCTTGCTTGCACAGAATGTAGCAACAATCTTAGCAGGGTTGATTATAGGTTTCACAGCTAACTGGAAACTGGCGCTTATAGTTTTAGCTGTGTCTCCATTGTTGATTTTGCAAGGAACACTTCAGACCAAATTTCTTAAAGGGTTCAGTGCAGATGCCAAGGTCAGTCTTGCCCCAAGAGTTCCTTATTTTTCCAATTACAATGTGGTGGTGAATGTACATGTAATGTTTTGAATATCTGCAGCTTATGTATGAAGAAGCCAGTCAAGTAGCAAACGACGCAATCAGTAGCATCCGAACTGTTGCATCATTTTGTTCTGAGAAGAAGGTGATGGATGCATACCAGAAGAAGTGTGATGCTCCCATGAAACAAGGAGTACGGTTAGGAGTAGTAAGTGGTGCAGGTTTTGGATTTTCGTTTTTCTCAATGTTCTGCACAAATGCGTTAGTTTTCTACGTTGGAGCTGTTCTTGTGAAACATGGCCAAGCTACATTTGAACAAGTATTCAAGGTCGGATTTTAGCTGTGCTTGTTCCTTTCCTCTTGCTTTCATTGACAAGTTCTTTTGCTCCAATTCTAACAAATCGTTGCTTGCAGGTTTTTTTTGCTCTAACAATCTCAGCAATGGGGGTTTCACAAGCTACTGGCATGGCTCCTGACTCCAACAAAGCCAAGGACTCAGCTGCTTCAATATTTCAAATTCTAGACAGCAAGCCTAAGATTGACTCAAGTAGCGATACGGGCATCACACTATCGACCTTAGTTGGAGAAATCGAGCTTCAACATGTCAGCTTTAAGTATCCTACACGTCCAGATGTGCAGATATTTAGAGACATTTGTTTGAAAATGCCCTCCGGAAAGGTAATTACCACCACCACTCTGTTATGGCTCTGTCTATCTTGTTTACTTCTTTGAGTTATATGCATGCTTAGCTTCGGATTCCATCTGCAGACAGTTGCTTTGGTTGGGGAGAGTGGCAGTGGGAAGTCAACAGTAATAGGCCTCATAGAGAGATTCTACGATCCTGATTCAGGTCATGTACTATTAGATGGAATGGACATCCAAAAGTTCAAGCTGAACTGGCTGAGGCAGCAGATTGGGTTGGTTGGTCAAGAACCAGTTCTCTTCAACGAATCCATTCGTGACAACATCGCTTATGGCAAGCAAGGAGATGTTACTGAGGAAGAGATCATAGTAGCCACCAAAGCAGCAAACGCACATGACTTCATATCTTCATTACCTCAAGGCTTTGACACCTCAGTAGGCGAACGAGGGGTTCAGTTATCAGGAGGGCAGAAGCAAAGAATCGCCATTGCAAGGGCCATACTCAAGGACCCCAAAATCCTTTTACTCGATGAAGCTACAAGCGCACTGGATGCAGAGTCCGAACGCATAGTACAAGATGCATTGGACAGTGTTATGGTGAACAGAACAACCGTTGTTGTTGCACACCGCCTCACCACGATAAAAGGAGCAGACATAATTGCAGTGGTGAAGAATGGTGTGATTGCAGAAAAGGGAAGCCACGAATTTCTAATGAAGATCACTGATGGTGCTTATGCATCTTTGGTGGCACTTCATTCCCGCTCAAGTACATAACCAGAACTTGAGTAAAATCCTAGCTAGTGTTACAGACTCTGGCACACATTCAGTGGATGTGTGATTAGAGAAAGTGTTAGTTTAAGATGTTTTTGTTTTGTTTGGACGGACATGGGTGTAGTACTCGTAAAACTACTTGTTATTTGAAAGGGATGTGATTTCCTCACTCCCTTTTACTTTTTAATACTTTTTAATCAATTTTGTTATTTCTTTTTCCTATCCTACCCTTACCTTACATTAATTTCTTTTTACTTCACTTTTATATTAGTTCTTTTTCTTTACACTTAATTTTCCAACTTGCACTCTATTTTTAATATTTTTTCCTCTAATCGAGTAAGAAATTAAGTTTTTTCTTTCCTTTTAATATTGAATTTGGGTTTTACGGGAAAGGAAAAAACACAATTTTAATAACAGAATTTTGTGGCACAAAATGGATGCCACTGAACAGTGTAAGCTTAAGTGTTATGTGTAATAGTATATTTGTTTAGATTTCAAGTATCCATATTGGTATTCTTTTTCCATCGATGATCTACGATCATTGCCAACAACCGCCTTCTCAAAATTTTATTGCATATATTTATGTATAAATTATTTGTAGGGTCGAAATCATTCATAATTTTTGACATATTAGTTATTGTTCTCTTTTAGCCATGATTTTCTTATGAAGATCGGTGATGGTGCTTATTCATGCATCCTTGGTAGCACTGGGACTTCACACGAATCCTTCAATATGAGAAGGAAGAAGAAAATGGTGACTTGTTGAAGGAGAGGATCATCCTCCTTTCTCAGTCTCTCCTCTCTTCTCACGATAGCCATTTTGTTTTGGCACACATTTGCAATTTTTATTTTGGATGATCTGATGGTCATTTTGTAGAAACAACACGAGTCAATTAAATACATATTTATATAGCATTCATGAATCATGATAAAGCATTGTGCCATGAAAATTTGAAAGATACAATATGCACACGCATGTCCTGACTACATCATGCCATCGAGGACAAACAAGAACATGAAAACCCCAGCAATGACCAACAAATCCTCGTCATTTTGTGACGATAACAGAACTGTAAAAATACCAAACTAAGGGCTCAGTAAACTTCTGCACTGAGATCACTGGCTGGAAGCCGCTGGCGCTTCTCCACATAGCCTGATGGAAACCATCCTCCTTTACCTTTGCACTCTCCTTCTGACCATCCTGATGGGCTCACCTGGATAATAAGTTTTTCAGAACAGTGAACAAATAAATATTAGACAAGTCAAATTTAAACAAGAAAAACCTAAGATTTGGCAATGACAGAGAAACCTCAGTGACAGAGGGAGTCCACTCATAATTTAAGAGGCATTGGTTAATCAGCTTAAAATGTGTTGCCTGAAAGAGTACAACAGCATGGTCAGATTCTCGAGGAGGTTACCTTTCGCACAACAACATAGTCACCCACTGACAAGCTTAGTTCCTTCTCTGATGCGGCACTGAAAGAATGTGTTGCCTGAAAGAGTACAAAGATAGAAGTTCAGATTCTTCGAGGTACCAGAAATATGATGTGTGAGGGAGACAGTTCAAGAAAATAGCAAAAAGAGGCCTTAAATCAGAGAATTAAGGGCCTTAGGAAAAATAAAAGAAAGCCTCCAAGATTAGAAAAAGTAGTAGCATACTTCAGCCAAGAAGTACATTGTTTTCTCTGAGGAGTTCTCTTGTGGAATCACGGGAGGAGCAGACTCTTTCCGTTGTTTCTCTGAAACCATCTGACACAAAATCCAGGCCATGACATAAGTTTATATTTTTTCGATGGTAAAAAAAAATTATTTTAAGACAATCCTAAGTGGAACTAACCTCAGCTTCAACCTCACCAAGAATGGCAGCCACTCTCAGATGGTAAGTCTTTTCTCCTTCAACCTTAACAAAGCTAAGCTTAATATGCGTATAACTGCAGAATTATTATGATCTTCAACACAGAAACTCGTATCCTGAAAATCATGTGCATTCTTACCAGTGCAACAAGCCTCTGGAAAGTCAGTCTTTGCTGCTGTGCTTCCACAGCAGCCAATGCAGCTGAAGCTTCTATACCCAGAACTGCCATGTTTGCTTTTAATTCTTTCATCTTTGCTTCAGCTGCCTGCAGCTTTGCAACATTTTCAGGATTTGGGAGTTCTCTTACTCGTGCTTGTCTTCTAGAAACTTCTACGGCCTGTTTGTGTCTTATGGTCAATAATGAGTTTATAAGGCAAATCATATCACGCATGGTGAGATAGGAATGCGTTTTACCTGTGTCTCTGCTTCTTGCCTCATTCGACTATAACGTTGAGCAAGATGGCGAGCATCTTCCAAAGGAGCACCAGCTATCATTGCTCTTAACGGATCTAAAATCTAATAACAAAGAGAATGATAAGTTGCACGCTTCATCTTAGTTCATTAATGAAGTGTGCTTAAACAAATTTAATTGTATTAAAAGTCCATTTGAAGTTGCAAGCTACTCAGAAGATTCAAATGTAAGTCTATTGTACTCCACTTAGTAACATTTCAAAATATAATTCTGAAACCACACACATGTGTACTTTAAAAATATTCATGAAAGACTTCATGTCCTGCACCACAGCACCAAATGACTACAATGCTTAGTCTTTCTTCACTTCTCCTTTAATTTTGGATGAGAAACTTACATACAAATGCTTAAATGAAACTAACTGCCAGAAATACAGAATACTTTTGTCATTAACAAGAAAGATATATAAAATTGATGTGTGTGTGTTTGCAGATGAATCATATATCCAGCTGTGCGATAAAGAACTAATTTCTTCCAGAATTGTTTTAATAATTACAACATATGATAGAAAATATCCAATAATGTTTTCATTAGCAAAACATAAATAAAATTATACTTAGAAGTCAACCTGAGAAGACAGCAGCTTATTGAAGTCTTCTTGTTCCTTTTCCACATGCTTACGAGCATCACCATATATGGATGCACCCTTAGCTAAAATTTTATCATTTGTGTTTTCAGCACCATATCTGCTACAATCCTCAGACAACTTGGTTCCTGACTACCACAAAAAGATTACAAATAATAACTGCAACTACAAAGGCATTACATGTGTTCTATTTACTATGTGAAGTTAGAAGCTAAATTCCTAGGTTATCACTTCAATACACATTTCCCATTAGATAATCCAATGTCATTTTAAATGAATAATAAATTTCTACCTGCTTCAATATGCTTATACCCTATGGCTGTGAACGCTTCTGCTGCTCTAAGAACTTCTTTCTGAAAATCCTGGGAATACATATGACGAAAATGATTTTAACAGATATAAGAAGTTTGGTACCAGACAGATAGAATGAATAGAGCTTTTCAAGTTAATGTATAATGTCAAAATGGCTCTTGATCATATCTGTACCTTTCCTGCACGAGTGGACCTGTACAGTTTCTCCAGCTGTTGATGTCTCTGCATCTCAACCTCATCTATTACCATAACATCTGAGCTTTCATAACCAGTCCCACTGAACTGCTTTATTACAGCCTGAAATTCAAAAAGAAAATATAAATTCACAATAACGGACACAAATGATAGTAACGAATCGATGGAAGAATATTTCTAACAAGTTCAGTAACATAAAACAGCAAGAACGGAGGCATGGAATGGAGTTCTACAGTATTAGCTGAATTTGCACCAAAATGAACTTAAATATTTTAAGTTAGCAATCCGAAGGTAGTAGTATCTTCTACATTTGTATCTCAACTATCATCAAGCATGCTATAAATTACATAAAGTATGTTCCCAAAATAATCCACCACTACCAATTTCTGCCATAAAAAAAAATGCAGATAATTACCAAATTCGGGTCGATTTAAAAAAACGAATTCAACCTTCACAAATAAAGCATAAATTCCAATTACATTTTATCTATAGCCTGCAGCAGAGAAAACCCATTTGCTCCATTGATTTGGCTCTATAAAGATTGCAGGCACAATTTCAAATTAAAATGAGCCAAATTTGATTAATTCAATTAACTGCCAATCATTCTTCTCTCTTCTTAGGAAACAAACAGAGCATTCAGAAATCAGCAACAGTCAGTTACATTTCGATCCAATAATGAACTGGGTACCACTGGAAATCACTTCAACTTTAGTAAGCTATTCATTTATTTAGAAAATCAGACAAGCATTAAGCCCATGCCGCATTTTCTCTGTAACCAAACAGTGACCTATCCAACTTAAGAAGAAAAAAAAAAAAAAAAAAGTGTTCGAAAAATCGGCCTAGGCGGCCGCCTAGGCGCTAAGGAACGAAGAACAAGAGAATTATACTAAAGCAAATAAATGGGTGTTCGCAAATCACCTGTTGCTGTTTTGCGACCTGCTCTCGGAGCTTACTGGCTTGTTTTCTTAAAGCATCCATTCTTCTTCTTCAGCCTCTGTTTCCTTGAAGAAAAGCAAAGAATTGAGATCAAACTGAAAAAGAAGACAAATTGCTACGAGATTTAACGAGCCATTGAGTTTGAAGCTTTATGGATCTGAAACTCCGAAACCCAACCAGTGTTTTACATTTTGGTCTCTACTGGGTTGGGTTATGAACTATACAGAGCTGACGAGCTGCTCTGTTTTTTGGGAAATGTTTGTGTGTTAGTGAGGTGTATGATGTTCTTAGGTTAATGACCGTCCGATGGAATTCGATTCAAAGATCTTGATTATGGGCCTAAAACAATGGAGTTACATTGGATCTTTAGTCTTGTCGTAAAGTCCACCTAATTGATTGGGCTTTTTTATAATTTGTGCATGGATTGTGGTGCAATTTTTAATTTTAAATGCAACAATGACTAATTTGAGAACTTAAATACCAATTATTAGATCATATATGAACGACTAAAATGCATCTTTCCCACCTTACGTCTTATTCATGAATCTTTAATGTTAAATATTCAATTTGGGTCTTCATAAATAAAGATAATTATCCCCATTCATTTATAATCTATATTTATATATTCTATGATTAATATTTATCTATATCTATATATAAAGAGCAAAAAGAAGAGAATGGTAAAATATTCAAATTACCAGAAAATGTCATTGATTAATACAAACATTAAGAATTGAAATTATTAATTAAATAAGAATAATATGGTAAATTCACACTTTTCATATTAAAATATAGTAAAATTAAAAGAAAAATCAAATAATATATCATATTTTTATGGAACACAACTATCCATTGTCTTTTTTAATTCTAAAATAAATTTGAAATTTTTTAAAAAGTCTCTCACAGGAACTGAAGCATGTGTAGAGAAGCTAGCATCCAATAAGTCAATATTGTTGAAACATTTTGAGTGTGATGTGTGTGAATCAGCAATTATATATGTCCCCTCACCCACTTTAATTTTGCTATATATTAAAGAACAAAAAGAAGAAAAAAAAAAGGTTCTCCACATAGCTTTTGACAAGGAACTTGTCGGTGTTTGTGGCGTTCTTTGTGAGATAAACATGATAATGGGGGGAGATTTTTCAACAAGTATTTTATGTTAAGGATTGGTTGCATACTTCTAATCTTTTATCGTTAGATTGCAAATGTGTTGGTAGTATCTTATATGCAATTTAACTATCTAGATTAGAAGTATGTAACTAATCCTTAACTTAAATGCTTATTGTAGAATGTCCCGATAAGGAAAATTCCTTATTGCAAGGATGTCTAGTTTTTTATTTTTTTTCATTTGCAATGAACTAAATGTTTTTTTTTCTTCAACTTGTTGGTGTTAAAAACTTAGACCAAGATGATATTTCATTACTCAGAATCCACAAGCCTCATGTGAGATATGAGAATATAATATAGGAATATAGTCAAAAACGAACAAACTACTCCAATATCAATTTTTTTTTTCAAATTTTGAATTGAGATGACAGATGTATGTATGGTTTTCATATGGCTTTTTTGTTAATCTCAATTATTCTAATTTGTTCTTTCTGTTGAGATGCCTTGTTGTCATTGACAATTGAGATTAGATGGCTCCACTAGCAATCATCTTTGAGCAAAAGAAGGTTAAGCTTATTTGTTCACTTACTTTAGATGGCTCCACTAGATGTCTCTATAGGCTGCATTCTTTTGCATTCTCACAAGGTTAAAGCCTATTTGTTCACTTACTTGCCTAATTTGGTGTCGGCTAAGTTGTGAACTTGTTACTTTTTATCCCCTTTTAACAAATGACAACATATCTATAAATTATTTTCACACCAGATCAACAAACTCACAATAAAACATGATCTAAACAAATATATATATATATATATATATCTTCATATTATTCATGAGAGTCGAATTTGAAACCTTCAACTAAATGAAGACAACTACCAATAGACTAAAGACTAATTTTAACTTATCAAGTATGCACATATTTGCTCGTGGATATTGCGCTCTAAAACAGGTTCTAAATACATAATAATACATATAAAATATGTTTAACACACACCATGGAAGGGAGAAACACTTATGTGCAACGGAGATAACATTGTTTTGATATCCTCTACCAATTACACTATGCCATGCATAATAACTTTTCACTTGCATGATTGGTCGAGATAGCAAGATAGTAGTATCCCCATTTCAAATAAGTTTTTCTCCATAAAGGGAGCCTGCCATAATTAGTAGGAAAAATAATCATCCACACTCGAAGAAGAATGGTCAAAAATAGGCGATGCAATTTTTTTTTGTTTAGAGGCGGGGAGAAGATCCAGTTTACATATTAAAATTTAAATCCAAACATAAAAACGCAATCACCATAAATTATTTATTAGCTAATAAGTTCCCTAACTAAGTAATTTAAGCCAACTAGACAAGTTCTGCCCAAAGCATTTTAGTAGCTTTTGCTGGGCACCATATCAAAATTTCCAAATCACATCACATTTGAGCCAACTCTACCTCCAAGTTCCAACCATAAAATAATAATGACAGTCACAGGCTCGCATAGAATCACATGCAGCCCAGATCCATTATTAGTATGTACATCCCTAATCTAACCAAACACCCCCAAGAAAAAGCAAGAAAAATTCATTAGGTCAGTCCAACAATAACACCAAATTAAACACGACACATTGGCAATTGGAATTTGGAACCCAAAATTTTAATACCAAAAAAAAAACATGTAAAAAATTGCAAACCACACACACCACACACACCCCATTTGTTCTACTTCTAGCCACATTTCCAAGAACTGACCCACCCGACCCCAAAATATTTTGGTCATTTTTCTTCCCACTCTGCACAAACATTCCGAATTTCAAAATTTTTTGAAAAATCCACATCAGGATCCCACCCTTCACAAAATGACACTTGCATTGAAATTAGGCCCTCAGACTCGGACATCTTTCTCCAATTTTTGGTACCCAAAAAAATAAACAAAGAAATTAGCTTTTTTTATTTACCAAAAATAAAGAAAAACAAATAAAATTAGCCCAACCAAACACAAAGAATCTTGATATACAGAACAGAGAGAGACAGGGCCTCGCCTCCTTTGCACAACAATTCATTCGGAAATCCCAATAGAGGAGAAAGTTCTCATCCCCTTCCAAGTCCTTCCATTGTTACCATTTCAAGGTTTTTACTTTTTTGTTTTTGTTTTTGAATTTTGTTTTGTTTTTGAAAAACATATATCCAGTTGCCCTCAAAGTCCCACATAAGACACTTCCAGAGGCAGAAGAGAATCGGGGGGATCTTGAACAAGAGGATCTGTCATCTGCGAGAGACCCCATTCTTGTACATCCCCAACAAGAGGAGAGAGAGCCTATAATCATGCCATCAGGTGCTAAGAAGAGAAAAGCTGCCAAGAAAAAGAAAGAAAAGGAAACCCACAATGGCAAATCCTCAACCGACGACAATCCTCAAGGTGCTTTGTTTATTCATGCATGTCCTTTTTTTATTGCATCAATCCCACACTTACCCATATGGCACTCAATTGCTCATGCACCTTTTTCGGTGTTTCTTCTGGTTATTTTTTCAATTTGGGCTAATTGGTATTTGCTAGTTTCTTTTGTTTTGCTCTGGTTTGGTTCGATTTTTTTGATTGAATTGAGAGGCAATCTTTGGTTTTGGTTAATTTTGCCCATTTGGGTAAATGGGTATTTGCTAAAGTCATTTGTTTAGCTTTGTTTTGGTTGAAACAATTGTGTTTGAGTGTTAATTACGCATCTCTCAATTCATTCTCTATGCGTCTCTAATGTTACTTTCGGTTTTCTCTTTTCTTCGGTTAAAATTGGCTTAATGGGTTTTTGTTGAAGTCCTAGCTTTGCTTGATTTTGATTGAAATTCTTGTGATTGAATCAAACCATGTTAGGAAATAATGAAGTGACCTCCCAAGATGAGAAAGGAAGTGATGGTGGTGATGTTGGCTCCACTGCATTTCAGGAGCATCATAACCAGCAGGATCCATTTAAGAAGAGCAATGAGGAGCTGGGCGAGCGAGGCCCATCATCAGTTCCACCAGTTGTTTCTGAGGACAAGTCCGGGAAGGGAGCTCCTAGTGGTGTGGAGGCTGTTCAGAAGGTTGGATTGAAGAATGATGATGGTGTTAGAATTGAGAGGGAATTGAAACAGGATTCCGCAAGCAAAAATGTGATTATTGAGCATGTGAAATCTGCAAAGGGATCACATAATGGGGATGATAGAAGCTCAAGCAGTAGTAGTTCAGATGACGAGTCTCAAGTTGTTGAGAGGAGGCAGAAGGAGGATTCCTATGCTTCAGTTTCAGAGGAGAAACCTCATAATGATTTGGTAAGGTCAATTGATTCTTCACCACCAGAAGTGATTCAGACTACCGAAGGTGCACCATCTGTGAAGAATACAAGTTCAGTTACAGAGAGTACACCGGTTGAAAGTTCAGTTTTCTCCAATGTTGTAGTAAAAACGGGGTTGGAGAATGGTGCAGAGAAATTGTTGCCTACTGGAACTCCTGTAACTTTGACGGATCCTGTATCAAAGAAAATTGAGAATAGAACATCTCCATTACTGAATGAGACTGCTAAGGGGTCTTCAAGGATGGTGGAATCTGTTTCTAGAGAAAATGAAAGTAAAGTATTGCCGTCATTAGGTACTTCTTGGGCTCAAGTTAGTAATGATGCTGAATCCAGCAAAAATCCTGAGATTCCAGAATATTCTGAAAAGCAGGTATTGCCAGCATATTCATTTCTTCATTGAAAGTTTGATGTAAGATCTCTTTTTGCCTTGATAATTGAATGCAATTTCTTCGATGGAATTTATGCAGCCTCTGGTAGCTCCGGCCCCACCAGTTCCCCGAAAAACATCTTGGTTTAGCTGCTGTGGAATTCTGGAAGTGATAACAGGCTCCAGTAGATAAGTTCAGGTTGGGATTTTTCTACCTTTTATTTATGGATAAATTTTTTTTTTGTTCTCAAGTTTTGCTTTATTACTTACTGCCCAAAATGTAATTTTTGTCCATGTGTATATAGAGCAGACTGGGTCACTAGAGAAGTGAGAGTCTTTAGGATGTTACAGGGATGTCATAATAGTTTTGTGTTATAACTGTGTTTCTGAAATTTTGAATTCTTGATCTTTTCCATCTAAGGTCTTGTAGGTGTCTGATTTATGCTTGTGTAGATTGCAGTTTTAGTGAAAAATAGTAGCTAAGGAATGAAACTGTTAAGATTCTTTGTCCTGAAATTCCTCAGTTACTATTTTCTCATGAAAGGTTTTTATTTGGTTATTATGTTGCCTATGAAATGTAAATAGGGGATGGAGGATTGTGTTTGATGTGTTGTATAATGTGTTTATTTTACTGAATTTATAAGGAACTTTACTTACAAATCTAGTGGAATTGTCACACTACAGGTGTTGAGTAGCAAAGCAGAGAGAAGAAGAGTATGGATGTAACAGTACTTTGGGTCAGAATTTTGGTTTTTTGGTTTTTGGTTTAAAAGAGGAGAAATTGTTGAGGCTTCTTCATAAGAGGGACTTATTCAGTACTTAATGTTTTAACCTGGCCTCACAGAGAAGGAATTGGTATTGGATAGACAAAGGAATTGGTATTGGATAGGCATAGGAAATACAAGATTTCTAGGAGTCATCTTGACATCCACATTCCCTTATTCCTAAATTAAAGGACCTATCTTGTGTTAAGGTTCTGTTAAACGTTTGTTTAATTTATCTCCCTTGATTTTAGATTGTTCATGGATTGTAAATACTTGGTAGAGATCGTACTAGAAATTAAAAGAACAGGGTATCATATTTTGCTCTTTGAGGAGCCCATTTTTTCTGCTTTATCTTTAAGGACCTATACTTATCTTTAGATGCAATCTTACGGCACTCAGCCAGAATTGAGATATGCGCTTTACCTTCCTACTTAACAATTTTATATGGACTTGACTGATGCCACAGTTTAAGCTTTTAGTACCTTTCAAACTGAATGTTGGTTGATTTTTGTAGGTTTTGTCTGATGCAGAACGAAGCACAAAGGGTTTCAGTGGACTCTTTAATGCTTGTGAAAGTGAAGACTCTTCAGAGAGTTTTATGATATTTTGATATTAGAACTTTATAAATTTTCCCTAAAGAATAATGGGCTAGAGGCCTGATTAGATTTGTGGTGATAGTGTCGGGAATCGTAGGCAGCTGTATATCTCCTGCTTTTACAACCTTTCTTTCTTGTTAATTTTGCAGAATAGTTTTCTATGTCAATTTTAGTTCCTTTTTTGCATTGGTAGGCCAATGGTGTGACATAAATTTGCAAAAACATTTTTAATTCGAACTTCACTTGATGTTGTGATGGATCTGGCTTTTTCTTATACATAATAAGAAAATTTCTGCCCCTTTATATATAACCTCATGGTGGAACTGGTTGATGTATGAATTTTCTCTTCAACAAATTTGTGTTGCTTATTTGGCATGTTGAGCTCTTGTAGTCATTAGGTTTTCGTCGACGATTAGACACTTATGTGCATCCATTGCTGGTTTAGTTACCTTATCGATTGGAGTTGAAAAATGTTCTCTTTACCCCTTAGATTGATTCGGTGCACATAGCATGCATTTGCTTCATAGAAAAAACTGCTAAACGATCATGTAAATTTTATTTTTAGTACTATTTATTATTGCTATATAATTCGAATACAAATCAATCAAATCATAGCACACTATTGACACCGAAACCATGGGCAGGTTTATACAAAGGAAAAAAAGGGTAGGATGAGGGTGAAAAGAAAAGAAAATTAAACAAAACAATACACGCACAGAGACAGCACACAAACACAAAAGTCATTCAACTTTTCCAACTTCATCTCCTTGATACAACACTATGAATGGCTGCTATATACAGAAGCTGTGTAGCTGAAAGGATGATCAAGAATGCCTCCAGTGTTCTCTGCACGAAACAGAGCAAGTATGTTTCAATATAAAATCTCTGGAAGATTAAGGTTTGAACAGAAAAGAATTTCTTTTTATCTTACCAGACGGGCATTTCTGATACGAAGCTCAATCTCCTTGCAAGCAAAGCTGCACGAATTAGGTACCCGGTTAGCTTAATATAAAGAGAAAATAGTTTGAAGAATTTGTATACATATGCTGTTTTAGGATGGCAATGAGTAAGTACCCCATGGCAAGGAGGGTGAGGGTCCAGGCAACGGTAGCAGCTGCGGCTGCAGATGGCAAGCTATCAGCTGTCCAAGATCGAATATGGTTGATTCCGGAAATGGCTGAAGCAGCACCAACAACTCCGGCGATCAAAGCGAATGTTACAAAGAACCCGGTTGCAGCATTTCCCATTGGGAAGTATATGGGTGAGAAATGTGCTGGGAGATCAAAACCAGGACCTGCAAAGCCTCACTCAGATTTAGCAAATGGAGAGTGCATGTGATGTAAAGTCTAAACTAGAGAGAGAGAGAGAGAGAGAGAGAGGTTTACCAATAATGAAACCATGGTCAATAGCTCTGTTCATGGCCCAGCCTCCAATGCCCAACACAATGACACACATGCAGAAATTGAGAAGCAAAAGCAGGCCAGCAACAGACTTTAACTGCTGGTTGGCCATTTCTGTAAGATCAAAAGCTGCTGGATGAACCCAAAAGTGCAATGGAAAAGAAAAGGGTGGTTGTACGTGTTACATGTGTTAAGCACAAGAAATGGTCTTAGCTTATATATAAGCAATTGGCCATGGCATGCAGGTTTTGGTTCTTTTCTTGCCAAGGCTGCTGGTTCCAAAGGGCTTTGTGGGGTTGTAAAGGAGATGGATGCTTCATAGACAAGGCAAACCAAGCAAGAAATGCCAAGATTCTTACTTGCCTCACATTTTTAAGTCTTCTTTTTGGTGGTACATTCTTCTTCTAAGCTTTGTGCCATAAAATTGTTCCTAAGATATCAAAAAAGTTATATTCTTTGCCAGATGGGCACACATGAAACGCTGCGTTTCAGCCTTGATGTTCTAAAACCACCCACCGCCAGTCTCTCTTCGGTTAATTTTGTTTTTCCTATATTCGGTTACGGATTAACGGTCATGCTGAGAGTTCCCGCCATTTTTCAAAACATTGGAATCTCACACTTCCCAACTTCACTCTCTGATTTCCACAAAAATCTTACAAGCTTCTCCAAATGCTTGGTGGGTTTGATGAATTACACCAAATTGACCACCCCATCTTACAAGTCACTGCTCTCTGATCACTTAAGGAACCAAAAACTCAACGAAGCTCGTCTAGTTTTCAATGAAATCCCTTTTCCGAGTGTTAGTTTGTACACCATGATGATTACGGGCTATTCGAGACAACATAGGCTTGATGATGCTCTGAAACTGTTCTACGAAATGCCTGTGAAAGATACAGTGTGTTGGAATTCAATGATGAAAGGGTGTTTGGATTGTGGGGATTTAAGTAAGGCTAAGGAACTTTTTGATGGAATGCCTGGAAAGAGTGTGGTTTCTTGGACGACGATTATGAATGGGTTCTTGCAGTTTGGTGAAGTTCAGATGGCAGAACGCTTGTTCCGCGAGATGCCTGTGAGGGATGTGGCCGTGTGGAATTCAATGGTTCATGGATACTTTAGTAATGGACGAGTGGAAGATGCTAAAAACTTGTTTAAGCTAATGCCTTGTAAGAATGTGATTTCATGGACTTCGATGATTGCCGGGCTTGACCAGAATGGGAGGACAGATGAAGCTTTGCTGCTATTTTGGGAGATGATGGGTTCTGGTGTACAGCCCACTTTGACCACATTTGTGTCTGTAGTGACAGCTTGTGCAAATTTGTTGCGTTTACATTTAGGTGTTCAGATTCATGGTCAGATTGTCAAGTTAGGGTACTGCCTTGACGAGTTTGTAGCTGCTTCACTTATAACACTCTATGCGAACTGCAAGCAAATTGAGAATTCTTACAAGGTTTTCAAGGAGAGTTTACATAAAAATGTGGTAGTGTGGACAGCTCTTTTAACAGGATATGGTTTGAATTGTGAACACGAAGAAGCGTTAAAGGTTTTCAGGGACATGATGAAATTGGGTGTCCTTCCAAATCAGTCTTCTTTCACTAGTGCTTTGAATTCATGTTGTGGATTAGAAGATCTTGATAAGGGCAAGGAGATTCATACAACAGCTATTAAGCTAGGTTTTGAAAATGATGTCTTTGTCGGCAATTCTCTTATTGTCTTGCATACCAAATGTGGAAATATAAATGATGGAGTTGCTATATTTAAGAGAATTGGTGACCACAATATTGTATCATGGAACTCAACGATAGTTGGATGTGCAGAACATGGTTGTGGCATGTGGGCTTTGACTCTCTTTAGCCAAATGATACGTGCAGGTGTCATGCCAGATGAAATTACATTCACAGGGTTGCTTTCTGCATGTAGCCATTCTGGGATGTTGCAGAAAGCAAGACGCTTTTTCAAGTTTTTCTCGCAGCATAAGTCTGTTGAGGTGAAACTTGAGCACTATGCATGTATGGTGGATGTCTTAGGACGATGTGGTAAGTTGGAGGAAGCAGAGGAGCTGATAAAGAACATGCCTGTGCAAGCCAATAAGATGGTGTGGCTAACTCTACTTAGTGCTTGTCAGATGCATTCCAATTTGGATGTGGCTGAAAGAGCTGCAAAAAGCATTGACGATTTAGAACCAGACTGTAGTGATGCTTTTGTTATGCTATCTAATTTATATGCTTCTACAAATAGATGGAGTGATGTCGCCAGAATTCGAGAGAAGATGAAACATAGTGGAACTGTAAAACAACCTGGTTCCAGCTGGGTTACTTTGAAGGACTGAGGCATGCATTTCTTTCTGGTAGATAGGTTGAAGCGAGCAGATTCATCAAAAACTGGATTGGTTACAAGGCAAATCAAAGAAACTTGGTTTTTGTTCCTGATCAACAGTTTGCATTTCAGGATGTTGAGGCTGAACAAAAGGAAGAGATGTTGTCTTACCACAGAAAGAGACTATGATCTATGAAAGGAGATCAAAAATGGTTTGAGTGGGTTTTGGCAGACCAGTTGAGCTAGTGAAGATATTAACCAAAGATACTTGGATGAAAAAACCGCCACTTGTGCATTCAAACAATTTTCTTTACCTAACCATCTTTGCATGTTTTGCTTCTCTAATATTGCAGAGAGTAATTTCAGCCCATAGAGGATGCTGTAATGTAATGAGTTTAGGTCCTTAAGAACTGTCACAGAAGTTTTACAACCATAAAGCATGTCGTTCTGTGGTGTCCATCGAAGGCCAGGTGATCCCATATAGCATGTTCCAATGATGTACTGATGTACACCACCTTCAAGCATAAAGGAGTCAAAGATTGCTAATTTTTTTTTGTGGATTGGAGTGAGAGGTGATCCAAGGACATAGAGGAGATTGAGTTTGAACTGTTAGTGGCTTCACAAGAATTTATGTGATTTGACGAAATTGCAATCTAGCAAAAAGTTGCTTTATTTGGATGAAGGAATTTCGAATAATGAACTTGGATTTTACAAAAATTAATAGATTTTTCTGATGAAAAAAAGACTAGACAATATTAAATCGAATGAATTTGAAATAATTATATGACAAAAGTTCGATAAGAAAAATTTGAGCTCAGTTTGTAGCTTTGTGAAATGGGAATCAAATATTTGGGTTACAAACTTGCAAGAACTGAAAAGATAGGTTGTATATATATTTATACAGGATAGCCGCGTGGTGATAATGTTTTTTATTTATTTCCTTCCTTTGGAGGTTTGTTTTATGTATGTGATGTCTTAGCGTTTATGATTGTACACATGAAAAAATCAGCTTTCTGGAACTATATTTTTTCGCTTCGAGTCTAGGGAAGTGCATGCAGTGTAGAAATTTTAGGGCTACTTTAGGTTTTTTGTTTAAGCTGCTAGAACTACAGTATTTTGTTTCTTATTTAGTTCTCTAGTTCTTAGACTTGTTGGAGGGAGCGGTGGATTTCAAGTAGCATCTACCCATCGCCCATGTACAAAAGGGCTGTGGCTGTGGGGTGCACCCTTTAAGAGAACTGCTCTTGATGGAACTGAATACAGGATTCAGGTGCCTTTCTCCTCTTCCCTCTATGGTCCTGTTCATGGAACTCCCTATCCATCAGATTGTTGATGGGCTTCTTAACAACATGATGAGCACAAAGATTAGTAGCGGAGGGGCAGAAGAAAGAAGATGCGGGGAGCCTATCCAGATAACAGACGTGTTATTGCTGCACTTTGACAGAAGACGAAAAGAAACAAAACTCTGCTCAAACGAACTCAGGTTTAACTTTCTCTCTCATAGAGGAAGTCTACACACCAAATTGGCAGCAAAAACAGAAGCAAATCTGGCGATGCACCCATTCTCCTCCCAATTGAAAATTCGATTAAAGCCTAACCAAATTAAGAACAAAATCATTGCTGCAAATCTCGGATTATGTATCGGGACTGTACCTTCGTGCGACTTCTCGGAGGCGAAATCGTGAATAAGTTCAACAGCTGTGAATCGTGAATTAAGCCCGCCCATCTGCTAGGCGGGACCTCCTTTCTTTGTTTGTAATAAATCGTATCGCCGAGCGGCTGCACTGTACAATATATTTCAAACGTATAGCCACGCGGCTATACTCTCCGGGCGGGTAATAAGTAATATAGCCGTGCGGTAATGTTGGGTTTTTATTACAATTAATAGTATAGCCGACCGGCTATAATCGTAATTTTATAAAATAAAGTATTGCCTGCGGTTATGTTTTTAAAATATTCGTATATATTTAAACCTGTCGATCAATGCTTTATGCTTAATTTACGACTTGAACAGCTGGCATCAGGTCCAAAAAGGGTGAAAATGAAGTGAAGAATGGGAAAACTACTCACGTTCAGACCGTCCATGTTTGTCTCACCCCAAAACCATATGACGCCTGTCCCACCAAATCAAGTTTTCCCGCCAAGCGATGTCGGTCCCCATTGGCCACCACTCTATCCTCTGCTCTGCTGCGCTTCCTTCATCTCATACCTTGGCGAAATCGTAAATTAAGTTCAACAGCTGTGAATCGTAAATTAAGCCCGCCTAGCAGCTAGGCGGGTCCCTCTTTCTTTTTTTGTTAATAAATAGTATAGCCGGGCGGCTATACTATATAGCGTATAGCCGACCGGCTAGACTGGGATGTTTTTATTTTTTAAGAATTAATTGTACAGCCGCGCGGCTATACTGGGGTATTTTTATTTTTGAAAAATAATAGTATAGCCGGCTATACTCGTAATTTAAAAGCTGGCTAGGCGTCCTTAAGTATAGCTGCTATACGTTTAAATATAATATATTTAAAGGGTAAGCCCGATACTTGTTTTTTAAAAAAATTAAAGTGTAGCTCTACTCATAAGCCTCCTAAGAATATGTTCACCCCAAAGGCTAAGGCAAGGCAAGGGCTACTACTATTCACGTGAATAGTGGTAGCCTTGCCTTTTTGGTTCCACCCAAAAGGTTAGGGCAAGGGCAAGAAAAAAAAAAGAATATGCAACAAAATATAAACTTGTTATGTGTTTATAGGGAAAGTGAATAAAATTGTTATGTATTTATAGGGAAAACATCCATAATATTTTGGTTTATTTTTTATATAAAAAATTAAATTTTTTCCCTTTTTTTTTTTTTGCTCACTGACGTCAGTGCCTTTGAAGCAGGATCAGCCTTTGGGCTTACCCGGGCTGCTGGTTGCAAGCTGGAGGTCCAAACCCTTCAAAAGGGGCCTCCTGTCCTAGCAAAAGGCCCTGCACTGGAGGTGCTCTACGCGTTCCCTATTTTGTGATAAATAGTATAGCCGGTCGGCTATACTCTTTTATTACAGAATTTTCCCATTACACATACATATTCATATTATACACATACATATGTATTTTCTAATAATTCCGTTTTAGCGGGAGTTTAACTTCCTGAAATCATTTACATAATGATTCCTGCTTAAGGATCTTCTGGGTCAAGGCTATAAAAATAATTTTTATATATTATTGAATAAAAATACATACAATATTCACATATTATACACAAAATTTTCATATATTATTGAATAAAAGTGGGCACCCTTTTTTTCAATAAATAGTAACGGTTGAATTTCCGATCTCAGTATTGAAATGTCGATGAACAGACCAGGTATGAGAACAAAATGATATTAGAACAAAAATGACCTTGTTCATTTGCTAACTGTTGACAATCAAGAGATAAATATCCGATCTCAGTATTGAAATGTTGGTTACAACTCATCATAATGCCTAAAATATAACGCTCACTTCAAAAACATAGCTCATAGCCGAGCTCATTCATCCTCCTGGCTGCGTAGCCTGGCCAGCTTGTTGGTAACAACAACATCAAGCTGGGCTGCTCTCTCAACAATTTCTTTCCTCTTCCTCGTGGACACATTGTGTGCAATCTCCGCGCAGTAGGTCCTGATTAAGATAAGATAGCAAAAAGAATACAAAATTAGACATGAGATGTGAAACACTCACTCAGACCACAAGGGAAAAAAAAGAACCGGGCTCAGTTTACCTGTTGTGCATCATCAACAGTTCAAGTTCCTTTGCGTTGTGCACAACAAACTTCTTGAAATGATTAGGAAGATAATGGCGAGTCTTCTTGTCAGAGCCATAACCAATGTTGGGCATCAAAGTGCATCCCTTGAACTTTCTTCTTACACGAGAATCAATACCCTTTGGTCTCCTCCAATTGGTCTGTCAAAGAAACACATGATGAAACAAAATTACTCAAAGCAATTACAACCAAGGAAATGAAAAGGACCGACTAATAAACTTCGTAGGACAAAGTGGATGTTTGCAGGGTTATAGTAACAGAAAGCTGATGAGTAACGAAGCTAACTGTGTCGCAAGACCTGTAAAGCTTTTATGTATGCCCTGTTTAACGAAATGTCCAGCCACAAATATAAATCTGGACATCAGATACCATGGGCAATGACACCAAAAAAATACAACGCTCATGCACATTCACACATACAACAGACAAAAAGGAAGGGCAATCACAACTGTGACTAAAACAAAATGTACAAACTGCAATCTCAGTCGAAAGATGGTGATTTTAACTTAATAATCACAGGATGTCATAAACGTTAAATATTTTACATCATAGATTGCAGGATTACTCTTAAAACAAGAAACAATAGTAGAGACATTAATCATAAGAAAATAAAAGGAACTATTATAGTAATAGAAAATGGGGTGTGCAACATAGATCAGATGGTAGTGCATGTAAATATTCATCATTCAAAAGCAGAATAGATGGGTACAAATCATCACTTCTTGTTGCATATCCCCAAACAATAAAAACCTTTTGTTTTAACATGGAGAAAAATAAATGTTCAGGATACAGAGAAAAAAACACTGAGATCAAAACTTCCAGAGTGGCAAAATCAAAACTTTCATTGTTACACCAGATCAGATAGTCGATCACTAATTCACCCTATTGCATCTTAAGATGCAAGTAAGACAGGGCATAGAAGTTATCCTCATATCCATCAAAACCAAGTTTTAAAAAAATGAAATTGCCAAATAAAAAATGCTTTTACACTGAAAAAAACACAACAAAAAAATTCACGACAGATATATTGCAATGGAATCAGATATGAATACGTCCATCACCATCTTGCATCTGTTGATGCAAGTAAGACTGGGGCGACAACAATATCATCATTTTCACCACATAACTCAACACGAACAGAATACAAAATGAAAACAAAAAAAAAAAGATCAGGAAAATGAACACGAAGGTTGTAGAACTGGAAGCTGATAAATGTGAAGGTTTTATACCTTGACGGAGACCTTGCGGTCACTTTGAGGCCTTTTGAACTGCTTGACCCTCTTCTTCACGATAGCCTTATTCAGCAGCGGCACCGCCATTTTCACTTACCTCCTGCAATAATTTTTAACCAAGAAAGAAGATTGAACTGCATTAGCTAAAACCAATCGAAATAATTAAAACGAATAGAACAGATTTGAAACCCTAGGCTAGAGAGGCGGAGAGAAAGAGAGATATGCTCACAGTGAAGTTTAGGGTTTTTGCTGAGCCGCCGAGCTCCAGTTTCTACTGGCGCCTCTGCTTTTATAAGCAAAAGTGCGAGCTTTCGGGGTACTAGGGTTTTGTCATTTGGGGTAGTCTAGAATTGGGTCTGTTTGGTTACTGGCTTAACATAACCCCGTTTAAAAGAGCTGGGCTTCCCACCAAACGAAAGAAGAGCTGGGCTTAAAAGGGCCCACTGATTAATTTCCATTTTGGACTTGAAAAACTAGACATAGCGAACTATCGTGGAGGAGTAATCAATTTCTCTCTGGGCACCCTCATTTCTCCTTCTTTGGACACCCAATTGGATCATATTTTTCCAAGAACGCCATTCATTTTACTCACTGAAACTAGTTCTTTCTTTGGACACCCCTTTTCCATTATTCACTTTCTACTCGACATTGAAATCTAAAATAAGAGTAGATAGTATGATCTAATCGTCATGTATGATTATTATCAGGATAAAATGTAAGATTTTTGCACAATTTATTTCAGTTTACGGTTTTAAGAATTTTTAGATTTGCAACATATACTGTGAACTAAAGTCGCGCAACTTATAAGCATACCATTGTTGTTGACCCCACAATTTGATGATGTGCGATTTCCTGTAACTGCACACTTAAGTTTGTTACTTATTCTTTTTTTCCTTTTTTTTAAGGACCTTTTCTATTGAGAGGGACAATAATAATACTAAACTCACATATTACACAGATGCTAGGACTCTAACCCAGGACCTTTCCTAGAGGACCTTGATTACTTCTTCTTTGTTTGCTAGCAATGTCAACGTTATGACGAAGAGATTACTATTTTTTCAGTACAGTTATCTAATGCAACGTATCTTTATCCATATATATTGCAAAGACTCATCTACAATTTTTTGTTTCCCTCTTTTGGGTAGATACAAATGAAAAACGTAGATTCAGCTGGTTGCAGGTTTACTCTGTAACCTCCATTATACAAAGCTTATCAAAAGAAGAGGCCTTTAAAGAGCTGTAAATCGTCCAACCCAACTCATAGGAGTTGGGAGAGCTGGGAGTAACATCCACCCACTCTTTGTCCACCAACTCAACATGTAAATTTTGCTTCGGAGTAGCGTAGAACTGGAGTTTATTGATCTGTTTACTCAGCTTCTTCATAAAGCTCGTTGAGAATATAATGTCAAAACCTTCATCAAAATCCTTTCGGCCTTTGAAGATTTGGATCCCAACATCAGATTTCCACGAATTAACAAACCCAAGAAGTACTGGGTTTGCACCGGCGTATCCTGGATTTGTGCTGCATACCTGTAAGAAGAAGCAGAGGCAATCAATCGAGTGAGAGAAGAAGATATGCTTAAGTGATGATCAACAATGCAAGCAGTCACAGCATTCATATGTATTATAACTTGAGAGCCCGCTCAAATATAATCTATATAACGAGTTTTTCTGACCTCAATATAATCCACACCCATTTCACCAAGACTCTCTGGAATATTGTTTGATGAAAGCAAACTGAAAATTCCTCCGGATCCAACAGGTGATTGAAGTATTTCCCAAGGTGATTTCATCAAAATCTTATGCTTCTTCTCTGCTTCAACCGAGTTGCTGACAACTGGAAGTTTCTCTTCCTCTAAGAACCAAACCTGTGGAGAATCAAAGAGAACGTAAGAACCAAACCCAAATTTTGATCAGAATGTCATACCCTCTACTATCAGTCTAAAACAAGATTTAATAAAAATTTTAATAGCTGAACATTCAAAGGAAAAGTTTATGTTGAATTCATTTGAGCATTGATGCCTGTGCAGTGGGCATTACTGTTTCCATGGAGTACTGAATTGTAACCATTATTACAATGTTTTGACAATTAATGCGATTAATAATACTATCATGCTGTGCCAATCAAAACTATAAAGACTCTTCATGTGATGCTGTAACTACAAACCTTTTCAGGGACGAAGCCGAAGTAATCGTTTTCTGAGAAATGCATCCTTAAAGGTTGAATTTCCTGGGCCGAGCAAACCAGAACCAAAGGCACTGATGCCCGATTTTCCATCTGCGACAAGGAATGTTCAATAGATTTCTCCAATCATTATCCAAACAAGAGTATCCCCTGCCACCCCGCAAAGAAAAGGGAAGAAATAATGTTGACCATTTTTATGCCAGTTTTTCTTACAAGTACAAACATGAATCTAGTGGAGAACTATGAAGTACTCAGTGAAGTTTCTAGAATGAAATGAGATCATGAATACACTCAAGGAAACTGACAACTCAAATATGCACACATTCCAGCATGCATCTTCACAAGAAAAAGAAAATCTCTACATATATGGCATTTGTTTGACATCGTTTTCCCCACTCAAATTTACTTGAGAAAAAAAGTCTATATTAAGAATATAGTTTAAATTGAAGTGGAGAACTGAAACAACAAAATCTTGATATGCACATAACACCAAATCTCCAGCCAGAACCTGTAGTCATCAAAAATTTATTCCAAACTTTACAATGGAAGGGAGCAAATGAAAAGGTATAGATTATCTTTAAAGATGATGGGGAAAAAGCACCTAAAATGAAAATTCTTGAATGAGTATCACCTTTATAAATCTCTGGTTATCACAAAGTAATGTCTGAAGAAAGGGAGATACTGATTTCTCAATGCCATCGGAATTTTCAAGATCAGGGTTACAGGCCAGTTGTGGTTCTTGCGGATTCCCACTGTCATTTACAACCAAAGCAATGGCAACTTTCCCTTTAGATATGAGATCTACTCCTTTCTCTTGCAAATGAAAATGTGTACCCAGCTTATCTTTACTTGCAGAAGAAACGAGACATTCCTCTGATATTTCCAGAGTGCTAGTTGTTTCTTTGGCTTTAAGGGCACTGACCATCTCAGTTACATTCCATCTGAATTAAGAAGCCAAACAAAGGTTAAATCATCAATGCAAATCCATCTGGCAGTAGAGCAGACATCCCTCATGCTTCTCCTTCATGAATCAGATGAACAAGAAACTAAAGTGTAAACAAATCATATTAAATTCACCTTTTAGAGAGTATCTCAACATTTTCCAGAGCCTGTTGAAGCAATTTTGAATTTACACCAACAATCTGATCAGCAAGTAAGCTCCGCTGTGCTTTCTCTCCAAATCTTAACCCATCAAATACATGTTTTTGCTCCATTTCACACAGTTTCTTCTTTGCTGCTATGAGGCGCTTTTGCATCTTTTTTCTCTCTTTCCATTCCTGAAAAGTATCAAAAGATGAATAACTAAAGGAAACAAATAGCATGGTAATTATAAGGGAACGATGGGATGTTCATTTACCTCTACAATGTACTACAGTAACCTGCACTAGAAAGCTTTGCTAAAAGTATGTGCAATGCCTTAATTGTTATATTATAACTTTAGCCTCAAAAGGTCTCAATGATTACTTGTCTACCAAAAATGAGGTGAATGTAACTCCCTTTCTGCCTTTTGTTCACCCGCCTGATCTCTTCATAGCAATCCAGTGATAAGAAATGTAATCATTTACTTATGTACAAATTGTATATTCACATATATTCAATAAAATTTGTCCAACAACAAAAAAAACCCTAATCTAACAGAAAACCACTTGCCATCTCCACATTTTTAATTTGGATAGCTAGTGGGAAGAAAAGGCTGAAACAATCTAACTACAAATCTCATAGATGATATGGCTTAGGACCAATCTCCATAAGATCACCTAATCCACCTATAATTCAGCCCAAAGCAAGCCAGGAGTTCCCTACAGTAAACAGCCTATGAGAGGACATAATAATACTATATACAAGTAAATCCAATTAGCCTTTACCACATCTATTGTAACCAAAACACCAACAGGTGGGACTTTGACTTGGTAATTCTTTCAATGAACATTATAATGCATGAGATATTAGATTTTGCCAAGTAGTAACAAATAACTAAGATTCTTTAGTGTAGAACAAGAGAGTGTGCCTCACAAGCTGGCGCCTTTCTTTCTTGGACCTCTCATCAAAGCGTAAATTTAGTTCAAGGAGTCCCTTTGGAGGTGTAATGAGCATTTCTTTTCTTTGCACATCAACATTTGGAACAATTTCTTCGACAAACGGTATCCACACAAGGTGACCAGATAATCTTGTTCCTGTTGGCCTTGGCTTTCCAGTTGAATCAAGGATATCTAGAGATGTATCAAGCATGACCTGTAGAAGATCACTAGCTCCGCTGTTGAAAACATTAACAACATTTCCCACAGGTTCACCAGTTTCCTGAAAGCGAAGAACATAACTTACGGCATTAAAAATCTAGGTTGAGTTCCTACGAATGATGAGAATAGATAAAGATAAGCTTCTCCCAAAGTAAGAGAAAGTAAACCGACAAGGATAAATAAAAGCTAGTGCTAAAAGTCAGACAATGCATTTTCAAGCAAAAGTTGATAATGAACTTTAAATGTGTGTGTGCATTAAATAAAATATAGTTAATAAACAAATTATCTTATCAAAGGAAGAATTTCAGTATGAAATGATATTATGATACCAATATTTATCTTGTGGATCTCAGGGATACAAATGAAATTAGATGTAAGGATCCTGCACATATGCTCATGCACAAAGCCATATCTTTAAAAATACAATACATTATCAACACAAACCTTAAGAATAACTCTCATCCCGACAAGATCACGAGTATAGAGTTCGCCTTCCTCCAACTGCGGCCTATCTTCTTCCCTCACAAGTAAAGTTGAACCAATAAGCTGCCTAGCCTGAACGAATTATCCATGGTTATTGACACATTAACACAAAAAAGTTCTCAATGACAAAGATAAATGCCTACGGAAGTTTAATCGTGAAACTCTATTAGCCGACATACTAATAGCAAATATATTTTAAACCCAAATTAGGCTCCCCCATATATTTTCTGCATAAATAGAACAAGGAGAATGTAGGCCCAATTAGGTTATCACCACATATTTTATGCATAAACAGAACTAACGAAAAGAAAAATTGAAACAAGTGAACTAATACATGAACAACAGAAAAATAAATAAAATAAAATAAAAAAGCTAGCTCTCAATAAGCTCACCTCGTCCACTGTTTCAATTCCTCTCAATCTAAGTATCCAACTCTTCTGGCCAGGGTGTCCTCTTCCCTCCACCAGCTCAACTTCTTGAACTGTTTCTCTGCCGGAAATTTGTTGTCTCAGCCATCTTTTTCCAGGCTAATAAAAAGAACATCAATTTACCATAAAACAAATGATAATATTCAACGACAAACACCCTCAAAGAATGACATTCCAAATCCATTTCAATTTTTACCTTGGAAAACCGCAATTCAGGAAAGTCAGTGCTGGGTTTCACACGAATCTCCCCTTGAAGCCCGTGGACATTGGAAATATACCCAACTTTAGTGAATCCTGATTCAATCTCAGCAGTCTCAACAATCTCTTCAGTGACTGAAGTGGCAAAACAGACAATCAAATAAATCTATTATACAATTCACTAGAAAAAAGGATTTCAAAATCATCAAAGGGTATTCCACATGTGTATCCAGAAAGACCAAATCCACCAAATGACATTTTCATAAACACTGCATGGAATATTCTGTCATATGCATAACAATTGTTACAATTATATCATTGCTGGAGGGAACAAAGAAAAGGAACAAAAACAGGCAGACTCAAACATGGAAAGATTATGCAACTTGCATAAGCACGAAGCAAATTACACCAAAGAACAAATCTATGAACTACAGGTAAGTTCAAACAATAGAACAATCCTATCGCATGAAACAAAGCCCCTCAGAAAATTTACCCATGGTCCATGAAAATTATGCATGTGTCTAAAACCAGTAAACTCTCACACTTCATCAAAGACTTAAACACAAATTCTTATGAGGCTAAATTAAGTGCCTACACAAGAAACTATAGCATAGTTAAAATCATGCATGTATTTTAAACCAGTAAACTCTCACACAACATCAAAGACTTAAACACAATCCTTAAGAGGCCAAATTAAGTGTCTAAAAATGCAACTTCACAAGCTTATCACGTGCACAAAATACATGTGTTTGTGAAAAAAAATCTAACACAATAATTACTGGTGGTTCAACTTAATTTATGAACTTAGACTCAAACTTACTAAACTCAGCTCATTTTTTTAGCTTCTCTGAGCCACTGAAAACAAAAATTAAGCAGACCCGGTAAACAAAAGAGTGAGATAAACAAAACCCATCATCAACATGGAGTTCAAAGTGAAACAAAAAGTCCACTTGATAATTAAAGTACAGGTAAGTTACCAGTGCTGTGCAGAGGAGGGAGGGCAAGGCGGTAACGAGTCAAGGGCAACCGGAGGGGTGAGGAAACTGATTCAGCACGTCGACTTTGAAGTGGAGCAACGAGTCTATGAGAGGTCGGGGGAAAACTGGGAATTGGGTTTGAAGAACAGAGAATGGAAGCTCTCTGCATTTTTGGGTTCTTGCCCACTGACGACGAGTTTTACACCAGGATAACGGACTATACAAATTTTAATTTTAATTTTATTAATTTATATGGATTCTACACATTAATAAGCGGGCAATATTTTTTTTGGGTGGATGGACGTGTGAGTTTGTAATAACCCATTGGGCTAATTTCTTGTGCTCCGCTTTTGGGCTTTTACCCTAGTTCTACCCAAAAAAAATTATGTGATAATTTCTAGAGGGGAATAAATTCAATTTTAAGTGTAAGGGTGTCGACTCATAACCCTGGACAACTGGCCTAATCTAGGTATACAATTATCTTACAACTGGCCTAATATTTGGTTACCGTCTTACTACTTTTATTTATCTCACAATTAACAGCATGTTTAGGAGTGCTTTTTGACCACTAAAAGCCATGCTGAAATCGTTTGGTATAAATTTCTAGATGTGCTTTTGGGTCATAGAAGCGCTTTTTCATAAAACACTTGGATTTCTTCTGAAAATTTCAACATATTTATAATAAAAGCGCTTCCTAAATAAGTAGTCCTAAACTAGCCCTAAAAGTGGTACGAATGCCACTAATTTACAAGAATGTTGTTCCAATATGATGTAAGAGGACTTACTTGCACACTGTCATGACTAACAAATAATACTTCAGATATGCATCTATCTATACTATTATTCAGATTAGCCCCACCTATGTACCAATTGGTTTTTTAATTATTTTTTAATATTTTTGTATTAGAATTGTAAAAGATAAAAGGAGCATTTTTGCTCACCATTTTAACTAAAGGTGTATGTATGCTCACTACTCTTCTCAATACTTAACATTTGTCCATAAGTATAACCATTGTTATATAAATCAAAGCAAAAAGTTAATCATAGTTATGCCTATGTACACATGTCAAGTATTAAGAACGATAGTGAGTATACACCTTGAGTTAAATGATTAGCACAAATATTTCCAAAGATAAAATAGGTCTAGATATGTGTCGTGAAAATAGAACCCATGTTCTTTTTTAGTTTTTATAATTTTGAATTTTTTTAAATATAAGAAATGATTAATTTACTTTATTGTTTTCATTTAATAAATAGTCTCATTTGTTAAAATTTCATTAATCAATAACATTTTTTAGTATTTTAAATATTTAGGCTTTTGCCTTTATACTATATATATATATATATATATATATATATATATAGGGCTTTCCCAACCAAGACTTTCTCTGTCTCTTCTAACATTTTATACCAAAAATCGTAGTGCAGGTGGCGATATTTTGGCAATAAATTGTTTTCCCCAGTCTATAGATAGATACTTCGTATAGAAACAAAAGGCACGTGTGAACTGGTGATGAGAGGGTCAGGCCATGGTGGTCGTACTACATGACAACAGCCTATGTGCGCTCCAACCCACTGTTTTTTTTTTTAATCTCTCTCCTCTTTTTGTTTTCTTTTTGTTTTTTTTTTTTTTTTTTGCATGAGAAGTTGAAAACACTTTGAGTTGAAAGGGACCCCACACACAATAGTTGCAAGTTGCATAAGATTGCTCAAGTAATTTTTGACATCAAACACTCCCTAATCCCTGTCCCCACTGAGAAGAGACAAGGAAATAGAGACAATTTAATTTTTTTTATTAAAAAAATTCAAGTGATATTTGTTTTAGGATCTTTCTTATTGAGAGGGGCAATAGTATCGCTAAACTCATACACAAATGTTAAGACTCGAATTCATGACCCTTCCTTAGGGGGGCGCATTTACTCTAAACCATTATACTAGTGGGTCATTTACCATTCCAAATGATATTAAAAAAGACTAAATACATAAAATTTCACCTCCGAAATGTCCTCATTCTATAAAAGTTGAACCTAGGTATGTATACTCTGTTTTATCTTGGAAAGGAATATAGTAATGTACTTTAGAATAGTTTTTTGTGGACATCCTATTATGACTCACACAAGGTTTAATATATGGATAAGATAATTCATTTTATGTTAATTTCAAATTTTAATCAAATTTCTCCACCAAACTCACCTTAAAATTTGAAATACATGGAAAATAAAATAAATGTAGACTTTTTTATATTTAACATCTAGATGTATCAATCTGCAGAGATAAATGGTAACAGTGACAGTGATGGTGTTGATTTAAGAAAAAACACACTTGCGTGTATGTTTGGTGTCATAGTCACCAAAGTTTGTGTAACAAGAAACCCTTATGATCTAATATGTATAAAGCTTAAGGCACACTTTTAATACACACAATCATCCGTTAAACTACATGTATCAATTATATTTTAAGCCCGTCGAATGAATAAATTTTAGTTTGAAACTTCTCCTACACTCTTTCTTAATAAATTTTTTGAAAATAAGCGTTCACTAAATATATCTATATATATTAGCAAAATGTGCAAGTAGAATAAAAAGGATTGAGGATGAGTGCAGCCATTTCAATTCCCTAATTAATTTATGTTTGGATTGTAAGTAAGTGCACCATCTCTCGCTTTCTTTTTGTCCATATTTGGCACCAAAAGCTTCCTTTAGGCTTGCCTCAAGAGACATCATAAGAAACTTTAAAGTTAACTTTTTCTAAATGCATATCCTTTTAAAGGAAAGTTTTCTTAAATTTATGAAAACGTAGGCTGACACATATCCTTTTTCTGAATGTATATTTGGTACTCCTCCTTTATTGAATCACAGTTTGGTACATATGAAAAAATAATTTATAAAAACTACAACAACAAAAAACTCATACACACACACATTTCACACTTCTATTAGCAAGAATATAAGAGCTCCTACTTACCTGATAAGAAGGGAAGTATTTTCCTTCCTACAATACTTCAATTTAGAAAAGCTCACACATTTTCTTAAGTGATGTGACACATCTCACACTTATCTCTTAATTAATTACATAAGAAATATTCATGACTATAATCATATCGTTAAAATCCACATATCTTTTAAGGATTCTTCTCTTTTTTAAAGCAATCTATGAGTGAATGATTTTTTTTTTTGGCCAAACAATAGAATTTACTAAACTAGGGTGAATAATCAAAATTCAACGGCTTTTTCGTGACACAAAATATGTTCATAGAGAATTAATGATTTTTGGTAAGATAATTTTGTTAGTATATAATAATCTAAATTGCAAATACTAGATTGAGGACCCTAGAGATGTCATGGGCATGGCACAGACAGTATAAAATTAGCTGTTTATAAAAACTAAATTGATGATGTGGCTAATTATTATCCACTTTTAGCTTTATCATTATCCAAAATTTATCAAATTCACCTCTATCATCATTAATCATCAAAATAAAAGTAAGATTCCCAAACCTTAATTATGCCAATCATGCCATATGGGTAACTTTCCCTCTTTTGGGCTTTTTTTGTTAAAAAATATTTTTAATTTGAATAAAATTAATTCATAAAAAGATCAATGTTGTTGGGCACCAAATTCATTTTAAATACAATTGAAACCACCCCCATTTCATAACCCAAATCCAAACCCAAAAACCCACTCTCTCTCTCTCTCTCTCTCTCAATCATTCTCCGCTCCTTTTTAGTTTTTCTTTACTCTTCTCGTCCAATCACCATCACTCGCTCTCTCTCTCTCTCTCTCTCTGCAAACAAATTCCAATTGGGTTTTAGAGAGAGAAAGTGGCAGCAGGCAAGAACACTGCTCCTCTCTCTGTGATCGTCTACACGGTGAAGCTCTAGGGTTGGGCTTGCCTTTGTACCTCTTCAGGTGACATCTGTTCTCAATTTTATTGTCGTTTTCTTTTGTTCAGTATTTTGTAAGTTTGATCAAACGGGTTTTGTGGACTTGCATAGTTTTTCGAGTGTAGTAGTTGTATAAGTTGTGTAAAATATTGCTTCAATCATATCTTTGTTCCTTTTAAGTATTTGGTTTTCCTTGAACTTATATAGAATTTGGCCAAACTTTATCAATTATTGAGCTTTTTGGTATTTATATGACTATTGTGCTGAACAGTTGAGTCCCAAGAAGCAACAAAGACTTAACTGTTCTAACTCCCGACTCTGAGAGCTTGAGAGATTAGACTGATATGCATTTCCAAGATTTTATTTGATCTGTTTGAATCTTTTGAGGCGGTTTGAATGCATAGAAGCATGGGTCTTTGATTCCTGATATATAGCTGTTTAATACTTATGGGTTTAAGCCAGTTGTGATTATCTGTAGCTGCAAAGTTTCCCACTTATTAAAAATGGACACACACCCTCTAAACAATATGCTGTTAATTCATTTCCTAATTCGTAAGTTTATGTATTTCTATGTCCATATTCCTTTGATTTCTTGAATTGGACGCTTCTTTGAGTTGTATTCCAAGGTGGTGTTTGATGTCTTGCAACTGGAGTCCTTAAATGGAAGTTGTTTTTCTATTGCCAATTCTCTAGGCTTCAGGTTTAGAAGTATTTAAATTGGTTAAGTACAGTTCTGCTGAAACTAAATTTGATTCTCTGTGACTTGGTGTAGCCTTAAGAACTCACTCTTGTGCTTAAAGTATAAGAAATCTCTGAAATTTATGATTGATTTCCTTTTCATTATGTAACGCAGTGGGATTACTTTGAACTGGATGATGAGTATTGACCAATTGCATCTGTGTGCTCTGTAGTATCTTTAGTAATAATGTATGTATATATCTGTGTGTATATCAGATTTTCTAGTACTCTGAGTTGCAGATTGTTTAGTTCTGCTATTTTCGTTACCATCACAGAAGTTAACTCTGGTGCATTGTTAATTTTAAGCAGGACAGGGATGCAATGAATCAGTCTTTCAACTTTTCATCTTCTGGTAATCGTCCAGAATCATATATTGTATTATGTCCAGACTGTATGCAGTTTGTTTTCTGACTGATGTGTCTGTTAACTTGTCTTGTAGGCCCAACCGAGATTCCAATGGTGGGTATCCCCAAAGAAGTGGGTAGAGGAGGTTGGGGCATTTTATCTGGATCTGGTGTCCATCATGCCTCAAGTGATGCTACCCTCTTTTCAAGCTCGTTACCTGTTCTTCCACATCCAAAGTGTATGTGTGAGCTATTGCATTAAGATTTTCAATGCCACATTTGGTAGGCAATGACTCATGTATTTTTGCATTCTTGCAGTGAACTTGAATGATACAGAACATGGCTGTCAATCTATTGATGATCTCTCAACTGGCTTAAATAAGCTGGGCCATAATTTGGAGGGCAATGATACACTTGAAGATATTGAAACTCATGCAATTGGAAGCTTGCTTCCTGGTGACGAGGAGGAGCTATTAGCTGGCATAGAAGATGATCTTGACCTCAGTGGGTTGCCTGGTTCCCTGGAAGACTTGGAAGAGTATGATCTCTTTGGTAGTGGAGGTGGCATGGAATTGGAAACTGATCCACAGGAGAGCCTGCGAGTTGGCATGGCAAAAGTATGTTTATCTGATGGTGCTACTGGGAATGGGATCGCTCATTATGCTCTTCCAAATGGCGTGGGAGCTGTTGCTGGAGAACATCCATATGGAGAGCATCCTTCTAGAACATTATTTGTGCGAAATATCAATAGTAATGTTGAGGATTCAGAACTGAAAGCACTTTTTGAGGTAATTCAAATAAGGCAGAGCTCCTTGTGTTTTATTCCAGTAATACCCATATCCTTTGTTCACTTGTCTGGTATGTCTTTGGTTTCCATAAGTTCTGTGTAAGTTTGTGATATATTACACGTGCTTCCTGAGTAGAACTTGACACTGTTACAATTATCAAGGGTTCTCTTAGATCGTTGAGGACCATTTATGAAAATAAAAGAAGTTTGTCAAGCGAGGTTAACATTTTACAAAATTGTTTCATAAAAAGAAACTATACAAACTGTAGTTTGGATTTGTCTACAAAACTTTGAAAAGAATCTATGGGCATATATATTATCTACTGAAATTTAAGGCAACATCAAATGGTCAAAGATGTATTTTGCACTAAAAGTTTCATCTTTAATATTTTATTATCTCATTTAGGCCTTGCTATATCTACAAGACATGAATGCATAACTAGTTATGAAGGTCTGAGAGTCTAGTCATGATTTTTATTTTATTGGCTGAGCATAAATATTTGTTTTCCTTCTTTCACAGGTTCAATGTTATATCATTCATTTATTTATTAATCTATTTTGCAGCAATATGGCGACATTAGAACGCTGTACACTGCATGTAAACATAGGGGCTTTGTGATGATATCTTATTATGATATTCGTGCTGCTCGAACTGCTATGCGCACATTACAAAATAAGCCTCTGCGACGGAGGAAACTTGATATTCACTTCTCAATTCCAAAGGTCAGAACAGCGTTCCAGTTCTTTATTAGTTGTTCATCGACACCCTTTTATATATCTTACAATTTTTGCATTCCTTTTTTCATGCCACACCAGGATAATCCATCAGAGAAAGATATTAATCAAGGAACCTTGGTAGTTTTCAATTTGGATCCATCAGTTTCAAATGAAGACCTCCGTCAAATATTTGGGGCTTATGGTGAGGTCAAAGAGGTGATAATTGTATCTTAAGGGAAAACCCCTCCATTTCTTGTTTTGTGTTTAATTATTTACTTATTTTTTAATTTAGAAGGTGGTTAACATGTATTTTTCTGGTGTACAAAGCAGATAAGGGAAACACCGCACAAGAGACATCATAAATTTATTGAGTATTATGATGTCAGAGCTGCAGAAGCAGCCCTTAAGTCATTAAATAGGAGCGACATAGCTGGTAAACGCATAAAACTTGAACCCAGTCGCCCTGGTGGAGCTCGTCGAAAGTGCGTATACAATATAAATACTACGATTTCTAGAGTTTTTTTTTTTTGGCTACAAGTTATGACCACTAGAGAGATTAGTGGTTAATCTTCTTCTAATCGGAAGTGAAACTTGTTTATAGACAATTTCTTTTCTTAAGCACTACAACTAGTTAAATGTTTCACATAAACATTCTTTGGCACATTAATTTCATGTTTTTATTCTGTTATTTTAATAATTAAAATTAAATAATGAAGTTGTTTAACTCTAATTATGCTTTGTGATTATTAAAACTTTGGTGTTGTCTGTTTTCGGTATTGTGCTTGAACCAAGTGTTGGTGTCTGTTATTGATTGTATTGTGCACTGTGTACCTTCTAGCTTGATATTGCAACTGAATCAAGACCTTGAACAAGATGAATCTCGGAGTTATCGACATTCTGTGGGTTCACCGATAACCAACTCTCCACCAGGTAACTTCTTCTTTGTGATAATTTATATTGCTTTGAATATATAATGCCTTAATCAAGACAACAATTTTTTTATAATGCATTTTTCTTACAAAATGAGGTAAATGCAATATTCTTGACAGGTAGCTGGGCACAGTTCAACCCCATTGAACATAGTCCTGTACACAGTATTAGTAAATCTCCTGGTTTCAGGACCCTGAGTCCAACAAATAGCAACCATTTGCCTGGATTGGCGTCAATTCTGCATCCCCAAGTATCAAACAATGTGAAGGTTGCACCTATCGGCAATAACCAAGGAAGGGGGAGTCATGTGGATCATATATTTACCAATGCAAACTCATCCCAGGGATCTGCATTTCAACAATCACATTCATTTCCAGAGCCAAATTCAAGCCATTTCCATGGCAGTATGCACTCATTTGGTCCTTCAACCTCAAGTGGATCTGGTATGGAAACGTTATCAGGCCCACAATTTCTTTGGGGGAGTCCAACTCCTTACTCAGAACACACCAATTCTTCAGCGTGGCCGCGACAGTCAGTGGGACATCAACTTACGTCTAATGGGAAGGGTCATGCCTTTCCATTCTCAGGTCATCGTGGCTCTTTCCTTAGCCCTTCCCATCACCATCATCATGTTGGATCCGCCCCATCTGGTGTTCCGTTAGACAGGCACTTCAATTACTTCCCCGAGTCACCAGAAACTTCATTTTTGAGTTCCACTGCCTATGGAGGCATGGGTTTGGGCCCCAACGGTGGAAATTTTATGATGAATATGAGTGCTTGTGCTGCTAGGAATGTTGGCGTATCTATACCAGGAAACATGTCTGAAAGTAATTCCTCAAGCTTTAAAATGATGGCCTCACCGAAGCTTAGCCCTGTGTTTTTAGGTAATAGCCCATACACAGGACTGCCACCTACAAGCATAGATGGTTTAATTGAGCGTGGGCGGAGCAGACGAGTTGAGAATAGTGGGAGCCAGATTGATAGCAAGAAACAGTTTCAGCTTGATTTAGATAAGATTATCAGGGGGGACGATACTAGAACAACATTAATGATAAAAAATATTCCAAATAAGTAAGACTGACTTTTATAGTTCTGTCATATATTTATTACATTTGATGGGCATTATCATGATTTTCATATTTTTTCTGTCCATTAGATACACCTCAAAAATGTTACTTGCTGCAATAGATGAAAATCACAAGGGTACTTTCGATTTTCTCTATCTGCCGATTGATTTTAAGGTAATTTAGGTTTCTTTAAGAGTATGTTTCGATACTTTCTTCTTCAATAATTTATTTTAATTTTCTTTTTCCCTACAAGTCTTCCTTGATTGATATTCCTCTTATGTGCAGAACAAATGCAATGTGGGCTATGCATTTATCAATATGCTGTCTCCTTCACACATCATCCCATTTTATGAGGTGCTTTCCCTCTTTTCCCCCCTCTTTTTTAGGATTTTATGTTAATTCCTTGGGTTATTTCTACATCATTGTCTTTGTTGTATTGTGAGATGTGTTCTGCCAATTTGAGTTTCCTCATTTTACCCGTATGAAAAATAGTTTTTAGGCTTTAGCTTCTTAGCGGCTGACATGGCACTGGCATGCTATAAAGGAAATGGGATATGTTATTGATATACACTTATTTCCATTATAATACAGGCATTCAATGGAAAGAAGTGGGAGAAGTTCAATAGTGAAAAAGTTGCCTCCTTGGCTTATGCTCGTATCCAGGGGAAGGCAGCTCTTGTGGCCCACTTTCAAAATTCAAGCCTAATGAATGAAGACAAACGTTGTCGCCCGATTCTCTTTCACTCAGAGGGTTCTGAGGCTGGTGTTCAGGTAGTACAATAAACACTACAAGAAAGCCATTGCTTTTTTAAACTTCTAACTTGCTTGCACTCCTTGATGTTTTGCTTTAGGAACTAGCTTAATTGTATGCATTGATGTTTCACGCACACAAATGGAATGTTTGATATGATCTTGTGCATTTCTTCTATATAGATTATCCAAGAACATCTTCCTTCCAATAATATGAACATCCATGTCGGTCAGCGAAACGAGTCGGACTCTGATTCATCAGGAAGCCTAGAGTGTGGCTCTGATGAGAAGCCAGATAAGAGTTAACAGTGTATTTGAAGCAGATGCCCTCGGCCCTATTTGGTGGTGGCCGTGGCTTCTAACCATCATAAATATTATCAAGTATATAAACGTAGGAGTCGGAGAAGGATGCATGAAGATTGTATTCTAGTTCCTTTTGGTAGTATTTTCTAGGGAGTTTTACAAGAAACAGTAGTAGGAATTTGTTTCCTCTGCAGTTAACAGCCTGATATGAGCCAGATAAGGGAACGCATTTAGGCGAATTCAATTCTCTCGGCAGCCAGATGCGTTTGTCACCAGTTGTGCAGGTTTCTTATTTTTGGGCTCATTTTTGTTTGCGTGACTTGGGGTGTGGATAACGTAGTCCGCAAATATGATGTTGATATAGGTATATGGGTCAATGTGTTTTGAGCGAGGGGTTGGTGATTTAACATTGGGTACAAAATTGTACAGTTGGGGACAGAATCTTTTCGGCATAACTATTTGTTGGGGTTCTTGCAATGGAAAATTCAAATGTGTATTTGAGATGTGACATTGCCCAGATTATGGTTTCCATCTGATACATTTTGAATTATTCGAACACATTCAAATGTGAATTTGAGGATTGATATCCGAAGAATGAAAAGGTAGACAATTACTCTCATGGTGCAAAAATAAGACAATAGCATCACTCGTTTTAAAATTCCAGCTTAATGCAAAATTCGGTATTCAAGATTGATTGCTTGATTAAAATGATTCATAACGTGTCATAGTTTTATCTGATTATTATTATTATTTTGCTTCGAATACCTTGCAGAGAATTTGCATTGCAATGATGCAAATGAATGCCAGCAGAGGAGGGCTTCCAATAAATAAACACCCTGCTTTGATTGAGGGGCTGGAATGATAAAAGATTATATACATATCATAACCTCAAGATTGCATTTATACATAAGATAACCTACCTCGGCCAGTAAATATAATGTGTTGATCCCGCAGCCCTATTTCATACACATGATATTTTTATTTTTACTTTATTTTAAACAAAGTTCGTAAAATACAAAGAAAAACAGCTGGAGTAATAGAACCTGCACATGAGGAAGGATTTTTGCTAGGCAAACCATATAAAATGGAAGCTGAGTAAAGCTGTTGTAAATACTACGGTTGACCAAATTTTTAGGCCAAGATAGAAGGTGGTTCAGACAGCCTTGATGATGCCCTAAATATCAAGAGACTCAACAAACAGAGATCCTGATGAAACTTAAGTCATTGTGCTCATGTCGGCCTGTGACACTGAAACCTTCTGCCCTTCTTTCCTGGTTTTAAGTTCAAGGTCAATGAGGAAGTAACATTTGTCATGCTCTCTAACATACTGAACCTGACCATTCATTCTATTCAGAAGTTTCCTGGACAGATTTAGGCAAAGCCCTTCCTGCGTAGTCCATCGATTTCCTCCCTCGAACATATCTTGGATAAGTGCAGCCGGAAGGCCTTGACCGGGGTGAGTCATTCTACACGCACAAGAAGATAAGGACAAGTAAGGTTTATGTTAAATTTATTAGCCGTGCAGAGTCAAAATATGAACCTAAAAATGGTTGAGGTACCTGAATTGTAAACGGATACAATTGTTGCCATCCTGTATTAACTTTAGACCAGGTAAAATTTTAATTTCAACCCAACCATCTGGGGAAGGTGCATGATTCACTACATTGAGCAAGAAATCTGACAAGACCAACTGCAGCCTGATTTGATCCCCATGCAAAGATAGTGATTTAACTTCTTCTGGAATCTCATGAAAAAGCTGCAGATTCTTTTCCCTCAATGAGATCATTGATTGACTAACAATGGCATCCAAAATGTTTCCCAAGACAAATTCTCCCATGTTCAGCTTCACGCTACTGCTATAACCAGGATAAGATGTGAGGCTTATTCTCGCACAAGTTCATCAGCACACTAAAAAGACTAATGTCGTTTATGTATTAAGTGCTTTCTTATTGTGTAATTATTTCATAATGATTTCAAAAAAACAAAGAACCAAATATGTTGCGAAAAGATAAGATTATTACTATTTTTATAAGAAAATACCCCCAAAGATAGTGACACCAAGAATTAGGAAAAACATTAGAGCTAAAACCAGTTGATTTGAAAAGTTATGATTCGGGATTTTATATAATTTACTATGCACATAGTGAAAGAAAAGAACCTATACACTACAAATTGATTGAAAAGAGTTAGCTTACGCACATCATGAACCAATTAATAAGAATACTCACCCTTCCTCTATGCTTCTCATATTCATATCCTCGATGACTGTCATGATTTGTCTTTCACATGCATCACTAGTGTCAAGAAATTGCTTCTGATATTCTGAAATAGTTGTATTTTGAAGTAGTCTGTGCGTAAACCGAATACCATTTAAAGGATTTCTCATCTCTTGTCGCATGTATGTTAATTCCTTTAGTTTTGAAAAGCCTTCTCTACCCTCTTGTTTGTGTCCTTCCAAGGGCTGCTGCAGGTCAGGCAAAAATATTTGCAAGAAGCAGAAACAACCAATTATATTTCCACCTGCATCAGTCCTCTTGCTTGCTGTTAAGATCACCTCAACAAAGTTCCCTTTTCTATCAAAAAACCCAAGTGGAAACTTCTCAATATCTTGACCACTGATTCCTTGGTACAATACAATCATAAATTTAGTCAGTGTATCTTGACCTTTCAGCCGACAGAAACCTCCAAAGATTTCCCCAGGAAGCATTTTACCAATAACGTCATCTCTTGTCCAACCAGTAAGCTTTTCCATGGCCGCATTCCATTCAGAGCAGCAGGCATTCTCATCAGATGCAAATATGGGTGGAATCAATGGGTTAAGACTCTGTATAATAGCCTTATAATCGCCTTGCAAACGGATGAATTTATCCATAACAACTTTTTCACAAGTAATATCTTGACCCACAAAGCATACACCAACAACATTCTTTGCATGATTCCTACTTGTGCAAGTGTTGGCTACAACATAGACAACCGAGTTATGCTGAGAGAGCCCAAAATTTCTCAGTTTTAACTCAATATTCTTGTCCTCCTCACCTGGATAAGATAGAAGTTAACATCAGCCACTGTTTGGAAAATTAAGATTATAATTAAAGAGGCAAAGGAGGACGAAAACCAGGTCTGAGAATTTCAAAAATAAATTCCATACAAAAGTCTAAATCCCTCAACTTCCTATGTATCATTCCATATATTTGCAAAAGCAACTGATAACTGAAGAAGAAATCTTACTTAAAGTATGAGCCATCACTCAAAGAATAAAAAAAAGGAAAAAAGTCTCTTGTGTCCCACAAAATAATAAGCACGCAAATTTGTAATGGACCCTATTCATCAAAAAGCCCTTGAAACATATTTTATCATGTCAGCTTCTTACCTATAGGACAGCCTACTTCAGTAGGAGTATTTAAAATGTTAAGATAAAAATGCAAAGATTGGATATTTTGAAAATTTGACAGGATAAAAGAAACTTAAACATGGCTGTCTTCACTAGTTGAAGATGTTTCTTTGTGAGCACTGAAGAACAACTGTTATACTAATAAGAAAAGTCATCAAGCTCTACTCTGGGGCCCTTAAGGGATAAAGGGAAGAAGGCCAAGAAGCATGGACCAAATATGCAATACATGATAAGGCGGCCCAGTAAGGCAGTTACAGTTAAGAGAGGACAAATCTGTTAGTGCAACCACACAGTATAATTAGCATAGTTCAAGAAGACGAGCCAAAAGAACTGAACTTGTGAAGCAATGATTGACAATAGAAGCAGTATAGAAGTTAGTAAGCTATTTGCGTAGTACTTGGTAACTTATAAGCATGCATAAGCATGGAATGTAGTGTCTATGACATCTGAGTACTTTAAAATCCTCAAACACAGTACATTATAAATGCAAGAAAAAATTTACCTTGTAAGGCTCTGCATAAAAGATCTTCAACAGCTCCCCGTGAGTCCTCACAAACAATTTCATTAGCTAGGGACTTCCCCATAGCTTCACTATCTTGTAATCCTGTCAATTCGGCCATCTTTGTATTCCATCCATTGATGAGACCAGCTGAATCAACCCCAAAAATGGAACTGAAGCTGTCTCAATCAATTTAGCCATTTCACATGCCACAGAACTGAGTTCATCTATCCCCTGAGGCTGCATCTCAGTATCACTCTGATGAGCATTATTTACTGCCTTAGAAACACTTTCTTCCATATCCTGAAACGAGTCTCTCATTATGAGCTGTAAAGAGTGGATGGCATTAATTTCAGAGACCTCCCAAGGCAAACTTCTACTTTTTACTACTTCAAGAAAAGCTTTAAATGATGATCTTGGGTGCATCCTTCCACCGTCATCCTTATCCTCTGGATGATGCTTAGCTCCTCCCCATTTGACTTCCTCTGCAGTGTGAGACCTGAACCAAAACAAGAAATCCTTTGAACTGGCTCTTGCAGTAGCCATACCACAGACTGCATCACCCAGTAAAGGTGCACCAGGGTAACCAGCTTCTGCCAAACTATCGGTACTCAGACCTGTGGAATCCCCATGATTACTTAGCAGCCAGTCTGCTATATCTTTAACCTGTGATTCAGTTGGAGTTACACCTAACAACCAACATGTCCCGCCATAATACAATGCAGCCCCATCACACTTCACTAGATCCATTATACTAGGAGATTGGGTCACAATACCTGATGGGGCGTCCCGGAGGAGCATGTCACAAAGCAAGGTTTGTGTTCTGAGAACCTTTTTTTCAGCCAACTGTGCTGCCAATTGAAGCTCCATGTACAGCTGCAGCCCAAATGCCTGCATAAGAAACTCACAAGCATAGCGAAGAGGGAAAGGGACATAGCGGGGTGAAGTGTGGTGGCACACTACCAACCCCCAAAGCTTCGTCAAATCATTACCATTGATAATAACTGCCATCACCAATGAGGCAATGGATCCCATGTTGGCCATGTACTGTCTGTGGCAGCCATGTGGTGACCGGAGGGTTGAATTGACCAAGCACAGAGGCTGCTTTAGTTCTTCACTTTGAATGATTTTAACTGGATTTGCATTGCAATCACAAATCATGCGTACACGATTCTGCTTGAACAAGAAACGGGCGGCTTGAGGGATATCCGTGGCAGGATAATGTAAACCCAAATAGGATTCTAAATCCGCCCTTCTGATTTCAGACACAACTTCACCATGATCATCCTCATGGAACTTGTATACCATAACTCTGTCATATCCAGTAAGCTTCTGAACATCTTCCACAACTGTATCACATAACACACCAATATCTCCTCCAGGGAGAGACTGAAGCCTAGAAATTGCCCGAACCGCAAGTTTCTGTGACTGCACAGCACCTGCAAGCGACAATGCAGGATCACCAGACCTAGCAGGCTCCAAATCAATCACAATTCCCACATCAATTCTATGCAATATAGCATAAAATGGCTTCTGGGTACTCCTAGAATAAACCCAAATTGGGTTTAACAATGATATCTCCCTGGACGCAGCAGCTTTGGTCAGTGAAGCCCCGGAAGAAGGTGTAAACAAGGTTCTAGAATCAATTCCAATTAGACCCTTTAATTGTTTTGACTCAAAGAGACTATCCAAACCCAACAACTCAAAGCAATTCTCACTATAACCGATAATTCTAAAAGTGGGTTCTTCAATTGCAAGCATACAACCAAAGGATTGAACAAGAGCACCCCTTTGGATTCTCTTGAAATAGACACTTATTTGCTCTTCAGGTACAGATTCTGGAGGATAAAGCACTGATCTTGAGTAGTTAAAGGACTTACCAGACGCAGTAGACTGCTCATACTCAGCTAAAATGCCAGCATCTGCATTGTACCGAGCAATTGACTTGTCTCTTTTGGCGGTGCCGCTAGTGGTAGTGTTGTTTTTGTTGGGCCTCATGTTGCTGGTTGCTGAGGATGAGAATGTGGCGGTGCCTCTCTCTCTGCTTTCGAGCTCCATATAGAGGGCTTTGGCTTTGGCTTTGGCTTTGGCTTTGGGTTGTGGGTTTTTCTCAGAAACTCATGTGGGTAATGGAAAAGCTGGAGCTTTATCATTTCTGTACTTGCTACTTCTGTTGGTTGGTGCTTCTTCTTGTAGCTTACACTTACACACGTCTCTTTCATCGCTTTCGCAGTTTTGGGTTTATTTCCTGCTAATAAGCGTGTTTAATTATCGTTTCCTAATCATGTGTGTTTTGGTTGATGCGTCCCCTTCTGTCCTCGGCGCACCTTGTCCCTTCTATTCTCTCTCTCTCTCCCATTTTCTGTTCCTGCATTTTCCTCCATGCAAATTGCTCAACGCGTCACCACAAAATCAAAGCTTTAGAATATTAAAAAAACCGAAAAAATATATATTTTTTAAATGGAAAAATCGAAAATAAGAGAGAGAGATGTTGAAGTACAGAAAAGAAGAGACCTTTAAACGTGTGGTCATCTTTTTACAAAGCCCAATGGAAGAAAAATATGAACAATGAGAGAGAGATCTTTGATTCTTGGGAATAGTATAAATATAAATCCAAAAAAGGCTCACTCTAATATTTAGTATTCACCACAAATATATATTTGATTTTTTGTCTTTTTTTTGGTCGAAATATTTGATGTTTCTGTCTATGGACAGCTTCTGCCAATACCTCCAAACACGTCATTTCAAGCTACTTTTTTAACGCTTATAATTATTAAGAAGACTGTGAAGAAGCTGGCAGTCAGCTCAGTTGCAAAGCAGAAGCCTTTTTACCAGCTTCTTAGAAAGCGCTAAACTTGAGCTCTACACGGTTTGCCTTGTTTTTTGGCAAGTGTTTTGGGAACAACATAACCAAACCTTGGAACCCTCGATCCAATGGACCTAAGACATGATTTGAACAGCAAAATCAACATGCTACCAACATGATATGTTTTATAGCAGGTTAAAGCGATCACTTACAAGCATGACGATGCATTAATAGTTCATAATTACTATGTTTGAACGGTTAAAACTAGCATAACTCGATGTGATGTATAACTCATTCACGATCAGTGTCCTATCATTTTGGATATGATTGTTGAACTTTCTATGTGGAATTAATGGAACCCATGGCTCATGCCCTCCTCGTTATGCTCTGTTCTCTGTTTGGTTTCCAACCACATAAAATGGCTTTCCCTTTAATTTTGTTTTGTTTTTTTTTTTCAGCAAGGACCTAGCCTGGGTGGATGAATTGCTTCTCACATCTTGTACCTATCATCATTGAAACAATTGCTGAGGATGCCAACCCGAGTCCCGCCTTTCTTTCTTTTTTCCCTTTTTTTTTTCGATTTTTTTTTTGTTTCCAATTGTTTGGCAAGGTTTTTTGGATGATGTTTTGACAAGTTTTCATTTAACAACACGTTCGAAAGCCCACCAGAGCCATGGGTTTTTAATAAACAAGGCTAAGTAATTTGGTCTCCGGAATAGTCCAATATAGGAAAGATTATGGGCTCCCACATGAAGAGGAGCTTACACCCAAAGCTTGTTCTTTGGTCACCCAAACGCTAAATATTTTGTCTTAATCTTTCTACTTTCGTTCATAAAATTCAAGAAATAGAAGGCAACTTGAAGCTTCCCACCCTCTCCCGCCAAAATAATAAATGACATGATTCTATTTTTTTTTCATTATTGACTAATATGATATTTAAATTTAGAACCTCTTTTAATTTTAGATTAAGAAGTTGTTTATACTATATATGACTGGCCAATTTTTTTGCGACATATTGAACATGGGACCTACAAAGGGACCTGTAGAGTCCAATAAAAACATTGAGGCCCATAAAACAACCATCAACATGGATGAGCCTAGGGGTCATTATTCGGCCCGTGGGTTGAAGTGGGTAGTTCGAAACTCGATGGGCCAAAGCCCGATCCGATGGTTAGGCTTATTCGGCCCGCCTAGCTCTAAGGTTGGGTAGAGCTTGAGTTTAGGTTTTGAAACCTCCGGCCCAACAAGGCCCGTCCATGGCTTGGCCTTGACGCGAGTAAGCCCGCTCATTGCTTTGCTGTTTTTTGTTTCCCATTATATTGCCTTATTTTCATTCTAAACATTTAAGTTATTTTTATATTACTTCATTTACTTAAGTTTTACAATGTAAATAAGGAAATATCCTCATTTGGATTCAATAAAAAAAAATACTAGAAAGTCCACTTTTCATACTTAGTTTGATTTTGATAGAAAACAATTTTTCAAGTACGATATGTAGTAATCTAGGTTGACACAACTAAATATATGCATATCTCAACTATATTGGCACTTACATACTTATCAATCAGTTGCACTTTACAACCTTAAGGTACAAAAATAATGTTAGAAATATCGGGTAACCCCATCATATTTTTTAATTCCGCCCAGATATGTTTGCAAGTGAAATAATTGTCTCTTCAATACAGCCGCATCCCTTTTCGGAAGATGGTTGATTCTCCCCGTCTTTTGTTCCGTTCTCAAGTCCCTGAACTTATGAAGTCTCGTTTCTGTAGTATACCAAAGCCTTACATAACTCTTAAACAATAATATAGAATACTACATATCATACTTTAAAAATTGTTTTATCTCAAAATTTGACTAAGTTTGAAAAATAGAATTTTGAAATACTAATGTTTTCAATGACATTTTTGGCTATTTATATTCCTTAGTATAAAATATACATTGACTTATTGATGTATCAATATTGGTATAAACAGTATCTTATACTAAAACTGGATTTTCATATTTTGATTTGTGGGAATTTGATTTTCTAGTTTTTTTTTATTTATTGAATCCAAGTGGGGTGGGGGAAGGGTACTTTCTTATTTACATTGTAAAGTGAAGTAAATGGAGTAATATAAAAATAAATTAAAGTAAAAAGACAAGATGATACATTTATTTAAATATTTCGAATGGAAATAGGGCAAACAAAAAAGGCAATGGGCGGCCCATGGGTGGCTTGGGCCATCATGGCCCGAAAAGTCCACTTAAGCCCGACTCTATGGGCGGGCTCGGGTCAATCCCTTTCAAACCTCAGTCCGGCCCAATGACCAACCCTAGGTGAGCCTTCGACAACCTAACCTGTCAATCCGGGTGAAAAAGGAGGCTATTGAACTAGGCTGGACAAAGGATATGTGATAGCCTCTCAGGTAATGTCCACAGTCTCACACTAAAATATCACTCAATGCATACCTCCCAAGGTCTATAAATAGGGGTACAAGTCCCCAAAATGAGGTAACAGTTATATTCGGCTACTTAGCCCTTACTCTGTCCAAATTACTATTCATTCTGTCATTAAGCATCGGAGAGTCTTCGATCGATACCACACCGGTGTCAAAGATCTTACCATTGCTCTTTGTCTTGCAAATCATCCACATTTGTCGAAGAGCCCAAGAGGCCGAAGTGACACATCATCTCTAAGTTGAGCCCAAAACTGATCATCCATTTTTTAGCATCAATAGAAGTACTACAAGATTGCAATTATAGGTTAGGTTAGTTGGTCATAACAACATGTCTACCCTCTTGCACCCATGTTCAAAATCCCATCTCCGTAAATTAGGATAGTTTAGAATATCGCTTTACCAAAAAAAAGAAGTATTACTAAATTAAAAGAAAATTGATGAGATTTAGGTGATATAGGTATAATATTATAGTTTCTTTAATTGAATGCATGAGTACGTAATTATGAAAGGATACCGACGATCATGTATGATTATGGTAGTATGTAATGGCATTTTTGACGTCATTGTGATATTCGACTTATAAAATACACTTATGAATGAGAGAGTAATATATATATATTTTTAAAATTATTATAGTTTTGTTAAAAGAAGGGTTAAATGTCTTAATTTTATGTTATTTTATATTAATGAAATATGATATAAATAAGACATTATTAGACTCTCCGTATGCACTTCTGCGTTTTCGAGAGGTTTTTTTTTAAATTTAAATTTATTTTATAAATAAGACATTACCATATTATCCTTATTTAATTAATAATTTTAATTTTTAATGTTTGTATTAGTTAATGACATTTTTTAATATTTTGAATGTTTTACTATTCTCTGTATTTTGTTTTATATATATAGATGCTAGAGAAATAAAAAAAAAACAATAATATATGTTTCTTTTACCTGCTTTGACGAAGAGGTACACGCGCTAAGAAAGAGGGTGGCCAGGAGTCTTGCCTAGCAACACAACTCCCTGTGTTTCGGCGAAAGTGCACGTGTCAACGCGTCATGGTGAGCTGGTTCAACTGATTACGTGGCAGAGTTCTATTTGCTGAAATCACTTAGCGAAGATCCCATCAGAGCCGTCGGTATGATCCAAGAGAAGCCGACATATTACCTCTGTCTGACCGTTAAGAGAGAGAAGAACAGAGTCTTAGAGAGAGAGTGCAAGAGCGAGCGAGAGAGAGAGAGGTATTTTCTCTTCAATTTTCACCTTTTTTTTTATTTATACTGTTAATTTTTATCAATTTAGTTTAGCTAATTACAGCTTCATGGTCCTGTTGCTCGAAATTCATTGTTTCTTGGGTTCGTTTTCTTTCTTGCTCTCTCTCTCTCTCTCTCTCAAGTGTGTGAATTTGGTAATTGAACTGTGTAGTCAATGGAGCTTCTTGTTTAGGGTTTTAAGTTCATGTGTAGGTTTTGATTATTCTGCCTCTGAGAAATGCTTATGCGATTTGAGCGTAGTTCTTTGGTCAATGGGGTTTAAGAACCTTGTTGATATTTTGGTATGAGTCACTTGGTTGGTTGACTTTATCTTTAACGTTTACTTGGAAATTTTGGAGCTTTGGAATAGGGGTTTTGAATTTTGTGCCTTGTTAAGAAACGATTATGTTGTTTTAAGGCTTTTCAATCATTTTAAGGTTTTGGAAATGTTTCTTAAAGAATAGTTTATGCACTTCTACTATGTTTTTTATTAGGATTTTTCAATCTTTATTCTTAATTAGATGCTGACGAGATAGTATAGTAAAATTTTAAGGTCAAAGGCCCTATTTTTCAGTTTTTGATTCCAATATATCATGTTTGGATACCCTAGTCATGTCCTGTTTCACAAACTCATAAACGTGTTAAACACAATAATTTTGACTTCGTGATGGTGATTGAAGCAGTGGGGTGCTAAGGATGCAGTTGCGTTGTTGTGGTGGCTGGAGCATGGCATGAGATCTTTCAGGTTAGTAAGGGAATTTAAACAACCTTGTTTGCCCGGTTAGCTACGTGTTTTAGTGCTCAATTTTACTCTCTCTCTCTCTCTCTCTCTCTCTCTCTCTCTCTCCCTAAAACAGATTAGAAACAGTTTGATACAGTTTTGGGAAGACTTTAAAAGACGTGGAGTTTAGATTGCTAATCATCATTATTATGAATCTTTGATTAGATACCCAGACAGACATACGGGGATCTCACTACCAAACTGTATGTTGCTTAATATCTCTACTGCGTGGTTCCCATTGTTTCTATCAGTTTCTTTAGATTGGTATCATTTACTTTCTTCTTATCTTAATTGTTTCTCTGAGACAGACTCAAGATTGTGGTTCACATCTCAAGTAGAGATCAAATGCCATCTTTCAAAATGAAGGCTCAATCAAGCATGGGATGTTTACGAGAAAAAAACGGTCTTCGTGTATGTCAAAAGTCGAGTGTGATTACCAAGAAAGCATGTTCTCATGTTAGGAAATCTGAACATACAGCAGATCTTGACACTTGTACAAATTGTCAGGAAGGTAAGAAACCAAACATAAAAAGAAGTTGATGTTCGATCTATCATATAGTGTTATAGTAAAGACTGTATAATTTATCTTTGTATTGAAGTGATCAAAGTTTGTATTAATTTTTCCATGCATTTTGAGCTCTCTAGCTTTCTAATTTTGTAATGGAGGCTTTTAATTTTTTGTAAATTGCTTAATTTAAATATTTCTTATGAATCTACATTGAGTGTGCAATGCAAGTTTCAACGAAGGACATTGATTCAGTCCATGCACAATTATCTGCTTCCAAAGTTTTTTTTGCAATTGTTAATGTTAGAGCTTCTTATATTCTCATAGTTTCTTCGAGCATGGATGTTTCTATTAAGGAAATTGGACGTGATGAAGTAATTGACCATCAGGAATTGCTGGATGAACAAGATTGTAAGCAATCATGCGATTCTGAAACCAAAAGGATGGTAAGTGTTTAATTTCCAAGGTTGCGGACACCAATTTATTGCCTTAATAATAGTGCATTGCCCTTTGGTTTTGAAAATGATTCTTGCTCGAAGTTTTCTTGAATTGCACCGTGTGGCTATTAAGATTTCTTATAAGGTTGTATAATTTTCAGGAGTCCTCTCACACCTGCCCATCAAATTTAGAGACAATTTTCTCTCCTGCTTTGGAGTCTAGTGAATCCCATGGCGAACCAAATAGTGAACCAACTGCTGACATTGACGCAGGTATGCCTCAAACTTGGTCAATTAAACACATAGAGATCAATCTGATATAATTAAAAAGGAAGAAATAACATAGGTATGTGCCAGCCCTGAACTGTGTGTAAATGCTATTCGGAAAAAATTATTTAGTATGTGTAGGCTATTTCAACAAAATTTAACCACTTTCCAGTGGTAATTTGTAACATGTTTTTATATAATAAAAAAATCAAATCTACCTACTGTGTCATGTAATGTAATGTTACTAATAAGAGCTAACATCTAGTATGCTAATCGGATCCTGACTTTTCAGGGTTAGGAGCTGGTGACAGTGATGATAACAGAAGTTCATGTGATAATCAAACTTGCGATGTCTCAGATTTCTACATTTCTGACATGATCATTTCGAGCTTACCCTTCAACGAGAATGCATTTGATGTTGATATTGGTGAAACGAATTGCTTTCCAGACTACAAATGTGCTGAACCAAATATGTTCTTTGATGCGTCTGAGCAATACATGGTATTGCCTTTCCTAGAGGACACTTTCAGAAGCAGTAATATTAATACTGATGTTGACAAATCATGTGAAGAAGCCATCGTAGATACAGATTGTACTGGAATGTATTCGGAAATGGGTCAAATGAGCCCCTGCAACCAGGAAACTTTTGTTAATTCTTCTGACTCAGATCAGGCCGAGTCCTTTGATCCACAGTTGTTTATAAAAAACTTACCCGAATTATCAGATGTGGTATCAAATTATCAACCCAACATATTGCCTGAGGATGCTCCAAAAAGAAAGTCTGTAACTCTTGTACTTGATTTGGATGGTAAGTAATGTTATATGTCTGTGTTCTCATATGATTATGTGTTTATCATCATTTAATGTTATTTCTCACATACTTTTGGGACCGTAGGTACTTGTTTACTAGTTTTGGAACCTTGTTAATGTTATCTTAAATTGACGAATTAGGAATTTATAGTGAATTTCATTTAATTTTCTCAACAAGTTAATCAAACATCATTGAGCTGTGCTATTGGTAGAGGACGCTGTCCTAAAGTCTACATGAATATGGTATATTATCAAAATGCCTACAAGTCAAATTTGAAATCCATAATGTTGAAAATCAATTTTTTTTTTTTTGCAGAAGTCTTTGTTACCTGTTTCCGATGTCAGTGAAACATTTAGTTTGAAGTGTTGGCAGCTCCCATCTCACTTTCTCTCTTAACAAAAATAAAAATAAATTATACAGTCTTGTGGGTAAATAACAAACTGCAACCCAGTTTATTTTTGAAAAAATTTCAGTTGATTTTAACTCAGTCTGGCTACTATAACTGTGTATTAAAGACTGAGCCACATATTTTAGTTGTTTGACATTCGTCCGGCGAGCTGTCAATGTGTTGAAAGTTGTGGAAGCAATTTGTAGTGCTTAAATAGGACATGTGAATTGATTGCGATAATATCATCAATGCAGGCTATGTATGTGCAGATGCACACCACAGAGACCATATGGCTTCTCTCTAGCCCACAAATCAATTATTTTTTTCATTTTATACTGTATCACGTAAACACGTTCATAAGTACGAATATATTGTCTGTGTGCGCATGCTCGTGCATGCCCACATTAATACATTGATATGTATCGACATAAATACGTGTGTATTGACAGCATTTAGGCTTAGGATATGGTACACCAAGCCACTAAGAATGTTGGTTTTCCATTTTTTCATTTGTCTATTTGGTTAACTTTTGTATGAAGGAGGCGAGTGGTTCTTCGGGGAAAATATTTAATGAGTCAAACAATATTTTCAAATGTGATATAAATGAATAGGGAACAATTATGGACCACCATACCAATTATGCCCTTGATGTGGTTATGTCAACTAGGGGTCCATAAATCCAATCTTCTGCTTAGATGTTGTTCAGTTTAATCTTACTGTGAATTTTTTTTTTCCAGAGTTTCTGTTGAGAAATATATGTTGAAGTATATGTTACTGATACTTAGTAATGCTGCTATTATATATGCAGAAACACTGGTTCATTCTACATTGGAACATCTTGATGATGCAGACTTCACATTTACCGTCTTTTTCAACATGAAAGAGCACACGGTATATGTGAAACAGAGGCCTTACCTCCAAACATTCTTGGAGAAAGTTGCAGAAATGTTTGAAGTTGTTATTTTTACAGCCAGCCAAAGCATATATGCAGAGCAACTTCTTGATATATTGGATCCATATGCAAAGCTTATATCTCGCAGAGTTTATCGTGAATCGTGCATTTTCTCAGATGGCAGTTACACTAAAGATTTGACAGTTTTAGGTGTTGATCTTGCAAAAGTTGCCATAATTGATAATACTCCTCAGGTATATCCCCTGGCCATTTGTGTTAACTTCTTGGACCTTTATTTCTTAATGTTTAGGATTTTCTTTTCAATTTCCATTTGTCCTAATTTTTGCATTGCCACTTTATGGGTTGTCCTATTGCTTGAGACCTCGCACTTTCTTTCAGATCTCTTGATGCTGGCAGTTGTAGTGGCTGCTAATAAAAATTGGTTTCACTCCTGGCGAAATTAAAAGCTAAGGCAAAGAGAAAAAAAATGGAAATAAATGAACCTTGTTATTACTCGGTAAACTGACTGTTTTTCTCTTATCCTCTTTTTATCATTTCAGGTTTTCCAATTGCAAGTTAATAATGGAATTCCTATAAAGAGTTGGTTTGATGATCCGTCTGATAGTGCTCTGATTTCATTACTTCCCTTCTTAGAGACCCTGGTTAATGCTGATGACGTTCGTCCAATAATTGCGAAGAGATTCGGTAACAAGGAATAAGAGTCAATTGTCTTTCTCATTTGCTTGAATATAGAAGCTCCTTGTCCCTCTCATACCTTTTTTAAAAATAGAAACTATTGGCCTCTAATCTTGATGCTCCTGTTCTTTTCTTTTGAGCTCATGAGATAATTAGCTATACAATAAACTCTTTCTTATTGTCAGTCAGCTCTTGGTTCTTGTTCCCTCGTTTTCTTCCTTTCAGCTTACAACACTCTGGAATGGGTTGTCTAATTTTTGTTCAAAGGTAATTGTAGAGAAAGTATGATTTATCCTTATTGTACAGTTTAAGTTGCTTTTATATCAGGGTGTACACATGAGAAATTAGCTATAAAATATTGGCCTTTAATCAAGATGCTCTTCCTTCTCTTCATTTGAGCTCATTAGGTAATTAATTGTGCAATTCAATCTTCTTTTCTTTGTTGTCTGCCAGCTTTTCGTTCTTGTTTCCTTATTTCCTTCCTTTCAGCTGGCAACACTTGAGGACAGTTTGTCTAGTTTTTTGTTCGGAGGTAACTGTATGGAATGTCAATTTATCCTTTTTTGCAATTTCAAGTTGCTTTCTATATTAGGGTGTTCGCATGAAAAACTAATAAATTCTGAGATACAATTCTTGATAGCATTGCCTTTTACTGAGTTTGCTCATTACAGCCACATGTTTTGATACATTGTCTTTTATTAAAAATATTCACAATACAATAGGGACCCAATCTAGTCAATATTGTCATAGGCTTTTATGATTTATTAAAAGATTATGTTTCATAGGAAGAATAATTAATAGCTTATGCCAAAAATTGGAATTGGAAGCCTGTGTAGTAAGATTTACTCTTTCCTTGAGGGATTTATGCCAAAAAGTATATAGTGGGTACACAAAGAGGAGTCTGGCATATTGAGTGTGCTAGATGGTAAATAAAGTCAGGTGGCTTATAAAAGCGAATCTCTTAAAAGATGAATTAAGTTGAATGTACAATTATGAATGCCTTTCTAACCAACTTTTTGACATCTTCATAGATGTCTACCAGTAAGGAAATCTTCAAACAGCTGAATCCTAAGTGTTTTCAAAAATTCAAATGATAGTTATGGAAGTTATAATTACTGTAACAGCTCGAAGTTTAGCTTGTGATACTGCATATCTTTAGTAAATAAATGATAACCATTCATATAAAATTATTTTGGAAAACAAAGTAATGTAAATGCCATAATAAGTAAATGGCATTGAATACTTTCTGAACTTAAAAGGAAGTCTTACCTTTAATGCAATGATATGTCAAATTATGCTAAATGAAGTTCAGAACTTTTCTGTAGTAATATGAAGGTGTGGCCCTTCTGGATAAGAAATAAGAAACAGGGAGGAACAGAAAGAGGACAAACAACTTGCGCATCCTATGTCCACATGGCATCATTTTGCCACAGAATTTCTTCGTCCACGCTGACTGACTTCAGGCTTATTTATGTTCTAGGGATTAGTTTTTAGTTTCATTTTCTTTTCTAAAGAGTTTAAACAACTAGAGCACCATTTCTTGATTAAATCAAAATAGCTTTAGAAGGAAATCTGTGGGGAAGTAAAGTCTGTATTTGATTACATTATATTCCGAATAGTAAACATAGTTTGTATGTTTGAGTGAATTATATCTTATGAACCAAGATTGCTCTTAGAATAATGATATAATTTTTTTCCAATGAACTATATATGCTGCTTCAGTAAACAAAACACACACATGGTGACATACGTGGTGAATGAGTTAAGGTTGAGAATGCCATGTTTTACCCTAGGAGGGTGGTATGGGTATGAGATGTACCCTATGAAGTGATTTAGTTCATATGGCCTCTAAAAGTGGGTTTTCTCGTGAGGATGCTTAATTTATTGGATTAGCAGATGCTTCCAAAGATTTGCGTAAAAAGTTTAGATGGTGGTTTCTATGCTTACACTGCAATGATGGATCAAGATATGTATGAAATGTGAATAACAGATGTTGTTGGAGGATTGTGCAGATTGTGGAGACAAAAAGGGTTTGAATAACAGATATTAATGGGAGAAAGGAAGATTAGCTGGGTTGTTAAATTAGCTGACTAACACTGCTTTTCATGATCTTCTGCCAGATTAGTCTTTTTGTACTTTTACAAGTTTGCATGCCTTGTCTGCAGGTCATGCGGAGAACACTAACACATTTTCTGCTAATGTGAAAATAGTAAGTATGTTGAGCTTTGTTGCTACTTCTTTCTTGAGAAGTCTGTAGAGACATGTATTTATAAAAGCATACAAATTTCCTGACTGTTATCTTCTCTCTTGGATTTGTGGAGTGACGTTTGAGATGAGGTGGTTGTGTAAATCGTTTTCAGATAATCGAGTATTTTTTACTTCATTTTGTTTAATTTTCTGTTCTTTGGTACCCTGGTCATTTGCTTGTTTCATCCTTGCCAGTGGCTATGGCTATGGCTATCTGAATACATAAAAGTAAAATCTAGATGGTTTGTTGTTTTCTGTTGCCATTGTATTGGAGGTTGTGACAATGATTCGATAAACCTCAAGAGATTTACCTTTTCTGGTGTCCAGCGGAGGAGAAAACTTGTCTTGAGGTTTGTCTTCTGCTTAACCAAATTGACAATTTCCCATTTCCCAAACCAGGAGTGACCAAGATCTTATATTACCTCTTTCACTGAGAGTATGGGTGATAATGCCCCACTTTTTCTGAACCATTATTGTCGAGGTTGAACCATCTGTTGGTATATCGATAAGCCATGGTTCTTTCTCATGCTCCATGGGCATGAATAAGAAATGGTTTCCATTGCTGGTATGAAAATTGCCGACTGTTCACTACGCCATTCAACTGGTTACAAATTAATATACTTTTTTTTAGCAGACAAATTAATATACTTAGAATGGACAAGTTCACGTTCAATTAAAGATACTAGTCCATCAATTCAAAGCATCGCTGAAAGTACGACTAGTCGTATCATTTGCAACTGGATGCCTTTGCAACACAAAAAATGGTCACTCAACATACAAGGCCAGACCCTTTTGGCTGAATTGAGCTACTGTCATATAAAATAGAGGTAACATAATGAACAACGGTTAGCTTTGTACTAGAATTACATTCAAATATAATTCAACGTCCCTTTCAAGAAGGGTCTCCATGTTGTAAATCACAGCATGCTCGTGTTGCCTGCCAGGGCATCTGCGTTCATTTCTGTCTGCGTATGAGGAGATATGAAAGATTCAACTGTTCCATGGCTATCAGAATTATTTGGGGGCACAGCTGCTTGATCCTACATAACCCAAAAACAAGAGAGAATAAACATTTATGCTAGATACAACTGTGCAGACATTCATAAGTTCTTTTTAATTCAAAGGGAAGAAGAAAAGAGGATACATCAACACATTTTGGACAACGCATGTTTGCGACTATTTTTTTTTAACCATAATCTTTTTTGGGATAAATCTAGCTCCAAAGTAAATAAATTCCTTAGTTTTTTACTGAGACTATGATCATCTTTTTTTTTCTCTCTTTTTTTTTTTTTTTTTTTTTTTCCGGTTAAAAGGGGCCAAGATGCGGCCCACATACATGGGCCAATTTGAAACAACTTAGAAATCTTTTAAGTAAATGAACAGAGAATGTCTTGATAATCCTCAGAAACCAGCTTTGGAAACAATGTAGTCTGAACAAGAAGACTGCCAGCAATCAGCTTTCTAAGAATGAACAAAAAGCACATATCATTGAATGAAAATTTGGAGGGTGAACAGAACATCCAGTGGGGAAGAAGAAAGAGAGAAAAAGATGGCATGATCCTTTTACGGTTACATTAATTTAAAATTGGAGAAGAGGAGGGAGAAAAGAATGAACATGTGATAGTTTCATGTCGTCATACCTCTAACTCTTTATTCTTTTTCCTTTTTTGGGTTCATTAATTTGAAATTGTTACTTCGCTTGCCAGTTACACAAAATGATACATTTAATGCATTGTATACTGATCATATACTCATGTAATATTAGCACGCATCTGGATAACCTTTAGTCCCCCTGATTAAGTGGTTCAACTTGGAATTATTGACATTTAATTTAAACATGTATTTCCTAGTTTCCTTGACAATGCAGTAACATAACCATGCATTGTAGTCAAAGTCCAATATCATACCTGATGGTAGTAGTTGTCATGCTGAATCCCAGGACTAATTTGCTGCTGCTGCTGCTCCTGCATAAGTGATTGCTGTTGGAGTGGCTGCTGATTGTTCTGCACGTAACTCAGATGCTGTTGTTCCTGAAGTTGCTGCTGCTGATGAGGTTGCTGAAGTTGCTGTTGTTGCATTTGCAACTGCTGATTGTATTGCTGTTGTTGCAAAGGAATCTGTTGCTGCATATTGTGTTGTGTCTGTAATTGCTGCTGTTGATAAGGTTGTTGCTGTTGTATCTGACCATAATATTGTTGAAGTTGTTGCGGCTGCTGCTGATACTGTTGCAACAAAACCTGCTGCTGCTGCTGCTGGGGCTGGGGCTGTTGTTGTTGCTGCTGTGTTTGATGCAGCTGTTGTTGAAGAAGGAACTGCTGCTGCTGCTGCTGGTAGTAATAATATTGCCACATCTGATTATATGCTTGGCTATTCTGCATCCCGTATTGCCCTAAAATTGATCCTTGAGATGCCTGTGGAACAACAGATTGGACAGGCAACTGGGGCTGACATGAAGAGGCATAATTTGGTTGTGGTACATTTTGCATATGCCAAGCCTTGGATGCCATTACATTAGCAGGAGTAGCTGCTGCTTGATACGGATTATGATCCTGGCTGCCTTGCTGAATTTGTGGGCTCTGTGAAGACACAAATTGAGAGGGTTGACACAGACTGCCAGTCCCAGGCATTGGACCACCCACTTCAGTTTGTGGGTATTTTTGCGGGGAAACTGGCTGCTGCTGATATGATTTTCTTTGTAAACGTCCCCGAAACCCAAATTTGGAATCTCTACGAACTTTACCAGAACGATTATTTTGATGCCAGTCTCCGTAACTATTCACAGCTGGTTGAGAAAGGGCATGTGTTGAAATCGGATTAACCACTTTATTTCCAGCCGTCTCCAAAGCTCTGGCCTTTCTTGGGCTGTACATATAAGAGTCTTCATTAGATTTGCAATTGCTCTCTAGCTTCCTTCCATTTGAAGTACTGGTTTCTTGAGAACCTTCGCGGTTGAGATAAATGGAGGGTATTAAATCCAGATTTGTATTCTCCTGGGAATTTAGAGAAAGACTCTCTAATGACAGTGGCTTCAGGTCTTGTTCAGACTTGTTGTCACACTCTCGATTAGCATCACTCCTGTTTGTGCCTTCTTGTGAAGGTTCTACAGAATCATTTCCTTCAGCAACTTGACATCCTAATTCAACAGATAATGCCTTTGGTTCAGAAGTATTTTCTCTGGGCTCCTCAGAAACTTCAGGAGATACCTGCTTCACTTTTACTAAATCTACAGATGACAGATTTGCTTCTGGTGTATCATCTCTGGATTGCTCTTTTGAAACTTCTACAGATGGCAGTTTCAGCGTTTCCTGTATGTTTTCAGGTTGCCTTGGTTGAAGCTTGTCAGAAGTAGTCTTCTCAAGTTGACTTCCTGGAGATGACAATTTCTGGTCACATATCTGGTCAGTAGGATCCTGGCCAGACTCGATTTTATGATTGTCTGGCAATAACATTTTACTGTCATGCAATGGGAGCTCAATCAGGGAGTCAGAATTACAATCTCCAGATGGCTGCTGAGGCAGAGCAACCAATGTTTCCTTTGTTCCTCTAGCCAATTTCAAAAGTTTTGTAAATGTAGCATGCTGATCAAAAGAAGCTGTCCTAGTCGAGGATGGGAACAATCGTACATGCCGATTCCACACCTTTCTTACTTCATGTATAGTTCCACATAGGTCAACAAACTGTTGCCATCATACACAAGTTAGAACCCTTGGAATTAGATGCAATAGCATAAACTCTATAATTAGAGGAAATTAATCAGAGAACCATCTCATATTACAGGAATTTACAATAGCCTTGCTTGTCATTGTAAATTCTAGAGAGATTTTCAAATAAGTTCTCACTTTCTTGTAGTTTTTATATCACTTAAATATGTAACTAAGTTAAACATCAGCATTCTAAAAAGAAATATTGCCATCACCATTTTGAAAACACATTTCAAAAAATAAAAGAGCACTATTTTGACTTTTAATTAACAATATTAATACAATCCATTTCAGAATTTGAAAACTGTATGTCCAGGTCCAGCAGTAAAAGTTAGTTGAAATTCCCCATGTGAAGGGATTGAGAAGGATGTTAATGTAAAATTTTAAAATAAGGGAGGATACTACATTTTTAGTAAACATCAAGGGAGGCTGGTGTAATTTTCTCCATTAGTTAGTATGTGGAGATGACAAATGATGCTTCAATCAATGTGTCCTTGCCTTGGATGTACATCTAGATACCCATCTACTTGTTCATCAAAATAAAACAGTTAAATCTTTCAGCACAGGAAAACATAATTAGAGATTATATATTATGAATTGACTCTACCAAAGAAAATCATGCTTTTTATTTTGCTGGAAGGGGCTCTGGACAAAATTAAGGAAGTCCCAAGTATTGTAGCAAAGCACCATGCACCCTGTAATTAGTGGAAAAGTAAATTGACATTCATTCTGAACGACAATAAGCTTTGATCAAACTTGACAATAAGCTTGATCAAACTTGACAATAAGCTTGATCAAACTAAAGATCTAAAATTATAGAATATGGTTTGAAAATCTGGAGAGGCATAAACCAACAAGTAACACCTTTTCACGCCAATCTACTATTTTTCCCAAGACCAGCATATACATAGAAATGAGTTCAAAGAGAAATTTTAACCTCTAAATATAAGCTTGAAATATCCTCTGCATCTTTTGCATTCAGAACATCAGATACACTTGACTGTGGAGATATTGCAGTGGCTACAATAGAATCTAACACGTTTAGGTGTCGCTTCCCTCCATGCATAATTGAAAAGTTTATCAACTCCTGCAGGCGTAACCAAGAAACTTTACTAGTCTCCGATAGCAGTTAGACTTATATCATGATGCTGCAATGCGGCAAGGGTTAAATTATAGATTGATGTTTGGTGCAGACTGTATTTCCAGAACAGGTTTCCTTTACGATCTGGAAATGCTTTAATAGTCATGAGAGATGCTAAAAGAAGAAATATACCTCTAGAAGTGATTTGCAATGAGGCAAGTGTTTGATGCCATCTATCAAGACATCTCTGGCAGCATCTGCACTATCAGTCATCTATAACCAGGAAGCAAGGAGAAGTTAATAGTCATATCAAGTTGGCTGGAGCACTCATGTACCACTTAAAGATGGAATAATCACCTAAAAAGTCAAAATCTTAAGGGGGCAATGGAAGCACACAGAAAAATGGAAATCTGTGTAATCAAACATTTCTAATTACTTAATAAGCCTAAGTGACATTAAGTACTTAAAACCTAGAGAGCTGAAATAGAACCAAATGTACATAAAATAATTGATGTTACACCAACGCTGAGAAACTGGATTTTCCTGAGTTCATATATTACCTACCATGTAGGTAAGTCGGGAAAAATGAGCATATAAAATAGGAAGAGTATGCAACTTTTTCTTCTCTGCCGCCATTTCTAGTGCTTCTTTGTATATATTGGAAGCTACTGCGAAATTTCCCTGATAATGTAGGAAAACCATCTGCAAGTGTTAGTCCTCATTCTTGATCCAATCAATATGTACAGGTGATATTTCCTTGAAGTGATGAAAGAGCTAATTGCATACCACACGTTTTTCCATATTAGCCTTTAACATAACATTCTTCACAAACTGGGAATCTGATTCTGTATCACATTTAGGAAAAGCAGCACGGGCACCAGATACATCTCCTATTTTCTCCTTAAACCTGGCATTGAAAAGATGAATCACCGACAGTCTCTGCAACGAACATATGAGCAGGGCCATAAACATCTCCAGTCATGTACAAAGCAATCAAGTCAAGGCATCCTATAGAAAGCAGCAATCGAGCAAGTTTCAGCATGGCATAAACTAGTCACATAGTTTCTAATACTAATTTTACAGGAGAACCCTAATATAGTCAATCTCAATAGCACTACTGTAAGTTGCCAACAACAGGATTCAGGACAAAATATATGGCTCTTGGAGCAAATCCTAGTGTAATGGATTGGTTTTACAAAAGAAAGATATGTCTAATAAATATAATCCAAACCATAAGGAGTTCCGGGTGTATCCTTACATGGAAGAAAATTAAACCTTTGCCTCAATTCCCTGGTAACCAGTAAGGTGAACAATCAAGTCATATGTTCTTAACTACCTTAAGAAAAAAAGATATCCGTTTGGTTCCAGATAGGTAAATCCTATAAAAAAATAAAACATAAAAAACACAAAAAACATAAAGCTTAGCCAACGAACTTTAGAATGTTAGTATTTTTGGAAAGCCCGTTAAATGTCCCAACATTCACATATTCTTAAGAAAAGTGCCACATCTCCTGGTACATTTCACGCTATGAAGGGTTCCACTTCAATCGCTAAAGAGGATACCCCAGAAAATATAACTCAGTAGGATTCATCAGTGCACTGACTACAAAAATTGACGATTACCCTGTAACTTACCAATATTATAGTCTTTAGATTGGCCAATAAAACCATTTTACCACAAATATGACTCACCTAAAACTAGATGTATATTCATGTTGTAGTCTTTCTTGTCATGGACTCTTAAAGCAAATTTTAACAGATTTAATTCATTTAACTTTCTTTAAGCATGCTTTTTAACATCACAGAAGGAGCTAAGCTCCATATGATGCATAACAATAAAAGAAAACTAAATATGAAAAATGGATCAAATATAGTAGTTATCAATTTACTTGATGTATAGCAGCAGGATAGTGAAGGGAAATACTGGTGCAAAAACTTCTTCAGATTACATCAATTCTTAATGAAACTTAGCATAAATACCTTTAAATTTGAAGCAGGAGAATAATGGTTTCAAGGAAAAATACCTTCATAAATATTTGGGTTGCTCGGTCAAGAGCATAGTTTGCAATCTCTCTTCCTCCGTTGATTTCCATGAATTCCACATAACGCATCCAAAACTCAGGGTAATTGGCACAGGGAATCAAGCATCTCTCATAAAGTTTAACAGCCTACACTCAATGAATAAAGGGGGTTACAATAACAATAAAGAAAGGCAAGAGGCCAAGGCCACATAAGCAGAAGAACAATATAGAATCATACCCAGTCAAAATCCCCTTGGATCTCAACGAAGTCCAGATAGTGATGCCAATTCTCCAACTGACCCACATCAATTGGCTTGACATGGAAGTAAGACGTCCTTATATTAATCTCAAAAGTACGAATTATTTCATCCAGCCGACATGCTTCCTGATACAACTGCTTTCCGACATATATGTATTTTTGCAGTGCTTTAGACCTTTCTAAGCCAATTGCTGGATCAAGCAAGTCTTTGGCAACAAGAGCAATTTCATCATCTCTATAAGTTCTAGGGGCTTCACTATCAAGCACAGTGTCTGATTGCAAATCTACAGTAGAACTACTCTGGCATTTCATCTCCTCTTCACATGAGGCACTGAACTTCTTCAAACTAAAGAAAACAAGGAACTCATGCCTTGTAAGAATAACATCTGAATGGCTCAACTCAAAGAGGGAAAAAGACATAAAATCGTAAAATGTTGCATTCCGCAAACACAGCATAAACCTCGGTCATTAGAAATCAATCATAACAGCAAACGGGAGATTGTGGTAAACTGTCAACAATCGTGCAAATCAAGGTCTTCAGAAAAATACATAGTAATACCATTGAATAATAAGAAATTATAATGAAAGAGCAAATCAAAGTTAATGAGGTTGTATTTCAGAAGTGTAATGGAGTGTACCCACTTCATTGATAACGATGATTTCATATTTTTCTCCTTACATTTTAAAAATTCTAAAGATCCAAAGAATCAATGCAAAGAGATATACCTTTCGTAATAACGATGCAACTTTTTGGTAGGAAATCTAAGTGCTTGGACGTAAATCTGCGCCAGCAAACTCCATTGCTGCTGAGAATACTCAAATTCAATGTATTTGTCCCACAAAGTATGGCATGAGTAATCCTTTCCAACAAAAGACATGCCTCTCTGAAATAATCTGTCAAAGAATTTCAAACAGAAACAAAAAATTAATAATTAATTGCGTCAAAATTGATATACTTTTTGCCCCGCCAAGCAAGAAATCCAAGTATTCGAAATTTGCAGCTGAAAACTGTTATGGAAGCTAATTGTTATCACCTGCGAATGTCAGAGGGGTCTTCAAAAGCTGCCACAGCGAAGTTACAGTACTCCAACCACAGGGGAACAGAGTACGTTGCTGATTGCACCGCTCGTTCGAAAACTTGAACAACCTTGTCAACGCTGCATAAGCGGGCCTTATGATCAGCGTACCTCCTCCAGTATCCATGGCACAGCGGAAACTCGGACAAGAACGAGTCATAAACTGAAGATATTTTCTCTACGTCATCCTGCAGAGAATTTCACAACCAAACATTCATAAAGAAATAAAAAATGAGAGAGAGAGAGAGAGAGAGAGAGAGAGATAGGAAGAAGAAGAAGAAAGCAATTTGCTTACAGAATATGCAGTCTCTATCTCTGAAATGAGTGAAGTCCAGTGATCAAAGTCTAGTGAGTCTCGACGAAAATCATCTGAGTGAAAAACGCAAAAGAATTTGAGCGGTAAATTACTTGAGCATTCAGACAGCAGATTACAGTAGCTAGATGAACAAATATCATATTCAAGCAAGCTTATTGAGAGAGAGAGAGAGAGAGAGAGAGAGAGAGAGAGAGAGAGCCTGTGTGTTTGTTTACCAGGAGAGTCTGATTCCATGGGCTCAGGCTCCGATTCGCAATTACAAGTTCTCATGGTCCCAAAATTGATGAATGTGACCTCAGAGACTGAGAGAAGAGAGGGAAGGGACGCGGTAGAGTGAGTGCCGATTACGGGCCGTAGCGGGTATTTGGTTCTCCAACTTCTGCTAATATTTTCTTTTAACTTTTCCTTTTAGCAAGCAAATATTTGGTTTTTTAATATAGAATTTAAATATAATAGGGTTGCGCTTTGTCTTTTTTTTTTTTTTTCCTGTCTTCTCTGAAAGAAGATTTGGATATAATAAGATGGACTTGACATTTGTAAATAACCTAAATAATTTCATTTGCTTATCTGACTAATAGCTAGTTAGTTAGTTATTACTATTGTTTTTTTATTATAAGATGAGTTTGGGGAAATTTTTGAAATTTCTAGGTTAAAAAAAATAGGTGTATGAAGAAGACATTGCCAAAGGAGTCTAGCCCAAGGAAAATAGCTTTGATTTGTAGATCATATGTCACTAGTTCGAACCCCATGACACTTTTCTAGTGTGAGTGTGAGAAATCCTTTTAGAAAAAACAAAGAAAGTCCCCAAAACAAAATAAAATCCTATCTCTAAACAACAAAAAAGTATGTATGAAATTTGTTATCTAACGTTGTTGTTGTTGCTGAATGACCAAGACACTAGATTTGCAGCGAGAGTCCGTCGACGAAAGCATATCTCCAATAACCCCAAGCTCCGGAAACTCACTCCATTGATCAAGACCCGAAGTCTGAGGGCTGCTCACATTATATCTTCTCCCAACTATGAACATGTCGTATTCACTTTCATCCATCAACGACCGTATTTTCCTTGTCGTTTTAATCCCGTCCTCTACAATCTGCTCCACATAACTCACGTACCCCGCACCATTATACTTCATTTCCTTCAACATCTCATTGTCCTGCACCCACTCCCATTTGTTGTTCCCGTCTTCATCCCCGGATGCATCGACTAACCGAATCACCGTCAGGCTGATGTACGCGTCCTTAGCCATGCGCTTCGCAAGGGTAAGCGCCTCCCTGTCATCGCTTCCTCCGAGAAAAATCAATGCAACTCGGTACGCTTCGTTAGGTGATGCTAAGGAGTTGGTGTATTTTACGTGACCACGGTTGACAAGGATGCCAACCGAGCACGGCGCTGTTTCGAGCACGCTACAATTGAGTGTCCTTGTGTTTTGGTTTTCTGACTCAATTGACCCGTTGACTCTCGACCACTTTCGATGGAATGGGAGGATTATAAGCGACGTTGCTTTGTCTATAGCGAGGGTGCATATGTCGTCGTACATGTAGTGTGGTTGAGTGATTGCCGTAAAGACTTGTGCAAAAATAGCTCCTTCGTTGTCTCTCTGAAAGTTGGAGAAGGAAATAATGACGTTCTCAGAGAGTGAATTGTTTGAAAGGGTTCTCTTTTGTAGATTGTGGGAAATTAGGATGGGGGCGGCTCGACCAACTAGCTTGACGAGGTGAAGAACATAGACGGCAATGGGGCTATCCCGGGTTGGGCACGAAGCATCAAGAAAGTTAATTATGGCAGGGGTGTTATCAGCTCTGTTGATGCATGCAAGGATTCGGAGCTCGGAATTGGGTTTCCAATGCATAAGGTTTCTTTTTTGATAGCCTACGTATTTTCTCTTAGGATCGTACAAGAGTCTTATAAGAGGTGGGATGATGAGTACACATAACACAACGGTTAACATCATATAATCAAAGACTTCGGAAAATATTATCTGCACATGACAAAGAAACAACATTGAAAACCATAGTTAATAAATTCGCGTGCAAGAAAACATGAATTAATGTGAGTGAGAGTTCTACTTTTTTTAGAGAGCCAGTAATAAATGAAACAATTAGCATGTGACAAACAACACATCGGCGTGTCACATAATATTATTGTTAAAGAGAAGTTGAATTCATATGAAAAGCTTACCCAAGTGTCGCTAGCAAAGGTGTACGCGCCTAACTCAACAACGCCTTTGCTACACAAAATGAGAGCCAGCGCTATAGCATCCCTCATATGCATCTTGCAACACAAAGGGATCACCAAAGAAGCTACAAATTTGCTGCAGTAAACTACAGAAGTAACAATTGTGGCGGCTAAAACTGTCCTTTTGTGAGCCTTAGGCAGGGACATTGTAACCCTCATCATGGACGTGGTCGCAAAAACTGGCATAAAAACCCTATTGACCATAAAGTCAAACTTGTTGACCAAAGTAGCTCCTACTGGTGGCCCATCTGGCACGGCAAAACCCAACATCAAAGGTCCGATGATAAAAGACAGCTCACACCAATTGGAAAGCAACGCAGATCCGAGAAAAGCCAACATGATTAGGACAACGTACGAGTCTTTGATAGGCTTGCCTTGAGGTGTTCGTTTAGCAATCCAAAACATAAATGGTCGAAAAACAAGCCAAACAAATAAAGTGTAGGCTACCATTACCACCATGTCCCGTACCCCTTTGAGGATATTTTGTTGCACAGCTGCTGCCATTGCTGCAACGCTGGTGATGACAATGCTGCAGAGGTCGCTGACAAGAGCCGAAGACAACGCTAACCGGCCAAGCTCGGAGTTCAGGATTTTGAGATCGGTGAGAAGACAAACTACGACGGGAGAGGGAGTTAGAGAGTGCATTGCTGTTAGAAACGCAAGCTGCACAATTTCTTGTCCATTTAAGAACCATTTAGAGTGAAGGAGGATTATGGTACCGACGCCGGCTACTATAGGCACTGACAGGCTTAATGCGCCCGTGTAGAGGGCTTTTTTTCCGGATTTAGGTATTAACCCCAAGTTCAATTTGACTCCGATCAAGAAGGAAAAAAATATGTAGCCAAATAGAGACATTATGTTGAGTATTTCTTGATTGGCAAAAGGAAATATGGGATTCACATCGTGATGACTAGATGATTTGACTATTCGGGAAAGTCCTGCATCACCAAGGAGTATTCCTGCCTGCATGGTTCCACCAAAAGAGAAAATACATTCATAATTTACTCGTAAATTTGAAGCGTACATTTTAGTTTTATGATAAATAAATAAAAACTTCAAAAGCTGGAACGCATTTTGCTGGATGTGAGACAGTCATGACGAACGAATTTACATGGATTAGCCATCTCACATCCTGCAATTCCCGAAGCCAATTGATCTCATTACCATCTCTCTAAAGACAACTTTAGTGATGACAAAAAATATACTATTTTGAGATTCACATGCATCTACAATTGTTTAACTTTAATATGTGGAGACGAGACCATGTATAAAGATGAAACTAAAAGGATATTAATAAGGAGAGAATTAAAGCACGTGAGAAATATGTAGTACTTACCACAAGTTGAGCGGCCAAAGCAGGAAGGCCAAAGATCTTGAGAAAGAGATGGGTGAGCTCGGTGAGAACAAACATGAGAGTCATTTCAAACTCCAGGATTGGCATCGTGTAATTCTGCAGAGGAAACGAGAAATTCACCAACGGAGTAGTAGCATTCACCGTCCACCTTTCCGATCTGTTCCACAACCCAAGCGAATTTACACGAAACGGAAGATCGGTGCATATTGTCACCGTAGTATTAGCCAACGCTTCGTACAACGACATTTTGCCACGGCCACCACAACAAAGCTCGGAAGTTCATACAAGTTTAATTTGGTGGTATATATTCAGACGCATACAGTAGCAAGCAAGCAGCTGGTTTGAACGTGATGTCGTTTAGCTTTTGGCCACGGTAAATGCCTTGAACAAGTATTTAACTGACTAGAAGTTGGTTGGTTTTGAGAGGTTAAAAAAGGTTAATTTTGTTTAGCAGAACAGTTAGAGATTGGTTATTTTACACCTGTTTTCTCTGCACGCACAGCCACCGTTAAGAGATGAGGTTAGGTCAGCCATTATAATAGGAAATATCAAATCTACCCTTGATACACAAGAACAAATATCTTGTTCATGTTGTGGCAAGTGGGGGCAACCGCCCCATGCAACAAAAATAAGTTTGGTAGAACGTCCAATCTATCCATTGGTATTTTCGCGAAGATATCTCAAACTGAGTAGACAGTTCACGTGTGTTTTCTGTCTCAACAAAAATTTATAGTTCCACCAAGAAAAATTGAGCCATATTTGGCTTACTACAGTTAAACTGCCTATTTATGCATTTATAATAACCAAATAAGAAAAATTTCACCCGTCTTCGTGTTACCATCGATGGCTTACATATTTTTTCGTCGCTTAATTTCTCTCTCTTTCCTTATGTAATTCAATTTATATCGTACCTTACATCAACACAGAGAAATTCGATCTCAATCTCCGTATATTAGATATTAGAGTAGTTTAGAATATCATTATATCAAAACTATTAAATATTTATATTAATCAGATGACTACCTCAACGATCCGTCCTAGGAGAACCGCAAACCGAACACGTGGATCCAAATTATTTGCCCGGAAATAGTGAATTACGGTAAATAAATCATTGTGTCCTCCACCACCTTCCAATCTCACTCTCACTCTCTCACTCTACACGCCAGTGTTTGTTTGTTTGTCTCTGCGCTGGAGCCGAAAAGAAAAAGCAGAGCAAGATATGAGAATGGCGAGCCTCTCACTCTACTCCACGGCACCACAGACTTTCTCTCTCTACAGCATCGGGAGCAGCACCAAGTTCTCCGTCTCTCAACCCAGGCCGGCCAAGCTCTCTAGTCTTGTTCTTGATCGCACCTCCAGCTCACTCCACTATAACCCTCTCAGGTAATTTTGTAATTTCACATTCAAGGTTTCAAATTTCAATTGTTGACGTTGAAATTGAATGCAAATCTCTGGTTTTGTTTTACGGGTAGAGTTTCGATTGGTGGAAGTAATGATCTCGGGGTGCTGAAGAAGAAGAAGAAGAGCATGGGATCGGGTGCCGTATGTTACGCTGCACCTCTCACTGTTCATAGCCTCCAGTGGATCTCCACCATTTCTTCTGCGTAACTCTCTCTCTGACCCCCTTTTTTTTGTTTTTGAATTTCCTTGAAAGATTTCCAATTTTAGTAATGGAATCTTGAGTGTGATGGAGTATGCGTTAATGGGTATTCAATTTTGTTACATTTCCAGGGTTCTACTGCTTGCAAAAGGCACTGCTGTTCAAAAATCATTTCTTGTTCCATTGTTTGTTCTACAAGCACCATCCACTGTAATCTCATGGTTTAAGTAAGCCTTTCAAAAACTTCTCTTTCTCCTTTTTTGTCTTTTTCTTCAGTTTTTGATTGCATTAAAGTTTTTTTCCTTTTTTCTTGGTAACCTATGGACCACGTCTGCCATTTAAGTTTAAATGCATAACTTGGCTGACATACATGATTTTGGCTTGCAGGGGCGAATATGGTATCTGGACTGCATTCTTAGCACTTCTTGTTCGCCTCTTCTTCTTTATTCCTGGTAGGTTCTCTTTTGATTCCTTGTTTTGAGTGTAGGATAGATAAATCTCTAGATAGATAGTTATCTGGTTTTCTCAAATGATAGTTTCTAATTTCTGCCTGGTTTGTTGACTTTATTGGTTTACTTGATTCACCAGTGGGCAACAACCCATTCAGTGTAATCTACCCTTATTTGGGCACTATTCCTATAAACAGCTCAATATTAATTGAAGATTCTGCCCAGTTTTTAAAGAATACTGACCCTTATATGGTTTAGTGTGAAATCTGAATTCTTGTTTTGGTTCGCATATTATGGAGTGGTTACTTGGCACTTCTCTAAGTCTTGTTCTGTTTTCTACTTTCAATTTGAAATTTGAGGTGCGGTAATATTTACTTACAATTACCTCTGTCAAGTAATATTATGTACGGTCTCATTTTGTTCTTTTGCAGCCGAACTTGAGTTGCCATTGGTAGCATTACTCCTGGTGATTGTGGCTCCTTACCAAGTTACGAACATAAGGTAGGCAAATGCATTGTCTGAGACCAACCTTGACCATTATTTATAATTTTCTTAGTTGTTATGTTTCAATATGTTTCATTGTCAGGGGAAGACAAGAAGGTGCTATTATTTCACTGGTTATTGCAGCATATTTGGCTTTCCAGCATTTCTCACGAATAGGAACCTTGCAGAAATCATTTGACCGAGGTTCAATTGTTGCTACCTTAGCCATAATTTCTATCACTGCTGTGTCAGGCCTTCTCCTGTTCTGAGTTTATTGTAAAATATTAAAGAGTTATCAACCATATCTGCCTTATGGACTCATCTGAAGGGGGTGGAAGCCTAAGAACAGTCATGATCTACGAACCTTTCATTCTCATGTTAGATATATGTGTGAGGGTTTAGGAAAGCTTGACAGATACAATAAAATAAATAAAGTTCTCAGTATTTATTCATGTTTTGTCAATATAAGGAAATCTTGTCAACTAGTGTAATCTTTCCTCTGATCTACTCATGAATTATTCATATATACATGTAAAAGAGATAGTTGTCTGATGCCAAGAAACATCAAATGCTTCAGTTTAGGCCACTAAGGTAGAATTAACTTAAATCAATCTTTGTGCATTGTGCATCTTGTTTTCGTGCTTGTTAAGTTAGTGATCAAATTGGTCTTTCCATGAGCACAACGATTCTCTTCTTGCCTAGTTTTAGTATTTTTCCTTTTGGTTTGGAGTACTGCATTTTGGGGTTAAGTGATGCCATTTTGGGATATGATAGAGATCGTGGAATTGGCATGTTACAGCCTTGGTCGCTACCTAGCCATTTGAATGCACAAAATTCTATAAATTCCTTTGATGATTATATTGGAATCTAGAATGAAAGTTAATAATATGGATTGAGCATGATTTTATTAAATGTAGACAATGAAGAAGAACGTAGGGATCTGTTGTCGTCTTCATCCTCCAAGAAAGTACTTGTAATGGCGAGTGTGCGTGTTAGGTCAAATTTTTATGTGTTGTATCTCAAGAAGGCATTTTTATTTGTTGGTGAAGGGGAAACATACCCTATATTTGAATAAATTGGTTCTTTTTAAGTATCTAATGTCTTACTACCAGATAAGCCATAGGTCATTCCTTTTTACCAACTACGCTACATCCATTGTTTCTAGTTAGGTCAATAACTTTTGATAACTACACCTATTACTCTGTCATAGTTTCTATATTTGTGTTATCCATTGGCATGAGTAAAATTTTAAATTGTGCTAGCTAATATATGTAATAAGCATCTTATCATTTTATATAAAAATAAAAAAAGTTCTAAAGCCTGGTGGACTTAGCTAATAATTAAAAATTTATTGTACTAAAACTGCAGATAAAGAACCTATATGTCTACAAATACAAGAACCTAAAAAATTTCTATGCTTTTCTGTCCTTTTCTCAGGCTTAATAGGCTACTAATGGGTGTACATAGATGAAGTATGGCAATAATGTAAACGGTGTGAACGAGGCCTGGAGATAACATAGTAGCTCGTTTTGATTCTCAGTGCCTCCTTGAACTTTATGTAGGATGCTGGCAAGTGAATGGATTACCATCTAATTGCAGATAGAATAGTTGTAACTTAGTTTTCTTTTAGAGATAATTTGCTGCAAGAAGTGACCCCAAGAGCCCAGTCGTGGTGAATAGCAGCAGCATGCAAGATGAGATGGAGGTGGCTGAGTTGGGGGACTCTGTTGGTTCCGAACCATAAATTGTAGATCCACCTGGTGTAGCAATGCTTGGGGTGTATGGAGTTGTCGGCATTGTTGGTGTTGTCATCGTTGTTGGGGGTGGCGGTGACGGGTTAACTGGTGAATATGTGCTGAAATTGGAAACTCGAATAAGATTTCTTTTCACTTGATGTGTTCATAAATGAAGTTGGACGTGGGGTTATGATAGATTACCTGGTTGATGCTGTGGATGATGGATAGCGACAGCTACCGGTACCTGCAATAAGACAGAGTAGAGAGAGTTAAGCATCTATTCAAGCACGTAAGAACAACAAGGTCAGGAAGTTGAATTTGTTCAGTGGCGGACCTGAAACTTTTGGCAAAAGAGCTAGGAAGCTATAGCTGGATAGAACATTCAACAAGATCTTTGTAATTAAAAGAAAGAGGGTTCTATTTATGATATTGTACAGGTACATTTTCTGTACGGAGGAAGCTTCCTTTTTTTTTTTCCTTTTTTTTTCAGTGAAAGTTCGGACAAGCTATAAGGTTCAATCCACATTTTTAGATATTTTAGCAATGTTGCTTGATAGGACTTAATTTGATGAAAAAGTCTTACTTGGGTCAGTGTTGGTGATTTGAGCTGTTCCTCCAAAATTGCAGCTAGTAGGAGCTGGGTTCTTGTGGTAGTAATCATTGAAGGCATAGGAAGCATGATCACGGAGAGTGTTTGGGTTATAACAGCTTCCGCCTTGTTGAACAGCGGCACAGTCTGCACCTCCATAGCCACAAGCATAATCAAGAGCTACCTGTAAGGCAGTTTGTGAAGCTGCTTGGCTGGCAGTACACCAAGTTCCACCTGATGATGTAGGAGTTGTGGTGGTGGGAGTGGTCGGGGTCAGGGTTGTGGTTGGTGGCGTCGGCGTCGGCATTGTGCCTGGGTCTGTTGTGGTTGGTGGTGTTGGGGTTGGGGTTGTGGTTGGTGGTGTTGGGGTTGGGGTTGTGATTGGGTCTGTTGTGGTAGGTGCTGGTGGTGATGTTGTCGGGTTCACAAAAGGTGTGGGAGTCAATCCAGTTGGACTTGGATTGACTACAGGGATTGTATCAAGCTGGGTAGTATACACCGAAGATGAGAAAAGCATACGATTCACTTGTGTGTTGCTTCGGTGGGTTGCTTCCAAAGGAGGATTCTTTGGGGCACTTGAACCTGAAGAAATGAAAAGCATGGTAAGTTCTTTTTCTTTCATTGAAATAATGGAAGAAATTGCTATGATTTGCTATCCATACAAGTTGAAGGTAAAACAAAACAAACAAACCTGAATAACTGTTAGGAAAGATAAATATCTAGAGTTATTCCAAAATCAAAAGTAGATACAATGGAAACACAAGCCACCTTAGTTATTGATCAGATTCACCATCAGGTTTAGGTGTTTGATGCTTGTAATGCATGTGTGAGTTATGTTTTGTTCTCTCGTTTTTTCCGCTCATGTTCTAGTTACTTAAGATGATCAGTGGATGAATTTGAAAGAGTGATCTGATTGAATTAAAAGATAATGCTAAATGCCTCTTGTGCTTGTGGATAATCTTTGTCAATTTCTCATGTTTGGGTCATATACAAAGGAGGTGAATTAGTATTAGACAGGAATTCATACAATTTTGACTTAAAATTGTCAAACACCATAAATGCATGCTGATGATCAGAAACTAACAATGAGAAACCCATTATCCATTGTTCTGAACTCTGGAAAATAAGAAGGAACTGGTTTAGAAATCCTCTGCTCTTTAGAAACAGTCATCTTTTTCTTTCACAAAATCAACCTATGCACCTTCTGACCATGGCCATAGGACATTAAAGAAAATCGATGATCATGCAAGACGATGAGCAAATTCGGGTTGGTAGTTAGAAGGCTTGTGTTGAAATACATAGAAGAAGAGAAACACACCAAGAAGACAATTCAAATTACCTGAACTAAAGAAAAGAAACAAGAAAAATAAAGCAGAATGCCGAAGAGAGCTAACACCCATCTCTGCTAGCTACTTCTTCTACACCTTGTGATTGTAGATTTTTCTTCTGGGCTCAAAACAATGATGGAGAAGCTAAGATATACTACACAAGAGAAATAGAAATGGTGGTTGTTGCAAAAAGAAGAGTTCATATCTTTTCTCTGCATTTGTTATATATATCTTGAGGAATCATAGCTTTCTTGGATCGAAGAGAATATGAAAAGAGAGAAGGGAGAATATAGAAAACTTGAGAAAGGAGGCATTAGGGTAGTTGGATATTGCAAGCAAGAGATGGTGCAACAACAAAAAAGTACATGAAATGGTGAAAGGCAAAAGAATGATTTCATGGAATTTAAATCTTATGTTTTGGCTAATAAGAAATTGGGTATCTCTGTGACAGTGATGCTGCAGCATTTTTCCCTTTCTCTGTTGTGCTCTTCTTTCTACTGTTTTTGCTGTACTTTTGTTTTGTTTAGTTTTTTTTTTTTTTCATGGTACTGAATCAAAAAGCTAAAGGTGAGGGCAAGTGTGAGTTTTTGAGTCACATCTAATGGTCTGTAACCAAGAATATTGTCCCCCTTGTCGATTTCTTACTTCACTCAGCCTTGATGGAAGTTTCAAGTTCCCAAATTAATGTATATGCAATGCAGCATGTGATATTGCCTTGCTTTCTCCAAAATTAAAAAAAAAACCTTGGCTACATACGATCAAATCAAGCTCTTGAAACCCAACATTTAATCTGGGCCTAGTCCATTTCAGTCAAGTTTCAATGTTCATTCATGACCTAAGAATGCAAAACTTTTCGTGCAAAACAAGAGAGTTGAAGAGAAGAAATTTAGATACCACGAAAGGAAATATTTGGGTTTTCTGGCTTTCTTTCTTTTGAGGTCAGTGTGTTGGATGTTTTGAATAAAAGGTTTCGTGGCAATTAAAGGTTCATCTATCAAAAAGCAGAGAATCAACTAGTTTCGGAAAGGATCTGAGGGCAGTGACTTTTTAGTGGCATAAACAAAACTTGAACTAAAAAGTAAGGCAACGTCGCTATAATTGTTATCTTGGTTGAGTTCCTTGAAATAGTAAATGATGTGGGGTATGGATCTGGAATTAAAAAGGAAATAACTGGGTTTTCTAATGAACATTAGAGATTATGCTAATTATGCATCTATCCCACAACAGAAATGTCACTGTCACGATATTCCAAACCAATCACGCACCGATCATCATCATTGGCGTATCATGGATAATTTTGTTTCCATGGATTCCTCATACTAAACCCCATCACGGAAGGTCACTTGATCATCATCAGTTTTGTGCATGATGATCATGATCACCAACTACAGTCCTAGTGCGCAATCAAACAGTCAGTAAGACCACAACAATAAATAGGGACAAAGGGACGGACGGCCCCTTGATCAGCCACTTGTCTTTTTTTCCTTTTTTGCAATAATAGATGGGAGGCTGCTCATTTTCTGGGATATCCAATTTGGTAACAAATTGTACTAGTCTCTTAAATATAAATGGAGGTAAAGGAGGAGACCCATTAATTGCTTGTGATATGATAAAATCCATGTCCAAACATAATTAAAAGTCTCAATTATATTGGTTGAAATTTGGTCTCAAATACATTTATGTATGAAAATGTACAGCATATTTTCCTATACTAGTATCGGTCCCAAATTCCATCCCCACCTCCAGGGTCTTCTCCAATTCAAATTTCCCCATGTGAGCACTCCTGGATCCTTCAGTAAGCTGACTTGCACCGGAGACATGTTTCAGTACAGAACTCAAAACGAAGTTCCATACAGTTCTTATAGGCATATGACAAAGGAAGTTGATGTTTTCCAAAGTGGGAATCGCTGCAACTTTCATGCTAACAGATTCTGCGTTTGACTATTATTCAATTAAAGGTAGAAACATGTCCAGAAGAATCAAAGGTAAGAAAGAACTGTGTCAACCACTGATCTATCCCCGCTGAAGCATATTACACTGTGAAAGATGTTGTGTGACGTTACTCCAAGCTGCGGATAAAGAGATCCTCCGATTACATGAAGTCTAGGACGATTTTATGGCAAAAGAATGAAGTATTATTATACCTGGGAAATTTCGATAATCAGGCTCTATTCCATTGCCATTTATGTCCTTATGTTTTGGCGTAACATACTTCCCAACAGTTACAACCACACCAGAGCCATCACGAAGTTCAAACACAGATTGAATCAAACCCTGTCAAAAGCATCAGAGACACCATCAAAATCATCAATGGGACGTTAGGGATATTTTTTATTGATTCAATGTCTGCAAACTCCAAACTTTTAGATTGATTAAATGACAAAAAGATAAAAATCTGCTTTCTATCCTCAATCATGAAAAGGCATCTTTTGTTATATCCACCAAGGACACTCGCCATTAGAAAGCAAGTTGCTGGAATTTAGGTAACAAATGGACTCTATCTAAATCAAGTTCCATCACAACACAAATACATTATACATATATGCAAAGACAATGCTGAAGCACCAGTGATGAAATTATTTTTACCTTGCCAAATGTCCGTTCACCAACAAGAACACCTCTACAATTATCATGCAAAGCTGAAGCAACCTGCAATCGGAGCCACCAATGTAAATGCTAGAATTGTACGAACTAAAAGGAATCATACATAATTGGGACAATCAAGCTGCTCACAATTTCACTTGCACTAGCAGTATTGTTGTTCACCAAAACCTGCATTAGAAGTTAAGTCAAGAGCCTTGTCATAAACCATAAACTGAATACGTTAGAAATTACATTTGCCACAAATCCTAACTCAGTGGTAAAGAAGACATAATCACAAGATTTTTCAAGCCAAAGAAGGAAAAAGCTAGCAAAGATTGTTGACGTTCTTAGAATAGAAGGCAGCAGGTGAACATTATGTTTGACATGAGGGTGCACTGAAATTCAATAGATTGCGAAAGGATTTCTTAATAAATTGAGCCCATCTGGACCCAAACTTGAGCCTATCAGGCTCCTCAAGAGACGCCCATAAGAGGAATAAGTGCTGTCTCAAATCTTCATTAATCTACTCTGATTTAGATGAGTGGAAGGTATCCACTCCAATTTTGACCTTGGTTAATTGTTAATAAGTACTTAGCAAGTTTTATCATGTTTTATTTGTTTATCCCTTATTTAACATTTAAGTTTAAAACAGATCTAATAGATACCTAAAGTTTGAACTCTTTTTCTAAGTGACAAACCAAGTTCAAAGAAAAACTTAGCATTCAACTCCCTTGCAGCCCCAATCATAGCAAAACTGAAATAGTCTGGTAAGGTCAGTTAACACAGTTGGGGCATAGTTGCAACCTTACTATACACAATTGACCTTTGGGTTTTCTTTTTCCAAGGAAAAGCTGCAACAAAAATTATCCCATGACCATTCCAAACAATGTCATCGGTTTCCAAATTCTTCCAGTGCAGGGTTCGAGCAAATTTATTATTCAGAGTTGACAATTGATACTACTAAAATGTGAGAATGTCAAAGATTTTAGACAGAGATAAGCCTTTGATGAAAAACAAGGAAATTACTAAACACTAATCTATTCATGGAAACAGATAAAAAGTATCTTAGATATGTACAAGGGCGTACAATAACAGGAGCTGTAACTAATGGTGCAGTATCTGCAACGATACTTTGTTGGTATTCGGGAACCTTCCCATCAGTATAAATCACCTGTTCATAAACATCATCAAAAAAATACACCACGTATATATAGTTAGTTTAGTGGAATTAATATATGCAACAGAAAATGCAGAAGTACTCTGCTAGCACAGAATAATGCAACATAAAGAACTAATGCCAAACACTAACACCACCAATGAGATAATAAATAAGAAAATTGCATCTGGAAAAAGAAAGAAACATACCGTCTCCCCTTCACTCAAAAATAGCTTGGCAATTTCTATTCCAGCCTGAAATAGGCAAAAGGGTATAAATAAAGAATCTTCAAATTACAGAATTCAGCTGAAATAAAGTACAAATTGGAACATACAAACATCACTGAGCTTGTGCTAATAATCAATTGGACAGGATTGAGTGAATACAATTACATGCAGAGGATGCATGATTTTCCACAAAAAGGTGTAAAAGTTTTCCTTTATTACTTTTCTACATGTCCTATGAAAACTTGATAATAACAATGTACTCAAAGTTATCTCTAAGATCCAGAATGAAAACCTGTACTAGTCCACCACGATTATCTCTAAGATCCAGAATAAAGTATGATGCACCCATGTCCTGAAGTCGCTTCATAGCTGCAAAAATCATTTTACCCTTCAATATAATCCTAAAACCAAGTAACCACCACATAACTCTAGTATAAAGCACAAAAAGAAGCTATTAATGTTATAAATAAGGTAAAGAAAGTATTCTGAAGCTAGCAAACAGGGAACAAAACAGAAGCAATAATTATTTAGGGTTTAGGGAACCACATACCAGTTACCAAGTCTTTTCTAGCCAATGCATTGAACTCTTTTACGCGAGTGTATCCAACAGATCTGGTTCCATTTTCTATTTGTTCCAACCGATAAGAGACAGGGGTTCGAGCAACAAGTTGTCTTTGGACTTCAATAGATTGAATAGGCCCACAATTTCCATGCTTGACCTAAAAGTATGACAATGTTTATTCTCAACAATCATTGTAAAAAAAACGAACAAAAAGGAAAAATACCAAAACTCATTATCAAGGTTAATTTAAATGATAACCTATTTATGGTAGAGACAAACAACAGCATTACAAAAAGTATCTCAACCTTAATAGTAACGAAAGTTTCGTTAGGACCTTGCATCATCGATGATACTTCAAAGGCTGATTTCCCCTTCACATCCAATCCATTAACAGCTAGTACTTCATCCCCCTACCAAATAAGAGAACCCAAGAAAACCTATTATAGACCAGTTAGAACAGGGGAAACAAATGTAGGCGCAGATAAACACTGAAACTTCAGGAAATAACAATAAAACAGGACTTTTTTGGATCCTGGCAATGAAGTTAACATGACTATACAAACAGATAGGTTCAGGGTTCTAGACTTCCAAGAAGAAATATATGTAGCCAGATGTTATTTGATGACCTATTCACTCATTTATTGCACTTCTTGATATGCCAACATTGGGGAGAACAATGATATATGAATGCATAAAGCCACCAGTTATATGTAAGAAGAACCATATCCAACACTTTCATTTCAAAGTTCTAAATTAAATAGTTACCAACTATTAGCAGCACCTTACCCAAAACAACCTTGACACTAACCCCATCAAGACTTTCTGTGAATTCATGATACATCAACTCGGAGAACTAAAAGCAAATGAAAATCCAAAGTGGAAAGAGATATATAAAGAAACAGACATAATATTACATCTATAACTGTAAGTTTGGCTTCTATAGAAATAAATACCTGTCTCACACCAGCAGAATGCGCAGGGCCATCTAATACAAGTCCTAGAACCTTCAATTTCACATCTCCATTGTCATCTGGAACTTCCCTGAGGTTTATTCCAATACCACTCATGTCATACCTCGCCATCTTGGAGAACTTTCATTTCAACAATGAAAAAAGCGACATGTGCCATGGAATAAGATACGCTGTAAATTTCGTAAGTGAAGACGATCCATATTTTGTAAGAGATAACATTCATAATCAAAGCACTTAATTTTTCTTCCCATCTTTCCTAAGCACAATGTATCATGATTTTAAAACTTGTTGTATGCTTCTCTGTGAATAAACGATACTGAAAGAAGAAGAAAGAAATAAAAAAAGGCTAAATACAGAGAGGAATAGAGGGGACAGATAATGAATTACCTCTTCAGGCGAAAGAAATCGGGTATAAGGGTCACCCAAGCTGGCCAACATTCGCTTAATCGTATCATGAGCCTTTGATCTTGTCTTTATTGAACTACTCCTTATGTCTTCCTTTTTCCTCTGAAAATTATCCCCAATCATTAATCACACGCACACACGCACACACACATACACACTTTTACATATAAATATAGGTACACACACATGTACATACACAATTGAAAATCCAGAATCCGATACACATATCCATAAACACAACAATTACTCTCTTATTCCGTAACTTCACTAACTTTGGTTAAACAAAAAACAAGTTACTTTCTTTCATGCAAGCTCTACAATCCACCTTCGCACGTGTGAATATCTGTTTACCTGCCAAGTTTCCGGGAACGAGCGAGAGCCACTGGTGTTGAGAAAGCTATCATTGACGATTTCCCAAGCTTCCTCCACAATCCCCTCACTGGTCACGGCCGGTTCGGACCCTAACTCGGCCGTTTCATCTCCTTCATCTTCGCTGCAAAACTCCGGTGGCTGCGAAGAAGGTTGGACTTGAACGGAGGAAGAAGAAGAAAACTCAATCGCTATGGAAGAAGAAGGCGAAGAGACCAAAAGACCGAACGACAGAGCACCACCTAGGGCTCCAATTAGAGCTTTCTCGGCCCAATTGATTGAATTGCGTCTGAAATTGGATCGAATTGGGGATTTTGGGGTTCGCGGTGGTGGTAGTGAAGATAGTGAGAGTGTGGTGGTGTTGCTGAGCAACAAAACCCTCATCTTCTTCCAACCCAAAATGATTTATTTTTTTCCCAGCTCCGCGGGAGTTTAAATACGAGGAGTTTTGACCGTTGTTACAGTTGGATGCCTGTGAAGGGGGCTGTTTGGTTTCAAGTTTGAGTGAGTCCAATTCCAGTCCGGAATAAGACAGAAGTGGTGGGCCATAGGCCAGCTGTGAAGTAGCTCGCCCACAAACCAGCCCTTGCCTGCCACGTGTTGCGCTGCCGAACATAGTTTGAACTCGACGACTGAGACTTTCTCTTGTTCCTTGTTTGCTGTTTGGATTGGATTGTGTTTTGGTTCAGTGTATGCTACTCGCTATGCCTCATGAAAAACTTTAGGATAAGCACCAATAATTTCTTATTATATATTCTTTTGCACCAAAGACGCGTACTCACTCTAAAGGCGCGTCCATGCCACTCATAATTCAATAATGAAGAAGAGCCCAATGTAAACATGACAAGTGTTTTTTTGTGTGATGTAAAAGTAGATGTCTTGTTTGGTTGATTATGGATTATGATTTTTCAAAAATACTAATTACGAGGATTCATCAAAAAATAAAAGGCTAAATCAGACTCTTAAGCTTTACGTATATACGTGCGTGAAGAAAAATTTAAATGATTTGTCACGCGATTGATGATAAATAATGAATTAAATTATATATCACACCATTAGTGATAAATAATGAATTCACCTGCTATAGGCAAGTTACTTTTTTTTTTTTACTATATGGGTGATGGCCAACTTGATTTAGAAGGTTTTCCAAAGTGACTATCAATCATCAATGTGAATGTTATCATAAATATTTTTCTCATTATACAATTACCATAAATATGTTCATGGAAGTTAATGCATGATAAGTTATCATCTATCTATATATATAAAGCAAAAGATAAAGAATGGTAAAACATTCAAAATACCAGAACATGCCATTGATTAATGCAAACATTAAGAATTGAAATTATTAGTTAAATGAGGATAATATGATAAATTCATTTTTTTTATATTAAAAAAATTAAAATTAAAAGAAAATTCATATAATGGATCATATTTTTATGAAACACAACTACCCATTATCTTTTTTAATTCTAAAAATATATTTTATATATACGAAAAAGCCTCTCACATAGAGGCTAATAAAAAAAAATAGAACAAATAGAGTGTGCGTAAGTGAAATTTATCCTATCACCCTTAAGTAGTACAAAACGGACATAATGATTGTTTTACCCTATTTAGTTGACAAATAGAATTCTCTTCACAATAGTATGTGTGTATATATATATATATATATATCAGTCCCCTTCTATTGAGGGATTCCTCAAATAAGTTTATTTGAGGGATGCTCTTTAGGGTACCTTATAATTTTTTTCCCAATAATCCAAGCCATCCATTTTTTAGGTATTCATACATAGATCATCCTTACAAAAAATTAGACAAATCAGAAACCGTTTCGATATCCAATTGTGTTTACAAAATCAATGAACACAATGCTTCAAGAAAGTACTAAATTTCAATAACTCAATTGAGTGGTCAAATGATATTGGATTCAAGTGATTTTTTGTAGAGATGATCTTTGAATGAATATCTATAAAATAGACGGTTTGAATTAGTGAAATACAATCCGGAGTGGGGCCTAAAAGGGTTGTCCCTCAAATAAACTTATTTGAGGGATCCCTCAATGGAAGTTATTGAGGGAGATGATATTTTAAATTTTACGTACAAATGTGAGGGTAAGATTTGTACGAATTATTCATTTGCATAATTTTCTATAATTGAAACTACAAAACCAATATAATCTATGTATGCAAATTATTGAATTCAAGTTTAAACCTCCATGACACATTGATAGAGTGTGTGTGAGAAACCCACATTCTTGTCTAATTTAGACTGTCATATGTATTTAAAAAATACAATATATATCATCCAATGAAAATTTATATATATATTCACATTTAAGAAGCTTTTAAAAACAATATGTCAATTATTTGCATGTACTCGTGCGGAAGAGTTATTGTATTGATAAAATCCCTTGACACTAATAATAAGTTGAAAAATTAAAGAAAATAACTAAAATAATAAGCTGAAAAATTAGAATGATAAATTGTATTATTATTTAAGAAAATATTATCTTATTATATAACTTTGCATAGTGTATTGCTAAATTTATTAACCAGGAAGATTAAAAAAAATATGTTTCTTCTTTTATCTGAGAGAATAATATGTTCATGCTTTTTGCCAATTTTGTTTTTTAGGTAACAATTTATAAGTTTTTACTATGCACCATGGAATAATAACAATAATTACTGGGTGTTAAGGAAAAATAAAAAAGAACCGCAGTGGTTTTCAATATGCGAAACGGAAAATAATAAAAAAACTTGCACACTCACAGAGGAAAGAAAAAAGAAAGAGAGAAAGGGAGGGTTTTCGGTGCAAAGACAGAGAGAGAGAAGGAGAGAGAGATAGAGAGAGAGACTTTGGATATTTATCTTCATCTTCTACTTCCTCTTCTGCTTGTGTTTTGTTTGTTTGGCAGCGGCGGAACCACTGAGACGAACAATAAAGCGAAAGAAAGCCGTACCGGCAGTCTCAGATCTAAGGGTTTTCTCACAGAGGGAGAGAGAGAGAGAGAGAGAAAAAAAATGAGCGGGAGAGGCGGAGGCGTGGCCACCAATGGCAAGGGCAATACTGGACTTTCGGGTATACCGGCGGGGTCTCGGAAGATGGTGCAGAGCTTGAAAGAGATTGTCAATAACTGCACTGAGCAGGAGATCTATGCTATGCTTAAAGACTGCAACATGGACCCTAACGAAGCCGTTAATCGCCTCCTCGCCCAAGGTCTCTCTCTCTCTCTGTATTTGCAAACAAAGCTTTAATCTTTTTCTTATTTTTTGTTTTCAAGTGTTGGGTTTTGTGATTTTTGGTTTTTGCTATTTTAGGGTATTGGGAAAGTTCGTACTGGACTGAGCCAAACTGTACTATTAATGTCAGTCCAGCGGGTTTTCTAAATTATAAGGGAAAAATATTTTTTTTGGGTTGAAGGAAGTTGTTCATTTGATTTATAAAGTTTTATGTTTTCCCTACTATTTGGTATATCAATTTCCTAAAATGATTTACTCAACCTTTTAATGTCATGCTTTTCTGAGCTATACCCACTTTTGGGTTTTATTTATTTATTTTTCTGGGTTTCCTATCTCTCTCATACACAGAGTCATTCATTCATCTTGTTTGACAGAATCATACATTGGAGCTTCAGGTTTATTTGCAAGATATGAAATTTCATTGACTCTTCTCAGTCAGAAAACTGGAACACAAATGAAAGCAATGAACTCTTTAAGAATTTTGTACTCATTCAACTTTAATTATGTCTGTGAAGCATGCTACTACTGATGCTCGGTTTGCAAAATCTCAGTTGAAGATTGAGTCTTGTCTGTAATTTATCGACTCCTTATTGAGTCTATTGAGGTCTCAGAGCTTATATGAATGTGATACTATACGATATATGTTTTTGTTGATATTTGCTTCTAATGTAAAGCTTATATCTTGTGTAGATCCTTTTCATGAAGTGAAGAGCAAACGAGAAAAGAAAAAGGAGGTTCGTTTTATGACATTTGCATGATTTGATGTTCATGTTTCGTCATTTACCTACCATCCTTGTTGTTTTCATGGTTTGAATCCTATATTTTAGAAAATGTTATGTTTTCTCATTACATAATTTATTTGCAAAATGTGTGGGTGGTTTGATATCTGTTTTAGGGTATACCTCATTTTCTACATTTTATGTTGCCTTTATATATTCGTTATTCTACTGCTGTTTATTTGTTAAATGACCAATGTACTTAATCTTTTTTCTGTACATTGATAAGGGGTTTGCTCTGGTTTAGTATTACGGTTTTAGTCTTTTCATTCTGGTCGTGACATTGTTCTTGTATCTTTTTTTAACCTCTCTCTCTCTCTCTCTCTCTCTCTCTCATTTTGCTTCAGAATAAGGAACCAACGGAGCCCAGGTCCCGTGGTGCTAATAACACCTCAAATCATGGTGGTAGAGGTGGTGACCGATATGCTGCACGTGGCGGATCAAACCACTTTAGCTCTAATGGTATGTGGCCAGCCGCAGCAATTCAAAGTTTGGATAAGACTGTTTACATAGTTTGAAATTTCTGTGGAACGTTGATGAACTTAGTCTCTCACCTATCAATTTCTTTTCCCCCTCAGAGTCTGGTTTTTCGCATGGTAAGTCTGCATACAAGAAGGAAAACGGAACACATGCTTATGCAGGTTCTGCATCTGGCATGGCAGGACATAACATGAGTCGAAGACCTACATCCTACAGGTTTTAACTTTTAAACCTCAAACTGATACAGTTTTTTTTTCTTCGCTGATTTGAAGAGTAGAAAATGCAACTATAGTACAATTATTAATTTTGATTGTTAACCTTCTTATGTTCATTCTTGTTCTTTCGTTATCTTAACTTAATTTTAAATTTTCGAAGAAAAAGCCTCTGATCTGTTGGGTATTTGGTTGCACTTAACTTCCACTTTTATGAGTAGCCTCATTTCTAACAAGCTTCTGTTCGATATATTTGTGCTCATGTGGACATTGCTACTATTGCAAAAGAATTTAATTAGGCCTTTTCTACATCTTGAGTCTTGACATGTAAATCACACGTGGTTTGTTTGCATTGCCATAATTATTTGTAGTCTCTAACAGTTTTTCTCTAGCTGGTATTTTTGTGTTACTTTCATAGCTCTTGGGTGGTATGCATTGCTGTTCATATTAAACTATGTGGTGGATGATACAAACTCTATAGTATTACTCATCTATGTGTAAAATATGTTGCAGTGACTCTGTGGGGACTGAAAATAAAATCTCAACAATAAGCACAGATGATGCAATATATTCATCCTCACAGCCTTCTACTGGATATCAGTCTGCATGGGTAGGGGTTCCAGGTCAAGTTTCCATGGCCGATATTGTTAAGATGGGTAGGCCACAAGCCAAGACTTCCACCACGCCAAAACCCCCTAATCATAGTGGTAACCATCATGATGTTGTGGCACCTTCTGAAGCAGCATTTCATCACAATTTGCATCCATCACAAGATCATGTTCCCAAGGTGTCAGCGACCCATACTGAGCCTGGAGCTGCTGCAAGCCAATATCTATCTCCCAATGATGAGTGGCCCTTGATTGATCCACCTTCTGTTAGCATGTCCTCTGTTTTAGGGGCACCCACAAACTCGGAGATGTATGCTGATTCATCTAACTTGCCCTTGGATAGAACTAATCAACATAGAATATCCCAGCTAGATGAGGTTCAGGTGGAAGAAGATGGTTCTGTTGATGCATTTCCAAGCCATAATGGGCCTACTTCTGTGTCTGGTAGACATATACAAGAAGATAATTCAGGAGGTGCATCTGCCTTTGATAATAGCTTGTATGAGGACATAAATTCCTACCAAACGCAGAGACATGCTTTCGAGGAAAATGAAGGTTACCCCCATGTTTTTTTTTTTGGCTGGGCCTGCAGTATGCCATTATTTTCTGTTCTTTGTAACTTATATTTTTTTCTTATATTTTTTTCAACATTCCACTATAAAATTCGATCTAAACATCTAGTATGGATACTTTTACTTGAACTTACTTGATCTTGTAAAGTTCAAGTGACTGCATAAGATGGTAACCAAAATCAGTGAATATCCTGGAATGGAAAACTCAGTTATAACATGTGAAATTAGTATCTTGAATCAGGGAAAAAAAACTGACTCCACTGTGTAGGACATTGACCTGAACAGTTACTTGCTTTTCCTTGAATGTTAACTAATTTTTTTCCTGGATAAGGGAGATACTAATTTAAACTGTCCTGTGAGTTCCAGAATGTTGAATGCTGTTTTTTTACCAAGAAACTGCACTTTCCTTTTCTCAGCTGAAGATGACGCATCATCGGTAGCTGCAAACCTGCAGCAACTTAATTTACAGAATGATGATAGGGGAGCACCTCCTGAAGATGATAACCCTCCTGTGGTCATCCCGAATCACCTTCAACTCCATACTCCAGATTGCTTGAACTTGAGCTTTGGCAGTTTCCGATCTGGCACTGATTCTGCTACTTCTAGCTCTCGGCCACTACAAAGCAATGTGGAAGAGACATCTGGGGCTGTAGATGTTTCTGCAATTGGCCACTCAGATCCTAGGTATGTCCTTGCGATAGTATTACCCTTGACTTTATTTTTGGTTGTTTAGCATCATCTTAAGAAAAACTTTTCCTGCAGAAATCCTGAGTATTACGGAGATGAGCATCTCATAAATGCCTCCGATGGAAATTTGGTTCATAGAACTGTGGCCAGTGGTGGAGATTATGACTCTCCTTCAGCTTCACCACCGGAGGTCTTAAAACAGGAAACCCCTGAAGCTGCTCAGGGGAATCAATATGTGTTTCCTTCTGCACCTGGATTTGCATATGAGAACTCCCAACAATTGAATGTGGCATTTTCTCACCCACAGACAAGCTCACAGATGCAGAATATTGCTCCCTTTTCAAGTGTGATGGTAATTGGATTAACTATGAAGTTGTGTTTCTTATTTGTTGCGTTAATAGTTTTGTGGTAATGATGCAGTCCCACATAATTGATTCTGGGCTGAGCAATACATTGTGAGTTGGTTCTGATGCAAGCACCATTGGAAATACAAATCTCACATGTTTAGAGTTTTTAGATTCACTGCATTATTAGTTTTGTAATCGTTCCTGCCTCTATCTCTCTCTCTCTCTCTCTCTCTCTTTTAAATTATAACATTAGCTTAAGTAACAGCTACATTACATGTAATGCTAGTGCTGGAAGTATTGTGTGTGTGTTTATTGCTAAGTGCTTTATCTTCACAAGTGGATTAAAAGTTAGGGAAGAAAAGGCTGCATGGTGGTGATGAGGATTAGGTAAGAAATATGAAGCCAGTAATTAGAAGGATATAACAGAATTGGTAAACATTGGAAAAATTAAATTGGGAAGATGAAAGTGGGTATGAGGTGAAGCCTATCCTTTATTTTCGGTATACTTTAGATCATGCAGTCCTGGTGGTTTTGTTCGTCTTATAGTGTTGTATTGTATTTTGCATGTTCAAAACCACTATCTTATCAATCTTATGGGACCAAGATATTCTGATGTAGTTGAATCTCACTTCCCATATCTAATTAAAGCAGGCGTATACGAATTCATTGCCCAGCACTCTGTTGGCTTCAAGTGCTCAGGCTGTAAGGGAAGAATTTCCATACTCACCCTTCCCAGTGTCACAATCCATGCCCACAAAATACAGCAATGCGGCTTCTTCTATCAGTGGTCCCACCATCTCCATGACAGAGGTGCCTTCCTTTCTATAGTGTATTGAACTTACTAATTATTCTTTCAGTATATATTTTGACTATTATAAAAACATTTTTACAATTTATTTTGTGGACGTAAGTCACTTGTGTATGCATAAAATAAGTTAAATGAATGATTTTAGAATATAACATAAGTGCAGATGTTTAAACATTCTTGTTAATCGAGATTCATGCTTAAATCCAAAAATTAAACTCAATGTATGCAGCATATATTAGTCAAAGTACATTAAGTTGGCTGCAATTTACTTTTTATCTGTTCTGTTCTGTGAAGGCCATGGATTTGTTGGTGCAATCAGATGCCTTCTGCTCGTGATTGAATTAATTTAGCCTATTTTTAATGAGCTAAGGCTATCTATCTTTTCTACTTTTCTGAGCGAGCCTCTAGGGATCTCTTGTAAACCCCCATGATGTGGTAAAGGGAGGATATTAGGGGGCCGACGAAGGGGGGAAAACGGAAGGTGTTTTCTGGTCCCCCCTGATACTAAATTTTTTCAATGGTTTGATTTTATTACTTTCAGAATTTACTATTTATGATTGCAACTTATGTATGGGAGGCATTTGCCTGTGTTTTCTTTATTTTGTGTGCATGTTCTAATCCTATGGAATACATCCTTTTTTCGAATTTTTTATTATGGACAACAAGTGCAAAGAATGAAATTGTTCATTTTTTAGTGTTTTGGGGTCAACCTATTCTCTATTTTTCTGATCATAGACACGACATTAAAGATATGAAATTTCCTTCCAATTATTTTATTTTGTATCTGCAGGCATTGAGAGCAGGTGGTATTTCTCCACCTCAGCCTACTCCACAGAACCTGCCTGGTGCTAGTGTTGCGACCGGACCTGCTCTTCCACAACACCTTGCGGTGCACCCTTATTCCCAACCCACTCTTCCTCTGGGGCATTTTTCGAACATGATCGGTTATCCTTTCTTGCCTCAGAGCTACACATACATGCCATCAGCTTTCCAGCAGACTTTTGCTGGCAACAGCACATACCATCAGTCTCTGGCTGCAGTTCTCCCACAGTATAAAAATAGTGTCTCTGTTAGCAGTTTGCCTCAGTCTGCTAATATTCCGTCTGGTTATGGGTTTGGTAGCTCAACCAACATTCCTGGGGGAAATTTTCCTCTGAATCCACCCTCAGCACCTACAGGCACAACAATTGGCTACGATGATGTTATAAACTCTCAGTACAAGGACAATAGCCATTTGATCTCACTTCAGCAGGTAATTTTTCACTGGTCTTGGGAAAACTCGTGAGAAGTGCTCACACACAACTACTACTTCGTACTTGGGGAAATCTTGCCTATGATTGTGATACGTCATTCTTCTTTTGAATCCTAAATGGTATTCTTATTCCTTTTTTTTCCTCTTCCAGAATGACAACTCAGGCATGTGGGTTCATGGACCTGGTTCGCGAGCAATGTCTGCTGTTCCAGCCAGCACATATTACAGCTTTCAGGGTCAGAATCAGCAGCATGCTGGGTTCCGGCAAGCTCAGCAACCTTCACAGCAATTCGCCGGAGCTCTTGGTTACCCCCCTAACTTCTATCACTCTCAGACGGGAATGTCCCTGGAACATCAACAGCAAAGTTCCAGGGACACGTCCCTTGGTGGCTCGCAAGGCCAACCCTCTAAGCAGTCTCAACAGTTGTGGCAAAACACCTACTAATCTGAGTCACCTCCGTCTCCCCAGTTTTTTTTCAGGGTCTTGTAGTGAGTTTGAAAGTGGCCAACCAGAGGCATTATCGCGGTCTTAATAATCATCATGTATCATTGTTTGGTCATAAGAGACTGGCTGCTGCCCTGTGCCACGAGGTTGTATTCTAGATACTATTTCTTGGTCATGTTTAACGTAGGAACACGTGTGCTAATTTGGATTAGTGGATTTACTGCGTCCCTTTTCTTCGGTTTTCTTGTCTCTTATTTTTTCTTCTTATAGTGGAAAGTTGTTTTTCATAACAAGTCTTGAACTTGGATCACTAGATTGGTTCCTTTGCATGAGTAAACCTTACACATGAACCCTTATGAATGTGTAAAAGTGTGATGATGGCAAAAGGACAACTCCATTAAAGATTCAGTTTTCTTGGCGAAAACTCCATTAAAGCTTCAAAGGACCATTTTCTCTTCTTCAATATACCTTTCTTCTAATCAAGTTCATTGTTCTCCCTCTAATTTTTGGCACAACTTTTTTGTTTTTTGGGTTAGGTATACTTATGCTTTTATTGGATGAAACACATGCTGTACGAGGTTATTTGCATGCCTCATGTACTAACAAAATAGACCTGGAAGTGAAACAGAGAAGCTGAGAATAGAACACGTTAAGAATGTGTCCACATTGTACTTCGACCCTGGCAAGCGCAAAACTTCCTTGTTACTTAACACGGTGGTTTGCACAGGATAGAAGCCTAAAAGTGACACATAACCTGACCGTTTTTGGTGGCTGCGGCCTCGTCCTTCCGATCATCCTCGGGCTATTTGGAGTGAACGTTGATGGACTACCAGTAACAAAGAATGTACCATATGCCTTTGGAGTATTTTCAGCCTTTCCCGTGGCTATATGAGCCGTGCTAATTGCAGTTGGGTTGCTCTGTCTTGGGTTGAAAAAGCCGATCATGGAAGAGCAAGTTGAAGTTAGAAGGTTGGGGCTTCAAGAGTTGGTTAAGATGTTTCAGCATGAGGTAGAGTCTCATGCCCTGATTCGTAAGAAAGTGTATTGGAAGAATTTACCCCACAACGGCTGGTGATGCATTCCCACAGAGTATTTATCAAAAATAGCCAAAATTAGGCTCATACTTTCATTAATATCAGTTTCTATAAAATTAAAAAAAAAATTCAAATATAACAAAAAAACCCACTTAAAAAGATATAAATACCCTAAAAATTAAAACTCACATAAACCTAAAAAGTTTCAAAGTAAAATCGATTGCTTGCATCTCCACACGAAACTCCTTCCCACCTTCTTTGACTATCTTCTCAAATGATTTCATTACAATGAGTTTTTTCTTTCCCTACGTTTAAACTCCTTTTGTAAACTCTCCCAACGACCCCTTTCCAATTCTTGTTTGTGGTAGTAATGACCATGGTAGTTGGACTCTTGAGGATGGGTATTAGATTGGTGTTGATGCGAGTGTTGTTTATAGTGTTACTTGTTAATTGTTATGATGTCGACCTTGATGACAGATGTAGTGGACTCCTTAAGATCCCTTCTGACATGTTTGAGGGGTACGTTTTGTTTTGCACAAATATTACTCACACTGTAGAAAACAGCAGCCCCGCAATTGCAGACTTCCAAACAAGACCTTTATATCCACACAAATCAGCCAAAAACCTGCTTGATCAAACATAAGCAATTTATATGCAATAAAAATGTATTAATTTTGAGATGATTAAACAAAACTTGTCAAGTCTGGTAAAAGATGATCGCCTGCGAAATATTAATATAATTTTTTTAACTTCTAGGTTTATGTGAGTTTTAATTTTGAGGATATTTGTGTCTTTTTATGTGGGTTTTTTGCTACATCTGAAATTTTGTATAAAAACTCATTCCCCCATGATGCAGATTGTCTCATCATTTAATGAATACGTTACAATTTTTGAAGTGCAATGTTTACACCCATTGCAATTTCTTGATAACTTCATCTAAAAAATAAACTTGTAAGATTAGTTCCAAAAATAGACTAGAATTTCAAAATAAGTTGGGCTAGATTTACTTCACGGGTGGACTACTAAATTTTAAACTAAGACTATAAGTAGAATAAAAAAGGGAGTTTCACTAAAACATCCAAAATGGAAGCTGAAATTATAAAAAAATCCAACACCCAAAACACTTTATAAACACACCCAAAACCCATCATTACACACACTTAAAACCCATTTATAAACACACCCAAAAAATATAAAATTGTTGATTTTGGGGTTGATTTTGGGTGTGTTTCTATATTTAAATAGTATTTGAATTTTTTTATAAATACATGTCTAGAATTGGGTTTATTTATAAATTTGTAAATAAAAAACTCACTTGGGCTATAACTTAGGTTAGACACACAATGATCAATAGCCACAAAATCACACAAGCGCTCATAACCTAGTAAAAAATATAAAATGAAAACAATACCAAATTAACTCGATACTTCTTTTGGACACATGTATTAAAAAGTTCATAAGCTAAAAAAAATATTTACAAATTTATAAAAAAACCCAATTCTAGACATGTATTTATAAAAAAACCCAAGCACTATTTAAACATAGAAACACACCCAAAATTAACCCCAAAGTCAACTTTTTGGGTGTGTTTATAAATGGGTTTTGAGTGTGTATAATGATGGGTTTTGGGTGTGTTTATATGTTTAAATAATGCTTGAGTTTTTTTATAATTTCAACCCCCATTTTGGGTGTTTTAGTGAAACTCCCAAAAATATTCTGATAGGGCCTCCACAGCTGGTTGAGCTTGAGCTTCAACTTGAAGCAAATCGCAATTCGCCACGCACACACACACACTCCCTCTCTGCCACCAAGGCGCCATACATGGTTAGCAGCCTTCTCACGTCCTTCCTTTTTCTCATAGATTCGGAGCTTTTCCAAGTTCCTGTGCGTTAAAGTTTTCAACTTTAGACCTTCTTCTCAGGGAAAAACCAAACAAAGGCATTGTCTTTATGGGAATTAATTCGAAGGGCACTCTACCTTTTTTCTTTGGTAAGCTTCGCCTCTCATTTCCTTGCAGTAATTACATGAATTGAAATCTTTGTTTAATTCATTCCAGAACCTTTACTTGACCATTTAAATTCTTCAGCATACTTTCTTCTTATCAATATCATTGTTTTTCCTCTGATTTGTCTGGGATAACTCTCTCTCTCTCTCTCTCTCTCTCTCTGTTGGGTAAATTTTTTACTTTTCTGGATTATGTTCTTATTTGTTTGTTTATATGGGTAGAGTTCAGGTTTTTCTGATTTATTTTGGTTGCTTGTTCTTGTTCTTCTTTTTTATTTATTTATTTTATTTTTACAAAATTTGATTATAGGGTCCGGATAAAACTAAGAATGCTTCCCATTGATAAAAGGAGGTGAATTCTTTAGTTTGAAGGTTGCAATGCATGTAAAAATGGCGAGTTTTAAATGTTTATGAGTTGTGCTGTGTCAAGATGGGGAGTGAAACTATAGTAATGTTTTGATAATTTTCCAAACATTGCAGTATTTAGCTGTGATCAGCAACAGCTTAACCTGTCTTTTGTAAGAGACGAACCAAAGCTGCGACGCAATTCAGCCTCTTGGTTACTTTTGCTCCTTGCGGTCCTGAGACTATTATTAACTGATTGTTAACTTCTATATGTGCATTGATGGAACACAACAAAAGCAGGGCTGGTGAGAACAGTTCTTCCCGTGGTTATAAGATGAAGAAACTAGATAGCCATAAAAACTGTCCTAGTAGAGATGCCATTGCTGGAAGTGATCTTTGGACAGATGGACTTATTTGCGCTTTCGAATTTATTCGAGGCCGGAAGAAATCAATTAGTTCGAAACCTGGCTCAAGAATCCTAACCAAACAACAAACAGATGGTGAGCATGAGAGGCTGCGTGTTCCTTCTGTTGGATTTTCTGAGTCTTCTTCTCCAGTGGAAGATAGGAGCAAGTCCCCAAGTGATGACTACAGAGGTAGCCAGATTCAACATGATATTGAAAGATTTGAGGGTGGTCATTGGGTACCAATTGGGTGGTCTAGACTTTCAGAAATTGTCCAAACTGTGCAAGCTGATTCTGGTTGGGCGTGTCAGGAGTTTGGGGTGGATGATGAAGATGACTTCACTGTTGCAGATTTAGCAGCTCCCTATTGGGAGCGTCCAGCAGGGCCCATTTGGTGGTGCCATGTCTCTGCAGGTCACCCATCAGTTGATACATGGCTCAGAAATGCCCAGTGGCTGCACCCTGCCGTTAGTTTAGCCTTGAGAGATGAAAGTCGACTGATTAGTGACAGGATGAAGCACCTGCTATATGAGGTAAGTTGCATTTTAAATATCTGAAATTTCTATTTAATTGGTAGGATTGGTTTAGTAAATCCTCTTGTAATAGTAAAAAAGACCTGGGATTGAATCCCTCAACCATGAATTGGTGGCTTATTGGATGTCAGGGGAGCCACCTTCTATTGGACCCAAGAGAAAAACTGAGAATAGATTATATCATGAATGTGTTACTTAGAAACTATTGATAAGTTTTATGAACTATTAGGATCTTCTTATGTTGGAAATATGTGTTTCCAATGCGAAGGAGTATGTTCGTTATGAAAATTGGAAATGTGGAAGGTTGGTTGAAATGGTTTTAACTTAACCCTCTTTTCACCATTGGACTCTGAGTAAGACAGAGACAGCTAGGAAAGTAATTGCATTGTGCTTGTGAGAGTCCTCTTACATCGAAGCTATCGTTAACATATTGACTAAGAGTCTGCAACTATGACTTTTGGCTTTTCTGGACTCTGGATTTGTTGGTTTTTTCTTTTTATGGTTTGATACTTCTGTTCAGGTCCCAGTTAGGGTTGCTGGGGGATTGTTGTTTGAGCTCTTGGGACAGTCAGCTGGTAATCCATTTGTTGACGAGGATGATATTCCCATCGTACTTCGCTCCTGGCAAGCACAAAACTTCCTTGTAACTGTTTTGCATATAAAGGGGCCGGTATCAAGCGTTAATGTGTTGGGTATCACAGAAGTTCAGGTTGTTCATGTTTGACAAAGATTCTTTCAATGCCTTTGATCTTCTTAATAAGTTACACTTTTTTGTGCTGTGTGACTTATTGTGGGTTTGTACTTTAATCGTTTGCTTCTCTGCTTTGGTTAGGAACTTCTTTCCACTGGCGGCTATAACATACCTAGAACAGTGCATGAAGTCATAGCACATCTAACTTGCCGCCTTTCTCGATGGGATGATAGGTAATGTTAATATTAATTTTCTTTTATAGTGAAAATTACAGAAGCCTACCTACTCTGCAAAGTGATACATCAAATATTGGTGTCAGCATGAGCATTCATCTTTTATGCTTGAGGCTTTGATCATATAGAGATTTGATTTTATAATTATAATGATGTCTTCAACATGGGTGGTTAGTCTGTTTAGTATCTGGAAGTTCTTTCGTCTGTCTCTCATTGAAGTTCAAATTCTCTTTCATTGCCCATGTTTGACATTTATATATGCATCATACATGTTTGTCAATTTTAGTTTCTTAACTTGTGGTTTCCTTCGTTGTCTTGGTTGTTACAGGTTATTCCGTAAGTCCATATTTGGGGTGGCAGATGAGGTTGAATTAAAATTTATGAACAGGTTCTTCCATATGCATACAACCATTCCTCCTAAACTTATATTTTCTCATTAATTAGTTTCTACTTCGTTTATGACAACCTTTTTTTCCTCTATGAGTAGGAGAAACCATGAGGATATGAATCTATTATTTATAATCCTCAACCAAGAAATCAGAAAGTTATCAAGACAGGTATGCTAAATCCCTTGCTAGTTAGTAAGTATTAAGACACTTCCAGTGAACCTTCAGCTGGGATATTAATTGTGTATAATTTTTTTCAAGTCATGATTCTGTTGGGTGCCTACCAAGCTACATGTCAAATTAAGTTCTTTAAAAAGAGTTGGCCGGATTTTATCTTATTGTTTTCCTATATTTTGAAGTCGATAGGTTTGCTGAAAAATTCAAATGCAGGTTATCAGAGTGAAGTGGTCACTTCATGCAAGGGAGGAGATTGTATTCGAGCTTTTCCTACATTTGAGAGGAAATGTAGCAAGAAACTTATTAGAGCAAATAAGAAAGAGCACAAGAGAAATGATTGAGGAGCAGGAAGCTGTTCGGGGCCGCTTATTTACCATTCAGGATGTGATGCAGGGCACTGTTCGTGCATGGCTGCAGGTATGTGCTCATAAAACAAAATGGGAAATATAGAGAAATTTATAATTTCCATTTGTTATTTTAAAACGGCTTTTTATTCGTTTAATAGTCAATTCATTGTCTTCTGAATGGTTAACCCAGGATAGAAGCCTTCGAGTGACGCATAACTTGGCTGTTTTTGGTGGCGGTGGCCTCGTCCTTTCCATCATCACCGGACTATTTGGAATCAATGTCGATGGAATGCCCGGAGCACAGAACGCACCGTATGCCTTTGGTGTTTTTGCAGCCATTCTCGTCTTTCTTGGAGTGGTGCTAATTGCGGTTGGTTTGCTCTACCTTGGGTTGAAACAACCAATCACGGAAGAGCAAGTAAAAGTTAGAAAGTTGGAGCTTCAAGAGTTAGTTCAGATGTTTCAGCATGAGGCAGAGACTCATGCCCAGGTTAGTAAAAAAGTGTCCCGGAATAATTTAACCCCAACCGCCGGCGATGCATTCCCACATGATGCAGATTATATTGTCCTTCAATGAGCATGTTACAACTGTTGAAGTACATTTTGTATAATGGAAATTTTGTATTCGTGAATAGTGGTGAATATCATCCAGAGCTGGCAAACAAATTCTCTCTTAGTTTTTCAAATTAACCAAGTTCTACAGAAGTAATCAAATTTCATAACAATGCGACATTTTAAGCTAATTTGATACTTGAAAACCAGCACGCCATGTATATTGGACAGAAAAACATAAAACTGATGTTCTTTCTCTCCTTGCTTCTCTTCTTTCATATGGTGTACAAATCATTTAAGAAGTGATCTAGCTAGATGCTCGCGCGCAGTGGCCAAAGCTTGACTAATTGTCTGCAAACAAAAGATATATGCATTAACAACATAAAATATGGTGGCAGGGGGAGGCTATTTACTTGTTGACTTGGAATCTTTTTACAAGTCAAATTTAATTATCTAGTGCATAGGTATACCTGCTCGGACAATGGAGCTCCAGCATCAATGCTATGACTTGCAACCTTACTTGCTATAACATTTGAATCGGTCTCGAGGACAATACTGCACCAAAAAGAAAGAGTTGAGCCCCAAAAGTGAGATTTGCACTCATAGGCGGCTCATGAATTGTAAAAGAAATACAACCAGACTAAACAAAAGGTGAATACATGCAACATATCTAAAAAGATCAATATTCTCTTCAAGTAAACTGCTACCACTCTGTTTCTTATGTCATGCTAGCTTATAAGAAAAAATGTAAAGGTTGGAAATTGAACTCACTGAATAACACTAAGAAACTTTATTAACGTGAAGACTATAGCTTACCCGCCATCAACAATTTCATCAAGGCATAATAAAATGAGATCCAAATTCTCAAGTGCCTCCTTCTTGTCTACATTGCCTCTGGACAAAAGCAAGACTAAATGAACATCAAAATTTAATTTACTGAGCGTAAAACATTTGATTATACAAAAACAGAGGATAAGTTAGCAAGCTTTAAGGAGGGAGCAAAAAACCTAAGGAGGATGCCAACTGCATCGAAAAATCCCTGGAGAACTGTGGATAAAATGAGCTCATTTTCATTGTCACCCCCAGTAACAAAAAAGTGAAGGTCTTGAACAAACTTGTAGACTACAATGGTGTTCTCAAACATTGCTATCTCGGCTGTACATGAAGAAGCAACAAGTTAATATAGAAATGGATAGCAGTTGATAGGGATTAGAATAATTGGATGACATATAACATATACAGAATATAACCTCAACAGAAAAATAATTATAGCTCAAATTACCTTCTGTCCGTGCATTTGTCTTTTGAGTTTTAGTAAATACAGCTTTCTCAAAAGATTCCTTTGCACTATTCGTTGGCCAGTCCTCTGAATAATACTTGACAGCCACACGCTTCCCTTCAGAATCGAGGAGGAGGATGTTCTTAATGGAAGGGCACGACTCCTACAAACAACAGCCAATGAAGGATAAAAAGATTGCCAAAATTTTGAATCATAATAGGATCACTACAGCAACTGATTCTAGCCCTGCCATTAAAAGGAAACAGCCCTAGCAAGATTCACTTAAGGTAGATATCTTACTCATTCATAATTATCAGGGAAAACTAAATGTCTTGCCTCAAATTATATGAAAACATAATATGGTAACCGACTCTATCTAACAAATCATTTTACAAAAGTTAATAGTCAATCATTTGTTCCTGCAAGCCTAAATTTACCTGAAATTTGGATTGCAGCTGTACAATAAAGAGATATTGGTCGCAAGGTGTTCTTGTACATCTAAAATTAGCATATGAGACATAAAGTGTACCATCTTTCAGACCACATTATCCATGACAAACTTTTGGTACTACAGTAGCAAATGTGCATTAACATTGTGATTGCATAAATTTTTTGCGATCCATACGGAACCACATAGGATACACACATAAAACGCAGTCAATGACAATATTACTGAATACTTTCTACTACAAGTTTACTGAAATCATTTCCCAGGATCGTAGTTGGCTACGGTAACTCTGTTGCAAGCTCAGCAGGGTCCTATGAAGCTCGAAGGAGATACCGTATATAAAACATCTTAAAAATTCAAATGGGGATCCATTTATAACATTAAGAACATCTCTTTCACATGAAACAGAACAAACAAACATAAAAAACTTGTGATGTGAAATCATTTTCCCAGGGTCATGGTTGGCTAGGGTAACTCAGTAAGTCCCTACCAAGCTCAATTAAAGTTATTATTACAAATTCAAATGGGATCCATGTTTACCATTATGACATTGATGCTTTCCTGTCATATAGCAGCACAAAATTAACAACAAACCAACATAAAAAGCTTGTGAAAATTAGGACGCTGTATTAGTTTTAATCAGAAAGTGCATGCATATATAGCTATAATTTCAAGAATATGAATTTCAGTTGTGTTGCTGTTGCAGGATCTGCAAGATCCAGTTCTAAACAACTTGGATCCGCCTCTAATCATTCCACTCACGGATAGATCAAGTACCTCATACCAATGTAACCCTAACCCTAGCCCCTAAAATTGTTAAATCAATTGGAATTGGAATTTAAGGGGAGAGAGAGAAAGGGGAAGAGAGTGAAAAGAAACTGACCATTTTGTTCGGAGAAGAGCGAGTCTCTGATGAAGCAGCACAAGAAGCGAAATTTTTTGTTTTTGGGACACGTTATTCAATTTTATACTTTCCCCAAGCCACCACTTAAGTTTTTGTTATTTCGATAATAACCCCGAAACTATTTTTATTTTATACTTATTCACCACACATTCTATGCTAATTCCACCTCACCCTTGTTCTCTTTCTATTTTTGCCCAATCACATCCACCGCGGAAGCTTCGCGCAAAGACAAAATTACAGTTTCATCATCTGATATCACCACCACCGATCAACATCCACATCCAGAGTTTAAAGTACGATTCATGAGTCGGCTGTTGCAGAAGGTAACCATTAAATCAAACCCAACTCTCTCTCTCTCTCTCTCTCTCTCTCTCTCTGCTTCTGCTACTTTGCTTACATTTTTGGGAAATTTTCAGGCGCCATTAACATCGGTGTTTCAAAGCTTGGTTGGAGCTCATGGACGGTACTTCCCTACATGCCCCTGTTTTGTTTTCCGTTAGTCATGTGATTATATGTTGTTTGATGAAATTCTTTGTTCAAAATTGAAATAAAATAGAGCAAGTTTTATAGCTGATACGATTGATTGTTACATTCATCTTTTCTGATTATGTAGCACTTGAATCTGCTTTTTGAGTTGTATTATTCTGTGAAGATGAAATTTTTACTTAAATACAGCTCCAGTAGCCGAGTGTTTGGGATACTTCAGAACTATGTGGGAGTGTCATCTTGTAGAAAATCAGTTTGTGGATTTAGAGCTCTTTGCACTGGCAAAGGTGCGTGTAGCCCTTCCACTGTTTCTGTAACTTGATAATCAAATGTAATTTCACTCGAAACTTCGATTTGTTTACGTAAACCTTTCAAATAATCTTAAAGTGCCACCATGCAGTAAAACATCCCATCCATTCACAAAATTTTCGAAATGAGCTGCATTTCCTTGCTTCTCAGGATAAGAGATATGGCTTGGAAAGGCTCCTCTTTCTTGTGTGCAATCCTTAATCCACATGAACAATGGAACGAAAGCTAAATTATCCACAAAGTACAAACATCACGCTGATATCCAGTTTGTCTGTGATCTATTAGTTTGTCAACTTTATTGCCTTGGCCCCATTCTAAATCATCTTGTCTTGGTTCACATCTTTGAGATATTGCTAGTCACTTCGAGACCTTTATGAGCAAACTGTAAAGTTTTAAGTTATTCCCGATCCTATTAGGGGTTAGGAATGCAAACATCACTTGTGTTGTGGTGACTGGTAAGTAATCTTCACTTCTTGGTAGGTTCATCTCTGTTTTTGCTTTCTATCCTCCTCAATTAGCTTGTCCGATTTCCAGTAGAATATAGAAGCTCTTACTCATTAAGGGGAAGGAACCTGCTTCTTGATTTGTTGGCCTTATCCACAGGTTTCCCTTTTTATCCAATATGACGGGCATTGGTTATTGACGCTATTTGTTCTGTAATATCAAAATTTGGTAATACTAGTGTTGTCATAGCTGGATTCTAAGGGAAATTTTATTCTTCTTATGTGGCACTGTTTTCTGGCTGCATCAGATTTGTCAATAAAGAAGTGCGTCCCTTGCAACTCAAAGGATCTGCGACCCATGACTGAACAAGCAGCAAGTGATTTAATCACAAAGGTTTCTGACTAAATGAATATACACACAAACAAACACGTGTACACTTCTCTTTTAAAGCTAATATATTTGGTTTAGGTGGATGGATGGAATTTGGTGAGTGAAGGTGATGCATTGAGACTGAAAAAGTCATGGAAAGTTAAGACCTTCACAAAAGGACTGGAAATGTTTAAGCTCATAGCTGATGTTGCAGAAGCAGAAGGTATTTGAAGCCTGTTTTGTTTTCTGATCCATAGCAGTCTGCATGTATGAATATTTCATTTGAATTTGAGTAAGGTGGAATGTCTCTAATGTAGATGAGCAACAATAATGTTTATGTTGCAGGTCATCATCCAGACCTTCATCTTGTTGGATGGAACAATGTAACAGTAGAGATATGGACGCATGCAGTCGGTAAGGACTTGCCATTACCAAGAACCAATTTGTTTGTATAGTTTACTGCACGTTGAGGATGAGTTTTTGACATGAAATGCATTGTGCAGGCGGATTGACTGAGAACGACTTCATTCTTGCTGCTAAGATCAATGCACTCAACATGCAACATCTGTTGAGGCGGAAAGCTACCAACTGAGCTGCCAGAATCGGGTGATATGATGCCATGGGAAAACATGCTTTTGGCTTTTTTCTTGGCATCTTGCCGTGAAATGAAGCATCTTAGGAAATCTTAGTTCAGTGTGTTTTTTTTCTGTCTAGTGTGCCTGAAGCCAATTACCAAGGCTTTTTTTTTTCCTACTTTTTCGCTTTTTAGTTTTTTTAATAAATCAAATTTCATTCCAAGGGTAAAATGTTGGCTCAAACTTGGGCCTGCCGGGCCCGACGTATCTTCCTAAGCGCCAGTTTGGCACATAATCAAATGACCCAGAGTGAATTTTGCTAAAAAGTAGTTTACCAATTAGAATTGTAGAACTGCAATCCACAATTTTCCACCCAAAAAAAAATTTAATAAATCCACAATTTCACCTCTTTTATATCTCATAAATTATTGATTTAATTGTTAATAATAATTATAACCTGGCACACTAACATATAAAAAGTTATAATGAAGGAGATATGAGCTTAGCCTAGTTGGTTAGGGTGGTTGTGCTCTCCATTTTGCACCTGAGTTTGAATCTCCATTTCTATAGTTGAGATTAGTTTAGAGTAGAATATCGTTTGTATTTTTTTTATTATAAAAAAGTTATAATAATAAACAAAGTCTTAGTCTATACAATTGGCAGAGCTTATGAGACGAGATCTAGAAACCTTGTCATGGGATTGGCATGCAGACAGCTAGAAAGTTTTACCCACTTTCCTTTCCTTGCTTGCTTTCTTTTTTCCCCTATCCTTTTATGCATGGAATCCAATTCCATGCTTTTGCAACACTTTCAGCCACTCCGTGCATAAATATGGTCCATACAAGTGTTAGCCTACCAAAAAGCATAATCGCTCTGCGGATTTATTTCTCAAGAATTAATGGGAACAAACCTTACAATCAGTCGAGAGCCCCACAAAAAGCCATTAATATGTTTCATTTTCAGCTTTTTTTCCCTTGGGGAGGGGACCCTTCGTGAATTTACATCCGGCCTAATGTCCCCATACAAGTCTTGGTACATTTGACAATTGTTTACCTCATTAACAAGCAGATAAGAGCTCAACTCACTTCGGACCAGAGAATGTAAATATACTGCTTCATGGCTCAATGACCAAGGACCCCCATCTTCCAACGGGGAGGTAATTGTGCGTAACGTTTTCTTATCAGCTGAAGAGCAAAGATTGACAGAAATACCTGCAAGCCTAGCACCAAACCCCGTCTCAAACTAGTCAGATTTGAAGTTACAGTTAGCAGTATTACAAAAGTATCAGTTGATGTTTTCCTTTGAAAAGTAAAATAAAAATAAAAACCATAAGTTTGAATCGCCGTGCGCGGATATGGGGATTATCCAATGCCACCATTTCCAAGCAATTCGGAAAATGAATGAGTATGTAACATCTAGGATTTAAAAACTGCCTACATTACACCATCGTAAATTCTAGCAAACACACCTCCAGTTCCTGCAAATTCTACTCTCAAGTAGCAACAGTACATTTTTCCATCCTACAATAGTGCAAGGTTCAGAAGAGTCTAGGATACACAATCAAATTGATGCATTTTCTACCACCTTTTGTTTTTATTGCTCCACAGAAGGATAGTCTGATCAAGTCAATGCATGTGAACTGAATGTTTCATCTCTTTAGAATTCCTTAGAACTTAGAAAGGTTTGCTAGCAAAGAATAGAGCATAAAACTCAATTGATTTTTTATTTGATTCACTAGTTACCCTTAGAAGAGAAGTTCTTCCTAAAATACCCTGTTTCTGAGGAAAAACAACTACAAACTAGCAATTGAAACACCGATGTTACGAAATTTTTGTGATACTCGGTGTTCACAAGTTTAGTCTATTCCTATTCCAGTGGCATACCAAAAGTGTTACCAGGGCCACCTTAACTTAGTTTGTGCACCTCATATGCCATCTTCCTCCTGAAAGCCTGGTTATTCGACTATTACAATAGCCTAGGACTAATGTGACTCACTATGTCCTAGAACTTAGTCCAACGAAGACATGAATGCCCACATTAGATCAAGCAAGATTACACACAAAACTTCACCCACAACTATTCAAGTAATGTGATCCTCGATCTAGTTAATTCAAGTATAATCATATTCAGCTGACATATCCAACTAATTACACTAATCAACTTCTACAACAACTTGCAGATTCAAGACACAAACTCAAAGCTGCCCAAAAATATAAACCACATTAGTACCTCAAATCTCAACCCTCATTTTGAGACAGGCTTTTGGAGAAGAGCAGATAAGTAAACCTCTCCATTCTTCAACCCACCGAATCGTTCTTGCTCGCCGTCGCCCACTTCACCTTCCTGTACCCCAATTTCCCAATCAACGGTCCAAAAATCTTATCAAGATCCGCCTCTTTGCTGAAAAAATGGTCCAGCCACAAGTACCCTCCTCCCCTCAACACTCTATCCGCATCAAACAGCAGAAACTCCAACGCCGTCACCGGTATCCACCGGTTCACGGCGTGCCCGCACCGCACCAGATCCACCACCCCATCGAACACTGGCAGCCGCTGCTGCAGCGGCGCGTGAATCGGCACCAGCCCCCTCAGCGCCACCGCCTCATTGTTGGGGATCCCGAGGTTCATGGTCGTGGTGACAACGGTGACATTGTAGAGCTTCATCCTCGCCGCGAAGGACCCGGTCCCGCCGCCGATGTCGATGCCGAGCCGGAGGACCGAGTTGGCCGCCTTGGCGATTTGGAAGAGCTGAGGGATGGGGAGGTCGAGCTCGGACTTGTAAGTCATGAAATTGACCACTTCGTGAGGCGGGTCGAAGCCCAAATTGAGGTTCTGGCGGTTGAGGCAGCTGAAGCTTTTGCACGAATACTTGGTCCACAAGACATTGGCGTCTGGAAGCGAAGAAGGAAATGGGTTCTGGGGGAGAGAAGAAGTGGGTTTTGGCGGGGTTTTGGTGAAGCAGCGGCGGCGAGGAAGAGGGTGGCAGCCGCGCAGAGTGAGTGACTCGGCGAGGTCCGAGTCAAGAGGGCAGAGAGAGAAGGGGGTGTAGGTCATGTACTTGTGGAGGAGCTCAGGGTGGTTATGGCAGGAGAGGCTATGGGGGAGAGCTGAGAGTAGAGGAGGAGATCTGAGGGGATGGTGGGTTTGGCTGCTTTGGCGGTGACCGGTGGAGATGGGTAGTGGTGCGTGAGGTGATTGATGGTGGCGCGTATGGTGTGGAGCTGGTGGAGGAGGTGGTCAGGGACTGGCTGTGGAGCTGGGGATTTGGGGGTTTGGATAGTGGAGGAGAGATGGTAGAGTGAGAGTATGTTGGTGGCCACCATAGCCATCAAGAGCAGCAGGTTCAGGCCCATTGTGAAACCCATTTGCTTCACTCTCACTCTCTCTTCTCTCTCTATATTTCTGGCTTTTTCTTTTGGGGAATTGCAAATTTTTGAGATTTTGGTTTTGAGCTTCTTCTTGAATCTAATGTCTCGGTGCAGTGACCGTTTGACTTACCAGTGAAGTAAGGGCTCGTTTGAGTGCTTTTTCAGCTTCCGAGGAGCAGCGTATGCCAGTAGCGCTTATGACATAAGCGCTTCTACAAAGAAGCATTTTGTTGTTTGGATGTCACATTTAAAAGTGCTTTTACACTACATAAAAGCGCTTTTGATATTTTGTTGAGTGTTTGGTTGACACAGTAAAAGTGCTTTTAAAAGCACTTTACAAAAATTTAAAGAATCCCAAAATATTATAATAAATATAGGAAATAAAAATTCACAGGATCTCAAAATAAAAACACGACTTAAAAAAGTATGAATTTCACCAAGTATAATTTTTAATCATTTTTTGAAAATGAAAAAAGAATTAACCAGACATAAGAAGATTTGCAATTCTCTCACGTTCGTCAGCCATCTCATGCCCATGGGTTAGATTTTGTTCTTCAACCATCTCTTCCCCTATAGTAACTCCCGCCCCGCCAGAGGGAAGTAGCTCATCATCATCATCATACGGTTGGAATTCTTGATCTGTCATAGAATGACATCTTATAAAGTTGTGAAGAGCCATTGAAGCAACAACTATTTGTATTTGTTTTTCCATAGGAAAGTTATGCATTTGTCTTATCATTCTCCAACGATTTTTCCAAACACCAAAAGTTCTTTCGATTGTGCATCTTAGGGAAGAATGCCTGTGGTTAAATATTTCTTTCTTCCCTCTTGGTTGACTTCCACGTCGAAAATCAGGAAGATGATATCGCTCACCCCTATATGGCCCTAAATATCCTTTGATTTGTGGATAGCCTGCATCCACTAGATAATATTTACCTATAACAACAAAGAACAACATGAGCATTATTTACTATATCACAAATTAAAACAAATTTGAATTGGAGAAAAAATATATGTATTTAGTTACCTGTAGGTGGATGAGGAAACTTTAAAATTGGTCTTCGTAAGGCTTCCATGAATATTCGTGCATCGTGAGCAGCACCTTCCCATCCAGCCCACACAAAAGTAAAGCACATATTAAAATCACATACAGCCATAACATTTTGGGTAGTGATACCTTTTCTTCCAATATATGGTACTTGTCTTTCTCTAGGCACGATTACTGGTATATGTGTACCATCAATTGCCCCTATGCAATCTTTGAAATATGGCCAATATCGATCATCATCTTTAATTTTATCCGGAACTCTCCTAAATTGTGCGTCTTGTGGACTTATGATATCACTAGCCATGCGACAAACAACATCTAACATTATCCCAAACCACCTTGACACCGTCTCACCAGAATGTTGGAACCTTTCTTGGACCATTCTATTAGTGAACCCATGACCTAAAACGATGAGGAACATTGATAATGCCTCAACTAATGGTATATCTCCAACTTCTTTCAAACCATATGAACTTGTAAGTGTCTCTACCAATTTTATAAAGACATGTTTTTCCATCCTAAATTGTTCATGGCACCTTACCTTATGACCATTTAAAACATCCATTACCCATTTATATCCGATATGCGAAGAAGTCCTGCATGGTTCTTTGTCAACATATTTAAGCCATTCAGAAATAGCTACAACACATCCTACAGAAATCAACTGATAAAATTCATCGTCACTATCATCTGTACAAGAGTGTGTACTATTTCCATCACCATCACTAGAACTCATCTGTAAAAATAAAACAAAAAAACTTATATATACCTATTTATATGTATGTATGTATGTATGTATGTATGAAAGAATGGTATATTAAAATAACACTTCCACCTCATTAAAAAAAAAGGAAAAATAGCACTCAAAATAATAACTGAATATGACAATAAAAAAGATAAAGTACAGTTAATAATATCAGTTCAAAACCACTCAAAATTTTAAGACAAATAAGAAAGTAACCAAGACTAAATTTAAACTTTCTTGCTCCTAAGCCACATAATTTGTCGGTTGGCTTGCCTTAATGCAACAAACATCTCTCTATTCTTTCTTTCAGTCAAGACATCTGCAGCTTTCACGAAAAGCTCATCATCCTCAACAATTTCAGGTATGCCTTCTACAACTTGCATAACTTCTTCAATGCTACAACCAGGCTTGTCGTTGTTTCTAGAACTTCGATTTGCTACTGACTCTAAAATAGAATCTAATCGCTTTATCACCTTCTCCCCAACTGCAGGTTTTTTACCATCCCTTTTTCTTTTTGCTTTATCTTGTGTGGAAGTTTCAATATTAGGAGAAGTATCAACAGTATCTATATTATCAAGGCCATCATTAAACTCCAGACCATTCTCCAAGTCATACACACCATCTTCATGACTATTTTCAGTTGGACGAGTTAGTTCATTCTCAACATCATAGACAAAACCTTGTGATGGTGCCCAAGCTCCATCACCCGTCACAGCAATATCCTTAAATAAAATGTCTAATTGATCAGCATGTTTCAATCCACATGTTCGAAATTTTGCTGCTTCAGGAGTCTCCTACAATAATATCAACTTAAATGAAAAAGTCCTAACAAAACTATGTATATTAGTTTTAGGTCTAAGAAAATGAAACTCAATTGTATGACAAGAAATTCACCTTCACTTTCTTGTCCCACCATTCGTTGCTAGCATTGATGGTTTTCTTCACAGGATCCCATCCTAGACCAGTCTCTTTTCCAACCAAAGATGTCCACAATTGCCAATCTTTCTTAAGTCCAGTCCATTTGTTCTTGAGTTGCTTTTGAGTGTAGGTCCTTTGAGTCAACTCACTAAATTTCCTTATAACATTTTTCCATCCTTGCTTACTAAAATGGCCACCTGGTCGATTTCCAGCTATTGTCTCAACAACACAAATTTTTATAAATGCATCAAGAGCCTCATCATCCCAATGAGCCTTTCCTTGTTTCTTGCTTTCTTCTCCACATTCATCTTGTGATGGTTTATCCATATTATTATACATTACTCTATTAAGAAGATTGTACAATGAACACAAATTAAATATTTTCTATGCAACTATTATTTTTTTGTCAAAGAAAAAAACTGTAGAACTTAATTGACGAAAAAACTGAAAAAATAAAAAATAAAAACTATTATTTACAGACCCTGCTACTGACTTTCAAAACATAAAAAGTTCAGTCAAACCCAACCTGCTTTCAAGTACTAAGCATTCTATCAATTTAAAACTTTCAAAACATAAACATTTCATCAACAATCCTAATTTCCAGCACATCAAACCTTCAATGACTCACCTACGTTCACTAATTTCCAACACATTAAACATTCACCAAGCATATCCAGCATATTCACAATTCAGCAAGCAGGAAACAGAAAATTAATGAGAGTGTGAGAGAGTATTAAAGCATGAAACAGCATAAATAAAGACAAAATTTATAAGAGAGATCATGAAACAGCAGTACTAATTAAAATGCTAAACGATATTGAACCACCTTAAATTATTGGTAACCAAAGCAGTTTGGATACACATGTATGAAAGGAAATACAATAATACAAATAATTAGATAATCCAAGGAAACATAATCAGATTCTAGCACTTATCACCATCTTAAGGCATGAAATAACTTCCTTTTGCATGCATCCATCCAAGAGGACAAAACGGTGACCAAATCAAAGAAATATCAAAGGAAAAATAAAACATGAGAAGGGTATATATAATCTATTTTTCATTATTACAGAGGTGCTGTTCGTTGATAGTGATGACCCATGGAATCCACGGCCTGCAACCGTAACCAAGGTCAGAAAATTTTACTATTTTTTCAATACATTGTTGGTCAACGAAAAATTCAGGAACTTTTCAAGTTCAATTGCTGGGATTTATGAGAACACACAAAAAAGCCAAGAAATTTGGAAACAACAAGAACCAACTAACAGAACAAAAACATGCGATTTAAGCAAGATATGTTAACAAGAATTAATGATTTACCTCTCTTTCGAAGAAGCAGAAATATAACAGATGAAAAGTCCACAGATATGGAATTCCCTGAAGTATGAAGTCCAAAAATCTAAAGAGTTGGTGTGTCTGTGACTTTGTGGATGTGAAGGCGAGAAGAAGAAGAAGGGTGTTCTTTGAAGAGTCTTTGAGGTGAAGCTTTGTTGCTGCAGAGCAGATTGTGTGAGAGAGATGGTGTCTGATATTTTGGCGTTTGATATTTCGCGGGTAGAAGCTTAGGGTTGGGTGTTTTGGCGTCTGATATTTCAAGGGTAGTTTTGGTTTTAATAGGAGATAGAGATAAAAAATAGAACAAGGGTATTTTGGCATTAAAAAAAATTAAATATGGGTATTTTTGGCATTTTAAAGTTTCATTAAAAAGTCAAGTCTTCGTGTTTTGTCTCAGCTTTTAAGAAGAAGCATCTCTCAAGTGCTTCTTCTAAAACCACTCAAGTGCTTTTGGATCTCACCCAAAGCGCTTTTGCAATTTTTGCCAAACACCATTTTTAAAAGACATAAGCGCTTTCACCCATTTAGAAGCGCTTTTCGCTGCTCCAAAAGCACTCCCAAACAAAGTGAGTGGCTTTTTCAGCTATCTCAGCAGGAGCAGCGTATGGGGCCTGCTTGTGTGTGAGCAAGAGTATGGATTTGAGATTTTGATATATGATTTTGTCCGTTCGATTAGGACAAGTTGTGTGGGCTTCCAGATGAGGCAGGTTGATGTAGATTTTGGAGTGGTGGAATCCAACGGCTGAAAACTGAAAAAAGAGTTGCATGGGTTGGCAATCAGGACTTTGGATTTATTTTATTTCCTCTTTTGTCATTTTGTTTTCCTCTTTTTCTTGCAGCCCCTGTGGGTTTTAGGAAATTAAATTATTAAAAATGAATATGGGACTGGGGGCACGTTGGACTTTCTGGACTGACTTGCAATTCATGCAGATTTTTATATTGCTGTTATCAGAGCAAAGGATTAAGAAAATATTACCATGTTTTTAGGGACTGCTTGTCCTCAGTGACCTTAGCCAAACCCAATTAATGCAGACACTGACCCAAGGACTTTGCCTCACTTACTTTTCCTTTTTAACAATTAGATTCATTTTTACTATATTTAGCAGGACCATTAACCTTGAAAATATGTAATTCAATGTAAAATAGTTCATCACATTCACATTGATAAAATAAAAAATAAAAAAAGGAGTTTGTTGTAGCTTAAGTGGTAAACAATATTTACCTAACACCCGAATTTTTAGATTCAATTATCCTTCCTCTCGCTTGCACGGTTGTACCAATGAAACGTTTCCGACTGGATTAGAGAACAATTTCTAAAGGCATCCTTATTCTTAAATGGACAGCCCAACCCATTCCGGCCAAATCGGAGAACAATGAAACTTTTCTAAAGTACCAACCAAACCCCGCCTATCTGATCTTGTGGAATATACATGATCTTTTTCATTAGACTAAGAATTAGTTGATTAAGTAATGAACTTGTAACTCATATGATTAAGAATATTTACCTATGTATTTGAAATTCTATATTTGATTCCCTATATAAAGTAAAGAAGGATTCACTTGATTTTTGTGGGTCTTGTAATCATGCCGTAAGATTCAACATGTGAGAGAGAGAGAGAGAGAGAGAGAGAGAGAGAGAGAGAGAGAGAGAACAAAACACATTAAAAACAAAGAGTTGACTGAAAAGAAAGATCGAAAATAAAAACAAATAGGGAAGAAAATGTTCTTGTATAAGATTGGGTTAGAAAATTGAAAAGAAAGAGGCCTATTTTCTTTTGCACAAAAGCCTCTTTCAAAATAAACTGTGGATTTTCTTTAAGAAGTGGGCTAAAAAAATATTATTTGGGGCCCTATGCCATCGTCCAGCCTGCACATGTTTTGCGCCGGGCCTGCCTGATAGAAAAGATGGTTGGTTTAAAAAACACAGGATGTTTCTGTTCCTACCTTGCAATAATGCACTTCCCTATCCAACAAAAAGTTTGAGTTCCCATTGCAGAGTTTTGCTTTTCCATTTTTCAATTTGTTTTTAGGGTTAAAATTGGAAGTTTAAATTTTGCTGGGTAGGAAACAAAAATGACCAACACGCCTGTATCACAGTAGCATTCGTTGGTGAGAGAGAGCAAGAGTCGTATATAAAAGACCTAACTCGAGAATCCGGCGCCTGCCTAACGCAACTTTGGTTTCCTTTCCTCTGTTTGGAACACTAGATCGCTGTCCACAACTTGAATCAATGGTAATGCTAACCTACTCTCTACTATTTTCCTTTTCATTGTTATCTTTTTGACTTTCAGATACCAAATGCAGCGTTAGGGTTTGCAAATGCTTGTGTAGATTTCATGTCTATTTTATCTTCGTTCCCCAAATTAGGGCTTGAGTTGAGTAATTCAGTCTTTGATGTTGTTTTGCATAATTCTAATTTTGTGTGGTGTTGTGATTTTATTTGGGATTCTGGTGTGCAATTGGCCAAGAAATGAATATTGGGAAGTTGGGAGCTCAATTTTTACTTTTAAATGGTGGTCAGGGTTGGGCATGGCTGTTACACTGAGCAGGCATAGCAAATAATAGGTTTTGAAAGAACAGCAATTATCACACGAGTTATATGCAAATACTTCCTGAAACAGGCTCCAAGAGAGTTAGGTAGTTCTTTTGGTGCATATATCTGTAGTCTCTGTTGGATTTTTTAGACTGTCTTGGCCATTGTAGGGTGTTCCGGACTGTTTTGAAATTTTCAATTGCTTTTTTATTTTGTATCTGCGATGCCATGGGGTTTGGGGGATAAGGAACATGGGTTCTGATTTCACAGTCATCATGTGTTTCTTTTCTGGTCTGGGATGTGTTGCAACTTGCTAAATACACGTAGATATGCTTACTGATATACAGTGTGGTTGGCACAATTTTATATTTAGTCTGTATGATGATTATGATTTTAATCATTATGATTTGTTTTTTTCCATAAGTTTTTGTTACTTATTGGTCTCCTTTTTAGGCGGATCCTGAACTAGAAGCAATCAGACAAAGAAGAATGCAGGAGCTTATGGCTCAACATGGTGTGGTAAGCAATCAACTTGGGTTTACTTGAGTGTTTTAGCTAAAAACGTGCAGTTGCATTTTTTGTGATTTCGTGCTGATCTCGCCACCTTGCATTGATTGATAGGGAGGGTCCGGAGGGAAACAACAAAATCCGGAAGAGCAGAGGGCAAATGAAGATGCCAAGAGGTTGGGTTTTAAATCAATTAGGGAATTAGTTTTTTCTGTTTTGTTTTTCCAGAAAGTTCTTATTGATTTTATACATAAGGAAATTAACTTAGGGAGGCTGAAGAACGGAGGCAGATGATGCTTAGTCAGATTTTGTCAGCGGAAGCTCGTGAAAGAAGTAAGTTGATATCTGAAATTGGCGTTTCATGATTATTATATTTGCGCTCCTAGGAAAATTTACCATTATTATCACTTCTCCTCTTTTAGAAAAGCCTATTCTTGGTTTAGGATACAATGTTTGGATTACTTTTATGACAATAGTTAATAAACCATGGTACTTTGATATCTTGGCACAAGATTTAGGCGGTTTAAAATAAGAAAGATGGAGTACGATATGTTGTTAATCTGGGCTGTTGTCTGTTTGCAGTTCAGTAACATGCATAGGTGTATAGCAATTCATACTCTGGGTTAGGCATATCTGTTGATCTAATACACTTAGTGCTATGCATGTGTAGTTGCTCGAATTGCTTTGGTGAAACCTGAGAAGGCAAAGGGCGTTGAAGATGTTATACTGAGAGCTGCTCAAATGGGCCAGATAGCTGAGAAGGTATGGTGTGATATTTCATATCGTGGTCGCTTTTATAGTTTCTTCACAGGGCTTAATATTAAGTGCATTTAGGTTTCCGAAGAGAGGCTCATTTCGCTGTTGGAGCAGATCAACAACCAAACAACAAAACAGACCAAAGTCACTGTAAGTGATGATCAATTTGTAATGATCTTTCTTTCGGTTAAACTTTACATGTAAAATTGTACTGATTTTTGCCCCATGTCTTGGATTACTCTTTTTCTTCCAGATTCAGAGGCGTCGGAGTGTCCTTGATGATGATGATTGAATTGTATTTTATATTTAAAGACAATGTTCTTGTTGGTTGTATATTTTAAGATAAAGTGCTTGATTTTTTGTATTTCTAAAATATTCAACTCTGCTCGTACTTCTATTGCGTGATTTTGATATTTGTTTTTCAGTAATATTCTTGACGTGCAAATATAACCTGTGTCATTGTATATATTTCAGTTCAGAAGAGCATTGCTCTTTTCTCAAACAAACATCCTTAGCACCATCTCAAGACCAAAAAAAAGCTCCAACACATGTACACTACCAGTTTGATCATGGCCGTATATCTGAGTTTAATTTTTGACATGCTAGGATTACTTTCCCATGACCATATGTTTGGCTGCCATTGACGTTATTTTCTTCGGTGAAACTCTACAGGTGCTCTGACTAATTTGTGATGATTAACTAGTTAGTTTGCAACTGATCGATCCACAAACCATGTTTATGTTAATGATGATCTCGTGGCTTTGCTAATAAGTTGTAACCCAAATAATTAATTATGGCATTCAATCACATGATATGATCCTTGTCCTTGAGATACATTAGTTCTTATATATTTACCCGCATTGAGCATCTACATTAGTTCTTGTGCATTTATCTGTATTTCACAATAACTGAAGCATTCAAATAATCTAATAATTTAAGACACACACATCACAGTATAAGTGTTTAAAATTGTTCTCATAGGCCCCGTTTGGTTCATAGAAAAGGAGACTTAGGGATGAGAAATCAATTGTTTTCCCACGTTTGGCAAGTCAAGGTATAGGAAATCGTTGCCTAGACCATGGGAAAGTAAGGGGAAGGTGAAGCCATTCTCTCAACTTGGGTTTTGCTTTCCCTTATAATGGAAAAGTTCGGGAAAATGAGCCAATATTAAATAAATATTTTTCATGACCATTTTGTTCCCATTAACAATTTAGAATGACAATATATCATTAAATGCATTCTTTTTTATTTGATTTAATATGGGTATAATTGAAAATTAATACACTTCGTTTTCCATTCATACTCAAAACAAATATGAGAAATGAAATAAAGTGATATTTCCCGGTTACTTTCCCAGCATTACCAAACTTGAGAAATGAATGTTTCATTTCCCATCCATTGAGAAATGATATGGGAAATATTTTTTTTTCTCAAATTCATTACATGAATTAAACGTGGCCACAGGGTAATCTGACAATAACAAATTGACAGTGGTTACTGCTAATTTGTCAATCGAAGATGGCGGTGGTTATAGGATTGCAGCCTTCTGATGCCATTAGTCCATTTCTAGAAGCTTGGAAATAATTGATGCTTCCACCGAGAAATATAAACCAGGATCACTGTCATCAAATAATTCAATATTTCCACATTTGTTTCCTTGCGCATAGCATAACTCATTTGTGATTCCACTACATTAGTCCAAAATCTAATGATGTCACGTGAAGTAGGTATATTAAACCTAAAACAACTATCATTTAAAATTAATAAATAACTAAAAAAAACAAATATATTATAAAATGAATAAATATTTTTATGTGATTATAAACTAGTAACAATGAGATATTTAAGATATGAAATGGTTCATTAGAACTTCGATTTTATATTTTAAGTATCTAATCTGGGGATCCAACACTATAAACTTCTGTATAAGTATAAGCTCCAAAATGATTATTTATATCGTTAAACAATTCATTTAGATTAGAATAAAGTAGAACATCGTTTCATAAAATAAAAAAACAATCCATCATGTCATATATAATATCAAAATCAATAAAATTAAGTAACAATGAGATTTGATTTTCCTCAACATGTAACCCGTCTTACATGTTTTTGTAGATTTGAAAATTAAAAACTCCCTACTAGATATATTTCTGGGGCGCGTGGCTGAATCATATATTTATCCGAAGGAACCGAATCTGACGACATACACATCTCAAATTCTGCCTCTCGTTGTAATCTGCAACGTTGGTTCTCACAGGTATTTTGTTACTCTTTTTTGCGCTTTTTCGCTTGGCTTCCCCAAGTCCCAACAAACCGACCGAATCAAACTCCCCCTACCCCATCTCTCTCTCACTCGCAAGCGCACATTTCCCTCTTTTGAGAATCTTCAACCGTGTAACAGCTCTCAATTGAATATTGACCCCCAAGTTCCCAACTTTTCTCTTCAATTCTTCCACCTCTCTCTGCAAAAGTTTTTTCACCATAACAGCCAAAAGTTTTCTGTTTCTGGTTTCCCGGCGATACCAAAAGCGGTTTTCCGGCGTTCCCAGATGGAGAAAGAGCCTCTGCTTCCCTATGTAGGCAGCCCGAGAAGAAAGCTCTCACCTTTACACACTCTCTGTCCGCTACCAGAAGATAATGAATTCACTGCCCCTTTAACCCCTTCAGAGTTCAAAGACCGTATCATCTTTGGCCCTTCCCCCTCATCACCACAAGACTCTTCTCCTCTAGTCGATGCCTTGACTCTGCCTTACAGTTCACCAAGAGCCTCAAGGCCTCCTTCCTCTTCTTCTTTATTAGACGCCATAGCCACAACCCCAAAAGACCCACAACCTCAACAACCCCTGCAATCTTGGCTCATTGACCCCAACTATTCATGGACCAAAACCAACCTCCATCGCTCCAAAACTGCACCTGCTATGGCTGTTATAAATGATGTGGAAAACCGGCGTTCTGATCCTAGACCCCAATTTGGTTCACAGTCTATTGTAAGACAAGCTTTTATTCTTCTTGTTATATATTTGTCATTGGGTGTGACTATATATTGGTTTAACCGTCATCATTTCTCGGCAATTGAGACACACCCGGTAGTTGATGCATTGTACTTTTGTATTGTGACAATGTGCACAATTGGTTATGGAGATATTACACCCACTAGTACGGCAACCAAGTTGTTTTCTATAATGTTTGTGTTGGTGGGGTTTGGATTTATTGATATTTTGCTTAGTGGGATGGTCAGTTATGTGCTGGATTTGCAAGAGAATTATTTGCTAAGGAGTCTTAAGGGTGTGGGTGAGAAAAAGGAGTCCTACATATTTGATGTCAAGAAGGGGAGGATGAGGATTAGAATGAAGGTAGGATTGGCATTGGGAGTTGTGGTGCTATGTATTGGGATTGGTGTTGGTGTTATGCATTTTGTGGAAAGGCTTGGATGGTTGGATTCATTTTATCTTTCGGTTATGTCAGTTACCACCGTTGGGTATGGTGACCGCGCTTTCCAGTCTTTGTCGGGTCGCATCTTTGCTTCAATTTGGTTGCTTGTATCGACGCTTGCGGTTGCTCGAGCATTTCTGTATTTAGCTGAGGCAAGGGTGGATAAACGGCATAGGATAATGGCAAAGTGGGTTCTTGGTCAGGACATGACTGTTTCTGAGTTTCTTGCTGCTGACATTGACAATAATGGCTTTGTGAGGTATGTGCTAGTATTAAATACTTACATTTTGATCAGTTAGGTTGTTTTAGGTTGTTGGTTTTGATCTATGAAGTTGGTTCATCAAAAGGTACATACTTGGGCCGTATAGGATAAAACTTGTATTGATTTAGCCTTTCTTCTTCTCCTAGTTACTCAAATACATTTGGCATGTTCTTGAGCTTAGTAATCTAAAGCCAATATTGTTGACTAACTAGATATTCTTTAAATGCCTATTTGAAATTACGTGTTATAACTATCATTATGAGAATTATAATAGACTACCAGCTTACTAAGTTTTCTGAAACATGAGGCCTTCTATTTGACTGCCCGAGTGCATAAACTCTTGGACCACAAATGAATGTATTGATTTGTGAGTCATCTTTTGTAATTTTTGGATATTATAAGTGAAGCTTGTAGGTTGCAATTAACAATCATTGGTCAATGTCTGTCTCTATCCATAATGAAGGGTCGTCTGAATGCATGGGTCTAAACAGAAGTTTAGGAGACAAGGAATATTTGTGGATAAAATGAAACAGAATTTCTGTAAGTTAAAATACCTATTTGAAATTACGTGTTATAACTAGCTCTATGAGAAATTATAACAGAGTACCCGCTTACTAAGTTTTCTGAGACCTAAGGCCTTCCATTTGACTGCCCAAGTGCATAAACTCTTGGACCACAAACTGTAAGTTTCAGATATTATGAGGTGAAAGTGAAGCTTGTAGGTTGCAATTAACAATCATTGATCAATTTCTGCACATTATGAAGGGCTGTCTGAATGCATGGGGAGTAAACAGAATTTTACAAGACAAAGAGTATTGGCAGATATTATGAAATGAGGCTGTGCACAGACCCCTCCACCTTCTCCTTATTGTGTTAGCTCAGTCCTCCTTTGCGGGCCTTAATAACCAAGCATTTCAAGTGTGTTGAGCACAGTATTCCATTTCTATTGGAATTATCAAAGTTTATTGCAAATTTCTTGAGCATGCAAATGGCTTATAGTAAGGGGAACTGTATCCCTATGGGATATTCTCTCTGAACTTTTGTGTTTGATCAAATTATTTATGAGTTGCAACATGAATCTGATAATTTGCTATCTTGCTTAGTAAGCCTTCATTTCCTTCGGAATTGACATGTAACATCGTAATAGTTAGGAGTTGTAACAGAAGTTTGATTCAGTTTTTCTTTATTAATGAGTTAAGTTTGATTCAGTTATCAATACAAATTAGTCTGTACCAAACAGTTTAACTCTTGTTGGAACCCCAAATACTTGGTGACATGGAGGTTATGAGCACGGCAGTTGATTCAAGTGCCTGGGTTTCCCCAATTTTGGAGGAGATTGAATTTGTGACCTTGATAATTTAGCGTGCATTGATTATTTAGTTCCTTCTAGAAATCTGGAGGTTAAGCAGCTGGTAAAATTTGTCCTCAGTGGTAGGCAATAATATGGTTTGATTTTGGTTTTTTCTTATTGATTAGTAGTTCCAATTGTGTTAGCCTGGAATTCTTACAATAAGCAACTCTTGTTTAGAAACTGGCGCAAGTTTGCTTGGCTGACTTCATTTGTTTGTAAAGTTCTAATCTTAAAAATATATTTATGACTTGGTCTGACTTACTTCCATTGTCTGGAGTTGTTGACTTATTTCTTTGCTTATTCTGAGTTGCAGCAAATCAAAGTTTCTGTTGGCTAATTATGTTGGCTTTATGTGTGCAGTAAGTCAGAATATGTCATATACAAACTCAAGGAGATGGGAAAGGTATCAGAGAAAGATGTTATGCAGATCTGCACCCAATTTGATAGGCTAGACTCTGGGAACTGTGGAAAGATAACCCTTGCGGATCTTATGAGTCGTCATTGATATCCAAGTAGCTTTTTGTCCTTTTCATCATTATACATCAAGGCAAGCAAATAGCAAATATCTTTAAACATGAAGTATGATAAGCCTGATCTTATGGAGAGCATTGTTCATATCCAAGTTGCATACAATCCACATGAAGTATGAACTTTGCTGCCTGATCTGTTGGTCCTCATACCCATGCATCCTCATTCCCATCAAATAAATCTTCCATATTTTAGGCATAGATGCATGATACTTGTGGACGCACATGGATGCATTTCCTGCTAAAGTATACAATTTTACAAACCAGTCAACAACAAGGTCATTGACATATTCCGCGAAATACCGGTGATGGGAGAACTAAGCTGATAGAGGGCACTTTTGACTTAACACAAACTAATTGACAATACAGACTAGTTGTATTTCTTCTCTTTCAGAAATGAAGATAATCTCAGAAAATAACAATATTTTACTTTTTGCTCAGAGTTGGAGACCCTTTTTGTGGCTTCAGAATGTAAATGGTTGTAAATTAGTATGAATGAAGGTGAAGCACTTTGACTACGTCTCTCTAGCTTGCTTGCTTTCTTTCTTTCTTTCTTTATTTCTTGCATTATTTTGGATCCAAGTTAAGTTGGTAATCACAAATATTGACACTTTGCCTTTTTTTTTTAGAACCTTGATTTTCTCTTCATCATCAGGTTATGCTATTTTTTGTGTTGTGTGGACCCTATGAATGTTAGACTTGGCAATGAATTGGGTTGATTAATCTATTGAATAACAGGCACTTGTAACCCAAAATAGCCGTTCTCGTGCTCTTCATGGGCATGCCTTTTCTGGCTTGATAACTTGGTACCAGCTGATGCATTGCACCAACATTTGTCCTATATGTTTGGAACCAACAGTGAAGCTAAATGTGAAAAAGGTGGGTTCAAAAAGGGCTCATATGGTTTTTGACTGCAATGTTTCATTCGAAGTTATATAATTCCAATTTTCTTGCAGAAATATGGTCCTTGCTTTATTCTTGGAAAACATGAAAGACAGGTGCTCATAATAATAAACCCAAAAGGTGTGCACTTCAACATTCAACTCATTGTTTACAAATTCCTCTCTCACTTATATAAAAAAGTGAATTTGAATTGATGAAGGGATCAAAGCAACTCCCATTAATCTACTAGAAGTTTTCTGTTTGAAAGGTAGCCTTGGACCATGTCGGTTTCAAAAGCTTCATCAGCAAACCAATCCATTCACGATGTACTGCGACTTTTAGGGTGATTGAATTGAAAGAAGACCAAGGACTATGCACATAATATATATATATATATATATATCTTGTCCTCTTTAAAAAGTTACTTTTAAAAATTTTGAACATGAAACTAGTCCTTTTCTTTGAAGGGATCAAAAGAGCAATGAACATTAACCCAATACTCTACAAGACTACTTCATTCCAAATTTCCAACTCTCTCTCTCTCTCTCTCTCTCATTATAAATTAGACAACTTCTTGAAGAGCATCATAACAAAGCTTTTGAATTCTGTTGATGAAGTAGACTGTTTTCAGTGATCTTGATTGACTGGGGAACCAAGGACTATGTCCTATATTAAATCTATGGGGTTTACCAAAAGGAGATGAAGAATTAAAAAGAATGCAAATTAAAATATAAATTATATATTACGGCATGGCTGAGTCAACTTAATTAATTAATTCATTGCAACTTAATTATGACTGCTGATGACTCTATCAGAGAAATAATAATTTAATAATTTGGTAGAAGAAATGTCTGTTCTTTCGTTTTCAGTTCTTTATTGGCTAGTAAAATGGAGGGGCATTATATCAAATAGAAAATTCAATTTGAATAACATTAAAGTATAGAGAATGCTGCTGCAGTTGTTAGATTGGAACCAGTCAAGTAAATTTTTGACCTCTTGAAGAATCCATCCACATAAGAGGTCCTTTCACATTTGAAGAAGATGGAGCGGGCTTTCCTTACACTAAGTGATGAATATAAGAGACAAACCCCATATCTTGTATTTTTCTTATGACTTGATTTGCAATTTGCATCATAAATCATAATACCATATCCAGTTCTTCTCCGATGCGCACGTTACGGCGTTATTACCGTAATTTACAATTTGTACCATAATTCATAATACATGACGTCTGCATGGTAATAATAGATGTTGGCATAGGAGAAAATCAGGTACTATATTGTAAAATACTATAGTATGCATGTAATAATAGTCATTTCCGATGTTGACTATGGGTTTCAAGTCAAATTGAAATCATTGAAATCAAGATTTTAAAACATTATAGCCTAAGATGGATAGGGTACTGGTGGTGAAGTGGATTGTCAGCTTTTCTTTACTCATACAATTTTTATATATATATATAAAATAAAAATAATAAAAAATTGTACGGAAATTTGACGGTGAAAGGAAAAAAAAGAAAACAAAACTAATTAATATACAGGAAAGAAACTTGCTCAACCAAGTTATTTATTTGTCTGGAAGCAAAATGGGTTTTGCTTAACTAAACTAACCCTTCGTATTTGTGGGAGTTAATAATCCGGCTTCCAAATACGAAGATATTCTTTAAAAAATTCTAGATGCCTATAGTCTTATAAATATATGGTTATGTTCAACACACAAGATAATTTTAAATTCCTTTCAAAACCCTAAACACCCGAAACCCCTCACACGGTTAAGTGACACCACACAAAGTTACGACCATCCGGTTCTCTCAATAGAGAAAACTCTGTATCATTTTTTAACTATTGTTTCTCAAGGATTCAATCGAACTAACTTAGACATCAGATGACCTTTAGCCAACACCCTCCAGGTGTGGTCTTTTATCCATATTTAATTTTACAATAACTAGAAAAGAGAGAGAAAGAAGTTAAAAAAGCGAAGAATTTTCAAACGAATATTCTCCCGTGAGATATTTACACAAACAGTATTAATAATATAGACTGCAGAGTTATATTTGTCTGAGTAGTCTTGTATTGGAGTTTTGCCTGACAAGTTCATCAGCGTACGCAAAAATAATGGCCATACATAAGAGTTATGGTACTGTAGCAGCATACATACGCATTATCAGTTTAAGGCTCTCTCTCTCTCTCTCTCTCTCTCTCTCTCTGTGTCTGTCTGTCTAACTAATAAACTATTTATATACCATCAATTATTGAGCGGAAAAAAGTTAGGCACACACTGCTTTCTCTTCAATGAAAGTGGAATTGTGTGGATCTATTTTAATTTAACTTAATCGTGCGCTAGCTAGGTTACAACCTCGGATACTATTCGACATACAGACTCTCTTGTTATGAAGAGTCATTCAGCTGGTCTTCCAAACTGTAAGATGTTGTCTCCTTGCTACATCCTTGCCTTTTTTTGGTTCTGGAAGTTCTGTCGATGGCACTATGTTGGTGACAACATCCTAGTCATTGATGAACGCGAATCGAAGATTGATACGTGTAAATAAAATTGTCGTAATATATATATGGTCGAAATTAACCATTGGTGTGTGGGTGGTTGATAAAGCTGATACGTACAAATAGGGATAAGATAAAGTTTGTTAGTGAATAGTGATTAGGCAGATGACAACTAAAACAAAGATTAATTTAGAGATGCTGCTTGCTTGGTGGTGGTGCCTTTAAATTTGAGGTTGAGGGATGGGTTGGGTTGGGTGCAAGTGCAACCCCAAATGTTTCAACATCCTAAAGATTCTTTTTTTCCAATGTGCACACCTAACAAAAAACCTGCCCTCTTCTAAATCGATAGGGACTTCCATTACCAACATACCAAAGTCCTTATTTTATGTCACTTATAGCGGACGCAACTGATTAATAATAGGTCAACAATCTCATGCTTTTCTTTAATTTTCTCTCTTTCCATCAAAAGTCATCCCTCTTAAGCAACCGCCCCAACCCCATCAGATTGATTTACACTCTGATTTGATTTAAGTTCAAATCATGTACATCTACACTTTCCCGTAATGCATGTATTTCTTCTTGCTACCTTTTGATTAAACTAATCTCCAGTCAAATACACAAAGATTACCCTTTCGATTTGACACTAATCTTCCAAATGATTTTAGATAATTTAGAATTGAAAAACATGATACACTCATGACGCACGAGTAGTCATCTCTTACGTAGTCGTTCTTTCTTTCTTCTCTCTCTTTTCTTTAGTAGAAATTAACAATACGAGATCAATACTTGAAGGATCATAGTTGATATGTTATTTAATGACAATGACAATTTTCTATTGTGACGGTGTAGTTTTGTTATACGTATATTAACCGGTTGTAAAAATGAGACTTCTCTAGCATATTTCCTTTTCCTTTTGATAAAAATAATGTTTTTTACTAAATTATTATAACTTCGTCTTAGTTCAGGAAATAACATCTTGGGAAGGTAGGTATATGTCATATAGATCATATTCATATTTCTCTTTTCTCTGTTTTTTTGTGTGGATATTTTCCTGCAAACAGTTATTAGCTCAAATTAAGGGCGCCAGATTAACATCTTTCATTTTTCTTTCTGCTTTTTTAAAAAACTAAATCAATTATTTAGTTGCATGTACATTATACATAAAATGTTTATTGTTCATGTGGACAACACATCTAATGACAAAAAACAAAAGGCTTAATTATTGTTTATCCCGTTGGAATGGATGCTCGGTCTCATTTTACCCTATGAAATTGAAAATTTCTCACTTAACCCCTTGAATCTCTAAAAATTGCTAAAAAAAATTTACTTTACCACTTTTGTTCATTTTCCTCCACAAAACTGTTAAATGTGCTGATGTGGCATAGGCATTTAGTAATTTTAACTATTAACAAACTTTAAAATCCAAAGAGTGCTGCTATTTCCACCCACCTGTCTTATTTTTCCATCTACCTTATTTTCAAAATTTTAAAGACTAATTTACCCATTCATAAAATGACTTCTAAAGACTATCTAATTTTTTTTTTTTTACAATGTTCACTTTTAATAACTAAAAAAATAAAATTAATTCTTAAAAACAAAACCAAAAACCCAAGAGCCACCAAAGCTCATCTGTCCCCACCCGACTTGTCAGCCATCCTACCTGCCAGTGGTGACACCCTCCCCTCATGCCACCGACAAATTCTCATTTCCTCTCATCTCTCTCTATCTCTCAGTCTCTCTGTCTTTGTCTCTGTCTCTTTAGGCTGGGTTCGTTGATTTTCATTTTTGTAGTAATAACATGTTGGCTTTTTGAAGGGTAAGGAGGAGTTTGGTGTTGGTGTTGGAGATGGACGAGGATGATAGATGTAACATCCCACATTGACTAACGGAGAGGGGGCGATGTGCCTTATATGTATATGCCTACCTCCATCTAGCATGAGGCCTTTTGGGAGCTCACTGGCTTCAGAGTCATGGGAACTCCGAAGTTAAGCGAGTTTGGGCTAGAGCAATCCTAAGATGAGTAACCCACTGAGAAGTTGCTCGTGAGTTCCTAGAAACAAAATCGTGAGGGCATGTAGCCCAAAAGCGAACAATATCGTGCTACGGCGGAGCAGATCTGAGATGTGACAATAGATCTGGGGTTAAGGTGTATTTTAATAATGATCTAACATTGCAGACAACTCGTCAATAAGAGTATCGATCAAAGACTGTCACTTTTTTGTTTCAGAAACTAAATAATTCTTCAGTTTGTTTTGTTTCTAGAGATGCCAATACAATGGCACATAGTCTTGCATATTTCCCTATTTCATTAATTGACATGTTCTCATGGGATAGGGACCCTCATGCTTTCATTGAGAACTTGTTGGTTGAAGAGGATATGTCATAATTGGTTTCAGTTTTATTGAAATAAATACATCGTTTCCACTGAAAAATATAGATAATTTGTATAAATTAATAATTAAATAGTATTTTATGAATAATGGTGGGTGGAAAGATAAGATTGTGTTTTTTCAAATTTACACGGTGGGTGTGAAGATAAGGTGAGTGGGGAAATAAGGATATGAGGGTGGAAATAGCAGCACTCAATCCAAATTGAATAGAAATTGAAGAAAATAAAAACAAAAACAAAAATTAAGTCTTTGTGTGAACCTACTCTCCCCACCCCTTGTAACAAACCCCTCCTACTCCTTCAAAGAACTTTGAAGACAACCATCCTCTTTTTTATCTTTTTTGTTTCTCATGAGGAAAAACTCAAATCTTTCCATCCTCTTTGTTGTGATTAACAAACCAATAACAAGAGGAAAGGGGAAATAAAAAGGACAAGGAAAATAGGGTGAAACCCCACCGCAGCCTTTCGTTGTCCACCAAATATCGCGAGGTTGAGGACCACGTCAAATACACCATTTGAAACCACAGATCTGATGTTGTCGGCATTCATTGACATCAGTAACTCGTGATCCCATCGATGCTATAAAGAGGGAGAGAGGGAAAGGGTAAGTCGGGGAGGGGGTTTAAGGGGTCTATAGCGTGCTTTGGAGATGGTGGTGATGGGAAAGGAAGAGGGAGAAGATGGAGGTGAGAGCTGGTGTAGGGTGACTCAGATGGGAAGAAGGGGAAGATGGATTCTTTTAAAATTATTTTTTGTATTTAAAATATATCGACTTTGTTTTTATATTAGTTTGGATTTTATAGATTGTTAATAGTTAAAACTACTAAAATGCCCGTGTCACATTAGCAAACTTGACGGTTTTGTGGACAGAAATGGATGGAAGTGGTAAAATGAGAAAATTTTAGCAATTTTTAGAGATTCAAGGGGTTAAGTGAGAAAATTTCAATTTCATGGGGTAAAGTGAGACTGAGCGTCCATTCTAGAGAGTAAAAAAATAATTAAGCTAAAACAAAATGTTGATTAATATATATATATATAATAATGTCACACTCACGCAAAGTAACTTTTTTGCCCTTCAATTTTCCAAGTTTGACTAAACTAAATCAATCTCAGAAAGGAGTTGAATTGGTCTCTCCCATAATTTCAATTGGTTTATGATGTTTGCTAGCAATAAAGTTTGATTTTGTTGACTATAAAAAAGTTAATATGTGTATGCATATGTTTCTTCATATAAAGTAGTAGGCAGATGGGAATCCTTGCTAGCTAGGAACATGATGAGCTTGTCTAGAATCCTTCCCCCACACGACGTCGATTAGAAATGTAAATTGTTTTTTGCTTTTGTTGTGGTAGGAAAATAAAACATTTAAAATGTAGACCTAATTAAACACGTAATATATATATATATATATATATGTATTTAGCATGCACATTTTGAAAGAGTAGTCTATTCTGTCTATCGTGGTGGGTGTTTCTGGGCCTATCAATGGGGCAGCCACCAACTCACCATTAATGCATGGATGGTAACCAATACGTTCATATCCCCCAACCCTTTACACATCAACTAAAGTTGGTAACCACGTATTAACCCACAAATATACCTTGTTAATCCGAATTAGATTTGATATACGACCATGCTTGACAACGTGATTTAATTTCGAAACACGTTATGTATTGCATACGTTGTTATTCGTTCTGAATACGAATACCTTAAAGTAGACACGTTCCGTATTAAATCTACGTAATGTGCGTTATAATTTGTCTAAAAAGATTCATCAAGTGAATGGTATTGACTTTTCTCAAAAGTAAAAAAACACAAAAAGAAGAGCAAAAAACCATATGACATAAAAATTTCCAAAATAAAAGCATATAATTGAGGAGGACAAGAAGACAAGTCGCAGAAACGCGCAGAGAGAGAGAGAGAGAGAGAGAGAGAGAGAGGATAGGAGGAGGCTGGGTGACGTGGGTTTGGCATCAGCAGGACAAACAAGCACATGTTTGTAAAAGAAAGAAAGATGTGAAGATGAAGATGAAGAAGGAACCCTCCGATCCGAGTGTCACCACGTGGCCCCTCTGAATCGACTAGACTACGGTCAAATACCGGTGCCACTACTGCCATGTGTATGCCTAATATTCCAAACACTCTCCTCTTCCTTCCTTACAAACTTTCAACAATTGACCGCACATGGAAATTATACAAAACTATACTTTTTGATGTTTGATATTTGTTTTTCTTATAAGATTTTTTTAATGACATTTCATACTGAGAGAGAGGGGATGTTAGGATTCAAACTCAGGACATTTTTTAAATAAGTAATTACTCCAAATCACTAGATATTTTTATATCTAGTAATAAAATCACATTATTGTCAGTATAGTAGGGTTATTTATTTATTTTAATTTAAGTAAATGTTAGTGATTATGTATAGCATGAGTAATGTTCTCATCTCATATTTATACGTTTGGTAAATACTTATATTGTTAGATTATAAATATGAATCACATATTCAAGTGAGGATGAAGTTAATGAATTAGTCGAGCGGGGCGTTACCACAGTGGTTGTGGTCCTCCCCTTTCATCCCTTGCTTGGCACCAAATTCCAGGATTTCTTTCCTCTCAATGTAACCAAAAAAAAGTTAATTAATTATCCAAATTTACATTACAGTAATTTGACAATATATAAGTATATCAATGTCACGAATTAACAATGTTGGTCCATTAATGAGTCAAGAAATACGATGCCTGGAATATTATTACTTTATTTGTGTAAAAAGTGGGAGTTGCAAAGGACTAGAGATGTTTCCATTTGAGGAGGCACTTTTTGGGTCCTCTCTCAATTTGAAGGTGTTTTGTCAACCTCCCTTCATAAAGCGATAGTAGCCAAGTCCATTCAAACTTAAAGGCTCACTCTCTTTCTCTTTCTCTCTCCAATATTATTTTTATATATAATGCTCAAATCATAATCTATACTCCAAACCCAAAACCATATGTAGAGGGACAAATTTCCAAGTCTTGAAGCAAAGAGTCCTCCCCATCTCCATAATTTAATTCTTTGTCAAACCCTTCTATCTTCTTCTTCCTCTTGTTCTTGTTCTTCTTCTACTTCCATGTCTGATCATGAACATAAAGACCTTTACTACCACGACCTATTTCAGTATGAAGATCATGAACACCTCAATGGTGGGATGATAAGCATCAATCACAACCAAAACTTGCAAGGGATTGAAGTTCCTTCATACATGAACAACACCAGCTTCGCAGAGTGTTTGAAAGGACCTATGGATTACAATACGCTCGCAACTGCTTTTGGCCTGGCTTCTTCAACGTCTGATGAAGTTATATTTTCCTCCGCTAATGAAGGAGATCAAAAGCCTGCTGAGCATATTCGATATTCAGGTGGTGGTGGCGATGGCGATGGTGGAGGTGGAGAAACTCCTTTGACACCAAACTCTTCGGTGTCGTCTTCTTCAGCTGAGGCCGGTGCCGAAGAGGACTCTGGTAAGAGTAAGAAAGACAGGCAGCCAAAAGGGTCATCAGAAGATGGAGGAGATAGCTCGAAGAAAGTGTAAGTTTGAATTGAATACTTTCATAGTGTATTCAAATATGTGTATATATGCTTGATCTAAATGGTGATGAATCTGATGAACATGTTTGATGTTGTATAATCAATCAAATCAACAGGATGAGCAAAGCAAAGAAGAAAGGAGAGAAAAAGCAAAGAGAGCCACGATTTGCCTTCATGACCAAGAGTGAGGTTGATCATCTAGAAGATGGATACAGATGGAGAAAATATGGGCAGAAGGCTGTGAAAAATAGTCCATATCCAAGGTACTATTAACTCATTGATTTGGATTGATATACAAAATGGGTTCATTTCTGTGTTTCCACTCAAAATAACCCACCAAGAAATAGTCCTCAAACTGGAAACTAAATGTGAACAAGGTTTAAAAACTTGATTTGTTTTCACTAATATTTTTCTTTTAACCTCACCAAATTTTGTGCAAAAAGTCCTGCAAAAAGACATACGAACTGATTTCTAAAACCAAAAGGCTTGACTTTGGCATAAGATCTTCTATATATTATGTTCATGGTTGGCCAAGTGTGAGTTTTAGGAGCTTAGCCCCGTTTGATTCATACCCAGAAGAGAAAAAGAAAAAAATACAAAGTTTGATTTGGTCACGACTCTCTTTATAATTGTTGTTGTTGTTGTTGGGCATTGCAGAAGCTACTATCGATGTACGACCCAAAAATGCGGGGTCAAGAAACGTGTAGAGAGGTCGTTCGAGGACCCATCCACTGTGATTACGACGTATGAAGGCCAACACAACCACCCACTCCCTGCAACCCTCAGAGGAAATGCTGCTGCTTCTTCTGCATTCTTCCCACATGCTGCTGCTGCCTTCAACTATGCGCCCATCACAGGATCTGCAGGTCCAAGCTCCAACTTTCCTCAAGAACTCTTGTTTCAAATGCCCCACCACTACATGATCAATAATAACAATCAAGGGTCATCAAGAAGTGTTGTTGTTAACCCTCATCATCCTCATCATCAGCAGCAGCATCAACTACCTCGTGCTGATCAGCATGGACTTCTGCAGGACTTGTTGTTTCCCTCCATGTTCCTCAAACAAGAGCCATGATTTGATTTCTCTCTCCTTATTTTGTAGATATAATTAATTATATACTGTAGTCTCCTCTCATCACGATCATCTTGATCATCCTTGACTTGTCAGCTAGATTGAAGATGCACTCTTCACTTTTCTAATCATTTTAATTTCATTTGGATTTGTGAGGCGACCGCTCAAAGTTTTAGCAATAGAGCACTAATCTTACATACTTATCGTGAGAGAGAGAGTTCGACTCTTTCATTGATCTCTCCCTGTAAGGTTTGGACATTTCTGTAGTAAAAAAAACAAAGTCCATTGAAGATGCTCTATCTAGAGTGGGATTTTTTGTTTTTTGGGGGATGATTTGAATGTAATTTGCTAGCTCTCGAACTGCTACTAGCTATAGGGAAAATTTAGTGGGTTTCGTAAGATGAGTTTATATTGATGGTGGTTCGAGAGATCAACTAGTGCATGCTGCATGCAAAGAGGGATTTGCATGCTTAATTGCTTGTATTACTACAAGAGCAATGGCGCAACTGGATTTTCTTATCTTCGGATATTCATGTAATGAAAGATCCTTGCAGGCTGCAGCTTTGCATGCATGCAGCAGCCTGGGATTTTCAATGAGTTCAATATATATCTACTATATAGTACTTCTCTTTTCTTGATTGGTTTTTTTATTGTTATTTATTTTTAAAATGTGCTTCTGGTACCAAATTAAAGGCTTTCTAGCCTCTATCCGATGGTCATCATGCTGTGTGAAAAAAAAAGAGAGGAAAGATTTGTTCATGTGACGAGGAAATTGGTCTTGAGGCCCAAATCAATGGCCCGATTCTTATTTTGTTATTTTGTTTTGTTTTTTTTTGAGCTCAAAACCCAATTCTAGAGTTGATTCACTTGGGTTGGCTTTCGCCAGTGCTGCCTATCTAATGGGAATGGGATGCCATTATTTCGTGACTGTAATAAACGTACCTTCATCATACATGTTGACGCATAAAAATGAACCGAGCATTTTTGAGTCCAATTTAGTGATGTTGTGTCATCTTCGGCCATGTGTTCTTTGCTCAGTTTAGTTAAGCATGCACCTTCTTTAGTCAAATCGGCAACCCACCATTCCGATGATTTGTACAAAGATAGGGCTGTCGAAGACTTGCCCCATCGAAGATCATTTTATGGTCTCAGTGCTTTGATTGGACTTTGTGGGTTCCTTTGTAGGTCTCATGTTCCATGTGTCACAATATAATTGATCGATCAAATATGATATAAACAATACATACTCATATCAAATATGATACATGCACAAAAAATTAAATTAATGTATAAAATATTGGGTTTAATAAACAAAATAAAACTTAATCTAACATATAGCTTTTTAAAATAGTTTCATATCATCTTGGATCCCAAGTGTCAGTTTACGTTTTGAAATGTTTCCTTAGATCTACATGCATGATGCATTGCCAGTCTAACAGGTTAAAAAATGGTTGGTATTGAAAGGTGAGCCTAGAGAGATCTCTGCCGGAAGCATCACCAAGTAACTAAACAGTATATATGCCACCTTTAAAAATTAATGTTTAATCAACACCTAAACATTTTCCAAAGTAGTTTTCTTCAACATCAGTGCTCAAGCGCTACCAACTGAGTATAATCTAGTGAAAAAAGGTCTTAATCTACAGACTAATGGTTTCAAATTCGAATTCTTATGGTACTTTGGTAGTGTATATGTATAAAACTTTCATCTCGTTGTAGTTTAGACTATCGATTGTAATTGAAAAAAAGTGCTCAAATACTAATAAACTAGTAAATTAATACAGTTTAAACTCGTTTCTCCACAAAATATATTATATATATAATAATGAAAGCTTATTCTAGCCGTCATTCTTAATTCATATAATTATCCTTGTAATTTTATTTCTGTTTTATCGAAAAACAGAAGCTGATCCAGGTTGATTACCTCATAAAATTTACTTCAACGTCTGCAATAAAATTTCTAGTATTGGGACAGACATATATATTACTTTTTTTTAAAAAAAAGAATGCCAAAGCATATGTCTTTCTGTCAGGTTGTCAAGGTATGATTTACCAGAAACTGTCCAAGCATAAAGTTTGATTAGGAAGCTAAGCTTAGTACAGCCAAAAATGGTTAAAGAAAAATGATTAGGTGGGTTTCTTAATATGCACATAATTATACCCAAAGTTTAAGCTGGTAATACAACCCACACCACCATTTCAGTGTAAGAGATGAGAGAGAATTGGCTCTGCTTTGTTCTCACTCCAAACTCAGGTCATCATCTCAAGGGTCCATTGGTTCTTCAATTAATTAATTAATTAATTATGGTTAATTAATCAATAATATTTCTGGTATAGTCTTGCCATACACTCCTTTCCAATCCCAATTATTAGGGCTTAATTACAAATGTTAATTATAACCACCATGTTAGCATTTTTCAATTTTTCATTCGAAACCCGTTGGAAGCACTTTGCAGTCAGGGACAGACAGAATTTCGAACGGGATTAATCTCACTCTTTGAGTGTAAGGACACCTCGTAGTATTTACCAAAAAAAAAAAAATCAAATTCCTTTTAAAATGAGACATTTTAATGACAACTTTTGACTACATTTCTATTTCTTTGGGTTCCATTTCTGTTAAGAAATACAGTCAACGATATGGTCAACATGACTAATTACTAACTGGATTAAGAATTTGTTAAATTAGTCCTTAACAGTAAACAAACAAGTCCCTCCACCTGAAAATTAATTACCAAACTTTAACATGTTTTTAAAATTTTGTTAATTTTGTTTAAGTCACTCTCTCTCTCTCTCTCTCTCTCTCGCTGTAAAGAAAAAGAAAAAGAAAACAAAAGGGCAACCACAATCAAACCACAACCACCACCATCAACAACCGCTGAGGAAAAACAAACTTAACTGAGAGGGACGTACCTTCCGACATTTTCCCTATTCTTCAAGCAACAGCCTGAAACGACCACGTTTTCTTCTTCTTCATCTTCGATCTTCAGCTAGGGTTTCGTATTTATCCCCAATGTTCGATAGAGTACTCACTCTCTGAACTCTTCAACTAGGTACTTTTTCTCTGCATCGATCTACGTTTCGTATTTCCCAATTCTACTACTTTTTGTTCATTTTCTTCTGGGTTTTGTAGTTTGGAGCCGATTTGATGGATCGGGAAATGGTGGACGCTGGCCCAGTTACGCCTGGACAGGTAGTTTAATTTGAATGTATGCCAAGAATATTCATTTTTTACGTAATTTGCTCTTCTGCTAATTTCGATTGAATGCTAAGACTGTTTCATTTGCTTAGTTAGTTGTGTAATTTTGATAAAGATCTGTGAGTGTCCATGAACTACTGGTTTCTAATTTTTGTTAAACAATAAGAAATTTATTTGGTTTTTAAGTTCTTGATCTAAAGAAAGATTGCTTTATTTTGTATTGCCATTGCCTTTTGTAGTGGTTTGTGGGATTATTGCATTTAGGTATTATAGCGGATCATTTTAAGTTAGCTCTGTTTATGAATTCATCCTGACGTGCCTCATTTTAGTATCAATTGGGTAGTAATGTTTAAATTAATGAGTTTTTGCTGTCTCAAAGTCTCACCGAAGATGTTTAAAGCACCAAAGATGTGGATTTTCTTTATGTTGAGCTCTAAAACTTGAGACTGGTTAATGTTTCTTGAGAAGAAATGCTTTTGAAGTTAATTTTCCCAATTTAAGAGCTAATTACATTTTGTTAATTTATTGTTTCCCTCATTTTATCTACAAATCATATCCTCTATGCTAATTGAAGCACACCAATGTAGTTCAGTGCTGCATCCCCTCCCTCCTTTTTTAAGTTCCTTTTCTATTTGCTCATTCTTTCATTTTTTTTTTCATGAATCATCCTAACAAATTTACTGAAGCTTTCCATATCATGCTTCAGGTGTCTTTTTTGCTTGGAATCATCCCAGTATTTGTCACATGGATATATTCAGAGTACTTAGAATATAAAAAATCTTCATCTCATCCTAAAGTGTAAGTTCGTTCACTGCAAACTGGAGATATGAATTGGTTTTAGTTTAATTTTATTAGCATCAACTTGGATGTTTCCACTTACCTTTTATGGAAATATAAACGATGGAGAAAAGCATCTCAATTTGTATTCACTTCTCTTATCTGATGCATGAATGTCCCTAGTTCACAATGGTTTAGTTTGACTTTGAGGTAAGTGTGACATAGAGTGCTTATGTCTTTTACCTCCTCAGTTTTCAATCACAAGTAGCCCACCCAGGCCCTATGTAGAGTTTTTGTGGCCAGATATTATGGTATTTTTTGAACTAATTCTAGTATAGATATGGCAGATGAGTAGTAATGGTACTTTAGATTTGTGGTTGATTAGAAATGAGATACAAGGATGTTCAAAGATATGATATTTCCAGTCAATATTCTTTGATTCTGAACAGTTAAGTTCATTTTTTGTTTTTTCAATTGTAGTCATTCAGATACTAATCTGGTTGAGTTGGGAGAGGAAACGATCAAGGAAGATGATCGGGCTGTTTTGCTGGAAGGAGGCCTTTCGAGATCAGCATCTACAAAGTTTAATAGTTCATCCATTAAAATAAACTTAATTAGGTTATTACCCATAACATACAGTATCTTCATTGAATTTTCATATTGATTACTATTAAAGGTCTTTCTCACGTTCCACTTCTCATGAATTTCTAGGTTTCTGACTATGGATGACTCTTTTTTACTTGAAAACAGAGCAACTCTTAGAGTGATGTAAGTAATTAGTACGCAACGTATCTTCTCAGGACCAAATTTCTTATTGTACAATTATATAATAGTTGACATCAAATATAGGTCTGAGCTTGGGGCAATTCTGTTCTATTTCTACATATGTGACCGCACAAATATACTGGGAGCTTCTACAAAGGTACATTTGCTCTGCTTCCCTAATGTATTCATAATTACCTCTAGTTGCTTTGATTGAAATTAGAACAGGAATACTATTCCCATGATACTAAGTGTGTATGATCCCATAGAAGGTCCTAATCTATTAGCTTTTTTCCATATTGTCCTTTTCGGCTGTAAGTGCGTTAATTCATTCACCCACACATCTTGTTCATCATTTCACGTCCTGGTACAATAAGATACTATTTTTAATATTGCTTCTATGTTTCTATAGGAATTATTCAATTGGGTGAATTTTTATTGAGGAAAAATGTTAAGGATGGCAGTGTTACTATTGTCATGTGTTTGATAAACACAATATTTTTTTTAATTGACGTCACCACATGCTGCTAAGTACAATAAGCTGGTTTTACTGTTGCAAACATTGATTACTATTGTGGTTATTTTTTGAACAGAATTACAATCGGGATCTGTTCCTCTTTCTGTACCTTCTCCTCATCATAGTTTCAGCAGTGACATCTTTGAAGAAACATACTGACAGATCAGCATTCTCTGGAAAATCTATACTTTACCTGAATCGGCATCAGACGGAGGAATGGAAAGGGTGGATGCAGGCAAGTACTCTTTTCCAAGTTCATAACTTGTAGGGAACATATATTTAGTTTGGGAAAGAATTGTATGCTCTGGTTACTTTTTCTCCATTTTTTCTTTAGGAGGGGAATTTTGAACTTGTACTCATGGTGAACTGCCACTGTTATTTTCTTTCTACTCTTGGAGTGTGTGTATTGTGACACCATCCATGCTCATCTTGCTGGAACAAGCATATGTCATCCTTTGATTTTTTTGTTTTGTTTTTGGTTGTTAAATTTGGATGTTGTGAAGCTATAGATTTGATTGGATTCATTTAGAGTTAATCAGATCTCTGTTGGGAAAAGCCTACATCAGTACACTTTAGTTTTCATTTCCAGTTGAACATCAGAGTGTCAATGTATAGAGCTCAGTTCTCTTACTACATTGTTTGTAACAAGTAACTTATTTATGTACTATTAGTATAATTCATTTCTTTTGCTTCTTGGCAGGTCCTATTTCTAATGTACCATTACTTTGCCGAAAGCGAGATTTACAATGCAATACGTGTCTTTATTGCCGCATATGTTTGGATGACTGGATTTGGAAACTTTTCCTACTACTACATTAGAAAGGATTTTAGCCTTGCCCGCTTTGCTCAGGTAAAATGCAGTTTCTGGGCAGTATAATCTCACAAGTTTCTTTGGGGAGTATTATGCCAATAATCTACAATGCTTGTACTCTTTCTTGTACAATGCAGATGATGTGGCGGCTAAATTTTTTTGTGGCGTTTTGCTGTATTGTTCTTAACAACGACTATATGTTGTATTACATCTGTCCAATGCACACTCTGTACACTCTTATGGTGTATGGAGCCCTTGGCATCTTTAGCAAGTACAATGAGATCAGATCAGTGATGGCTGTAAAGATTCTAGGATGCTTTCTTGCGGTTATCTTGATTTGGGAAATACCTGGAGTTTTTGAAATATTCTTTCGTCCATTATCCTTCTTATTGGGTGAGTAACCTATTCAGCTTTCCGGTTTTGATTTATTATGTTTTTTACTGTTGTAAATTCAAACCAAAAGAAAAGAAAAAAAAAAAAGTGGGACAATTCAGGAATTCAGTTCATAATTCAGCCTTTCAGCATAGCTGTTCTTCTTACTCTAGGCAGACTTGTTAGAAATTTGATTACACTCATCCTAGAGTCTTTATTTTATGCTATTCTTGGTAGGCTCATACTCGGACCTTTGACAAATACTTTCAGGTTAAGGGCTTAGGGTTTTAGCCGAACAAAAAAGTTACAATAGGTCTCAAGTTGATTTTAGATTCTTTATATAAAGAAGAAAAAAAGAAGGTTGATATGGGATTCTTGAATTTTTTTATGCGGATGAATATCTACTGGTTCACACATGGCTTAAAACTTATTGTCTTTGTTTTGTATTTTTCTGTCCTGTAGGGTATACTGATCCTGCAAAACCAGATCTCCCTCGTCTGCATGAATGGCATTTTAGATCTGGACTTGATCGCTACATATGGATTATTGGAATGATATATGCCTATTATCATCCTAATGTAATCTCCTGAATATCTAGGTATCTGGTTGCTTTTGCTTTCTTGCTACTCCAACTACTGAAATGTTAAACATAATATATATTAGGTGGAGAAATGGATGGATAAATTGGAGGAATCTGATACCAAAAGGAGAGTCTCAATTAAAGCAGGAATATTTTCCAGTTCTGTGTTTGTAAGTTTCATGCTTTGTCTGGTAATTGTTATCTGCTTATTTAATGGCTAATGTTTTAATCTTGTAATGAGATCTCATGCTCATTATTTCTTTTAGGTTGGTTATCTGTGGTATGAATATATTTACAAGCTGGACAAGGTTTCATACAACAAGTTGCATCCCTACACATCATGGATTCCGATAACGTGCGTGTTTTAAGACTTTTGTTTCTATTTCAAATGAAAGGGAATGTTTTGTTGGGAGTTTTATCAGATGAAATTCAATATTTGGTGAACTATATTTTTCAGTTCATTTTAGTGACTTATTTTTCACCTCTGCTTATTGATTTCAGTGTATATATATGTCTGCGGAACTTTACTCAGCAGTTGCGGGGTGTCTCTTTGACTCTCTTTGCGTACGTATTCTTATCTGAAAACTGTAATGAGTCAAAACCTGCAGTTCCCTTTGCAGGGTTAATAATTGTTCAGTCCTAATTTTTTGCTTTTTATGTTTATGAATAGTTTTACTGATCATTTTGTGTGTACAATTTCACTTTGTATTGCTAGGTGGCTTGGCAAGATTACTTTGGAAACCTATATTTCACAGTTCCATATCTGGCTAAGGTATGTGACACTTTACCCTTTTCTTTTCCTTATTATTCTTTAACTATGACCACTAAGTCATACATTTTGTAACCAGTGTATTAGTGTTTACAATTGCCTGTCAGTTCTGCTACTATTTACAAATTTTTCTTTTTTCATATGAAAATACATGAAAAAATTCCTATATTCATGTGCAGATCAAACACACCTAATGGACAGCCTAAGTGGCTTCTCTCTCTCATTCCAGAATATCCCTTGCTCAACTTCATGCTGACAACTGCCATCTATGTTTTGGTAAGGGAATTTTTATTCATCCCTTAAAAAGTTTGCAAGCCAACAATGCTTACAAGTTCTCACCTTTGCCTGCTGTTCTATTGGTTCTGTAGGTATCTCATCGGCTTTTTGAGTTAACTAATACACTTAAGACAGTGTTTGTACCCACAAAAGACAACCAAAGGCTGCTTTATAATTTTCTTGCAGGGGCGGCGATTTTTACTTCTTTGTATTTCATCTCATTCATTCTTGTTCAGATACCTCATTGACCAGTAAGAACCCTTCTGCTATATGCTGCTTACTCTTTCGTTGTTGTTCCTTAGATGCTGTGCAGAGCTTTTGTGATTTAGCTTTATCGAGAAGTTTCAAAACTTGTCGGAGTCTTCATAGTTGCATATATTAATGGGTTTTTACTGTGACAGGCTTAACGAAGAAGACCCAAAAGAGGGTTATACAGATGTTTCCTGTTGAATGTGCAAATATAGAAAGAATTTAATAAGGGAGTTGGAAGATGTTGGTTGCAAATATAGCCTGCAAAGCTTGCGGTTCCAACAGTTTTTCAAGGCGAAAGGCACTTTCCATTGCTGTGTGAAAACTTGAACATGGATGTTAGATTTGCCTTTGGAAAGTTTGGCCAGCGGTGGCAGGAAGCAGGAAGCAATAGAGAAAGGAATTGTTTTGAAATATAGATGATTGCCATGTATCTTCTTTTTCCTTTCCCACAGTTTTGTTAAATCATTGAAGAAAAAATGTAGATCCCTGTGACATAGATTTGTTGTTTGTTATAAGTCAAGTTCAATATTCATGAGCAATGTGATCTTCTGTTATGTTTATTGTTAAAATGTTTCACACAAAAAATGTGCGGTGAATTGGAAAGAAATAGTTGAGTTAAACGTACAGGTATCTTTTTGCCATATTTTCAGTTAGGTATTTCACACTTTCCATGAGTCCCCATATGAGCATCCAAATACAAAATGTGATTAGTTAGAACAAACCTAAAAATGTTACATCAATTCAAAACAGATGAATTTAGAGAAATTATACATCCATTTCTATTACAATATAGATGATTTCTAAAATGTCCATCATAATTTCAACAAATATAGGAAAAGGGTGGCAAGGGCATGATCATAAGTTCAGTGGCAAGATTGGTTGTTTATCCTGGTGCATCGAAATTAGGAAGCCAATATAAATAGTTGATAGTTACAATTTCTTTTTTGAGTACCAAAACATTGTCATATAAATTTGACAACTTGCATTGTTGAGAAGTAGAGTAAAACAAGAATGATAAAAGAGCAAGGCCAATTGGAAAAACCCATGTATCTACTCGAAGGTTTCATTGCATTGCTTGCTTGTCTGTCTTGTTCTTCAATACCCTGTTAAATGATACACACCACACTCCACATTTCCATGCCCAAGTTTACATGTGAATTAAAATAAGGCCTCTCTCTCTCTCTCTCTCTCTCTCTACCATTTGGTAAGTTTCTTCACCTCTGACATGGGAGAAGCTCAAGAACTGCAACTCAACATCATAGGTATGTCCCTTACACATTTACTTACTACCTCTTTTTATTGATTTATTTTTAAGTGCAGTGAATCTATTTTCAATGTGATATTATCAGAGTAATAGCAACTGATATGCATAAGTCAATCCAATTATCAAGTAGTAGATAATTCCTAGGAAAGAAAATTTGATTAGGAAAAGAGTTGGCTAGAACAAGAATCCCAAGCAATGTAAAGACATAAGGGGACATGACAGAGTTTTATGTGCAAACATAATTTCTCTCTGGGTTTTGCTGCAGATCGGATAGTTGATAATGCATTGCAACACAAAAGTTACAAACAATTCAAAGCACTACACTACTAACTTCCAATATTGATCCTTGCATATCTGTTCACTTTTTTATCAGTCCAGGATTCACATGAAGCAAATCACCAAGGGTGCACAGATGTTCCTGAACAACCAGTGCTTCCCTGGCGTAGAAATTTGAACTGGTGGCTTAGAATTGCTATTTATACGCTGTTCGTCATCGCTGGCCAGTCAGCTGCAACACTTCTAGGAAGATTATACTATAACAAAAGTGGCAAAAGCAAATGGCTGGGAACACTTGTACAACTTGCTGGCTTCCCCATCCTCCTTCCCTACTATTGCATCCCAGCAAGCAGAAGAAACCCAACCATAAACATCACTACTAATAATATCCCATTGAAATCACCCTCTACCTTAATCCTTGCATCAATTTATGTCTCTCTTGGCCTTTTGGTAGCATTATGCTGCTTCTTGTACTCTGTTGGCCTATCTCTCCTTCCTGTATCTACTTATTCTCTCATTTGTGCATCTCAACTAGCCTTCAATGCACTTTTCTCCTTCTTCCTCAACTCACAAAAGTTCACTCCCTACATTGTCAATTCTCTGGTTCTCCTCACCATCTCCTCCACCCTCCTTGTGCTCCAAGGCGGCGACTCTGCAGACGATCCAACTGGAGGCTCGAAAACAAAGTATGTGATTGGGTTTCTATGCACAGTTGGGGCATCAGCCGGATATGGATTAGTGCTTTCTCTAACACAGCGTGTCTTCAGAGAAGTTATAAGAAAGGAGACATTTGCAGTGATCTTGGATATGATAGTGTATCAATCTCTAGTTGCAACCTGTGCTGTCTTGGTGGGACTTTTTGCCAGTGGAGAGTGGAGGGGTTTAAGGAAAGAGATGGAGGGTTTTGAATTAGGGAAGGTATCTTATGTCATGAACTTGACATGGTCAGCTATAATATGGCAGCTCTATGCTATTGGTGCAGTAGGGTTGATTTTTGAGGCCTCTTCTCTCTTCTCCAATGCCATAAGTGTTGTGGGTTTGCCTGTTGTTCCAGTTCTAGCTGTGATCTTCTTCCATGACAAAATGGATGGGATTAAGGCAATGGCCATGGTTTTGGGCATTTGGGGCTTTATTTCATATGTTTATCAGCACTACCTTGATGACCGCAAGTCCAAGACAGGGAGCAACAATGCCACTGGTGAAGTTTCTAAAGCTTTCCCACTGGAGAACATCAACGGTTAGATAGACAGGCTTGTTTATATCAAGTATAACATTCAAGAATCCAAGACCTAAAGAAACAAATTTCAAAAGCTAAACAGATGCCCAAGTATAGCATTAGACGTGATTTATGTGGCATCTTATAAGTGCCATCCTTGTGCAGGGAACATGCTAATTTTCTCAATATCGTTCCAATTTTATTGGATATCCCTGAAGGGACAAGGATTGTTATAGTAATTTAAATTAAACTCAATGCATATATACATCATAGAACATGATTGATGCGTAGAACAATCTACACAATTGTGCGTAATTTTAACAGTTTGATTGGGATAGTAACTTTTGGAAACAGGAACATGATTAATTAACTTTACTAGTACCAGGGACAGGCCAAATTTACAGAGCTTGACATTTTGACAGCTTTCAAAAAGGAGAAAAATGTACAACCTCAGCACTACCTTATCAACACTGAAATTTAGATTGTAATGAAGATGATGATGGGCCATGCAGAGTTGGCCTCTGCTGTACCACGTATATAAATGTATTGATGAACAAACAGCTCGTGGGGCCCAGAAAATGAGGCGTACGTGGCCATCTTCTTCTTCAATGATCTCTAAGTCGTCAGCCGCCCGAGAAGAGGTCGAGTTGTATATCAAACAAAGAGAAGTGATCAAAATTGTCTTATTCATGATGTGATATCATTGTTGCAACTTGCAGTTTTTGGAGAACACAAGCAAGCAATAATAGAACGGCAAGAAGCAAAGGCCAATTAGGACTTTGAATTGGAAATATCCATGTATCTATCTATATCTACTGTAAAATTGCATGCATGTCTTCAATCCCATGCTGGTTGGTTGACAGTCAACATGATACATGTAGATTAATCCAATAATATTTTCATGCGAATTGAAGCAAGACCTCTCTCTCTCTCTCTCTCTCTCTTGATTTTTTAACATGGGAGAAGCACAAGAACTGCAGCTCAGCATCATGGGTATGTCAAACTCATTTACTCACAGGCTTTGGTCAATTTTTTTTTTAGTGCAGTAAGTTTACTTCTATGTGATCTTATCAGAGAATACCAAGTTAGCACCTGATATATGCTTAAGTTAATCTACTTGTTGATGTTCAGAAGTGAATTCTGTTCTTGTGAGTTATGAGTCATAAAAATTACAAAAGGAGCTTGGAGGGAGAATTCTGAAAAATCCCAACTTTTATTTATTTATTATCATAATCATAGTATAGCGAGTGAGAGAAACTTTGTGACAGAATTTGATGTTCAAAAACATCTAGAACTCTCTGGGCACTGAAACACTGCAGTTACAAATAAAGCACCACTTCAGTAAAATGACTCAATTTCAAAGATTAACACATAAGTTCCTTATAACATCTGTTCTTATAGCTCAGGAAGCAAATGAAGCAAGCTCACCAGGGCATACAAATGTTCCCAACCGGTCACTGCTTCCTCGGCACAGAAGTTTCAACTGGTGGCTTAAAGTGGCCATTTATGCATTCCTTGTCATCGCTGGCCAGTTAGCTGCAACACTCTTGGGAAGATTGTACTTCGATAAAGGCGGCGACAGCAAATGGCTGGCAACAGTGGTACAACTTTGTGGCTTTCCTGTCCTGCTTCCTTACTATTGCATCCCAGCAGCAAGCAGAAATCCAATCACAAAAAATAGTACTGTCCAATTCAAACAACCGTCCACCTTAATCCTTGCATCAGTAAATGGCTCTATTGCCTCTTATTAGCACTGGACTGCTACTTGTATTCTGTAGGCCTAGCTTACCTTCCTGTGTCTACTTATTCCCTCATTTGTGCATCCCAATTGGCCTTCAATGCTCTTTTCTCCTTCCTCCTCAACTCACAAAAGTTCACTCCCTACATTGTCAATTCTCTAGTTCTCCTCACCATCTCCTCCACCCTCCTCGTGTTTCAAGGTGACTCCGCGGATGACCCTAGTGGAGGATCGAAAACAAAGTATGCGATCGGGTTCATATGCACTGTTGGGGCATCAGCCGGATATGGATTGGTGCTTTCCCTAACACAACTTGCCTTCAAAAGGGTTATAAGAAAGGAGACATTTAGAGTGGTCATGGATATGATAGTGTATCAAGCTCTAGTTGCAACCTGTGTCATCTTGGTCGGGCTTTTTGCTAGCGGAGAGTGGAAGGGTTTGAAGAAAGAGATGGGGATGTACAAACTAGGGACGGTATCCTATGTTATGAATTTGGTATGGACAGCTATAATATGGCAGCTTTTTAGTATTGGCTCTTTAGGCTTGATTTTTGAGGCCTCTTCCCTCTTCTCCAATGCCATAAGTGCTATGGGTTTGCCTGTTGTTCCAGTTCTAGCTGTGACCTTCTTCCACGACAAAATGGATGGAATTAAGGCAATGGCCATGGTTTTGGCCATTTGGGGCTTTATTTCTTATGCTTATCAGCACTACCTTGATGATCGTAAGTCCAAGAATGAGAACAAAAATGTCAATGGTGAAGTTTCTAAAGCTTCATCACTGGAAAAAATTAATGGTTGAATAGATTGGCTTCTGTATATCATCAATCTAAGTCTAGTTTTATGCAAAAGAAGAATTACAAGCTTTCCCCTTAGTTAACTACAGGTCGTTCTTAATTATATGTTGACTGGTTTGTGACATATAGATGCCCTTATTCTGACTAAAGAAAACATCATTTTCTAATTGAATGTTCTTTCCAAGTGCCTGAAACACGTTTTAAATCGTACCAGTCTGGCCATATAAAGAATAATGATTATGATGCAGGCCATACGCTTTCCCAAATATGTTGAAGATGGTGCAGTAACGTGTTAATTGTGGACCAAGGCCTCAAATCACTGAAACTGGACACCTATCACCTGCAAAATTTGCAGGCCGTTCGTATTGCATAAGAGCTCTTCTTCTTCTTCTTCTCTCTCTCTCTCTCTCTCTCTCTCTCTCTCTCTCTCTGCTGTATAACTTTTAAGATTCTTCACCTCTGAAATGGGAAAGGCTCAAGATCTGCAACCCCACATCATAGGTAAGCCAGATTTCTATTTGCACGAAGATTTTCTGATTTGTTTGTTGCTTCTCTAAATAAATTCGGAAAAGCATTTTCATGGTTCTTTTTTCCTTTTAATTTATGAACTCAATAAGACTATAGAATTGTACTCTTCTTACCGTATGTTGGAGTGAATGTAATAGAAACCTGTAGACAGCCCATTACATTGAAAATAAATGAAGAAAAAACACTGTACAGATTTTATTTCATCTGCTATCAAAGGAAATGGTGAATTTATTGATGAACTAACTCATAGATGAAGCTGCCTCCATCGTAATTCAAATATATGTTTCATAACAGTTAAAGGAGGTGAAGAAGTTAATACACTGGAGTTTGAGAAAATCACCCACCAAGCAACAATATCTCAGCTCAAAGATTTTACATGGTGGGTTCGTATGGCCATCTATACACTCTTTGTCCTCTCTGGCCAATCAGCAGCTGTACTCTTGGGAGGACTGTACTATAAATTTATACGAGTTGGTTGAGATTGTTGATAAATTATGTCTCTCTTGGCCTTTTGGCTGCTTCTTGTACTCCGTTGGCCTATCTCTCCTTCCTGTATCTACTTATTCTCTCATTTGTGCATCTCAACTAGTCTTCAATGCACTTTTCTCCTTCTTCTTTAACTCACAAAAGTTCACTCCCTACATTGTCAATTCTCTAGTCCTCCTCACCATCTCCTCCACCCTTCTTGTGTTCCAAGCCGGTGACTCTGCAGACGATCCAATTGGAGGCTCGAAAACAAAGTATGTGATTGGGTTTCTATGCACGGTTGGGGCATCAGCCGGATATGGATTAGTGCTTCTCTAACACAGCTTGTCTTCCGAGAAGTTATAAGAAAGGAGACATTTGCAGTGATCTTGGATATGATAGTGTATCAATCTCTAGTTGCAACCTGTGCTGTCTTGGTCGGACTTTTCGCCAGTGGAGAGTGTGAGGGGTTTAAGGAAAGTGATGGAGGGTTTTGAATTAGGGAAGGTATCTTATGTCATGAACCTGACATGGTCAGCTATAATATGGCAGCTCTATGCTATTGGTACTGTAGGGTTGATTTTTGAGGCCTCTTCTCTCTTCTCCAATGCCATAAGTGTTGTGGGTTTGCCTGTTGTTCCAGTTCTAGCTGTGATATTCTTCCATGACAAAATGGATGGGATTAAGGCAATGGCCATGGTTTTGGGCATTTGGGGCTTTATTTCATATGTTTAGCAGCACTACCTTGATGACCGCAAGTCCAAGACAGGGAGCAACAATGCCACTGGTGAAGTTTCTAAAGCTTTCCCACTGGAGAACATCAACGGTTAGATAGACAGGCTTGTTTATATCAAGTATAACATTCAAAAATCCAAGACCTAAAGAAAACAAATTTCAAAAGCTAAACAGATGCCCAAGTATAGCATTAGACATGTGATTTATGTGGCATCTTATAAGTGTCATCCTTGTGCAGGGAACATGCTAATTTTCTCAATATCATTCTAATTCTATTGGATATCCCCGAAGGGACAAGGATTGTTATAGTAATTTAAATTAAACTCAATGCATATAATACATCATGGAACATGATTGATGCGTAGAACAATCTACACAATTGTGCATAATTTTAACAGTTTGACTGGGATAGTAACTTTTGAAAATAGGAACTTGATTAATTAACTTTACTAGTACCAGGGACAGGCCAAATTGATAGAGCTTGACACAGCTTTCAAAAAGGAGAAAAATGTACAACCTCAGCACTACCTTATCAACACTGAAACTTTAGATTGTAATGAAGATGATGATGGGTGTGCGAGTGATTTTCGTCCTACTAGAATATTCGCTTAAGATTCCTTCGTCTTCTCCCCTTCTCTTTCTCCTTGCAAAACATATCGGAGTAAAAGGACCACACCCGGGGGGTGTTGGCCAAAGGCCCTATGATGCCTAAGTTAGGTAGGATGTTTCAAGGAAAACCGGATGGCCGGAGCCTTGTGTGTGAGAGAGAAAGAAAATGGTGGCTAGGGTTTGTGAGGGATAACTTATGTAGAGTTTTAGTAGGAATTCAGACGTACCTCAATCCTTGTGCGTAGTCAAGTATTTATAGGGGACCTCGACGAGGTTGGTAGGGTTGGTGAGGTTGTTGTGGTTGGTGAGGTTGGTGTATTTAGGGATTAGGAATTTAACCAAATCCCTAATTAAGGCGATGATCAAATACATCCAATTTGAATTATGTAACCTCCCAATTAATTCAAGTAGCTCCCAATTAGGTTAGGTAATTCCCAATTAGGTTAGGTAACTTCCAATTAGGTCAAATAATTCCTAAATTGATTAGCCTAATTATTTGACCTAGGGTAATTGACTAAGGGTCATCTGCTGAAGTCCTCTAGTAGATGTAGTTTGTTTTTGCTATTTTTGAACTTTGTAATTTTCTCGTAACTGTATGTCCGAGGACATAGCACTTGAAAAAGACTCCATTGAGTTTGTACTCGTGAAGTAGCTTGCATACAATAGAGGTAAGACTTGTCGTCTGTGTGCGTATGTCGGGGAGATAACGCTCGAACAGACTCCATGAAATTTGTACTCAAAAAGTAGCTTGCCTTTAGTAGAGGTGAGGCTGGTCGCTTGCGGGCGTATGTCAGGTACATAGTGCTCGAAAAAGGCTACGTTGAGTTTGTACTCGAGAAGTAGTTTGATTGTATCATCCACGTGTCGATGAGTGTGGTCCGTTTGGCTTATGTCCGGAGATGTGTCGATGAGAATGACCCGTTTGGCCTACGTCTGGAGACTTGTCAATGGTAGTGTCCCGTTTGGCCTACGTCCGAGACGTGTCGATAAGAGTGACTGTTTGGTCTACGTCCGGAGACGTGTCTATAATAGTAGCCCGTTTGGCCAACGTCCGGAGACATGTCGATGAGTGTAGCCCGTTTAGCCTATGTCCGGAAACGTGTCGATGAGTGTAGCCCGTTTAACCTACGTTCGGAGACGTGTCGATGAGAGTGGCCCGTTTGGCCTATGTCCGAGACGTGTCGATAAGGCTTGTCACGATCCGTGACCTGCTGGATGGCCTTCTTTGCAATGAATTCTGTGCAACAACCATCTCTGACAAGCTCCTCAAGGTGCCTTTTCCAAGTGTTGCAGTTGTTGATGTAATGATCGTGCTCCCCGTGCAATGCGCAGTATTTACTGGTGTTCCTCCTAGAGGGTCTCCCATTAGGGGTGACAGTCTTCTCCCCACGGCTTGTCCTTCACCTGTGCGGATCTGGTGGATCGGGATAATGAACTCAATGAAGTTTCCTGTTTCCATGCCTCCCTCTTGGGGCCATGATCTGTGCTTTTCCCGGGCTTTGTGCTCAAACTTATTGCTCTTTTGGCTTGCTTGCTTTGTCGGATGATCAACTTGCTTGCTGGCTTTCTTCGTGGAGATATGATCCTTGTTCCAAAATGCATAGCACTCTGCCGTTGGAAAACTTCTACCAAGGTTTGGCTTGGAGTTATGGCCAGTTCCCGGTATAGCTCGTGCTCGGTTTGTAAGCCCTTCTTGAAAGCTGAGGATGCAACTTGGTCATTGCATTCTATTATGTTCGCCTTCTCAGCCTTAAATCATCTGAGGTAGTTTCGAAGAAACTTGTCTGACTTATTGCGCAGGTTGAACAGGTGGTTTGCATGCTTTTTGACCGTCCTGTATAAGGTGTACTCATTTGTGAATATGAGGGCTAACTCCTTGAAGTTGCCTATCGACGCGAACGGTAGAGTGCGGAACCAGTCTAGAGCTGCTTCTCGAAGAGTCATCGCAAACACTTTGCACATCAAGGCGTCGTCTGCCTTGTACAAGATCATGACGTTCTTGAAGTGCATCAAATGGCTCTTAGGGTCAGAGTCCCCCTTGAATGGAGTGATGGATGACGTTGTAAATCGTTTTAGCCGTGGAGCTCGTTCCACCTCGTCGGTAAAGGGTGAGCAGTCGACTTGATCAATTTCCTTGCGCAGGGCCTCCTCCGTGCTTCCTTTAAGTTGGAGACTTTGGAGTCGGTCATTTACTAGCTCATCGACATCTTCTGCTCGCAGGGCTGGTAGCTCAGGTCGACGTCCTCGGTGCCTCGAGTGTGGCTGGCTAACTTCTTCCTTCGTTCCCAAGGATCGATCCTCTTGGTTGCCCTGCCCATGAGGCGATTATGTCTCTGACTTACCGCCACGTGTTGGTCTTTGATGGTAGACGTTGATTGACATATTCTGCCTGCGAGGTTGGTTGCTCGGGTTGATGCCTTATGTGTCTCGAGCGCGGTTAGCTAACTTCTTCCCTAGCTTCTAAGGGTCGATCCCCTTGTTTGCCCGACTCGTGGGGCAGATTAGGAGATTGAGCTTGTGAGGATTCCTCTACGACTTGCCACCGTGTGTTGGTCCTTGAGCGGGCTGGTAGGCGTCGATCGTTGTGCTAGCCACACGATTGCTCACGAACTCGAACTTCTTATGGTTTCAACCTGGATTGGGTACTTCTTCGTGGGCCCAAGCGAGAGCAGACATCAGACTATGTGCCCAGCCTCTCGTGCACATTGGTTCTTGAACCTAGCCCCTAATAGCTCAAAGTACGACTTGCAGATGTTTGTGTCTTGTCCGCACGATATCGTATTCTCCCATGCCTATTTGCCATGTCTGACCAGCTTGGGACCTCTTAACTGCTCACAGGCATGCTCGTGCGCCCTTCTCTCCTCGTCACGGGGTCCAAGGTTAGGGTATTGATTCAAGTTGATATGCCTGTGTTGCTGGCCAATCAGGTTGTTTTGATCGTCAACCCTCTGTGTAAGTTGATCAACCCATGAGTTAAGGTCCACTGACGCGCGGGTCAAGTAGAGTGGTGTGCATCGGGCCCAATGACTTTTGGGCTAGGGCTCCATTAGACGCGTACAGATGCATACATCAAGTGTGGTTGCAGATGATGGAGAGAATGGATCTGCTCCAAGCTGGGACGACGTCGAAGTAGCCATGGGGCATGCGGCGATCTCGGCGGTGAGTGGTGTGGCTGCTGCTATGCTCCGACGACAGGATAGCGAGGCGAGCGGCTCTGGCGAGATGGCGCGCGAGCAGCTCGAGCAATCAGCGCTTACGGTTGCAAGGCTGTGGAGATCACGGGCCATGTGGACGGCTGCGCAGTTCCAGCGACTATCTGCGCTGTTCTACAATTTCAGCAGCTGAAGGTGGCTGCAAAGCACTAGGAGACGGCTGCAAGGTGTTGGTAGCCACGATTCCGTGTGGTTACATTGAGGTTTCCACCACGAAACCATGAGACGAGCCCGTCGTGGTGGCGTTACTCTTCGTACGTCTTGTATCAACCATGGTTGTTTGAAAAAAAAGTGTTGAAAATGGATTTGGAGCACGCTTTGAGTATTATTTCGCGCTCTCAATGAAAGCACCAATTTGTTGGAGCGATTTTCGTCCCACTAGAATATTTGCCTAAGATTCCTTCATCTTCTTCGCTTCTCTTTCTCCATGCAAAACAAATTGGAGTAAAAGGACCACACCTAGGGGGTGTTGGCCAAAGACCCTCCGATGCCTAAGTTAGGTAGGGTGTTTCAAGGAAAACCGGGTGGCCGGAGTCGTGTGTGATGGCCGGAGTCTTGTGTGAGAGAGAGAAAGAAAATGGTGGCTAGGGTTTGTGAGGGATAACTTATGTAGAGTTTTAGTAGGAATTCAGATATACCTCAATCCTTGTGCGTAGCCAAGTATTTATAAGGGGCCTCGAGGAGGTTGGAGGGGTTGATGTAGTTGGTGAGGTTGGTGAGGTTGGTGTATTTAGGGATTAGGAATTTAACCAAATTCCTAATTAAGGTGATGATCAAATACATCCAATTTGAATTATGTAACCTCCTAATTAATTCAAGTAACTCCCAATTAAATTAGGTAATTCCCAATTAAGTTAGATAACATCCAATTAGGTCAAATAATTCCCAAATTGATTGGTCTAATTATTTGACCTATAGGGTGAGATATTTTACTTCCACAATGGGCCATGCAGAGTTGGCCTCTGCTGTACCACGTATATAAATGTATTGATGAACAAATAACTCGTGGGGCCCAGAAAATGAGGCGTGGGTGGCCATCTTCTTCTTCAATGATCTCTAAGTCGTCAGCCGCCCGAGAAGAGGTCGAGTTGCATATCAAACAAAGAGAAGTGATCAAAATTTAGCCTGTCTTATTCATGATATGATATTATTGTTGCAACTTGCAGTTTTTGAAGAACACAATATATAAAGCAAGCAATAATAGAACGGCAAGTGGCAAGGTCTATTAGAACTTTGAATTGGAAATATCCATATCTATATCTACTGTAAAATTGCATGCATGTCTATTTGTTTCTTCAATCCCATGCTGGTTGGTTAACACCAGTCAACATGTTACATGTAGATTAATCCAATAATATTTTCATGTGAATTGCAGCAAGACCTCTCTCTCTCTCTCTCTCTTGATTTTTTGATATGGGAGAAGCACAAGAACTGCAGCTCAGCATCATGGGTATGTCAAATTCATTTACTCACAGGCTTTGGTCAATTTTTTTTTAGTGCAGTAAGTTTACTTCTATGTGATCTTATCAGAGAATAGCAAGTTAGAACCTAATATATGCTTAAGTCAATCTACTGGTTGATGCTCAGAAGTGAATTCTGTTCTTGTGAGTTATGAGTCATAAATTAAAAATTACAAGAGGGGGGTTTGGAGGGAGAATTCTGAAAAATCCCAACTTTTATTTATTTATTATCATAATCATAGTACAGCAAGTGAGAAACTTTGTGACAGAATTTGATGTTCAAAAACATCAAAAACTCTCTGGGCACTGCAACACTGAAGTTACAAATAAAGCACCACTTCAGTAAAATGACTCAATTTCAAAGATTAACGCATAAGTTTCTTATAACATCTGTTCTTATAGCTCAGGAAGCAAATGAAGCAAGCTCACCAGGGCATACAAATGCTCCCGACCGGTCACTGCTTCCTCAGCGCAGAAGTTTCAACTGGTGGCTTAAAGTGGCCATTTATGCATTCCTTGTCATCGCTGGCCAGTCAGTTGCAACACTCTTGGGAAGATTGTACTTCGATAAAGGCGGTGACAGCAAATGGCTGGCAACAGTGGTACAACTTTGTGGCTTTCCTGTCCTGCTTCCTTACTATTGCATCCCAGCAGCAAGCAGAAATCCAATCACAAAAAATAGTACTATCCAATTCAAACAACCGTCCACCTTAATCCTTGCATCAGTATATGGCTCTATTGGCCTCTTATTAGCACTGGACTGCTACTTGTATTCTGTAGGCCTAGCTTACCTTCCTGTGTCTACTTATTCCCTCATTTGTGCATCCCAACTGGCCTTCAATGCGCTTTTCTCCTTCCTCCTCAACTCACAAAAGTTCACTCCCTATATTGTCAATTCTCTAGTTCTCCTCACCATCTCCTCCACCCTCCTCGTGTTTCAAGGTGACTCTGCGGATGACCCTAGTGGAGGATCGAAAACAAAGTATGCGATCGGGTTCATATGCACTGTTGGGGCATCAGCCGGATATGGATTGGTGCTTTCCCTAACACAACTTGCCTTCAAAAGGGTTATAAGAAAGGAGACATTTAGAGTGGTCATGGATATGATAGTGTATCAAGCTCTAGTTGCAACCTGTGTCATCTTGGTCGGGCTTTTCGCTAGCGGAGAGTGGAAGGGTTTGAAGAAAGAGATGGGGATGTACAAACTAGGGACGGTATCCTATGTTATGAATTTGGTATGGACAGCTATAACATGGCAGCTTTTTGGTATTGGCGCAATAGGCTTGATTTTTGAGGCCTCTTCCCTCTTCTCCAATGCCATAAGTGCTATGGGTTTGCCTGTTGTTCCAGTTCTAGCTGTGATCTTCTTCCACGACAAAATGGATGGAATTAAGGCAATGGCCATGGTTTTGGCCATTTGGGGCTTTATTTCTTATGCTTATCAGCACTACCTTGATGATCGTAAGTCCAAGAATGAGAACAAAAATGTCAATGGTGAAGTTCCTGAAGCTTCATCACTGGAAAAAATTAATGGTTGAATAGATTGGCTTCTGTATATCATCAATCTAAGTCTAGTTTTATGCAAAAGAAGAATTACAAGCTTTCCCCTTAGTTAACTACAGGTCGTTCTTAATTATATGTTGACTGGTTTGTGACATATAGATGCCCTTATTCTGACTAAAGAAAACATCATTTTCTAATTGAATGTTCTTTCCAAGTGCCTGAAACATGTTTTAAATCGTACCAGTCTGGCCATATAAAGAATAATGATTATGATGCAGGCCATACGCTTTCCCAAATATGTTGAAGATGGTGCAGTAACGTGTTAATTGTGGACCAAGGCCTCAAATCACTGAAACTGGACACCTATCACCTGCAAAATTTGCTGGCCGTTCATATTGCATAAGAGCTCTTCTTCTTCTTCTTCTTCTCTCTCTCTCTCTCTCTCTGCTGTATAACTTTTAAGATTCTTCACCTCTGAAATGGGAAAGGCTCAAGATCTGCAACCCCACATCATAGGTAAGCCAGATTTCTATTTGCACAAAGATTTTCTGATTTGTTTGTTGCTTCTCTAAATAAATTCGGAAAAGCATTTTCATGGTTCTTTTTTCCTTTTAATTTATGAACTCAATAAGACTATAGAATTGTACTCTTCTTACCGTATGTTCGAGTGAATGTAATAGAAACCTGTAGACAGCCCATTAGATTGAAAATAAATGAAGAAAAAACACTCTACATATTTTATTTCATCTGCTATTTAAGGAAATGGTGAATTTATTGATGAACTAACTCATAGATGAAGCTGTCCCCATCGTAATTCAAATATATGTTTCATAACAGTTAAAGGAGGTGAAGAAGTTAATGCACTGGAGTTTGAGAAAATCACCCACCAAGCAACAATATCTCAGCTCAAAGATTTTACATGGTGGGTTCGTATGGCCATCTATGCACTCTTTGTCCTCTCTGGCCAATCAGCAGCTGTACTCTTGGGACGACTGTACTATAACAAAGGTGGAAAAAACTTATGGATGGCAACCCTGGTGCAATTCATAGGGTTCCCAATCCTAATCCCTTACCACTGCATCTTATCATCCAAAAAGATTGCCCTTGACCGCAATGTGAACCAGCCGGATGCCTTGGCACTTGCATTCATGTATCTTTCTTTTTGTGTGTTACTAGCAGCAGACAGCTTTCTGTATTCTATAGGTCTATTGTACCTTCCAGTTTCTACCTTTTCGCTGATTTGTGCATCCCAGTTGGCCTTCAATGCTTTCTTCTCCTTCTGCCTTAATGCACAGAAGTTCACCCCTTGTATAGTCAACTCTTTAGTCATTCTCACCATCTCCTCCACCTTGCTTGTGTTTCACCCCAACTCGGTAAACCTCACTGGAATCTCCAAAGAGAAGTATACTGTCGGAGTCATTTGCACAGTTGGTGCATCTGCTTGGTATGGATTGATGTTTTCGCTCACACAGTTCTCCTTCGAAAAGGTTCTAAAATCGCAAACATTTGTAACTGTCTTAGAAATGAAAATCTATGAGTCGCTCGTAGCAACCTGTTCTACCCTAGTGGGACTTTTCATCAGTGAAGAATGGCAGGGTTTAAAGAGAGAGATGGAGGAGTTTGAGCTGGGCAGGTCATCCTATTTGCTGACTTTGATTTGTACAGCAATGGCATGGCAAACTTTCAACATTGGCGCAATAGGACTGATTTTTGAGGTGTCTTCCTTATTCTCCAATGTTATAAGAGCTTCTGGCTTGCCCTTTGTTCCAGTTCTAGCTGTAATCTTCTTCAAGGAAAATATGGACGGAACAAAGGTGATTGCCATGGTATTGGCCCTCTGGGGCTTCGCTTCATATCTCTATCAGCACTATCTCGATGATTTAGAGTCCAAGGCTGAAACTAAACATGTAAAAGAAATTTCAATGATTCCTTTACTGAAAGAGGACAACTTTTGAGTGATTAGTAAGACGGACAACTGAAGATCCATTAACAAATGAGAGAAACATCTTATGAGCACAAACACTGCTGATTCTTCTAATCCCCTGGTTTTATTACAAGACGGCAACATTTCACTTAGACCTTTTTATTGCATCATCAATCCATAAAAGTTCTAGCCATCTTCTTTCCCTGTGAGGCTGTGACGTAATCCGAACTTGTGTTCATCAACTTCCAGGAATTATTTAAGATTGACTACAGTTGCAGTTTTTCTTTTGTCCTACAGTAGTTACCCACTTTTTTCTTTCATACTTAAATGTCAGAGAACTAAATCAGATGTAATTAATCCAAGGCTTTTGTTACAATTATATCAATCCAAATGTGCAAACTTGGCCAAAACTGACTGATTACTGCTCTGTTCTTTTTCCCCTGCTAAGCCCCACATGCTGGATTTACGCATTAGAACTATGGCTTCAGTATGTTAGTACAGCATAAAAGGTCAACATTTTAAAAGATTACCAGTGCCAAATATTATGGAAGTGTTAACCCAAAAGGAGAAAGACCACAGAACCTAAAAGGTAAAGACGTAATGCCTAGCTTTAACAAATGACAATGCCATCACAGTTAAATTATTATTCTTAATATCAAAGTTGAAGCTAGTTGTGCATAAGTTTTGAAATCTGACATTCCCCAAAAAGTATTCACATAGATTAAGCAATGAACTTTACATCAGTTGAATAGTTCCGAATTGTCTGATCCAATCCTCATTGGTGGGATCAGAGCACACTTTTCCTCACTCAAGAAGTATAACATGTTGGCAACTATAGGTGCAAGAACAAAAATAAAGTGTAGAAGTTGAAACTTGAGAAATGCACATTACATTGCAAAAACTTGGAGGTTAACTGTCAAAGTGAGAGTACCCATGCCAGGAGCAGAACTGAACCAACTACATGAGGCAACCGACATAGTGAGCTCGAGGATACTTCCTCTGTAGCTGGGGCCATTGCACAAAGAACTGATCCGCAATGTGTAACTTGTAAAGCAGCAAGCCACTTAAGGAGAGCCTTTGCACTCTTGCTATGCTCTCAACATAAAACACAGATGACCATCTAATCCCCACAATCTGCATTATTCCAATATCACCTCATGAATCAAAAAGTTTCCAAATTTATCATATCACAGTATTAAAAGGGCGATCAATCACCCAAGAAAGAAAAGAGAAAAAAAAAACACAAAAGGGTCTAAAAGAATTGCATCCAGACCTTAAACAAGAAAGCAATTACACAAAGTGGAACACAAGTCCCAGGGCCGTTGCATAGAATCTGCAATTAAAAAATTGTTGATCATGAATGATTTGATTTCAAAATTTCCAAAGTCACATATCAATAGAAATGAATAGGAAAAAAAGGAAGAAAACACCAAAATTACCACTTGGGGTCTGATTCTGAGCATAAGCCAAAACCCATGAGACAAAGCAATCAAAGTAGTCCAAACAGAGGTGATATAAGACTGACCCACTTCCCTACTTCGGTAGATCTGCATGAACTGTGAGCTTGAAGTCTCTTCGAGCAGGCGAGCTTTCTGGAGGCTCATGTTGTCAGTGGCAGCAGCAATGTAGAACCTGGGGGCAAATCTGTCCTTTTGCAGCACGGACAAGAGGTTGATCATCTCTGCAGTGTGACCCCCTGAGCCTAAAACGACGAGGGTGCTGAGGGGTTGCTGTGGAGCCGAGCCTTTCGAGCTTCGGGGTTTGAGGGGTTTGCCGGTTCGGTGCAAAACGTAGAGCAGACGGGTCACGGTCAACGTTGTGGTGACGATTATCAGAGCAATTGCGACGGTGCAGGCCATAACTGGGAAATCGAAAAGCCTTTTGCTTCCGTCAAAGGTGAGGACTTTGGGGGAAAATGGAAGCGACTGAAAAGAAGTGAAGAAACAAAAACGAATTTTCGGTTTATTCCCGGGGAAAGTAGAAAGTACAACTTTTGTTGGTGTCTATCGAAATAAGACATACCTGTGTTCGAAAAATCGGCCTAGGCGGGTCGGGTTTTTATTTTTATTTTAAAATTAAATTTTTAATAAACAAATTTGGAGAAAAAATTGAAAATCTGTATGTCTCTAATAGCACTTTCACTTCATTGTGCCATGGCAAATGACAAGACAAACATTATGTACGTGAATAGTGACTAGGGGTGGTTGCGGTTCGGTGCGAATTTTTACTCAAACCGCAAACCGACTATTTGCGGTTTCGTGATTTTGAAACCGCAAACCGTATTTGCGGTTTCGTGATTTTATAAATTAGCGGTTTAAAACCGCGAGTTCTCAAGCATTCACAAAAATATAAATTCACAACCTAAATAAATACACAACCTCAATTTCTCAAACATATATAAATTCACAATCTTCTCAACTTCAAGCATTCACAACCTAAGAAAATTAAAGTTACAATTCCAAGCATTCCAATTAAATTTAAACTTCTCAAGCATTCCAATTCTAAATCCTTTAAAGTTATAAACCAAAAGGAAAATGCAAAGCAAAATGAATTAAAGTTACAACAAAAAAGAAAAATCCAATTCAAAGTTAATTAAAATTACAAACTAAAAGGAAAATGCAATGCACCAATGTTACAAACTAAAGTTACAAACTCAAGTGTTGGTGGTGAGTGGATTTGAAGAACCCCGTTGTGTTGTTTGAGCACCAATGTTATTTACAAATAAAACAACATAGTTTAGTACATTTTATTATAAGAAGAAGTATAAATAACATTAGTATAAATAAACTAATTACTTACAAGTTGTCATATGTTCTATTTCCTTGTAAAATTCAACTTCATCATCCGTGTGGCTATACTTTGCGGTTTGCGGTAACCGCAAGTTTTGAAAATCAAATACCGCAACCGCAACCGCAAATGCGGTTCGGTTCTTAATACCGCAAATGCGGTTCGGTTTACCGCGATTGCGGTTTCATTGCGGTAAATTGTCGGTTGGTTTTTGCGGTTTTTCGGTTTAAAATGCCACCCCTAATAGTGATTACTCTAGCAATTTACGTGAATAGTAACTGCCCCATCTTTAAGTACCAAAAGTTTAGTACAGTGGAAAAGTGCTTTTGTCTTGAAGATCTAATAGTTTCATATTTGAACCTCTATGGTACCTTGATAGCGTGTGTGAAAAATCGTATGTCCTTGTAATTTAGACTATTGCTTGTATTATAAAAAACAAAAAGAACCATTGATTAAAAACTTGAAAACAAAGGATTGCTTGTTAATTTATAGATAATTAATTAAATAAACAAATTCCAGTTATTTTTCTCGAGTTTGAGTGTCAATATCTTGTTGATATTTCAGTGTTTCAAATCATGGCTGGAAATTTTCTTGCTATGCATATGTTCGAAGACTTGCTTGTCAAGTCCTTGAGATGCAGCTGCAGATTTCTTCGAACATTGCTTAAAAAAATCATCCAAAACCAAAACAGTCACAAGCCATTTCGTATTTGACTTCTAGTTTCCAGTAGCATTCAGCAATTCCAGATGAGAGAGCATTGAAAATGGAAAATAAAAACATTTGCTATTAAACTGAACTTCAGTAGAAATCAAGTTCTAGAAATGAGGCACATATCCATGTTCACGAAGCCGAGCAGTCAATGAGTCCAATTCAGCATAAATAAAGTTTGCTTTAGGATGGGCTCTATCTCCAGTTATAAAAGCATGCACACCATTCTTCAGCTCAATCCAGCTACAGCCTGGTGTCTTCTTCACATTCTGTTGCCTCATTGTGTGTCTAACTTCTGATACCTCCTCGTATCGACCATTCTCTACATAAATATTTGACATCAACACGTAATTACCACAGTGTCCCGGATCAAGTTCATTCACCTTCAGTGCAGCAACCTCTGCGAGATCCTGATTCCCGTGGAGTCTACATGCTGCTAGTAGTGCCCTCCACAACACAGGATTGGTCTCAATAGGCATTTCTAGCACCAATTCATAAGCCTCCTGCAGATGCCCCGCTCGACCAAGCATGTCAACCACGCAGGTATAATGCTCAATGGTTGGAGCCATGCCATACTTTGACTTCATTTGTCTCAAGAACTCACGACCTTCTCTCACTAAACCTGCATGGCTGCACGCAGACAAAACCCCAACAAATGATACCTCATCAAGCGGGATTCGGGCCTCACACATATCAGAGAACATATCTAATGCCTTGCTGCCATAGCCGTGCATGCCATAACCCTTGATCATGATGTTCCAGGATGCCACATCCTTATTCCTCATCTTATCAAAAATCATATAAGCATTTCTCATGCTCCCACATTTTGCATACATGTCCATGACTGCATTCGTCATTTGCACATCATCCACATGTTCATTCACATCCTTCTCCAACCCATTTTTGATCATATAGCCATGAATTTCTCTACCATGCATCAATGCTGCCAGATGAGAGCACACTGGAAGAACCGTCGTGATGGTTACCAAATCAGGAAGAACCCCAGCACTCAACATTCTGTCAAAAAGCCTCAGAGTTCCATCTAGCTCGCCACACTGTTCATGCACTGCCATAATTGAGTTCCATGAATATATATCCTTCTCAATCATCATCTCAAAAATCTCCAAGGCATCTCCAACACACTTGCATTTCCCATACATGTCAATTAATGCATTCAAAACCTCAATTCCTGAATCATACCCCATTTTCATTGCAAACCCATGCACTGCTCTCCCATTGTCAAAATCTCCCATCACCCCAAAAATTGACAAGACCCCAGTTACTGTAAATCTACTCGGCACAACCCCTTCCTCACCCATCATCCTGAAGACCACCAAAGCCTCCTCAAGCCGCCCAATCTGCGCAAACCCATTAACCATTGCATTCCAAAGCACAACATCTTTCACAGGCAATTCTTCAAACACTTCTTGTGCCTCCTCCATTAACCCCAATTTTAAATACGTACTCACCAAAGCGCTACCAATATAAACATCCAACTCCAACCCAAATTTAACCACCAACCCATGAATCTTCCTAACCTCCAAAACCCCACTACAAGCTCTGATCACACACGGAAACGTAAACTTGTCGGGCACAACACCCGTCAGCCTCATTCTTCTGTAAAACTCAAACCCATGTCTAGCTAGCCCATTTGCAATGAACCCAGCAATGACTGCATTGTAAGCAAACACATTGTGGTCAAGAGATTGATGGTTGAAGGTGGAAACGGCGTCGTCCATTTGGTTGCACTTGGAGTACATGTTGATGAGGCTGGTTATGGACAGAGGGGAGTGAAGGAAGCCATTGGTGAGCATGTTGGCGTGGATTTGCTTGCCCTTTTTGAGGCTCTTGTGGCGAGCACATGCTTGCAACGAGGAAATGCAGGTGGTGAGGTCGTACGAAGACTGAAGAGGCAAATGGGTTGTGGAGTGTGAGGAGGCGGAGCTAAAACAGAGAGAAAAAGACGGTTTCTTAAAGAAGCTGGTGGTTCTGTTCATTTGAAACAGAGTCTTGAGTTTGTGGATTGTCTGATTAGCTTTGCTAGCAACATAATCAGTCACTATAAACTTTTGCAAAATTTTAACGTTATTTGTGAAAGTGATGTATTTTATTTACTTATACCCGATCATATACAATTTAAATAGTATAGCCGACCGGCTATACTCTTTTTGACAGATACATAAGCCGTGATTTCCTTAAACTTAGACCACTCCATAAAATGTAGTAACATGGCACATGACAATATGTTACTTATTCAAAGTTTGAAAAAAAAAAAACCACGAGTTTTAGTATGAGCTCAAGTATAGCAAAAAACACAAAACCTAACTTATGATTTTTCCATTTTATAATATGTAATTTAGTTTTTCGTATCCAACCAACCAGTTGTAAGTATAGTTATATTTCTCATTTCAATATTGAAATAGAATTTAAATTCGAATCCCATTCTATATTTATGAGTTCTCTCTTAAGAAGTTTATGAGCTGAGTAAAAAAAAAAAAATTCTCAAAAGCAAATGAATGAATTCAAAAAATTTATATTGGAGGGTTTAAATTGGTAATTAGTAATGAAATAATTGTTAAAGAGAGAATTCAAATTCTTTTATTTCCTATTAATGATAATTTTCTATTTTAACGTGATAAAGTTCCAAATTTTGTGGGAGGACCCGCCCAAAATGCACTTTGACCCACACCTCATGACCATTCGATTTTACGGATAAGGTGATGCGCCCAAGTTTTCGTATACATTCTACACCGCACCTGCTTCTAATTTCGTTTTTATTAAGAAAACAAAACGAAAAATGAAAAATGAAAAGAAAAAAAAAAAGAAGAAGGAAAGAAGATTCGAATACTTTCCTTAGACTATAGAGTACCTCTGCTTACACTTACCAGATTCCTGAGATTACAGAAAACCAGATAGTTCGTTGTGGCAAAGAAATCACTTCTTCTCGTTCTCTCACACAAGGAGCGAGAGGAGAGAGAGAGAGAGAGAGATTGTTTTGATCATTAATGGCGGTGAGGCTAACCACCTGGTTCGTGAGCCAGAGGATTAGCGTTAGCGGCTCCAGCTCCAACTCCAAGCGCTCAAATTCTAACTCTCGCTTTTCATTTCATTACTCTCCTGCTTCTTCGTGCAAGCTTCGACACCGTAATCTCAGGTACGCTTCCCTCTCTCTCTGTGAACTCGTTTATCGATCACTTTCTTCGAACTTCAATCTCCTTGATCAAGTGATGGTGATGGTGGTGATGATGGTTCTTTTGATTGGATTTCGACTTGTGCAGTTGCAATTGCGTGAATAAGAGGCAAAAATTGAAGAAGAAAGACGCAGTCGAACAGTCTTCGGCAACTACAGATTTCCAGTTCAATAGCGATGACGACTCTGAATCTGAGAGTGCTTCGGTGGGCATTGTCCCCGTTTTGAATCCAGAAAGCGTCTCTGACGATGAAGCTCACGCTACCAATGCAAACGATTCGATTTCAGATGCTCTAGCTCCGTCTGATCAAACAAATCCTTCGGTAACTCTTCGTCTTTGCTTTTCAGAACTCTTATTTGTTTATTTTTTGTTGATAAATTTGATTGCTTGTTGTTTTACAGGCATATAATACACAGGACTTGGTTGGCATGATAAGAAATGCAGAGAAAAGTAGGATAATGCCCTGCCCTGCTCATGTGGTTTAATTTACTGTTTGTGAGTCTATTTTTATTTGATATGTGAAATGTGTATAAATGTATATGTGTATCTTGGTTGGCCATAGATATCCATCTTCTCAACCGAGCTCGGGTTAATGCGCTTCAAGACCTTGACAAGATTCTGGGTGAGAAGGAGGCATTGCAAGGAGAGATGAATGCTTTGGAGATGAAATTGGCAGAGACTGATGCGCGGATCAGAGTAGCTGCCCAGCAAAAAATAAAGGTGGAACTTTTAGGAGACCAGTTGGATAAGATGCAGAATGAGCTGAGGTTAAATGGTGGTGGTGCTGAAAGAGGTGAGGTGGTTGAGATTTTTGAGAATGAAAACGAGCTATTTAATGAAGAAGCCCCTCTGCCATACAGAAATAGCATTAATGCTCTTATGGCCAATCTTAATTCATTGAGATTAGAAAATGTATCCCTGAAGAATGATGTCGAAGAGCTTAGGGAGGAGCTTAGCAATGTGAAGAATACGGATGAACGAGTGGTAATGCTGGAAAAACAACGGTCGTCTTTAGAGTCTGCCCTGAAGGAGTTGGAGTCTAAACTTTCAGTTTCTCAGGAAGATGTTTCCAAGCTTTCCAATCTCAAAGTTGAATGCAAAGGGTTGTGGGAGAAGGTGGAAAATTTGCAGCTGCTGCTAGATAAGGCCACCAAACAGGCAGATCAAGCTATTATAGTGTTACAGCAGAACCAGGAGATTCGAAAAAAGGTTGATAAATTGGAAGAATCTCTTGAAGAAGCTAATGTCTATAAGCAGTCATCAGAAAAGATGCAACAATATAATGAACTAATGCAACAGAAGATAAAACTGATGGAGGAACGGCTTCAAAAATCTGATGAAGAGATACATTCTTATGTTCAATTATATCAAGAATCTGTGGAGGAATTTCAAGATACACTAAATACTCTAAAAGAAGAAAGCAAGAGACGGGCACTTGATGAACCTATGGATGATATGCCTTGGGAATTTTGGAGTCGTTTATTGCTTATTATTGATGGTTGGTTGTTTGAGAATAAAATATCAATCGATGATGCCAAGGTGTTGAGAGAAATGGTATGGAAGAGAGATCGACGTATTCATGACTCGTACATGGCATGCAAGGAAAAGAACATGCACGAGGCTGTGTCTACATTTCTCAGACTGACGTCGTCACAAACAAGGTATGAACTTTCTAGTATTAGAAATGCAAGGTTTTATGTTTAAGCTGCTGTTTAATCTTTGACTTTGTTGATTTTTAGTCCAGGATTGCATGTCGTGCATATTGCAGCAGAGATGGCACCAGTTGCTAAGGCGAGTTCATCTTGCCTCTATGCATTTGTGTCTTCTTTTTTGCTTTATCTTATTAAAAGAATTGAGCGTGATTTCTTAATGTCAAGCTATAATTACTATTATAACTGCAACTCAGATTTGAGAATTCGTCGAACACTATTTGATATTCATATGTGTAAAAAGTACTTTTTTATTTGTATAGGGACATCTCAATGAACTTGTATTTTAGTTTGCTAAACATGCCATAGTTTCAACCTGTCTTGGTTCCTATAGGGACCTGCAACTAAAGTCACACCTTTGTTGATGAAGTGGTACTTTGCACGTAATGGATCACTTGTGCAGATTTTGCTTTTTCCTTAGTCTCTTGTGGCTCTCTTTGAATTAGGAGGATGGTCTATCATTTACTGTGAGGAGGGTATATTGCATACCCTTAATCAAACTAGCTGTTAATTTTACAGGTTGGTGGCTTGGGGGATGTTGTGGCTGGTCTTGGTAAAGCACTGCAGAAGAAGGGGCACCTTGTGGAAATTGTTATTCCCAAATATGACTGCATGCAGTATGACCTTGTTCGTGACCTAAGGGTATGCAGAATATTTATTAATTTGAGCAAAGGTGGTTTTTCTACTTGAGTTTCATAACATTCCTTATAACATGTTCATATACAGGCCTTAGATGTGGTGTTAGAGTCATACTTTGATGGTCGACTATTCAAAAGTAAAGTCTGGGTTGGCACAGTTGAAGGTTCGGAATTTGAAAGTTTCTGTTTGCGTGGCATATTTAGCCTTGGATTCTCACTGTAGTGCTGATTATGCAGGTCTCCCTGTTTATTTTATTGAGCCTCTTCATCCTGATAGGTTCTTCTGGAGAGGACAGTTTTATGGAGAACGTGATGATTTTAAGCGATTCTCCTTTTTCAGCCGTGCAGCCCTTGAGTTACTTCTTCAATCTGGCAAGAAACCAGACATAATACACTGCCATGATTGGCAGACAGCTTTTGTTGTATGGACCATTAAACTTTCATTTTTCTTCCCATGCTCTCCTTTGACCATCTCTCTCTCTCTCTCTCTCTCTCTGTGTTTTGGTGGCTGACTTGTTTCTGTTCTTAGGCTCCACTTTACTGGGATTTATATGCCCCAAAGGGATTGAACTCGGCTAGAATATGTTTTACATGCCACAACTTTGAATACCAAGGGACTGCACCTGCTTCAGAATTAGGATCTTGTGGTCTTGATGTCAACCAGCTAAATAGACCAGATAGAATGCAGGACAACTCATCACATGATAGGATCAATGCTGTTAAGGTATAGCAATTGTTGATTCGTCTATGACCAGCATCTTTTAGGAGTGGACAAAACTTTTCCTGATTCCATTTTCATTTTTACACTTTTTCTATTCAAGGGTGCAGTTGTATTCTCTAATATTGTGACAACAGTATCACCCACCTATGCGCAAGAGGTTCGGACTGCTGAGGTATGGCTTTTTCCTTGTAGTAAGCGTCAGATTCAGTTTCAAAATTGGTTGACCCAGCCTATAGTCATTGTTTTCGTTTAACGTTTGATTTTAGAGAATCGAATTACATCACCGGATGAATTTTTTCCCTCATAAATTGTGTGAATCTCTCTCTCTCTCTCTCTCTCTCTCTCTTCTATAAATAGTAATCCTGGCACCTTAGAAATATCCACTTGAAAGTGTGATTTTGTTTGTGGGTCTGTGTTGATATGGTGTTGACCTCTTAGGATGGAAGAAAAAACCTTCAAATTGTGCTTTTCTGTGAGAGCTTTGATACAAAAGTCATCAGTTGTTGGACCTCAAGAATTTGGATTCTAATCAAAAGGTTCTTCTTGTTGGATACGCAATATCCCAGTTTATTTCTGTTTTTAGACATTAGTACACTTTGTAGAATTCTTTTTAGGTAACTTATGTGACGAGAAAAGAGAATAAAAACTCCTCTTCCCTTTTAACGTAGAAAGCACAGCATTCTCTGTTTTAAACTATCAGGACATAGTAAAATTAGCATTATGCTACGCATCTTTGAAATTGATTAAGATGCTATGGGTAAAAAGCATAGTTAGCCCAGTATGTTGAGTGTTTGCATCTGTCACATGGTTGCCAGATGTTGCAAGTCATGCTTCCATGTTCCTGGTTATTTTTTAGCTTCGTCTTGTATTATAATGGTTGCTTACTATCATTACAGGGAGGACATGGTCTCCATTCAACACTCAATTTCCATTCTAAAAAGTTCATTGGGATTCTAAATGGTATTGATGCTGATGCGTGGAATCCTGCCACTGATGCGCATCTCAAAGTACAGTACAATGCTAATGATCTTCAGGGAAAAGCAGAGAATAAGGAAGATATAAGGAGGAATCTAGGGCTTTCTTCTGCACATGTCAGGAGGCCATTGGTAATTATATTTTCTGAACATCAGATAATTAAGCTTGTGATGCAAGCCATCACCATACAGTTCGATTTTTTTTCTTCTATGAATTGTCAAATTACGCATGATTTTTCTGCTGTTTAAGTCTAAATATGCAGGCATGATCTCTCACTCAATCCATTATGTCAATAATAATTTCATAACTTATTCAAGAAATCATACTTGGAAAAATCATGTGTGAGAAAAAAG